>NC_081552.1:184697597-185345402 GCF_963082655.1 Stomoxys calcitrans | reverse complement strand
ATGAAGGTACACATATTGGAAGCTAACCCTGCCGAAACCGTATATATGTATGTAAGTGTATTATGCCATAGTTTCCTTCACGGGATTCGAAATAATTCATATTCAAAAAATGCAAAATCCCAAACTGGAGCAGAATTCTGCTTGCGGCATGATATTAGATAAATCTCATTTATCTATATTCACAAGCGCCACCAACTAGTCCGAAGCTTAAATTCTTTATCTATCTATAATCTATCTATGTTGTTATTGGTGGCAAGATTCCCTGTATGCTGCATTTTCAATCTCAATATTACTGCGGCTATTCAGGTCCCTCAATACGTTTCTTGAGAGAGGTACCCAAGTATGTATGAATTGTTTTTGTAGTAGTTGTATTTAGCACAAATTTGCATCAATATTTATATTTCCTTTGCACATAAAAATCGATAACAGCTGTTTTGCTATTGTTACTTTTATTGATGCCAAAAGTTATTTCAATTTTATTTCCCACTGTAACACACACCGAAATGGTTATTAAAAATCGATTGCCTCAATTTTTATGCCAGAGAAAATGAAAAAAAATCAGACAAAAGACAAACAAACCATCATCACTGCCGATCATTTTTCTTCGCTTAGCAAGGAGGGATATGGTGGTGGAGGAAAAACCTCACGAATCAAAAAATGAATGTATTGTAATAATTTCTTTCTATAATCACCAAAAAATAAGAAAAGAAAAATAACCAACACAACACACACAACAATTTGCGAAATGGAATCGAACAAGCAGAAGAAGAAGAAGAGAAACCAAAAAAGACGAAACAACATCATCATCAAGCAACAAACACATCAAGACCAAAAGAAAATCTTAAGGAAAAACTCATTTTTAAAAATAGCTTGAAATGTTAAGAAAAATAAAGCAACACACACATACGTACGCACAAACAAAATAAAATCAAGAATTACGGCGGCGACGTAGCCTATTCAGTAAGCACAAAGTTTTCTCATTGCGGCAATGCTGCGAACGTATGAAATTTGTGTAAATTGTCTATTTACATTAGAAATGAATTTGTTACTGGGTAACTGGCTGGCTGGCTGGCTCATCGTCTTCGTCGAGACTTTGTTCCGATTTGAAATTCATTCAATTGCAAATATGGCTGTTATTAGTTTTTCCCCAAGACAAAAGACCAGAACACAATGTTCAATGGTGGTGTGACGGTGCCCCACTCCCCCACACCATGACAATTGGATTTCTTCGAATACGGATATGAATTTTAGTTGCCATCTAAAGATCTGCTAAGAATATGACTGACGTCAAATGATTTCATTTCCTTTCCCTGCCATCGATTTGAAAATAATACCGGCAAAAACACATACAGCGGTCAAAAAAAGTATTCATCATTCAATGTTTTTTTTTTAATAAGTCTACAAAAGACAATTGGAATAAAAACATATTAAACTAATGATGCAGTAGTGCTTGTGTGATATATATGTACACAATTTCATTGTTTTTAAAGAAAAAAATAGTATTTATTGGAACAAAAAGGGCCATTTTACAGCTGAACACAAAAAATTAAACAAAAAAAGTATTCATCATTGCAAAAAAACAAAAAATAAATAACATAATTTAAAAAAATTAATACTTTGTTATTCGACCACCGCGTCTTATAACTTCTTTTAAACGGTTTGACATCGATTGGACTAATTTAGCGGTTATATTTTGGTCTATATTAGTCCATTCCTCCATTATCACCTGTTGCATTTGACTCTTGCTCGAAAAATTGCGCGTTCTCAATTTGCGTTCGAGATGTTCCCAAAGATGTTCAATTGGGTTCAAGTCGGGACTTTGAGGAGGAGTTTTAATGACTTTGGGGCAGTTATACAGCATCCACATCTTGGTATTTAAAGCAGAATGTTTGGGGTCATTATCTTGATAATATTGAAAGTTATTACCAAGCCCAAGTTTTACAGCACTATCTTTTAAATTCCTCTTTAAAATGTCAATGTAATACTTATGATCCATTACTCCATTAATAATTTCAAGATTTCCCGCTCCTGAAGCCGCCATACACCCCCAAACCATTAAACCACCTCCACCATGTTTTACAGTAGCAACTGTGTTTCGTTCTTCAAGCTCTGTATTTGGTTTTCTGTACACTATGACCTTTCCATCGCACCCAAAAAGATTAAACTTGCTCTCGTCTGCAAAAATGACTGTTTTCCAAAATGATTCGGGCTGTTTTACATACATTTTTGCGAAGTTTAGCCTTTTCACTCGGTTTATTTTATTTATAAAGGGCTTCTTACGTGCAGTTCTTCCTCTGTAACTATGCCTTTTGAGTGTATTTCGAATTGTTTGTGTAGTAACTTCCTTCCCTAAATATTCCATAGTGTTTTTACGAAGAATGGTCGCATTTGTCTTCGGAGTTTTCTGAACTTGCCGCACTAGCCAACGCACATCTCCAACTGAAAGTGCTTTTGGTCGACCAGATCTTGGTTTATTGTCAACAGTTTTCATTTCTGTCCACTTTCTGATGATAGATTGTATAGTAGATCGTGGTCTATTTAATATTTCACTGATAGTTTTTTGAGTTAAACCATTCCTGTGGTGTTTTATTATCAAAACTTTTACCTCATCAGAAACCTCGTTTTGCTTACGACCCATTGTGACAAAAACTATATTTTCAATGAAATTAAATATTTGCTGTCAAGGGCAAAGCCTCCTTTACTAAATAAAACAGAAAAGGGGGATTCCCAAATAATATTTGAATTTGACTTTGATGATAGCACATCAATGATGAATACTTTTTTTTTGTTCTGTTTTTGGTGTTATTATATAAAATTGCATTTTTTGCGCTAATTAAATTTATTTTTTGAATTTATTTTAAAACATATTACGAAAAATAAACTATTGCATAAAACTGCATTATTTGTTTACTTTAAATTTTCTTCAATTACCCAAAATAAGTGAATTTATTATCAATTTTGCTAATGATGAATACTTTTTTTGACCGCTGTACATATTTCAATTAAATTAAATACTAAAGTCTGCAATGTAAGGAAATTTGCAGAGACATGTTTTGTTTTAGATTTCCATCTACATGCGAAGGTTATTGTAAAAATGTTGTCTCTCTGTGGGTATTTAACTTCTTGTAGATATTAAAAAAAAAATACATATTCTTTGAAAATATTACATTTAGGACCAACAAAGGGAAACTCTTGAGATTTAAAGGAGTGCAATTTGGTTTATTATTTGGTTTCAAGATGATGGTGATTTTGTTGTTTTAGACACATTTGTATGTGGAGGTAGCTATTTTCTTTAAGCTCCCTAGGTGAGCGATCTCGTTCCGATCCATAGGAATCATCGCCCCGGGAACATAATGGTCATTGGTTATTTGAAGGCGCCAATAACTCGCCTTTTCGTATCGAGTATCATAGGCATATTTGGGCAAAAGCCGGTGCCGCCCGAGTTTCTCTACTCCATATCACCGAGTTTCTCTACTCGATATCGCTCATGGTCAGCGACTGCAATTGCAGCTACTTCTTATACGAAATATCACACTATTCTCAACCTGTGGACGCGCCCGTTAGATTCAAGCTGAGCTTCTTGTTATTACGATGAACGCCATCTGGCACGGGATAGCTGTCATCACAAAGGCCGGAACTTTGAGGTCCGATATATGTAGTGTTCATTGCTATCATAAGAAGCTAAGCTGCGAGCGACCGGGCGCGTCCACAGGTTGCGGAATGCCACATACGGAGTAGCTTCAACGGTAGTCGTGGACAATCAGCGGTATCGAGCGGAGAGTCTCAGTGAGAGGCCGGGCGACACCGGCTCTTGCACAAATACTGAGTGCTTATGATGCTCGATATGACAAGGCGTGTTATTGGCGACTTTGGACCGGAACGATTTTGATTAATGAACACTGCACAAATCGGCTCACACAGTTTACAATTCCAACCCCTGTAGTGCCCATAGTCATCTCGTGAGGATAGTTGTAAAGTACTCGACTCCAGGTATAGATCCAGATTCTTCAGCATCAATGTAGAGATTACGTCGGGGCCTAGCACTTGGCACCACGGATAACATTCGTTCACGCTAAATTGTGATGGGCCGGAACGGTTCGGAGACCATACGACTGATGACTCTCCTCCTAGCCTTGTCACATTCGAGATGCTCAATAAATAGACGGTTTAATAACCTGTTGCATCTCTCCGGGTCAGTCACAGTTATGTCGCTAAAAGTGACTGAGATCCTGTCATCCCTTCTCCCGGGGTTCATGAGTAACACACCAGTAAGCCACGTCTAGCCTAAACCGGCACCTAAGTTACATTGGTTCAAGTGTTCCAGTCACATATTCCGTTATGTTCGTTGACTACCATTTTTTCAATCAACACGCAGGACAACCCCCTATGAATGCAGTGCATCGCGTTGGCAAGGAAAAAGTTAAGGATCGGATGGGGGGGGGAAAGAAGGAGTAGTGTTAAATGACAAAGTCTTAAATTTTTGGATGTCATAGTCAGGTGGAAAGACATTGGCAGGAAGCCTATTCCACAGGCGAACTGTTCGGGCCAAAAAAAAAAAAATAATTTTCTTTAAAGTGCATGGTCCTGACAGCTGGCCAGTATTTCTGACTAACATCCTTACTTCAGGAATAAGAAGTCTAATGTCTTTGGAGCACACACCATTAATCGATAGAACAGCGTCACACAACGCACATTACGATGATGCTCAGGGGAAACAATAGAGTTAGATAACGTCGCCAATAAACACCAGCGCTCTTCTTTGAACGCGGTCCAGAAGTTCCAAGGATGATTTGGAAGCTCCAGCCCATACATGTGAATTATCTACGGCCTGATGTAGGTAGTATAGATATTGAGAAGGTCAGAGGGAGTGAAGTAATTCTTACATCGCTTAAGAAAGCCTAAACACTTGGATGCTTCTTTCGACAATTCAAATACATGGTTTGACCAACGGACATCGCATTGTATCTTCATGCCCAGAACATCAAGAATCTGACTGTTCAACATCTATTCCGTCGATAGATATTGACGATTGGATTGAGTCAGCGAATCGTTTGTGTGACAACAAACAATAATGCGTCTTGTGCTCGTTATATAACGAGAAAAGTCATAACCGACTCCAAAGGCGTTTAGCTTTGATATAAGTGGGCCGTGCCAGACTCTATTAATCCCTCTTTAAATCCTCATATAGGATCTATTTGATTTACTTTTATTTAGCATTAAATCAAATTTTTTTAATTTGTGTTAATTATGCTAACAACTGAAAATGCGTATTTGAAAACTCATAACGAGGAAGTTTTTGTTTTGCAAAAGAAACCAGAAACGTCGTTCAAAAAATGTAAACAAAAACAAATGTGGCTGTGAGTGGGTGGCAACAACAACAAAACCCCACAAGTATCTTTGTAATCAATATAAGAGAGAACAATACTAACTAACCAACCAATCGTATCCAAACGGTATTGCACAACAACAATTCGTAATTGAATAGAAAAAAATAATCAAAAAAAAAAAAAAATGCTAGAAATATTAATAACAATCAGATTTGTTTACTCTATTATTCAGCTGTCGATTTGGGGTTCTATCATTATCGCAGAAAACCAAAGCAAAACAGCTGTTGACTGCTGTGCCACTAATCACTACCGTACATTTGCAACGACGCCCCCTAACCACAGCTGATCTATATACATACATACACATTGTTATCTATGTTTTTTTTATGTGAAGAGAAAATGTCAATCTAAAGATGACAGTTACATTTGCTCAATGCCTTTGGCTTTGGCGAAATACAAGGAAGATACTGTAAATTTCAGTCTCAATTGTGATATTGGTTTTCTTCCAAAGAAAACTGCTATGAGTCATTGATTAGAAATACTAACATAAATACCTTTATATATACATATGTATATATTCTGTTGTTTATTTCAAAACATTTTAATGGTCATTTGATCACCTACAAAAAAACCATTGCCGAAAACTTTATGATGAGGTGATTTTAAAAATTTTTAAATAATAGACATGGTTTTGTCTGCGATAAGTTCTTAGGTATATAAAACTTAAAGGGTGAATGTATCCCGAAAATGCAAGAAGAGATAAAATATTGACAGCATGTGGAGATTGGCTGCACGATATAAACCTCTCCTGGAAAAAAGATAGTGGTTAAACACTTGCGAAGATATCACCCATATATTATATATACATATATTACGCTTGGGTCCTTCATTCCGAAAGTTCACATCGAGTGGCAACCACACAAAACCTTTCCGTTCCATTGTTATTAATGACAAGAAAAGAAAACTTGGCCTGTACTAATTCCCTTTACTAGAATCATTGCCTGGCTTTCAGACATGAGGACAAGTCCTAATAATGTTCAATGCAGGTTCAAGTCTGCAGGGCTCTTAACCCCAAGTGAATATAATGCATCCACCAATGCCCCCACACATAGTCTAGGCAATGCATGGGTACCAATTCGAGTTCACGTTGTTTGGACGTGTTCTCCCCCTTGGTTAGGAGCGGAGCACTATCTAAAACTCCTTCCGATCTATGGGTCAGGGCATCCGGTTGCAATGCAACTCCACATCGAGCTTGTGCTCTACCCGCGATTTTGGTCCAAACCACAGCCACCACGTTACTCCTTATTGGGGCCTCACCATAGTCGGCCTGGGATCGAAATCCCAGGGGCTCCCGTGGTACCATATTAAGGACTCCGGTCAGACCCATGAGGACAAATTTAGATGTTCAAAGGCATTGTGAATTGTGATATACCAGGAATCGTTTGTTTAAGGTAGCTTAAGATGGACGGATTCCAGCCGCGAAACGCTATGCTCGAATGGGCATGTATAGCAATCCATATAGATTAGAGTGGGTCAATTTATAAGGAACAGAAAAATGCTGACCAAGCATTTTTCAAAATCGCAATTTAGATGATTTAAGATGTAATGGACAAATCTTTGTCAATTTCACCAGCTAATATGTACCTAGCCTAATGAGGATAGTGGCAGATAGACATGGCAATATCTAACTGGGGTTGGATACCCTGTATGGACTGGTAACCGGTATGCATTGAGAATCGGTATGTACATAATATCTAAGCAAGAGCCGGACCGCCCGGCCTTTCACTTGGACTCTTCACTCGATTACAGGGCTGCCTACCTAGCAACAATTATAGGCGGATAGTCAATGGACTGCCATCTGTATACTCCGATGTCCTTGGGGAATTGGCTGGGGCCCTCCAGTTTGTGACGATGCAAGCTGGTATCGGGGCCGATACAAACTAAATGCTTTCGGGCACCTCACGATTCCTTTGGATGAGCTCAGGAAATACAAGGGCGAGCTGAGAAAAGCTTAGAAAATATCCTTGATTTAGTTCTGCGGCTCCGTGTAGGCTACATCGGAGGCCAAAGGAAGGCTAAGGCTAAGAAAGATACTAGCCTACACTCGTTGATACAAATTTCCCGGGAAACTCTCCAACGGACAACGTGGCAATACAAAGTGGCTATACGCCGGTTGGTGGTTGTGTCCCAAATAATGACCAGGCTTACAAGCCCGGCATAAGTGGGCTACTATCTGGCGATAATCATTTGGTTCTAGGAGACTTTGATGTGCATCACATCACCAGAGGGGCATAGCTTTGGCAGAGCAGATTGAAGGCTCCACGTTATGCACGGTGAATGAAGATGCCCACACTAGGATTATGAAGAGGTGTAGCAGCTCGCCAGACATTTCCATTGCATCCCCTGATCTCCTGAGTGACGTATACTGGCAAGCCGTTATTTCTTTGGGATCGATCGACCGACCACCCGACCTCATAGCCTTTGAGCGCCGGAAGAAGGCCGATTGGGCTGGATTCAGAGAGTACACCAATCGCCGCTTCAGTGAAATGACACCCCCCTCGAATGTGCAAATTCAGAGACATGATTAACGTAGCACTCGCCTGCTTCATACCAGCCGGTCGAATACCCCAAGTGCAGCCCAATTTCGCGGCGTAGGCAGTGGTACTAGCAGACGAGCGTGATGGGATTCGTTGCACGGACCCACTAAACCCAGAATCAGCGAGCTGAATCTGAAAATTGACAGGGTAATTAAAGAACAAAAGCGGTTTAGGCTAGCTGTGGTCTACTGTAAAGTCATTCTCGAACCTCGGTAGACTAAATGACACCACCTAAGTCTCTTTTAGCGACGTAACCGTGACTGATCCGAAGAGGAGCGTCAGTTTGTTCAACCGTCAATATTTTGAGAGTGACATGGCTAGGAGGAAAGCCTTTCGTCTTATTCGTGGTCTTCGAGCCGAAGAACAGCCATCACAATTAACCGTGGACGAAGTTACGAATTTCATCCGTGGCGCCAAACCATCCAAGTCATTGGGCCCCAGCGGAATCTCAACAATGAGGCTGAACCATCTGGATCTACCTGGAGTCGAGTAACTTAATACTGTCCTTAACCTGTTTTTGAACACACACTCTTATAGATCCCGATGTCTGATAGATGGGCAGAGTGATTTCGCTACTGAAACTTGGGAAAGGATCCGAGTAAGGGGGAGTCGTATAAACCGATTTCCCTACTCTCACCAGTAGTCAAGACGCTTGAGGCATTACTTGGTGTCATATTTGACAGCTCTTACAAATTATCCTCACATGTCACAGCAATTTGCGATAAAGCCAAAAGTAGAAACAAGACTCTCAAGTCACTTGCTGGCAGCACTTGGGGTGCTGACAGAGAAACCTTGTTGAACATGTACAAAGCAATTGGCTGGTCTGTGGTTAGTTATGCAGCACCAGTGTGGTCCCGACAGCACTGTGACACGCAGTGGAATAATATTCAGATCTGTTAGAATACCGCCCATCGAACGGCGACGGCCTGTCTCCTCAGTTCTCATGTGGATCACCTCCATCAGGAGACAAAGATCCAACCAGTGCGAAGACATAACTACTTACTGTCTAAGCAATGCCTTTTGGGCTGTTATCGCAGAGACCATCCAAATCATCATCTAGTGGATAAGTATCCACCGCCCAGAAGTCTTAAGGTAGATCTACATGATCTAGATCTTGACGTTGAGCGCTATAAGAGAGAACCACTAGATGAAGCGGCATATCATGTCGGTCTAGACAACATTCATGCACACACGGTAACAGATGCAGTAAATAGCTACCGGGTGAATGAGGTCTTTGGAGAGCGACCGCCTCCCATTGCAGCTGAAGAAACCAGAGTAGTTCTGGCTCAATTACGCTCCGGCAGATTCCATCGCCCTAATTCCTACAAAGCAAAGTTTGATGCCAACGTGCTGGATGTATGTTCCAATTGTGACCAGGGACCACACGACACACGTCACCTGTTTAACTGCACAGACAGACCCACTCGACTCAGACCCAGATCCCTCTGGACGCAGCTCATCTTAGTCGCTGAGTTCTTGGATCTGGATACTCAACAGAATCAAGCAGACGAAAGATAGAACACAACACACTGCTACAACAATAACAACAACAAAATATATTTAGTTAAAGATCAAAATTTTATTCCACATACCAGACTTTTGTGAAACCAGCAAAAATTAAAGCTTCTAGGAACCGAACAAGGATAATCGAGAGACCGATTTATATGAGATCTATATCAGGTTATAGACCGATTTGGACTGTACTTGTCTCTATTGTTGTGAGTCATAACAAAACACCATGTGCAAAATTTAAGCCAAATCGGACAAAAATTGCGGCTTCCAGGGGTCAAGAAATCAAATCGGGAGATCGGTTTAAATCTGAACAGATATAGCTCATTTGCAATCCCCAGCGACCTACATCAAAAGTAAGTATCTGTTCAAAATTTCAAGCGGCTTTACGCGTTTGACCGTTATCGTGATTTCGTACCACACGGACGGACGGATATGGCTAGATCTACTCAGAATGCCGAGACGATCAATAATATATGTACTTTATGGAGTCTTAGACAAATATTTCGAGGTGTTACAAACGGAATGACTAGATTAATATAACCCCAACCTACGGTGGTGGGTATAAAAAATACCAACATGCACCTTGTTATACCAACATGCAGTTATGTCAACATATTTTTTCATAAAAAGCAGTTAAGTAAACTGGCTGTAACGTCATTAGGGCCAGATTTTACCGTAAAAACTTTTACTTATTACAATGCTGGAAACCATAGTAAAAACGCTTTGCAACAATTGATATTTGACAGAAAAACTTATTCATTCCAAAAAATCGTTTTGTAAAGTGTGGTTTTTCAGTGGGGTATATAGACTTTTCTGTGCCACTGTATATGAAATGCACCTTATTTACAAGACGATCAACATCAAGGAAACTAAAGCAAAGCAACGAATTGACATGCAAGGGAAACGAAGAAGGAAAATACAAAAGAGTACATAGGCACCACGCACAGAACACGAAGCCGACAAAAACAAAGCAGAGAAAGAGTGTAAACCCAATAAAAGAGTCAAAAGTCAGTGTCAAGTTGTTTTGCATGCATTTTATATGGGAAAGCAAAAAACCGCCGCGGCGGTTTACAAAATTGCAGAAGTTTGTATGTTAAATTTAGAAAAAAATATATACAATATTTTTTAAATAATAAAATTTCAATACATTTTAAATGCATTAAATAACATCTTTACCACCAGTCTCGCTGCTTATTTTTCATCTCTCAAATTTGGCTCCAGACTCCGCGTCTCTTATTTGGTTTCGCCGCTAGCGATTTATTATGACTTTGACTCTTTAGTTGGGTTAAGGCTCTTATATGGGAAAGCAAAACCCCACCCAAAGATTCAAGAGTCAGGGTCGAAAAAAATCTCTAGCGGCGAACCAAATGAAAGACGCTGAGACTACATTTTTAAAATACGTGCCGTTATGTCCAGTTTTTTAATTATAACTAATAATTAATTATAAATAATAACTAACGTGAAAACTAATTATAATTGAAACTTGACCTTTATAGCAGAAACCTCTTTTTAATTATATATATATATATATATTTATATATATATATATATATATATATATATATATATATATATATATATATATATATATATATATATATATATATATATATATATATATATATATATATATATATATATATATATATATATATATATATATATATATATATATATATATATATATATATATATATATATTGTTGCTAGGATTCTCAATCAAAACTCCTAAGGAAGTTGGGAAAAACCAACGAAACGTTGAGTAAACCATGAAATAAATTGATTTAATTTATCATAAAAAAGCAACAACAGACCAGTTTGAACAACGAAAAGCAGAGATAAGAAATACACCGTAAAAAATCAAATTGAAAAAAATGTACTACTAATTCACTTACTGCGCTGGTAAGCGATGTGGACAGATTAATGTAAATAGGTAGTCCAATTGGTTAATTTAAGTGATTGGTGCAAAAAGTTTAGTTCGTTCATATAAAGGACCACTTCATTTGAACTAATTCGTTTGGAAACTGTAGAAAATCGACAAATATATGGTCCCATTATATCCTTTGGTCATGATGACCGGTCACCCACTCATGTAAATATTTCAACTTTGTATTTTAAAACGAAAAGGTTTGGATCCAGTAAATTTTTGCAAAATATTTCACAATACTCTAATGAATAATCGCATCAATAAAATGTCTAATTTCCTTTGCCATGCTCTAGTAGCGAATTCCAATGTTCCATTCAGCTGCTGTTATTTCACAAAATTTTCAAAAATTAAACGAACAACAACAGCGGGTTTTCCCTCATGCCAATAAATCCGAATGTGTGTTTTGTTTTTTTTTTTTTTTCTTTGGTTCATGGTTATAAAATGTCTTTTTTCCCCGTCTCACAGATATATTGATGCCGTTGTAGTTTGTTGTGTGTAGTTTATAAATTTGGTTGCCAAAATTTCCAGTCTCTTTCAGCCATCAAACACTATTTTTGCTTCACTGAATTTATTTCTTTTTTGTGAAAACAAAACAAAAAAAGGAAGACGGCTGTGGCAATTGCGACTATTGGCCCACGCACAAAACCCATTTGCCTTTAGTTCACCCACTAATGTCGATGCCCATCATCTTAGTCTATTGTATCTAAATATACCCTTTGTCGTCATCAATTTTTCCAACAATTGTTTGGTTTTTTTCAGAAAATTTTTTAGAAGGCACAACATTTGGTTCTTTCCTCCCGCCGTCTTGCCTTTGAAGGCGAGTTTTTGAAATAAAAAATGTTTTTTTGTTGTTTTTTTCTTTTTCAATTTCCATTAAATAAAAAAGAAACAACAGAATTTGCAAAAATAAAAAAAAAAAATTGAATTTGTTTCTAGTTCCGCATATTTGTATTTATGAGTGTATGGCTTTAGTTTGCCTCATGTTGTTTGGCAGAAACATATAAACGAATTTGACAGTTGGTCAGCATCTGTCAATATGAAGTAGATTGACACATTTTCAAATAAAAAAGGTTTCTTTTCGGAATTTTTCAAATTTAAAGTTTACACAAAGTGCTGTGAAAATATGAATTTGTTCGAAAAATGTTTAAAGTTCTCAACATTTTTGGATTTTTGATGAATTTTAATAAGAATTTAAAAAAAAAAGTTAAAAAAATCATTAGAATTTATTTTTATATAAAACCAGCTGGACTTCATTCATTCCTGTAGTCCGGAAATTCTACCAAAGAATTAAATATCAAACCGATGGTTTTGTTGCAGAGACAAATAAGGAAATCTGGTAACTGACACAGATAACATGCTGAGGATATGGAATGAACATTTTACCCAACTGCTTGTGTCCGACGTTGGCCGCGAAAAGGGATACCGCAGAATCAATCCCTGATGATGGTATAGAATGTTTACCTCCTAGTCAGAATGAGGTCCAAGTAGCAGTGACCCGACTAAAGAACAGCAAGGCAGCAGGAGCCGACGGGTTACCCGCTGAACTATTTAGGAACGGAGGCGACACGCTGATAAGGCGTATGCATCAGCTTATCTGCGCAATCTGGCTAGAAAAACGCATAACCGATGATTGGAACCTCCGCATACTATGTCCTGTACACAAGAAAGGAGCCAAGACGGAATGTCCCAGACTCCCCATCGCATACAAGATACTCTCGAGCTTACTATGTGAAAGATTAAAACCTAAAGTCAATGGGATAATTGGGCCATTTCAATGCGACCTTAGACCTGGTGAATACATCCTGGACCAGATATTCACACTGCACCAATCGTGGAAAAGACCCGAGAAGGACAAATCAACACCTACTATCTCTTTGTTGACTACAAAGCCGCCTTCGATACTCCTTTATGTTCAAATGTATTTAAAGCCATGTCTGTGCAGGATGACACTTGCTGATACGCGTTCCTCAGTAAGAATAGGAAAGAATCTCTCCGAATCATTTAATACTAAACAAGGTTTCAGACAAGGAGACAGCCTATCGTGTGATCTCTTTAATATCCTGTTGGAGAAGATTATACGAGATGCAGATGTGAATAGATATGACACATTAATCACAAAAGAACACATGCTACGCCGTCGACATCGATATCATAGGTCGGTCACCGGAAATAGTAACTGCAGCCTTTGAATGAATCGAAAAAGCGTTAGTGAAAATGGGTCTGGCAGTAAATGGAGATAAGACAAAATGGATGGTTTCAACTCCAAAAAAGCCTCGCACAACCGAGCACATAAAGAAAATGGAGAAAGTTGGGAACCACAACTTTGAGACAGTCTGTATCTAAATCTACCTTGGCACCGCCGTAACCGAAACGAATGACACCAGTTTTGAGATTAAGCGAAGATTAATATTGGCAAACAGATGCAACTTTGAATTGAGCAAGCACTGATACTACCTGTGCTGTTATATGGTTCTGAAACATGGGTACTTGTGAAAGCAGATGAGACAGTGCTTGGAGTATTTGAGAGAAAGATTCTTCGTAAAATATATGGGCCAGTTTGGCTAATGGATCATAGGCGACGTATGAATGACGAGCTGTATGACGACGATAGCATAGTTACACGCATCAAAATACAACGGCTGCGTTGGCTAGGTCATGTTGTCAGAATGGATGAAGAAACTCCAGCAAAGAAGTCTTTTGAAGGCAAACACGATGGTACACGCAAACCGGGAAGACCAAAAGCCCGATGAAAAGATCAAGTGGTGATGAGCGCAGAAGATTGAGGCGCTTGGAACAAACATTCTGACATAGTAAATTAAAGTAGGTAAAGTATAAAACCAGCTGACCCGATGCACTTTGCTTTACTCTAAAATGGATTGTTGATAATTTGAATTCTTTAAATATTTTGAAGTTGGTACTCAGAGAATCAGGACATTCAGAGTTATTGGTCTTGCTCAGAATAAATTTATCAATTTGTTTATGGTATTTGTTATATACTTTCAGAATCAAGTCCTAAAGGACTTGACTTTTGGCGACCAATTTTTAAACCACATTCCTATTCTGCCCCAAATTTATTATAATTGAAAACATATTGTCCTAATGGATCCATCCCTGTTTGGGGTGTTTTTTTTTTTTTTTTTTTTGTAAGGTGTGGCCCCTCAGATACTTGTTCGGATCCCAATAAATTTCTATTATTTTGTGACATATTGTCCCAATCGTACTCTACTTTCTACCTTTCGTGTAGACCCACGTGCCATTCGGGTTTTTTTTGCGGGTAGTACATCCCCAGATACTTGGTCTCTAATATAAATATAAATTTGTACTTTAATGGCAAATACCTTTCTTTTGAGACCCATAAAGTCCCGACATTGGTTCCCAATATTAAGAAGAGATTCGTACTCTACTGTGAAAGAGCTTCACTTTGTGTCCACATCGGCCTTTATGTCAATGTTTCAGAACCAAGTCCTAAAGGTACCATATCAGTTACAAGACTCATAGGCTCTTCTTGTTTCCATTACATCCCTATTTCCGTTGCTAGATTATTTTTCTTTCGAAGAGCTTTTGCTTTGTCTCGATTGGTCAACAACTCCGTTCAGGAGGTGCAATGGGCTGTGAGTGAACCCCAGGTACTTGTTCTAAATTGTTGAATAAAATTCGTATTCTCCTCCCAAAGACATTTCAATCGAGTACCCTATTGTCCAGGTCGGCTTTAAGTCAGATTGGTAGTTTTTTAGAATGGGTATGAGACAGAGGTCTTCAGCGGTGTGTCGCATAACAATAATTGCCTTTTTGAATTAATGCAACTATCGCAATCATTCAGCTATAATATAATACAAAAACACAATTGATTTTAAGGAGGTGTATGTGTCTGTATCGCTTTAAGGCAATTGGATGACGCACGAGTTTTAACTACCACCGCAAATACTCATACTCATGTCCCTCATGTATAAGCGGTAGTATGATTAGGGTTTGCCACAAACAACGCAAACACCCCAATTTTATTTTTAGTTTAAAAATTCCAAATAATGTTTAAAAATTAGGAACGAAATTGAATATTTTGTCAATATTAAAATATATTTTTTGCTAAAATAAAAAGGCTTTCCGACAGTTGCAAAAGCAACATTGCGATTATGAATCGATTCAATCTATTCCTTAATGCGGTGTTTCCATTCTCTTTTTTTCCATCCACTCATAACCAGTGTTGCCATTTAAGAAAATAATTTCCTGCCAAAATTAAAAAAAAATCCTACCAAACCCAACCAAAACCTACCAAATGTCCTACAAGCCAAAAGTTCGGTATAAGGTTTTATAACCACCACCAAAGAATATTCAAATTATGCATTTTCAAACTAAATAGTATCTAGATATTAGTCATATTCATAGACGATCCAGCAATATCCGTCCGTCTGTCTGTTGAAATCATTCTACAGCCTAAGGCGTTTGAGTTTGAAAAGAGCGATCTCCTGCTGTAAGGTTTTGAACCGATAAATGCGCATTTACTATCCTATTCGGAGTAACAGTGAGTTGTATGGACCCCTCAACATAGGAGTATGGACACGATCCGATTATATTTTTCTATTATATAAAACTCAAAGTGTGCTTGATTGTTCCGAATAGACTCGAAAACGGCTAAATAGATTTTCTTGAAATTTTCACAGAGTGTATAGGATGATCTGGAAGGAATAATAGGCTATAAAAGAAGGGGGGCGAACCCTTCCTCTTACCCCAAAAGCATCATTACCCCAAAATAAAAGTAGACCGATTGGGACAGTATGTGACGCAAATGAAAGGTGGGGACCCTCCTGACTCCAAAACCGCCTCAAATAGGCATATTGCACGATAATGACAATATAGGACTGAAATGAAAGGTATTAGGTAGTATATTACGAATATGGTCTGGAAGGAGCAATTGGTTATAGTATACTATATTTGCAATAGAGGCCTTCTTCCAATCAAAGACATTTAACACACATAAGTCGTCTTTCTTACCCAGAATTTACGAAATTTGGAACAGATTACGACGTACCAATTACAGCCAATATCAAAACTAACACACTTTTTTCTCTGTAATTTGAGACAGCGAGACCATTGCAAAAGTATTAGGACCCTCGATATTCATGGTTTTATTCTACACTCTTAACGAATACACAGAAACGACAGGAAGTGTCAAAGACCTTTCATTTGAGTCCCATTAAGTCCCGACATTGATTCTCAATAATACGACGAGATTCGTACTCTACTGTGGAAGAGCTTGCCTTCGAGTCCAGATCGGGTTATCAGTCAATTTACGTTTTTATAAACTCCACCGTAGGATAATTTCGTCATTCTATTTGTAATACCTCGAAATATGCGTCTTAGATCCCATAAAGTACATTTATTCTTGAATGACACTTTAGGTCGATCTAGCCGTGTCCGCCCGTTTGTCTGTCTGTCGAAAGCACTCAAACTTTCGAAGGAGTAAAGCTATGCGCTCGAAATTTTGCACAAATATTTTTATTCGTGTAGGTCGGTTGGGATTGTCAATGGGCCAAATATTTTGATGTAGCTGCGATGTAAACCGATCTTGGGTCTTGACTTCTTGAGCCTCTAGAGGGCGCAATTTCTATGCGATTTGACTGAAATTTAGCACGTGACGTTTTGGTGTCACTTCCAACAGCTGCGCTAAGTATGGTTTAAATCGGTCCATAACCTGATTTAGCTGCCATATAAACCGATCTTTGATCTTGACTTCTTGGGCCGCTAGAGGGCGCAATTCTCGTCCGATTTTGCATGAGGTGTTTTGTTATGTCTTCCAACAACTGTGATAAGTATGGCACAAATCGGTACATAATCTGATACAGCTGCCATATAAACCGATCTGGGATCTTGACTTGTTGAGCCTCTAGAGGGCGCAATTCTCATCAGATTTGGCAGAAATTTTGTACAACGACTTTTCCCATGACTTTCAACATACGTGTTTAATATGGTCTGAAGCGATCTGTAGCTTGATACAGCTCCCATATAAACCGATCTCCCGATTTTGCTTCTTGAGCCCTTACAAGCGCAATTCTTATCCGAATGGACTGAAATATTACACAATAAATTCTACAATGTTCAGCATTCAATTCATTTATGGTCCGAATCTGACTATAACTTGATATAGCTCCAATATCATAACAGTTATTTTTTATTATTCTTTGCTTGTCTAAAAAGAGATACCGCGCAAAGAACTCGACAAATGCTATACATGGTGGAGGGTATATAAGATTCCGCCCGGCCGAACTTAGCACTATCTTACTTTTTTTTTTTAATGGGCGATCCCCTGACACTCAAGCCAAATTTTTATATCAGATTGTCACTCTACTTTCAAATACTTTTAATTTGATACCCATATTGTCTCACATTCGGTTAAGGCAATATCAGCAATCAAAATCGTATTACTGGTAGGATTACGTATGATTAAGGAATAATGGATTACCTATAAATTAAATAATAATAATAAATTATTAATAATAATAATAAATTATTATTAAATAATTATTTATTGGTAAAGAAAAGTTGAATCATTACCAATAAATAATTATATAACCCATTATAGGTAACCCATTATTTCTTAATCTTAGGTAATCCTACGAGTAATACGATTTTAATTATTGGTATTCCAGTGGGTAATGGTATGTGCTTTCCTCGTTTTTGCTGGATGCCAACAGGGTTCATTTGCGCTAAAGACCCTTTCATCTATTCCTTCAACTCTGGCATCGTCGTCTAAAATATCATTTAATTAGTAATTTTGATTATTTGACTAGTCTGCATCGCAGCTCTACAAATATAGACTTCCGTTTACTTCAAAAATTGGACGTCTTCAACTGACAACGACTTAACAGTTTTCTTTCTAAAAAATACATATCGATATGAGGAAAAACTACAAGCAATAATTTTGTTGTATGTGTGTGTTTCTTTGAAACTTTTTCAATGTCTTCTCGCTAACAATTTGACATGTGCGAAAATTACCCTTGAAAATATGCTTATGACGATCTCATCCTCAGCGGCGGTCATCATGTGGATGAGAAACATTATTTCAGTCGGTTTTTCTTGGACTCTTCACAAATAATGTCTGCATAACAAGCAAACAAACAATGTATGTATGTGTGTTTGTTAGTCGCAAGCAATGATGGTGGTGGTGTTGCCAATTACATTTATTTCTTTAATGGTTGGTAACAAACGCAACCTTCTGCTTTCATTGCAAGGGGTGGGCTGATTTTTTTTGTTGTTTCACAATCATGTAAATTTTCTTTTTGATATTTTTGTTGTTGTTGTTTTCTTTCTTATTCGCCGATGGGGCTGTGGCAACCTTCCTGTTCGCCGTCAATTAGTATGGCATGCCTAAGTGTGCCGTTGAAAGATTTGTGAACATTTCGCCATGCTTTTCAATGCTACATTTTCATATGTCGGTGAGGGTTATAATGAGGCCTCTGATTTTCTGTTCTTTTTGGTTAATTGCAGAAATGATTTTACAATTTCACCTCAACAATGGCTGTTTTGTTAACCTTAAACCATTCAAATTAACAATGACATGGTCAAATGTGTTGAAATTAATTAATGAGAGCAGATATTGGGTGGTGGAATTAACAGCTGATGTGATGCGGTTCTGTATGTGAGGTAGAGAGAAAGAAACTGAAACACCTCTAGTATAAGAAAAAAACTATTGTGAATTGCAAACATACAATACATTTCTTTTCATTAGGAAAAACAATAAGTAATGGGTCCGATTGATTTTTGTACTAATAATATTTATCCCGTGCAAGTCGGCTTATTTCATGTGATTTGTTAACTTTGTATGCTGCTAAGCATCACTCTTTTGAACTCAGCTATGAAAAGGAGGTTTCGTTAGAAAATATGACTGATATTAATTGTTCCCCTACACAGAAAAAAATAAAAATCGAATTCAATCACGAAATTAATTGATCCAATTCATTTAATTTAAACTGCTTCAATCATGAAAATGATAATAACAATCGCTGTTTTTGAAAAAGGTGATTGAAAAAATTAAAAATTTTGAAAATTCAATTAAATAAATGATTGAAAATTTTTAAATTGAATCACTTAAAAAAAATTTTAATTAATTTTTAATTGATTCAATTAAAAAAATTATTAAAATTTTCGATACCTGAGATGAACCTTGAGGTCGAGTGCGAGGCACAGTCTTGAATTGACGGAACCCTAGTATTGCCATCTGGAAGATTATGTTACACGGATAGATCCAAGCTAGAGGACAGAGTGGGCTTGGGGGTCTACATTGAGAACTCAGGGACTGAAATCTGTTTTAGACTACCTGACCATAATACGGTCCAGTTGCGGGAGATCCGGGCGATCACGGAATGAGTGAAGTGGTGTGGTGCTAACGCAAGGACGTCGAGTGTGAACATCTTTACGGAGAGTAAAATTGCCATATGAAAAATAACAAACAGGACGGTAAGAGCACAAATAGTCTTGCAGTCTAAGAAGGAGACTAACGTTTACTCTGAAGATGGCAAAATCCACATCGTTTGGGTGCAGGGCCATAACGGAGTAAGTGGGAATGAAAGGGCAGATATGGCGGTGAAGGCCAGTTGACTGCGTCAGAAAATTTGGTTAACCCAAAGCCTTTCGGGTCGACGCAGTCCGAGTTAATGGCGTGGGCGACGAATGCGGTAGGACGGCGAAAATACAATGAGAGGATCTAGATCGTGAGAAAGGAAGTAAGAAGGAGGTCGGTATAGCTATTGGTATCATGACGGCATACATAGGACTACGAGCTCACTTATTTAAAATCGGTGCGGCATGTGTAGGGCATGCGGGGAAGATGATGAAACGTTGGAGCATTTCCTTTGCCCGGCTTTCACGTCTAACAGATACTGGAACTTAGGTGGGGACACTATACCAGACACGAACAAACTTAGGGGAGTGGTATGGTAAACAATTAAGGATTTTGTATGTAGCACGGACTTCCTAACTTAGATTTTCTTATTCGAGGTTACTTTTTTTTGGGTCCATAATCACTCCTTAGAAAAAAAACACCTCTGGTGGTTTTTCACAAAATGAAATGGAAATATTGTTTCCCGAACAGAAAAACCATAGCCATATTTACATCGATGCTGAAGAAGCCGTTATGCCATTAATATTTTGATCATAAATAATATTAGAACTGCGTCTATAAATTTTACAAGTAAAAGCGTGCTTAGTTCGGCCGGAGCGAATCTTGGGAACCCACCACCATGGATTCTGCTAAAGCTTCTAGGACCCGAACAAGGATGATTGAGAGACCGTTTTACATGGGAGCTATATCAGGTTTTAGACTGATTTGGACCGTACTTGGTACAGTTGTTAGAAGTCTTAACAGAACAACATGCAAAATTTTAGCCAAATCGGACAAAAATTGCGGAGCTATATCTGGTTATAGACCGATTTATACCGAACTTGGCACAGTTGTTGCAAGTCATAACAGAACACTATATCCAAATTTTTAGCCAATGCGGACAAAAATTGCAGCTTCCAGTGAAATCGGGAGATCGGTTTATATGGGAGCTATATCTAAATCTGAACCGATGTGGCCCATTTTCAATTCCCAACGACCTACATCAATATTAAGTATCTGCAAAATTTCAAGCGACTAGCTATACGCGTTCCACCGCTATCGTGATTTCGACAGACGAACGGACGGACATGGCTAGATCGACTCAGAACGTCGAGAAGATCAAGAATATAAATTCTTTATGGGGTCTTAGACGAATATTTCAAGGTGTTACAAACGGAATGACTACATTAGTATACCCCCATCCTATGATGGTGGGTATGAAAAGGTAGCCGAACGACTATTTTTTAGAGTTTTATCCTCTATATATAGAAAGTATTTATAAAAACTTTGAGCCGCTAAATTTTTTCGAGAACGGAAATTATAACAATGCTGTTGGGTCTAAAAAAGTTTCCAATTCCATTAAAGAATGATTGAAATAACTTACTGCCTGGGCCGCTAACATTTTTTTTTCTTTTTGTCATTTGGAAAATCAATGGAAACAGCCGTTTTTTCCTCTATAAAACTAGCTGTTTTCATTGAACGAATCGAGTGACAAGAAGAAAAAAAAGTTTGTGGTCTAAGCCGTTATTGTTTAATTGAAAAAACATAAAATTTGCAATCATATTTTATATATAAGTATAAAATTATTCAAGACTGAATTAAAAAAATGATTGAATTCACTAATCTTTTAATTGGAAATTTCCAAAATTTTAAAAAATTTCAATTACAAACCTAATTGAAAAAAGGTCAGATTCAATTAAAAAAATGATTGAATCATTTAATTTTTTAATTAAACATTGTCTACATTTCTATCACGATCGTAATTGGAAATAAAACGGGATTAAAAAATGATTGATTCAATTAAATTTTTAATTAAAAAACTTGTTTTCAATTAAATTTTTAATTAAAAGAACTTATTTTCAATTAAATTTTTAATTGAAACATTTTGGTGATATTTTTTTTTTTCTGTGTACAAGCATATCGCATGTGAAGGTAGCGATATCCGTCAAGCTACTATAGATGAGGAAGCGCTTTCACGTTCATAGGACCCATCCACGCTGAAACGTGATTGCCAATTGGCTATTTAGACTCTCCACTCGATACTGCTGATTTTCCGAGACAGCAGTTGCAGCTACTCCGTATGGAGCGTTTCTGTAGACGCGCCAGTTAGTAATATGATCTTTACAAAGACCGGAGCTTGAAGTTTCAGACTGTGTGACGCTCATTGTTATACCGTGTCTGTTGATTACCTTGTTTGCCGCTTGGCATCACTTCGTTTGAGCCCAGCTTTGAGAAAATTGGTAGTTAACATTTGAAGCTAATTTTTCCCTCATTGCAGGGAATTACTTTTGAAGCAATTGATTAAGTATTTGTATCCACTGTATCATATCATAGTCTCTGCTCTCTATTGCCGCTCCGCAATACTCTTTGAACTGAGAACGGCAACTGTCGCTAAGCTCACGATCAGTGTAATCGATAATTGTAAAGGTAATCGATTGCACCAAATGCAATGTCAATACATACATATACAGCAAAAGCAACAACAAATTTCAAATATTTCTTAATGGGTCCCATTAAGAAATAATTCTTTAAGGTCCCGTTAAGAAATATTTAAAATTCATTGTTGCTTTTGCTGTATGTGTATATCATTGACATTGCATTTGGTGCAATCGATTACCTTTACAATTATCGATTATACTGATCGTAAGCTTAGCGACAGTTGCCGTTAACTTTATGTGGTATCCTAATGAGTCCTGTCGCAATCATTCGCATGGAAACAATTATTGAAAACATATTTTTTCAACGAACGATTGCGATTTGTTATGGATGCAATCGCTGATTTCATTTTCTATTTCATATCTACTATGGCAATACACACTGTTGACTGCCCTGATGTGTTGATTTTGTCGTTTTCATTTATTGACGTGTTTTCTCACCTTGGCCCGGTTCACTGTCATGCGTACGATCAATTTTGTTGTTGCTATTGTTTTGTTTGTTAACAACATTGCTTGCTCTGCTGGTGTTGTTTAAATTCGCAATGTTTGTGCTGTTCTCAAAAAAAAAAAAAAAATAGCACTACAAAAAGAAACATTAAATCAAATCTCAGATTTGCCAGTTGTGAAATCAATTTATTGACGTTTTGTTTAGCTTTACTTTGTTGCTTTTTCTTATACAATTGTAAGCAAATCAAATAAGTCCGTCTGTTGTCTGTCTGCCTTATGTTTGGACTAAGTCAGTTGCGGTCATTTTTTTGTTTGTTTTTGCTTAGCATAATACTTGCCCCACCGCCCAATTGAGAATAAGGTGTAATAAATATTTGTAGAAAAACTGTCATTAATTATTTTCTTGTTTGGGGCATTTAAATTTGGCTAATAATAAAAAACATTTTGATTTATTTACATAAACACATAAATCTCGCCATAACCATATTGGTTTGGAGGGGGGGCTAAACAAATTGGGTCTGTATTCTCGCCCTCTCTCACACACTCGCTCTCCCTATGCTTCAAGCTCTTTTATCGAATGTTTTTGCCGAAGGCAAACACATGCTGTCGCCACCTTATGTTGACAATCTCTTGTTTTTTGTTGTTGTCGTTAGCGATGACGGCGTCGGTAGAGTACTCAGTAGAAACTTTATAATTTTATGACAGCGCCTTTGAGAGACAATTCTGTTCTACATATTCTCTGGGAAGTTATGTGTCAAAAAATGTTTGTGGCTGGCCCAAAGTGTATGTATGGAATAAATTTATTTGCACTGCGAATACATGTGACAAGCCAACATATAAACACTACTATGCAGCAGAGGAAATGTGTTAAAATGATGTATTATTGGCAAAAAAAAAAAATGCATACAATAGTGTGGTCTAATTTTGCGAATTGGTATTTTCGATTTTCCTTGCCTTATACATTGCAAATCGTGGCATAGGTAGGTTATAGTGTCAGATTGCAATCAGACTCGCTTATAAGCCCTTGAGATACCGCAGAAACCAAAGGATGGAAAATAACTTCTAATGCCTAGCGTTGAACCTACTAGAACGTTTTAAAACCCTTGACATATTGATTTTTATACCCACCACCGAAGGATGGGGGTATATTCATTTTGTCATTCCGTTTGCAACACATCGAAATATCCATTTCCGACCCTATAAAGTATATATATTCTTGATCAGCGTAAAAATCTAAGACGATCTAGACATGTCCGTCCGTCTGTCTGTTGAGATCACGCTACAGTCTTTAAAAATAGAGATGTTGAGCTGAAACTTTGCACAGGTTCTTTTTTTGTCCATAAGCAGGTTAAGTTCGAAGATGTACTATATCGGACTATATCTTGATATAGCCCCCATATAGACCGATCCGCCGATTTAGGGTCTAGGGCCAATAAAAGCCACATTTATTATCCGATTTTGCTGAAATTTGGGACAGTGAGTTGTGTTAGGCCCTTCGACATCCCAGATCGGTCCAGATTTGGATATAGCTGCCATATAGACCGATCCTCCGATTTAGGGTCTTAGGCTCATAAAAGCTTCATTTATTATCCGATTTTGCTGAAAATTGGGACAGTGAGTTGTCTTAGGCCCTTCGACATCTTCCTCTAATTTGGCGCTGATCGGATCAGAATTGGATATAGCTGCCATATAGACCGATCTCTCGATTTAAGGTTTAGGGCCCATAAAAGACGCATTTATTGTCTGATGTTGCCGAAATTTGGGACAGAGAGTTTAGTTAAGCCCCTCCACATATTTCTGCAAATTTGGTCTAGATCGGTCAAGATTTGCATATAGCTGGCATATAGACCGATCTCTCGGTTTTAGGTTTTGGGCCCATAAAAAGCGCATTTATTGTTCGATGTCGCCGAAATTTGACTCAGATCGGTCCAGATTTGGATATAGCTGCCATATAGACCGATCTCTCAATTTAATGTTTTGGACCATAAAAGACGCATTTATTGTCCGATATTGCCGAAATTTGGGACAGAGAGTTAAGTTAAGCCTCTCCACATATTTCTGCAATTTGGTCAAGATTTGGTCAAGATAGCTGGCATATAGACCGATATCTCGATTTAAAGTCTTGGCCCCATAAAAGGAGCATTTATAATCCGATTTAACTGAAATTTGACACAGTGACTTATGTTAGGCTTTTCGGCATCAATGTTGTATATGGTTGAAATCGGTTTATTTTCAGATATAGCTACTAAAAAGACCAATATTTTGGTATGTACTTGTACTTATTAGTATTTGGTCCAAATCGGAACATATTTCGATATAACTGCTTAGGGACATAAGGTATGCAATTTTCACCGTATTTTGATGAAAGGTGGTTTACATATATGACCGAGGTGGTGGGTATCCAAAGTTCGGCCTGGCCGAACTTAACGCCTTTTTACTTGTTTAGGTATTCGCTAATACAGACAATTCTTCAAGGGTACCTATGTTAAAGAGCATTCCGATCAGGTATTTTATAGTTTTCTCAATATCCATGCAGCTTCTGCAGTAATTTTTTGTTGGAGTTTTTGATGGTTTGAAATATGACAATGGCTTGTAATGCCGGACGCAATGAGTGAGACTTTCGTTATAGTCAAGAACGGCAAAGAGACTTGGTTGGACTTGAATTTCTCCTCAAAAT
This sequence comes from Stomoxys calcitrans, assembly GCF_963082655.1. Taxonomy (NCBI): domain Eukaryota; kingdom Metazoa; phylum Arthropoda; class Insecta; order Diptera; family Muscidae; genus Stomoxys; species Stomoxys calcitrans. The sequence goes on along the minus strand of NC_081552.1, from coordinate 185,319,887 downwards.
GGGGATTAATTTTAAAAAATTTGGACAAATTTTTTGATTTGGTATGGTGGTATGTATCACCTCAAAATATTGATCTGCGACCCATTATAAGTTATATATATATATATTCTTGATCGCCTTGAAATTCTAAGTCTATTTAGCCATGTCCGTACGTCCGTCCTCGTGTCCGCCCGTCTGAATCGGTCTATAACCTGATATAGTTCCCATATAAACCGGTCTCTCGATTGTCCTTGTTCGGTTCCTAGAAGCTTTAATAGTTGCTTGTTTAACAGAAGTTTGATATGTAGAATAAAATTATGCGCTTCAACTAAATTTATTTTGTATAAATTTTTAGCAGATTCCATGGTGGTGGGTTCCCAGGATTCGGCCCGGCCCAACTTAGCACGCTTTTACTTGTTTTATCTCAACTTACTGATCTTTCCAAAGAATGCAGTTAATGCTTCCGATGACCGATCCGTAATATCAATGTCGTCAAAGGCGAGCAGAATGCTGTCCCTTGTTCTTCCCGGCATATTAAAAGACATTATACCATAAGCTGTCTCCCTATCGTTTGGTATTGAGGCGTTGGTAGAGGAATTTGCTTATTCTAACTGAAGACAACGTCAGCTAGCGACATACTGCAAAGCCGTATACATTTTGCGGGTATACCAAACTTAGCAAATGCAAATTTGCCCATGAACTGAACATTCCATTGAGGAACATTCCATTGAGGATGAGTGCAGTCCGATTCAAGTTTAAGCTCAATGATAAGGGGCCTCCTTTTTATAGCCGGCGTGGCGCAGTGCGACACCACTTTTGTGGAGAAGTTTTTTTGCATAGCATAGTGCCTCACAAATGTTGGCAGCATTAGGAGAGGATAACCACCGTTAAAAATTTTTTTATGGTGGTCTCGCCAAGATTCTATCCCAGGCGTTCAGCGTCATAGGCGGACTTGCTGACCTCTGTGCTACGGTGGCCTCCAAACCAACCAAACTTAGACATGCCTTAAAAATACCTTGGAATGTATGTAACTGTAGAAAGCATGTTTGTGGTCGTCGAGTAGATGATGTGTTGTCCTTTTTCAAGATTTGGCGCAGATCTAAAGACGGCCAAATTATCTCATTGACTCGCGGAGACGAGCGGATGCATACGCTTCATCAGCAAGTCGTCCAAGTCTTAAGTTGTTTACATGGCATCCAATCGGCTGCCTTGCTGCCTTGCTGTTCTTCAACCGGGTTGCTTCTAATTCTGACTAGACGGCCTTTATTCTGAATCGTCATCAGATATTGGTTTCCCCGTGGCCACCATTATCGCCTACCAGCAGCTGGGATAAGTGTTCTTTCATATTTTTTGCACGCTATCTGTATCTGCTATCAGATCTCCTTCTTTATCTCTGCTGGAGGAACCCTGGTCGTAACATGGGTTTCTGGGAGCAGACTTTTGATAACTAAGAACAGATTTCGCAGCTTTTTCTATGGATGACAATGGTTTGTCATTGTGACACTATATCATCGGAACAAGGAACGCCTTCTTCAAGCGATTGCAACTGACGAGTAGAGTTTGCAATTGCCATCTGTTGCGTTTGTAGCTTTACAGCTTCCGTGCATGTAAACCTTGGCTGTAACAAGGTTATGATCCATACGAGTTAGTTGAGAAGCTAGGTCGCTCCGATAGCCGAGCTGGTTAAGTGCTCAGATTACCAGTGCAGGGTTTGTGGGTCGATTCTCGCCAAAGGCCTAGTATGTCGCTACTGTGGTATCAAAATGGTTGATCGCCCAGACGGGCTTGATCGCCCAGACGATGCATATGCCTTATCAGTGCCGCAAGTCTCAAATAGTTCAGTAGGTAGCCCATCTGCTCCTGCTGCTTTGTTGTTCTTCAGTCCGTTGTATGAAGGCCTTCACCTATCACAATGTGATCAATTTGATAAAGAAGGACTGCAGAAAACTCTTCAATAGAGCAAAAGCCTCAAGAGCACCACACGGTTGGGACAACTATAAGACTGAGCTTAGTAAATATAAGGGCGAGCTGAGAAAGGGGCAGAACAAATCCTGGGTAGAATTCTGCAGCTACGTGGTGGATACATCTGAGGCCTTTAGGCTTAGGAAGATTCTGTTCTCGATATCTTTTACGGTGGGGTATATTCAGAGGTCAGAGAATGTATGGCCAATGTCTAGTGAGGAAACACTAGAACTACTCGTTGATACACATTTCCCAGGAAATTCTCCAATGGGCAACTTGGCGCCAGAAGAGGTTGTCACTGGTATTCATTCGTCGGAGGCTATTATGGAAATTTTGTCCAAGCCGAAAATCCTTTGGGGGATAAGTAGTTTCGACTCCTTTAAGTCGCCAGGCACTGATGATGTATCATCGGTTGAATTATAAGCTGTGTCTGATAGACTGGTTCCTTGGCTTAGGGAAATATACTCTGCTTGTATCTTGGAGGGAAAGCAGGAAAACCTTACCATACGAAGGCGAAAGATTTTCTTCCTATTGGTCTGTCTTCCTTTATGCTGAAGACCCTTGAGAGGTTCATAGAAACTTATCTGGGAAAGTTTCCCAGCATCTCAAGAGATATAATTTAGGAAGTTGTACATGCAACAGCGAAGTGGGCTACCGAAAGTGGTCTATATAAATTATAAAATCGTGCAAGACAGAAGTAGTTCTTTTCAGCAGGTGATACAAGTTGCTTACAGTGGCACCTGTCTTCTTGGGAGGAAAGATTATTCCATTTACAGAAGGCGCAAAATACCTGGGACTTTGCTGGACAGGAAATTGAATTAAAAATCAAACATTTTGGAAAGGGCAAAAAAGGCAACTCTTGTCCTATAAACCTGCAAGAGAGCCATTGGCAAATTTTGGGGGTTTAGACCGCGTGTCATGCATTGGGTATGTACTGCAGTTGTCAGACCTATATTGCTATATGGTGTTGTGGTCTGGTGGACTGCGCTTCAAAATACCACCTACTGCTCAATACTTAACCGGATCCAAAAGATGGCTTGTTTGTACATCACTGCCGCACTGAGGACGACACCATCTGATGCACTGAATTTAATGATACATCTTATGCCTCTAGACATTGTGACTAGACAAATTGCAGAAACCAGTGCCGTGAGATTAAGGGAGCTTTCCCATTGGTCATATGGCGGCGACGGATACTGTGTTATTCTTAATACAATATCCGATGTTTCATGCAGTGTGGATTACACCCTACCTGAGCCGCTTTTTGATAAAATGTACTGTGCTACTATTCCTGATAGAACTGTTTGGCACATCAATATCCCTAGTAACAGAAGTTACATAGATTTCTATACGGATGGTGGACGACCAGGTGGGCTTTGGTGTGTATTCTAAAGATCTAGAACTTGTCATGTCGAATAGATTACCTGACCACTGCAGTGTGTATCAAGCGGAGATCCTTGCAATCAAGGAAGTATTGGAATGGCTAAGATATAATGTCACTAAGACGATTGGCATTAATATCTTCTCAGACAGGCAGGCAGCCATTAAATACCTGTAGAACGTATTTCTGATCACAAAAACCGCCCCCGACTGTCGAAGATTTCTGAACGAGACGAGTAAGGCGGGCGAGCTACACGTTCCAGGGATACTGGAATTTGTGAGTATGCCTCTGGCGACATGTAAGCTAAGTTTTCAGGACCAGGGCCGAAGGACAACGAATGATAGATGGTCACAAAGAGGTGGCTGTGAGTATTCCAAAACTATGTGGCCTAATCTTCTTAGTTGATCCTCTTATCTGACAGACTGAAAGTTGCCAGCAACGACTTTTGCTGAGAGGACATCAAAGAAGGAGAGCACCTTCTTTGTGTGTGTCCCGCACTAGCAGTCAGAAGAAGTTCCACTTTGGGGGGGCATTTCTCTGAAAACCTGTCTGAATTAGCGGATGTGAACATTCGCAAGTTATTGAGCTTTTTGAAGCGATCTGGATGGTTCAACGATAAGAACTAGAAGGCATCTTCCATCTTCTGTTCCCGTGTTATCATGGATCTGATGGCAGACTGCCACTTAAACCTAACCTAACCTAGTTTAAAAATTTGGACTTGAGAAAAAACTAAATTGGCTCCAAAACCTTTATAAAAAAGGTCCCAAAAAGACGAAAATAGGCCCCTTAAGTTTTGTTACTGTCATCCATATACGTGTTTGGGGCATATTTTCTTTTTGGGATTTGAGTCAAACTGAAATGAGCGATGAATCAAGACACGGCTAGATTTTGCTAAACACTTAATGACTTAAACATTTCGTTTCCGCAAGTATATATGCAATATACCAACTCATTTGTCAAATAATAGATGGCTTGTATGCAATGCAACCACTTTTATCGCACTGGCAATGTCGGCTCGGCTTTCATCGCGCACTCTGTTCGCACCCTTAGAAGTATTATAACATAATCTGCGTTGTAGAGGGGTTCAAATTCCTCCTCAGTCAGCTTCCATAATAGGCTATTTATGGTGATAATGGCGACGGAAAGTGCTTAGAAGCACTGCTCTGTGCCATTTCTCCTTTTTTTTTTTGTTATAAAAACCACAATTTATCCCCCTGTGCAATCAGTTCAGTTAGATCACTAGTTCAGTTAGTTTACTAGTTGAGTTTACTCACTAGTTCATTCGGTGTCATTCTCGGTAGGTTTGCGCTGCACGGATTAGCTTTCCTTTTGATTCGACTAAGCAATGAATACCTTTAAATACCGTAGACCAGACCACAGCTCAATATGTGACTTTAGGTAGTGTACAGCCAATATATGGCAAACCCGTTTGTCAATACTTTTCTTGCTTTCTCCGCCTTTAAGTTACTAGTTGCTTACCAACTAATCCCCAAATCCCACATAAATTCGACATTGGAGTAAATCTCATATTAACCTAAAACCAGATGGCAGTCAACTTTATTTTTTTGTGGAAGAATAAAGGCTTAGGTTGAGTTAAGCTTCTACAAATAAAAGTATGGGGATTTTTATATATGTTGAAGCTAATATAAGCATGAGGGTTTGTTTGGCTGGAGAAAATTGCAATAATGCAGCAAGTGCTTCCATTCTTTAACGAAACAATAAATTTTAATCCTTTGTAAATGACTATTTTATTGTATGCTTGAAAGACTACTAGAACAATGCACTATGGGCTCAAATCTTAAAACAGCGACAAAAAATCAATATTTCAAAATGAGATTTTTTTAAATGATCTAATTGAATTTGCTTTAGAACACCCTGGAGAGTAAGAATCACAAGTAATTATAAAATTTGGCAACCCTGATTACAAGCAAACAGCTGATAATGTTTACAACATTTAAAAAAACGGTAAGCACCAAGCAGTGCTGAAATTCCAAGTAGTCTTTTAAGGAGTTTAAATTTCAATAACTTTTTATATGGATTCTAATGGAAGATGGGGGGGGGGGGGACTTTAAAAATGTGGTATACATTCTCAATATATTTTTGTTTTGATAGTTGTGTTTGAGGTTTATACTGTGATGTTTTTAGAATTTTAACATTTTTTCCATTTTGAGTGTCTAGTTTTACGTGGTGTAAAATTCGCCTCCATATATGTGCGCATTTTTAAATTACTTAATGTTATTTAATGTCCAAAAAGGGCTTATTGGAGTAAATATAAATATGGGGGCTATATCTAAATCTGAACCGATTTTAATAAAATTTGACACACGTATAAGACATCAAAAAGATCTCGTACCAAATTGATCGGATGATCGAACCAAAATTGCGGCTACCACAGACAAAAAGGGCAAATGGGACAAAATATATGGAAGCTATATCTAAATCTGAACTGATTTGGATGAATTTTTGCACAAGTGTTTCGTTATCAAATTATGGCTTCTAGAGCCATAATAGTAAATATCAGATGTAAATGGGAGCTATAGCTAAATCTGAACCGATTTTTTCCAAAATCATTTGTAACAATTTTTTTTTATAAGACACACTAATTAACAAAGTTTGGAAACGCTGGCTTGATTGTATATAATTCTTGCCGCAAATTTTGAATTTGAGCCCATAGTGCATTAGTTGGATTGAATTGACTGATATCATAAAATGTTCAAGAGTACACGCAAAAAAATAATTCTTTTCACATAAAGGAAAATTTTGTCAATCAGACTTCTTTAAACGTTGGACTTTGTTTACGATGAAAGTGCATGTTTGTATACCCACCACCGAAGGATGGATGTATATTCATTTTGTCATTCCGTTTGCAACAAAACGAAATATCCATTTCCGACCCTATAAAGTATATATATTCTTGATCAGCCTAAAAATCTAAGACGATCTAGCCATGTCCGTTCGTCTGTCTGTTGAAATCACGCTACAGTCTTTAAACAAAGAGATGTTGAGCTGAAACTTAGCACAGATTCTATTTTTGCCCATAGGCGGATTAAGTTTGAAGATGTGCTATATCGGGCCATAACTTGATATAGCCCCCATATAGACGATCCCACGATTTAGGGTCTAAGGCCCATAAAAGCCACACCAATTATCCGGTTTTGCTGAAATTTGGGACAGTGAGTTTTGTCAAACCCTTCGACGTCCTTCGCCAATTTGGCCCAGATCGGTTCAGATTTGGACATAGCTGCCATATAGACCGATCCGCCGATTTTGAGTCATTGGTCCATAAAAGCCACATTTATTATCCGATTTTGGTGAAATTTGGGACAATGAGTTATGTTAGGCCCTTCGACATCCTTTGGCACAGATCAGTCCAGATTTGCATATAGCTGACATATAGACCGATCTCTCGATTTAAGGTTTTGGGCACATAAAAGGCGCATTTATTGTCCGATGGCACCGAAATTGGGGACAGTGAGTTGGGTTAGGCACTTTGACATCATTCTTCAATTTGGCCCATATCGGTCCATATTTGAATATAGCTGCCATATAGACCGATCTCTCGATTTAAGGTTTTGGGCCCATGAAAGGCGCATTTATTGTCCAATGTCGCCAAAATTTAGGACAGTGAGTTTTGTCATGCCCTTCGACATTCTTCTTCAATTTGGCTCAGATCGATCCAGATTTGGAAGTAGCTGCCATATAAACCAATGTCTCGATTTAAGGTTTTTGTCCGATTTCGTCGAAATTTGAGAGTGAGTTGTGTTAGGCTCTTCGACATTTTTCTGCAACTTGGCATAAATCGGTTCAGATTTGGATATAGCTGCCATATAGACCGATATCTCGATTTAAAATTTTGGCCCCATAAAAGGTTCATTTATAATCCAATTTCACTGAAATTTGACACAGTGACTTATGTTAGGTTTTTTGACATCCCTGTCGTAAAGCTAATTAAAAGATCAATATTTTGTTATACACAATTAAACAATGACTTTTACTTATAAGTATTTGGTCCAAATCGGAACATATTTCGATATAGCTGCTATGGGGCATAAGGTATGCCTTTTTACCGGATTTTGACGAAAGGTGGTTTACATATATACCCGAGGTGGTGGGTATCCAAAGTTCGGCCCGGCCGAACTTGACGCCATTTTCCTTGCTTGCGATAAATTCCTGCAAGAATTCGTAACAAATATAAAGCTATTTTACCCTGACAATACCTTTCATTTATCATATGCAGAATTTTTGTACCTAAGGCGACACTTTAAACATTTCACTTTCCGAATTAACCAACCGCACTCGACCTGCTGCTGACCAAAGATGAGTCAAAACAAATAGAAACAATAGTTGTGTATGAGTCTACATGTGTCAATACTAACGACGAGCACACAATTGCAATCATGTGCCAGCCCATGGGCTTGCTTGGGATTATTTAATGTGTACGTTCGGAGTAATATGCAATAGTGTGAGAAGTTCTACCCGTCACCGCTCAAACCTCACCTTATCTCTCTAGTAGGGAAGACGCAAGAGAATAATTATGGGTACGATTAACAAAGTTAGTTACATTCAATAATGCAATGTTTATGGCTAACGTTCGATATGTGGAAGTGAAACGTAATATATTGGGTTGCCCAAAAAGTAATTGCGGATTTTTCATATAGTCGCCGTTGACAAATTTTTTCACAGCTTGTGACTCTGTAATTGCATTCTTTCTTCTTCCAGTTATCACCTGTTACTTTTAGTTTGCTTTAGAAAAAAAGTGTAATAAAAGTATATTTGATTAAAGTTCATTCTAAATTTTATAAAAAATGCATTTACTTTCTTTTAAAAAATCCGCAATTACTTTTTGGGCAACCCAATAGTTAAAATAAAAGAAAAATTTTATAATAAAAGTATTTTGTTTGTCGTAATGTCTCATATATTTTATTTTTTTTTTTGCGTGTAGGGTGGTTGAAGTTATTTTACACATTGACTTGTATTACAAGATTTCCTTCAAACTGTATATTATTTGAACAGGGTATTGTCCAACTTTAAAATATTTGCTAAAATATTGTAATATTATATGCTATATTGTAACTATTTGACTAATTTGAATTTTCTGTTTTTTTAATTTCAGGTATGTTAACTTGTGCTTGCCATTATTCGTAAGTACAACTAAAATTTAACTTGCTAACATTGGGTATTAAAATTTTATTTCATCTAAAGTTTTAGAAGACTTAAAAAAAACTTAAAAATCACTTACTGAATCGAATTTTCTAAACAATTGCTTTTGTTTTTGTAAATAATAATAAAAACGAAAGCGTTTTATATCTGCTTTGTCCTCTATGCTTTGAAACAAACAAAACATAGAAATACAAGCCGATAGAAATAAAAAGAAATGCATTTCACTAAATCGTCTATGGCATAATAATAGACATACGTGCTGCCACATATATACACAATCCAAAAGAAAAGAAAACGAAAACAAAACAAACCATTTGCAGCAAATGCTAACATTTGTGCATAAATTAAGCAATTGCCAGCGATTTTGTTGTGTTTTTATTTAATTTATTTTATTTTCCTTTTCTCAGTCTGTGCATGCTCTTTGGGGGCACTTTTATTGAAAATCAAAGCGAAAATGTTATTCACCCTAAGCAAAAAAAACAGAGAGAGGAAATCCTCAAAAAAAATCGAATTAAATAAACATTCACCCTAATGTGTAGTCACATTTGTTTTAAAGCTGGGAAAAGCTTTTACCGATTGTTAAAAAAATGCATATTTTTACATCTGAAGAAAATTGAAGAAAAAAATTTATCTCGAATTTTCTTTTTATTCTTTTCATTTTATTTATTGGAAATTTTTATGATAAAGAAAAAATGAATCGTTTCGTTTGATGTGCTTGCTCCCTTTTAAGTCAATTAAACACGTTCGGAAAATTCTGCTTAAAGAGTACAGTGTGGAGTAATTTGGCTGAATCATATGCATTTTTTACGTTTTAAAGAAAAACAAGTGAAAGCATGTTAAGTTTGTACGGGCCGAATCTTGGGAACCCACCACCTAAGTTTCTGCTTAAAGTTTATACAAAAAAAAAAATAGTCGAAGGGAATAGTCTTGTGTGATAATCGGGAGTTCGGTTGTTGGAAGTCGCAACAGAACATCGTATGCAAAATTTCAGCCAAATCGGGCAAAAATTGCAGTTTGTCAAATCGGGAGATCGGTTTATATGGCAGCTATATTAGGTTATGGACCGATTCGAAACGTCATTGGCACAGTTGTCGGAACGCATAACCAAACATAAGGCAAAATGTAGTGTGCGGCGTCATGCTTCCACCGACTCACTAATGATTAAGGAGTGTAATGGTCGAATAATGCCTTGCGAGTGAAACGTTGGGTTATGTTGGTTAACTTTTTATACCCACCACCGTAATCATTTCGTTTGCAACACACGAAATATGAATTTGCGACCCGTCGTAAAATCAGATCGTCGTAAAATTCCAAGACGATTGAACGATGTCCGTGTGTCTGTCTGTCTACCGTTTGTCCGTCCGTCTGTTGTAATCACTCTGTTTTTGTTTTTTTGTGTTTGTTTTCCGGTTTAGTTTTTGTTGTTTCTTTTGAAAAGTTTGGGCAAAATGTGGTGAGCGATATGCATTGGGCAGGTTATGGTGATCGCGATTTCGGTATCACCAGGGGCCACATGGGACTGCTTTGCAACTAAAAGATTACATGTTTCCATCTACTCACTAACCAGAGTACGGATTGCAATGGAAAAGGCATGCCTTTTGAGTGAAACCTTAGGTTATGTTGGTTCGAACTAGCAATGTCCGCCCGTCTGCCGAAATTTCGATAGCGGCCGAATGCGTGTATGTCGCTGGGGATTGCAAATGGGCCATATCGGTTCATATTTGGATATATTTCCCATATAAACTGATCTCCCGATTTGACTTCTTGAGCCAATTGAAGCCATAATTTTGGCTGATATTTTGCACATAGTGTTCTGTTACAACAGCCAACAACTGTGCCAAGTCCAAATTGGTCTATAACCCGATATAGTCCCCACATAAGTCCATCTCCCGATTTGACTTCTTGAGCCCTTATCAACCTTTGTTTTTTCTTGTTTGTTTTGGATTTTTTGTTTCTTTTTATATCTTTATATTTTACTTTTTTCTGTTCTTTCGTTTTTTATAGTTTTTTGTTTTCTTCTTTGTTTTGCTTATTTAAGATTTTTTTTTTAAATTTTTTGGTTTAATGTTTTCTCTCCTATCCTACATTTTTTCTGTTTTTTCTGCTTCTTTCTTATTTTTTCTCTTCCGTTTTTCGTCCTTTTTTTCTGTCGTGTTTTTTGTTCTTTTTATACCCTCCACCATAAGATGGGGGGTATACTAATTTCGTCATTCTGTTTGTATTAACTACTCGAAATATTCGTCTGAGACCCCATAAAGTATATATATTCTTGATCGTCGTGAAATTTTATGTCGATCTAGCCATGTCCGTCCGTCCGTCCGTCTGTCTGTCGAAAGCACGCTAACTTCCGAAGGAGTAAAGCTGGCCGCTTAAAATTTTGCACAAATACTTCTTATTAGTGTAGATCGGTAGGTATTGTAAATAGGACATATCGGTCTATGTTTTGATATAGCTGCCATATAAACCGATCTTGGGTCTTGACTTCTTGAGCCTTTAGAGTGCGCAATTCTTATCCGATTGGGATGAAATTTGGCACGACGTGTTTTGTTATGATATCCAATAACTATGCCCAGTGTGGTTCAAATCAGTCAATAACCTGATATAGCTGCCATATAAACCGATCTTGGGTCTTGACTTCTTGAGCCTCTAGAGTGCGCAATTCTTATCCGATTGGAATGAAATTTTGCACGACGTGTTTTGTTATAATATACAACAACTGTGCCAAGTATGATTCAAATCGGTCAATAACCTGATATAGCTGTCACATAAACCGATCTTGGGTCTTGACTTCTTGAGCCTCTAGAGTGCGCAATTTTTAACCGATTGGAATGACATTTTGCACGACGTGTTTTATTATTATATCCAATAACTGCGCCAAGTATGGTTCAAATCAGTCAATAACCTGATATAGCTGCCATATAAACCGATCTTGGGTCTTGACTTCTTGAGCCTCTAGAGTGCGCAATTCTTATCCGATTGGAATGAAATTTTGCACGACGTGTTTTGTTATAATATACAACAACTGTGCCAAGTATGATTCAAATCGGTCCATAACCTGATATAGCTGCCATATAAACCGATCTTGGGACTTGACTTCTTGAGCCTCTAGAGGGCGCAATTCTTACCCCATTGGAATGAAATTTTGCACGTAGTATTTTGTTATGATATCCAACAACTTTGACTAGTATGGTTCAAATCGGTTCATAACTTGATATAGCTGTCATATAAACAGATCTGGGGACTTGACTTCTTGAGCTTCTAGAGGGCGCAATTCCTATCCGTTGTGGCTGAAATTTTGCACGAAGTATTTTATTCTTACTTTCAACAACTGTGTCAAATAAGGTTCAAATCGGTTCATATCCTGACATAGCTGTCATATAAACCGATCTTGGATCTTGATTTCTTGAGCCTCTAGAGGTCGCAATTACTATCCGATTTGCCTGAAATTTTGTACGACAGATTTTCTTATGACCATCAACATACGTATTTATTATGGTCTGAATCGGTCTATAGCCCGATACAGCTCCCATATAAATCGATCTCTCTATTTTACTTCTCGAGCATCCAAAGGGCGCAATTCTTATTCGAATTGACTGACATTTTACACAGGTCTCCAACATATAATTTAATTGTGGTCCAAACCGGACCATATCTTGATATCGCTCTAATAGCAGAGCAAATCTTTTCTTATATAATTTTTTTGCCTAGGAAGAGATGCCGCGAAAAGAACTTGACAAATGCGATCCATGGTGGAGGGTATATAAGATTCGGCCCGGCCGAACTTAGCACGCTTTTACTTGTTAACTTTATTTCTGTGGGCAAGGGAGTTACTTTTCAATAAGAAAAATTATAATAGCGGTTTTTTGTAATTGAAGAACATGGAACAACTTTCTGTTTTAAAAGAAAAATTAAAAAAATTCGTTTAAAAACAAAATCTGTATTTCTTTTGATACCGGCACTCAATTGCTTTCAAAAGGCGGAAAAATTAAATAAGTAAAGACGCGTTTCCATAATACAAAATCTGGACATATGCCAATTAATTAATTAAACAATACAAAATAAAACGTGTACATTGATGTGTCTCTCTCTTAAGATTCGTTTTTTTGTGATTTTGTGTACTTTCCTTAATTCGTTCTATAAAATGGATACATGACCTCCTCCCACTCACATGTGGAAAATTAAACAAATAATTGAGGATGGATTCATCAACAGTCATATATTTTTGTTTTTGCTTGAATGCATTGGAAGAGGCAAAAAGAGAAAAGTTGGACATTCATGGCTGGTCGATTGTACATTCAAAAAAATTGCAAATAAAACATTTTGTATTTTTTTTTTGCAACATGGTGAATATCGATGGACGAAATTTATTGGGTCGGGGCAGAATATGAATTCAATTGGCTAGAAGTTAAGGAAATTCGTAAGAAATGTTTGTAGCAATAAAATTGAATGACTTGATGATAAGGTTAACTTGTAGATTCATACTAAAGAACTTTTACCTGTGAAATGAAGCGATTTTATAATTCTCCATATGTTCTGTAGGTTGTTAACACGTTTTTAAACTCAAACTTGATACAATTGCGTTGTTTAAAAGATTGTATTGACCAACGTGCCGAAAAATTTGCTTCGAAGAAGTCCAAGAACTTGAATGTACTTTACTTACTTCAATTGGCTCCGACAGAATGTGTGTTTCACTAGCCGAATGTAGAATAGCGTTCCAAGCGCATCGATCTTCTGCGCTCATTCTAAAATCTCTGACACTAAGTTTCGAGGTGTCTCCCACCACTTGATCTTTCCATCGGGCTTTTGGTCTTCCCGGTTTGCGTGTTTGCCTTCAAAAGACTTCTTTGCTGGAGCTTCTTCATCCATTCTGACAACATGACCTAGCCAACGCAGCCGTTGTTTTTTGATGCGTGTAACTATGCTATCGTCGTCATACAGCTCGTGGTTCATACGTCGCCTGGTCCAGATTTTTTACGAAGAAGCTTCGTCTGTCGAGAGGTGGCCTTGTTTCTAAACTACACATAGTCCAAAGTAGAATCTGTTTGCCAGTATTATTCTTCGCTTAATCTCAAACTTGGTGTCATTCGTTTCGGTTACGGCGGTGCCGAGGTAGATAAGTTGCTGACTATCTCAAAGTTGTGGATCCCAATTTTCTCCATTTTCTTTATCTGGTCGGTTGTGCAAGGCTTTTTGGGAGTTGAAACCATCCATTTCATCTTATCTCCATTTACTGCCAAACCCATTTTCACTAACTCTCTTTCGATTCTTTCAAAGGATGCAATTACTACTTCCGGTGACCTACCTATATGTCGATGTCGTCGGCATAGGCGAGTAGCATGTGTTCTCTTGTGATTAGGGTGCCATATCTATTCACATCTGCATCTCGTATAATCTTATATAGTAGGATATTAAAGAGATCACATGATAGGCTGTCTCCTTGTCTGAAAACTCGTTTGGGCGAGATTCTAGTTCGGAGAGATTCTTTCCTATTCTTATTGAGGAACGCGTATCAGCAAGTGTCATTCTGCAGAGTCTTATTAATTCCGCAGGGATACCAAATTCAGACATGGCTTAAAATACCTTTGAACGTAAAGGAGTATCGAAGGCGGTTTTGTAGTCAACCAAGAGATGGTAGGCGTTGATTTGTCCTTCTCGGGTCTTTTCCAGGATTTGGCGCAGTGTAAATATATGGTCCAGGGTGGATTTACCAGGTCAAAAGCCGCATTGATAGGTCCCAATTATCTCATTGACTTTAGGTTTTAATCTTTCACAAACTACGCTCGAGAGTATCTTGTATGCGATGGGGAGGAGACATATTCCTCTGTAGTTGGCATATTCTGTCTTGTCTCCTTTCTTGTGTACGGGACATAGTATGCTGAGGTTCCAATCATCGGGTATGTATCTTCTAGCCAGATTGCGCAGATAAGCTGATGCATAAGCCTTATCAGCGTGTCGCCTCCGGTCTTAAATAGTTCAGCGGGTTACCCGTCGGCTCCTGCTGCCTTGTCGTTCTTTAGTGGGGTCACTGCTACTTGGATCTCATTCTGACTAGGTGGTAAACATTCTATACTATCATTGGGGATTGGTTCTGCGGTATCCTGTTCGCCGCCAACGTCGGACAACAGCAGTTGGGTAAAATGTTCTTTTCACCGACCAAGAGTCTTCTATTTCAAAGTTATAGTTGTAAAAATTCAACAAAAATTAAAAATCAAAAATCTCGAAAGAGAAACGCAAAAATTGTTAAATTTAATGATCTTCGCCATAACAGGCAAAAAACTTGAAAATTAAATTAATTAAAATTATTTATATTGCACTATATTTTTATTTATTCTCACTTGATTTCAAAAACTTTTCAATTACAACCTTTCGCCTTATATACGCCATTAGTCACCTTAAAAGTCATTATAAGACTCTTACCGTTGTCCAAGTAAATGGTGGCAAGGGGGAGGGGGAGATAAGAAAAGGTATCGCGAAGACAGTAGTTGATGAGTGGTTGTTTCAATGCCATAGGGAATACTCCACTGTCTATACTCATTAGTCTCCATGCGGTTTTTTTGCATTTGGCCGGTATATCTTAAAATGTATATCTTAATTTGAAGAAAGAAAAAAAGTTACAATTTCATTTCCAAGCTCAGTGAATAATCATAATAATTGTAGAAACAAAAAAAAACACAAAAACAATATTATAAAACGGAATGTTTTTTGAGAAGACCGTTATCGCTTCCATATGGTAATTTTTCCAATTTTTTTGTTTTTGTTCATTTATTTTTTTTTGTTTTTTTTTTTTATTTCTTTTTTGTTTATGATGATGGAGTATTCTCCATTCTGAAGTCCAACAAAAAAATTAAAACACAAAAATAAAGTGTGTTCAAAGGCGATTTAACAAAGTCTGATATGAGATATCATTTTGTTTGGTGTAGAAGGCAGTGGCGTAGTAATAAAATTGGGTAAAACATCCTCTAACATAGGTTGGTTTGCTCCTAATTATTGTACTGGCTTGCTGTCAATATTGCGATTTCACCGGAGCTACTCATGTCAGCAGTCGATTCCATAGATGGATTACGGACATTTCAAATATAATTGCATACTTGCACTCCACCATTGCACCTACTATTAGTCGGCAGGATGGGCATGTAAATCTATTTGACGAAGTACTCTAATGACGAAACCTATAATTTCAATCTGAAAAGATATTATAAAATCACTTAATGCAAGAAATCAATAAACAATATGCCTATTTTACTTTAATTGGGTAGATGAGAAATTTGAATCTATTTGTCGGATTTTACCGATGGTGATGGTAGCTTCGTAGAAATCTCTATATGAACAGCACACATTTGCATGATTTCGAATACGGCAGAACGGCATTTACCGATGGTGATGGTAGCTTCGTAGAAATCTCTATATGAACAGCACACATTTGCATGATTTCGAATACGGCAGAACGGCATTCTCGTATGCTGTTGAAATCAAATTAAAATTTGCCCACGAACATTCATTCCATTAAGGAGCAAACTTCCAACATAATAATTGCTGAAGAAAAAAGAAATCCAAATCTGGACCGATCTGAGCCAAATTAACGAAGGATGTCGATGGGCCTTACACAATTC
The DNA here is from genome assembly GCF_963082655.1 of Stomoxys calcitrans. Taxonomy (NCBI): domain Eukaryota; kingdom Metazoa; phylum Arthropoda; class Insecta; order Diptera; family Muscidae; genus Stomoxys; species Stomoxys calcitrans. The sequence continues at coordinate 185,303,795 of NC_081552.1, read as the reverse complement.
ACTGTCCCGAATTTCATCAAAATCGGATAATAAATGTGGCTTTTGTGGGCCTAAGACCCTTAACCGGAGGATCGGTCTATATGGGAGCTATATCCAAATCTGAACCGATCTGGGCCAATTTAACGAAGGAAGTCGAAGGGCCTAAGACAACTCACTGTCCCAAATTTCAGCAAAATCGGATAATAAATGTGGCTTTTATGGGCCTTAGACCCTAAATCGGAGGATCGGTCTATATGGCAGCTATATCCAAATCTGGACCGATCTGAGCCAAATCGACGAAGGATGTCGAAGGGCCTAAGACAACTCACTGTCCCAAATTTCAGCAAAATCGGATAATAAATGTGGCTTTTATGGGCCTTAGACCCTAAATCGGCGGATCGGTCTATATGGGGGCTATATCAAGATATAGTCCGATATAGCCCATCTTCGAACTTAACCTGCTTATGGACAAAAAAAGAATCTGTCCAAAATTTCAGCTCAATATCTCTTTTTTTAAAGACTGTAGTGTGATTTCAACAGACAGACGGACGGACATGTCTAGATCGTCTTAGATTTTTACGCTGATCAAAAATATATATACTTTATAGGGTCGGAAATGGATATTTCGATGTGTTGCAAACGGAATGACAAAATGAATATACCCCCATCCTTCGGTGGTGGGTATAAAAAATAATAAACTAAAAAAATAAATTAATTAAAAATGTAACAGCACATCTTAACAACATCCTTTACAATTTATAAATGTTATTCGAGCAAATCAAATGTCTGATGTCAAACAAATCTGAACAAATTCTGAAGTCTTCCGACAAGATCTTAACGAATTCGTTCCGAATTCTGTTTGACATTCTGAGTTGTTTGTTCCGACAGTTCTGAAAGAATTCTTGGCCGCCTTTTCTTATGGGGTTTTTTGAATTTTTTTTCCGACAATTCGGAAGGAATTCTGAACAATTTCTAGACTGTTTGTCTGAAGGAATTTTTGTTCCGACATTTCTGAACGATTTCCGACATTCTTTTCATATGGGTTTTTTGAATTTTTCTTCCCACAGTTCGGAATGATTTGTGGACTGTTTATCTGAAGAAATTTTTATTCCGACAGTTCTCAAGGAATTCGAAACGATGTCTGAATGTCTTGTGGAATGTTTTTATACCCTCCACCATAAGATGGGGGGGTATACTAATTTCGTCATTCTGATTGTAACTACTCGAAATATTCGTCCGAGACCCCATAAAGTATATATATTCTTGATCGTCGTGAAATTTTATGTCGATCTAGCCATGTCCGTCCGTCTGTCTGTCGAAAGCACGCTAACTTCCGAAGGAGTAAAGCTGGCCGCTTAAAATTTTGCACAAATACTTCTTATTAGTGTAGGTCGGTTGGTATTGTAAATGGGCCATATCGGTCCATGGTTTGATATAGCTGCCATATAAACCGATCTGGGGTCTTGACTTCTTGAGCCTCTAGAGTGCGCAATTCTTATCCGATTGGGATGAAATTATGTACTACGGATTCTCTCATGACCATCAACATACGTGTTTATTATGATCTTAATCGGTCTATAGCCCGATACAGCTCCCATATAAATCGATCTTTCTATTTTACTTCTGGAGGTCGCAATTCTTATTCGAATTGGCTGACATTTTACGACGTGTTTTGTTATGATATCCAACAACTTTGCCAAGTATGGTTCAAATCGGTCAATAACCTGATATAGCTGCCATATAAACCGATCTTGGGTCTTGACTTCTTGAGCCTCTAGAGTGCGCAATTCTTATCCGATTGGAATGAAATTATGCACGATGTGTTTTGTTATGATGTCCAACAACTGTGTTAAGTATAGTATAAATCAGTTCATAACCTGATATAGCTGCCATATAAACCGATCTTGGGTCTTGACTTCTTGAGCCTCTAGAGTGCGCAATTCTTATCCGATTGAAATGAAATTTTGCACGACGTGTTTTGTTATTATATCCAACAACTGTGCTAAGTATGGTTCAAATCGGTTCATAACCTTATATAGCTGCCATATAAACCGATCTTGGGTCTTGACTTCTTAAGCCTCTAGAGTGCGCAATTCTTATCCGATTGGAATGAAAATTTGCACGACGTGTTTTGTTATGATATCCAACAACTGTGCCAAATATGGTTCAAATCGGTTCATAACCTGATATAGCTGCCATGTAAACCGATCTGGGATCTTGACTTCTTGAGCCTTTAGAGGTCGCAATTATTATCCGATTTGCCTGAAATTATGTACTACGGATTCTCTCATGACCATCAACATACGTGTTTATTATTATCTTAATCGGTCTATAGCCCGATTCAGCTCCCATATAAATCGATCTTTCTATTTTACTTCTGGAGGTCGCAATTCTTATTCGAATTGGCTGACATTTTACACAGGTCTCCAACATTTTACACAGGTCTCTTACACAGGTCTCCATAATATAAACATAGCAGAGGAAATCTTTTCTTATATCCTTTTTTCCTAAGAAGAGATGCCGGGGAAGAACTCGGCAAATGCGATCCATGGTGGAGGGTATGTAAGATTCGGCCCGGCCGAACTTAGCACGCTTTTACTTTTTTTTTTTTTTTTTTTAATTTTTCTTCCGACACTTCGGAAAGAATTCTGAACGAAGTCTTTGACGTTGATTTTGTTGTTGTATATTTTTGAGAAAATAAGGGTTGAATTTAGTGCTCAAAAAAAATTAGTTTCAGAGAGGGGAAAGAAGAAAATACAGATTTTGTTGTTGTGTCTTCATTAGGTTAGGGTGAAAAAGGGTGCGGATATTAACTAGCAGCTAACTGGTTCTGATCCTTATCCTTTAGAAGTATTATAACATCGTCTTCGTAGTAGACAGTTCAAATCCCTCCCTAGTTTACATTCGTAATAGGTTATTAACGGTGGTCATCCATAGGAGTGGCGATAAAATGCCCCCTGTGGCGTGCCTCCAACCAGACTTTCGGAGTATATGCAAGTCCTAGACATGCTGTGAAAATAGTTACCAGATGAAAAGCCAGATAGTCGGCCTTCTTCTGTAGTAACGCCGGTGCTTGAAGACTTACTCTCGACTACAGATGCCAAGGCTCCCAGACCTAAAGGAAAGGCGGACTACATGCTACGGTCCGATATTCACAACGCAGCTGTTGGATCTTTGGAGTCCATTTTGAGCCTATTTCTGAAAGACTTGAAAATTTTTACGTAATAGGTAGTACCCATTCCGAGATGCGGATATTTTTCTCTGCTTAACGGTTGAATATCTTTTTTTGTTTACCATTATGTGTGTCAATGAAAGAAATCAGTTCAGTTTGTTGATTGATCTCTGTACGATTTCAATACAAAAATACTTCCGAAATTGTTCAGAATTATTTACAAGGTTTCGAAAGGAACATCCGATTTCTATAAGAAATTACTTCCGAAATCGTTCAGAATTCCTTACGAAGTTTCGGGAAAAAATTTCCCTTTCCAAATTTCTCAAGGTTTGTTTTTCAGATTACGTTCCAAAACCGGAACGAACTCGTTCCGATTTATCCCGAAACTTCGACGTTTCTTTCCGAAATCATGTCAACAACTCCATACAAAAAAATAAAACAAAATTCAAAAATCCTTAAGGTGATTTGCCCTCACCTTAAAAATAAAATAATAAATAAAGAAAAATAAATAAAAAGTAAAATAAAAAAAATATAAATTAAAAAAATTAAATAAACAAATAAAAATATTAAATGAAACCATAAAATAAAAAAATAAAAAAAGAAAAAAATAAAAGTAAAAGTAAAAATAAATATTTATTTAATATATTATTTATTTATTAATAAAATAAAAATCGGGAGATCGGTTTATATGCCAGATATATCAGGTTATGGACAGATTTAGACCATACTTGGCACTTGTTGGGAGTCATACCAAATAACTTCGTGCAAAATTTCAGCCAAATCGGATAAGAATTGCGCCCTCTAGAAGCTCTAGAAGTCAAGACCCAAGGTCGATTTATAAGGCAGCTGTATCAGATTATCATCCGATTTAGACCATACTTGGAACAAGTGTTGGAAGTCATACCAAAACGACACATGCCACAATTTCAACCATATTGGATAGGAATTGCGCCCTCTATAAGCTCTAGAAGTCAAGACCCAAGATTGGTTTATATGGCAGTTATATCAAAACATGAGACCAATTTGGCTTCCTTTCCTAGATCAAGCGCCTAGATCTTCTGCGCTCATTCTAAAATCTCTAACACTAGGTTTCAAGGTGTCTACAAACAAGTATCAGGGTTTATATGGAACCTATCTTAACTGTGTTTGGGTATAAATCGCGTACAAATGTCTTAATCGTATACCATTATAATCTTAAGGGCAACTGGATAAATCGTATGTCATATAGGAACTTAAGTAGTTGTATATTTGTGGACTCAATAAGTTATATGTGGGAGCTTTATATAACTAAGCTCAATTTCAAGTCCACACCATCATTGATTATACCCTCCAAACATAGGATGGGGGTACACTAATATAGTCGTTCCGTTTGTAACATCTTCTGGATCGTCTCGACATTCTGAGTCGATCTAGCCACATCCGTCCGCCCGTCTGTCGAAATCATGACAGCGGTCGAACACGTAAAACTAGTCGCTTGAAATTTTGTACAATACAATATTAAGTATATAGTCAATATTAAGAGTATATTGATGTAGGGCGTTGAGGATTGCAGGTGGGCCATGTCGGTTCAGTTTGGATATAGCTCCCGTATAAACCGATCTCACGACTTGATTCCTTAGGCCCCTAGAAGCCACAATTTTTTTCCGATTTGGCTGAAATTTTGCACGTAGTGTTGTGTTATGACTGTGCCTTGTACGGTCGGTCCAAATCGGTCTATAACCTGATATAGCTTCCATACAAACCGATCTCCCAATTTGACTTGTTGAGCCCCTGGAAGCCTCAATTTTCATACGATTTGGCTGAAATTTTACCCATAGTGTTCAGATTTTGTTAGTTGAAAAAGCAGCAAGAAATGTTTGCTAATACAGCAGCCCTATATTTACTGAAACAGCAGTAATGTCTGCTTTCCCATTTTCAGCAGACAAAAAGTGCTGTTTTAGCAAACATTTTTGCAAATTTGTTTGAGTATATCCTTGTAATCCACAATACACATTTTGTCCCTAATCCAAAAAATGGGATAGGGATCAGTTTTTTTCACTTTTTAAAATTTAAAAACATCAGAAAAGGTTTGCTGTTTTTTCAGCAGACTTTCTGCTGTAATAGCAAACATTTTTGCTGTTTTTTCTAGCAAATTTTTCCAAGTGAAGAAAATTTAATGAGAATTTTATTTTTAAAGAAAATTTTATCGAAATTCTATTTTTTATTTTGTAGGACAAAAATGCAAATTTTGCCCATGAACATTCCACTAAGGCACAGGGGCAAACTTCTCACATATCAATGAGTGCTATCAGATTCAAGTTTAAGCTCAATGATAAGGGGCCTCCTTTTTATAGCCGAGTCCGATCGAAGTACCGCAATGCGACACCACTTGGTAGAGAAGTTTTACCTTACAAATGTTGGCAGCATTAGGAGGGGAAAACACCCGTTGAAAATTTTTTCTTATACTCTCGCCAGGATTTGAACCTAGGCGTTCAGCGTCATAGGCGGACATGCTAACCTCTGCGCTACGGTGGCCTACGTTGTAGGACATTTCAATCAAAATTTCATATTTAAAAAATTTTAAAATCGTATTTTCTTAAGAACTTTGTTGACGCAAAATTTCCTTGGGAAATTTATGGCATTTTCTATCTACGCCTTTGGTTTGTGTAGTCCGAAGTTTATTCGTTATTTTGGGGGGAAAATGGTAAGCCACGCGAGAGGGCCTATAGAGGGGCAACTGTATTCTTGTCTATACTGATGAATGGATGTCTGGCCAGCTGGTTAGTTGGCTGGCCGGCCAGGGATGATATCATCAAAATTTTGAACGAAACGGAAACTTCTGAAGCCGTTCAGGCAAAATGATAACTAAAAACAGCATCACTCAACAGAGTGAGCAACTAAAATGCACTCCAGTTTTACCCTACCCCCATTCATTTTGTCTGCGCCCTACCAACCAGTTGTAAATTCATTCATACATCCCAGTTCGTTTTATGAAAAAAAGAAAGAAAAAATTACAAATAGCAATAAAATACGAAATATTTACATGTCCGTCTGTCCGATTTAAGCAACAGCCGCTGCTAGTATTTGTTTACATTGATCGCTTCATGTTTTGTTGTTGTTGTTGTTCTATTCTATATTTCTACAACACCCTATGCCTGTCGTTGTTGTTGATGCCGCATGTTCTGCGGTTTTTCTGTTGACTGACAGCCAGCCTGCAGCTACTGCTGCTGCTGAGGGTTTTCTAATGACGTCCGTGCTCCACTGACAACTATCGTGTTGGGGCTGCAAACGGAATAATTTAAATTCGAATTTCAAATCTTGATCTTTTGTATGAAATCGAATATCGCTTATGGGGTTTAGTTTTGTCAACCTGGCAGCTACGTACATACATACGTTCATATTTCTCCAAGTCACCGATGGATGTTCTCTGATAACAAAAAAGGTATTTGAGGCTTCCTTTTAGGTGTTCAGAATCGTAACGCCTCAACTGGCATTCATAACAACGTCACAAGAGCAAATATTTTGCGATTTCTTCTATACCTATCACTATAGGATGAGGGGCATACTAATCTAGTTCTTCTGTTTGTAACGTCTCGAAATATTGATCGAGGACCACATAAACTATTTATATTCTTGATCTTCTTGACATTCTAGTCCTTAAGATTCTAACATCTCCAAATATTGATCAGGGACCCCATAAACAATTTATATTCTTAATCTTCTTGACATTCGGAGTCTGTCTAGCCATGTCCGTCTTTCTGTCTCTCGAAATCACTATAAAAATGAAATTGCAATGAGTCCCAACAATGGGACTCAAATGAAAGGTATTCCGAAGTAGAGAACGAATTTGATATTAAAAATTGGTTCCAAGTACCTAGGGGCCGCCCCGACCCCAAAACCCGTTGAAAAGGCATATTGGGTGATCACGACACTATGGGACTCAAGTGATGTGGAAAGAACAATAGGCTACATAATTTGTTGATATCGGAGAAGGAGCGGATGCTCCCCCTTACCCGAAAGGCACCACTTAAAAATAAAAGTAGACTGATCAGGACAATATGTGGCTCAAATAAAAAGAATTCGCATATTAAAAATTGGGTGCAAGTATCTAGGGGGCCACCCGACGATACTTGCACCCGATCATGCCAATAAGGCATGATCATGCCAATAAGGGACTTAAATGAAAGTTACACGGGAGTATATTGCGATTATGGTCTGGAAGGAGCAATAGGCTATATAATTTGTTGATATCGGAAGTGGAGCGGACCCTCCTCCTACCCTAAAAGCACCACCCAAAAATAAAAATGCGTCGATCGAGACAATATGGGACTCAAATTAAAGGTATTCGGGAGTAGAGTACGAATTGGATATTAAAAATAGGATCAAACTATCTAGGGGGCCGCCTCGACCTCAAATGCCCTCAAATAGGCATATTGGGCGATCATGTCAATAAGGGACTCGAGTGAAACGTATTCAGGAGTAGATTGCGAATATGGTCGAAAGGATCATGTCAAAAAGGGACTCAAGTGAAAGGTATTCGGGAGTAGATCCTCAGAGAAGAGAGAAGAGGAGCGAACCCTCACCCTACCTCAAAAACATCACTTAAAAATAGAAAGGCGTCGATCGAGGAAGTGGAGTAAATATTCATGTGAGGCGATAATGACAATATGGGATTCAAAGGGAAGGTATTCAGGATAAGATTGCGAATACGGTCTGAAAGGAGCAATAGTCTTTATAATTTTGGTGACATCGGAAGTGGGGCGGACCTTCCCGATCGATGTATCGATCGGTACAATATGAGCTTCAAATGAAAAGTATTATGCCGAGTCTGAGCGGCCTGCCGCATGCGACACCACTTGGTGTCGCTGAGAATTTTTGTGATGTTCGCGCGGATGACGGACGGACATGCTTATCTCTACGTCACGGTGGCCTACTCCTGGTGAAAATATGGAAATTAATTTTCTTTATAACTGAAGGAGAGTCGGCCCTAGTTTTCAAAAATTTTAGTCTTAATACCCATTAGGCCGCCCCAACCCCAAAACTCCCCCAAACAGACATATTGGACGTTCATGGCAATATGGGGCTCAAATGAAAGGTATTCGGGAGTAGATTACGAATCTGGCATACAAAATCAGATCGAAGTATAGGGGGTCACCCCACCTCCAAAAACACCACCCAACAGGACACTTTTACCGCTTTGGACAATATGTTTTCAAATGAAAGGTATTTAGAATCTGAAATAAAAATGTATTCCTTGGTGTCTGAGGGGCCTCCCCATTCCCCCAAAATCCCCCAGCAGGACATATTTACCGATAAGGACAATATGAGACTCAAATAAAAGGTATTTGGAGTTAAATACAAATATCGTATTAAAAATTGGGTCCAAGTACTTAAGAGGCCGCCCAGGCCCAAAACCGCCCCAAAAGTAGCGCCCGAAATCAAAAGTGGACTGATCGGGACAATATGAGACTCAAATATAAGGTATTTGAGAGTAGAGTACGAACTTGGCATAAAAATGTCACACTAAGTGTCGGGATTGTCCCTCACCCCCAAAATCACCACCCAACAGGACACTTTTACCGCTTAAGCCCAAATGGATTTCAAATGATAGGTATTTTAAAGTAGAGTACAAATCTGACATACAGATTTATTCCTTGCTGTCTGAGGATTCTCCCCACCCCCGATTAGGACAATATGGGGCTCAAATGAAAGTTTAAGTTAAAACTTAAGAGGCCGCCCAGGCCCAAAACCGCCCCAATTTTCATCCGATTTGGCTGAAATTTTGTAAATGGTGTTCTGTTATGACTTCCAACAACTGCGGCAAGTACGGTTCAAATCGGTCAAGAACATGATAGAGCTACCATATAAACCGATCTCCCGATTTGACTTCTTGAGCCCTTGCAAGCCGCGATTTTTTTCCGATTTGGCTAAAATTTTGCATATAGTGTTTTGCTATGACTCTCAAAAAATTCGGTCTATAACTATATATAGCTCCCATATTTTAGCAGAATCCAAGATTGGGCCCGGCCGAACTTATCACGCTTTTACTTGTTTTTCACTGACCATGGCAATATGGGGCCTAAATAAAGGGTTTTTGAGAGTAAAATACGAATCTAATATTCAATTTTGGAGCCAAGTTTTTGAAGGGCGCCCCTCCCCCAAAAACAATCTCAAAGAGGACAAATTTGTCGACCATAGCAATATGCGGCTCAAATGAAAGGTCTTTGGGAGCAGAGCATGAATTACCGATTTGTCCTTCAAAGAGGACAAATTTACCGGCCGTGGCAATATGGAGCTGAAATAAAAGGTATTTTAGAGTAGAATATGAATCTGATATATATTTTGAGGGCCAAGTTCCCGAGTGGCCTCTCCAACGAAATTTTTCATAAAAAACAAGTTTCGACGTAATTTTCTATAAAAATCAAATTTCTAAACATTTTCTGCAAAAGTCATATTTTGACAAAATTTTCTATAAAAATCAAATTATGGCGAAATTTTCTATAAGAATCAAATTACCACGATATGTTCAAGTTACCACGATATCAAATTTCTTTGCAATTTTTTAACAAAATGACATTTAAAGTAATCATCATATGAATAAAGAATTTCGTCTTAATGTTTCAAGAAAATCAAATTTCGCCAAAATGCTATGCTCTTTAATTGTGGTCACTTGATCTTATCGCCCAATATGTTGTTGTGGTTTAATGGCTGAAATTAATTTTATCAAATGTCTGTATGTACAGCGAGTGCCTATGAAATTTCGACTAAAAAATTTCAGGAATTTCATACAACAAAAATCAAAATAGCAAGAATTCTTAAATTGTTTGCTTTGTATATGTATACGGCATTTATTTCGTTTGCTTTCTTAATAGTTTTGTTATTCTTTTTCATTTTGTTGTTATTGTTGTGTTTTTTTTTTCAATTTGCAGGCCTGCATAGATGATAATTTAGAAATGGTCGAGTTTCTCGTGGAACAAGGAGCCGATATCAACAGACAAGACAACGAAGGTTGGACACCCCTGCACGCTACAGCCTCATGTGGGTAAGTATCTAAGAAATCCTTATAAATGCTCTCACAGATTGGCATAGAAGCAAAAACAAATCGGAGAAGACTATATGCCAAACATATTTGGGTGTGTAAGTGTGTGTTTCTTGATTTTTGGCCAAAACAAACAACAAACAAACAAATGGCATGGATCATCCCATAGAGCTGAGTATGACCGAACGACTGGCTGATTGGCAAGAGGAGAACATGAAAACTTGCATAATTATTAATTATTTGCCCCATGTGTTTATTGGTAAGACATGGTTGTCATATGGCATAACAAGGCGCATACACTTACCCAGGAAAATCGCCAAAAATCCTCACCCCATTGAAAAATTGGGGGGGTTTAAATAAATGGGGTTTTAATGCTATAAAGTCCCCCCTCCCCGCATCGGTATAGTTTTTCCTTTCTTGCTGTTGTTTCAATATTTCTTTGGTTTTTTCGAAATTTTCATTTTTGTTTTGTTTTTCCATTCTCTCTCCTCTTTCTTATTTAGTTTTGTGAGCATAGCACGCTATTTGGTGGAGCATGGTGCCGATGTTGCTGCCGTCAATAGTGATGGCGATTTAGCCGTGGACTTGGCTGTCGACATCCAACATTTGCCCATGATTGATTTCATGCAAAAAATGGTAGCCGAACAACAAATCGATTGCGCCAAAGCCCGCCAGGCCGAACAACAACAAATGCTCACAGATGCCAAGAAATGGTTGCGTAGCGATGCCTCCGAAGTTGATCGACCACATCCAAAAACTGGTGCAACAGCGCTTCATGTAGCCGCTGCAAAGGGTTACACAAAGGTAAATATAAAGAAAATTAATTTTTATTGTAAACAATTTATAAAATAATTTAAAATTATAAAATTTAAAGAAAACAAAAAATTAAAAACAGTAAATTGTGACAAAAAAGAAAATGTCCTTTTCCTGTTCCTATGGCATCACAGACTACTAGTTAATCCTTGCCTAACTTAAGTGGGGTATGTACTATAAGTGCGTAAGTAGGGCGTGTGAATTATTTTGGCAACGTTGATTATTGACGTAGAAAGCTCTACAGAGATAACTAGTCAGCGAAATAAAAAGTTGGGTATGTTTTCTAGGTAGGTCAGTTGATAGCGTGCTGGGGTCAAGAGATTGATTACCACCATACGATTAGGGGTGTCGCTACTGCAGTATCACATGTCCTATAAATTGTCTACTTGTATCTGTAATGCACTGTAATGTCACTTAAACTTTACCCTACCTAGAATAGACAGAGCTTCTAGTTGTGGGCATTAGAATTTAGCCAACTTCCTTAATTTTCATATTTCTTTCATAATTATGTCAATATTTCATTAGTATGTTTTGCTTTTTTTCTCCTGCATAGGTTTTAAGTTTATTGCTCGCAGGACGTGCTAATGTTGATGCTCAAGACAATGATGGTTGGACACCATTACATGCTGCGGCCCATTGGGGTCAAAAAGAAGCAGCCGAAATGCTGTTGGATGCTATGGCCGATATGGATGTGCGTAACTATGCCGGCCAGACATGTATCGATGTTGCCGAGCGTAAAATGGTCAAATACTTGGAAGAATACAGAGCGAACAATAAACGCATCAAACGCAGACCATCTAGTCAAATCAGGTATGTTGGTACATCCTAATTGGAGTCGAATTTACTTTGAAAATTCTCTTTTTCCATAAATTTTACAGTCGAATCTCGGACACCATTGAAAATCACATGGACAAAACACCACCCAAGATCATACGTGTTAAAGTTCGACCGGAAAACAATAAGGATCATGCTAATGGTAAGTTTTAAGATTTTGACATAACAGACCATTGTTGGTGAACGATAGATGTAGGCATTCTTTGGACTAGGATAAATTTAATAATATCTACAATTTTTAATTTTCTTTCTTTTCTTATAAAACCATATGTTGTGGTGTATGTTTGTATGTTTTGATGGGTGTTCTATGTGTGGGTGTGAGTGTATGTCTTTTATTGTTTTGGGTATGGTATTCGCCTCTTCATTAGGGTCCCATGGGCGTTAAATAAAAAAATATTTGCCATATTTTTTTTTTGTTTTTTTTTTTCCTCATCTCATTTCATTTATGACTCCATTGAATATCTGTGCTACACTGCCCATCAATGCATTTCAAATCAACCATTTATTCAATGCGTCTCTCTCTCTCTCTCTAGTCATCATCATCATTATCCCCTAGATGGGGAATTTCATATATTCATAACCAAATATATACCTTTGGAAATATATATTGAGCGATTTGTTTTTCTTTGTTGTTGTTGTTTTTTTTTTTTGCCGATTTTACATTTTTTCTTACATCATATTGATGTTTATTGTTCTTCTATATTTCCCCTTGTACTTGTTCTTCTTCCATTTTGTTTTTTATCTTTTTGTGCCTCCTGTTTTTGATCTAATGTCGGTTGGTAATATTGTTCATACACAAATACATATATGTCTATGTGTGTGTGTGTGTCTGTGTGTGGTTTGATATCAACGCCTATATACAGTTTCCACATGCGTTGCCTCCACATCGGGATATAGTGGTAGTAGTGGCGGTAGTAGCCTACCCACAAACTCAGAATCCGAAGAAACGGACTCTGATTTGACTGATTCGACAGAGAGTTCGCATTCAACGAGTCTTTCCGAACCTGATGAAGAAGGTATCGTCGTTTATTATAAAAAAAAAAGTTTTTTTCTGTTTTTAATTTGTTATACTTTTTCCCCTATTGTTAAAAAAATAATTATATGCTGCACGTTTTTCATATTTAATTTTTGTTAACAAACTTATGGGTTATCCATGTACTTTCTATATTCCATATGTAGCCCAGAATATCGAATGTGTTATTAGGTTCGTTAGAGCTAGATCCATTCTTAGGTTTGTCCGATCGACTTCGAATCATACTATCAATCTGTGTAGACACATTCGTTTATCTGCCCATGTAATCTTGTGATCAAAATGAAGTTCGAATAGGTCTATCATTTAGTTTGACAAATGCCAAGGTCGTATTCTATTGAAATTGGGAAAAATATTTGAAAATGTAGGTTAAGCCACCATATATATCATAGGACCATTACAAATTCATTACATTAAGTTTACTTACTATTTGTGTTGTTGTTTTAGTAGTTTGTTGTGTTCTTTCTTTCGTCTGCTTGATTCTGTTGAGTGTCAAGATCCAGGAACTTTGCACGTGCATAGGGATCTGGGTCTGTGTCGAGTGGGTCTCGCTGGGCAGTTAAACAGGTGACGTATATCATGTGGTCCCTGGTCGCAATCGGGACATACATCTTGCTCGTGACATCAATCCTTGCTCTGTAGGAGTTGAGGCGGCTGCATCTGCCTGAACGTAATTGAGCCAGAACTACTCTGGTTTGCCGGGGGAGGTCAATTTCTTCAGGTGCAATGGGAGGCGGTTTTTCTCGAAGGACTACATTCACCCGGTAGCTATTTACCGCATCTGCTACGTGTCTCCATGTATGTTGTCTAGACCCACTTGATATGGCGCTTGATCTAGCGATTCTCTCTTGTAGTGCTCCTCACGCTCTAGATCATGTAGATCTACATGAAGCCTTAAGGCTTCTGATCGGTGGATACCTATCCACAAGATGATGATCTCTGCGATAACAGCCCAGAAAGTATTGCTTAGACAGCATGTTGTTATGTCTTCGCAGGGATAGATATTTTGTCTCCTAATAGATGTGGTCCGCGTGAGAAGTGAGTAGACAGCCCGTCGCAGTTTGAAGATCCTACAGCTGACCAGACCACAATGGCGCCGCATAACTTGTCACAGACTGGTCAATTGTTTTGTACGTTGTCAACAAGGTTTCTTTGTCAGCACCCCAAGTGCTGCCGGCAAGTGACTTGAGGACCTCGTTTCTACTTTTGACTCCATCGCAAATTGCTGTGGCATGTGAGGAGAATTTGTAAGAGCTATCAAATGTGACGCCAAGTATTTTGAGACTCTTGATGGTCGAAATAATTTCTCCATCTACCATCACTTTCAGCTCAATATTCATCACACGCGTATTTGTAGTAAACAATGTGGCTGAAGATTTGGTGGTAGATATCTTCAGATTTCTTGTATCGAAATATGTGGGAAGTTCGACCTATCGCAGATGTCATCAATGGGTCGGGGGCCTGATGCCGATCGTACAATCGTCCGCATATGATACGATCTCTTTGCCATCTGGAGCGGGTGGAATGGAGGATAGGTAGAGGTTAAACAGTGTCGGAGATATCACCCCGCCTTGGGGAACTCCCTGTTTCAATCTACGGTGCTTCGACTTCTTATCCCTAAATTCCACAAATGACTGGCGACCACACAGATAATTCGCGACCCAGCTTTTTAGGCCTGGCTGGAGGGACGTGTTGGCGATGTCCTCAAATAGTGTCATATGCCTTCGATAGGTCCAATGCCACGATGACCGTCACCTATCACATTGCCTGGGCTGATTGAAGCCACGGCAAATGTGTGCGGTGATGGCATGCAATGTAGTTGTTGTGCTATGAAGGCTTCGAAATCCATGTTGATGCTCGGCAAATGCAAATTCTCCTACTAGGCACGGGAGGAGTAATGCCTCAAGCGTCTTTGCTATCGGTGAGGGAAGGGAGATCGGTCTGTACGACTCTCCCAAACTCGGGTCCTTTCTAGGCTTCAGTAGCGGGATCACTGCCCATTTTCCAGACATCGGGAACTATAAGAGTGTTCAAAGACAGGTTGAGGACAGTAGTAAGGTACTCAACTCCAGGTAAATCCAGATTCTTCAGCATCAGTGTAAAGATTCCATCGGGGCCCAACGCCTTGGATGATTTGGCGCCACGGATGACATTCGTAACTTGGCCCACGGTAAATTGTGATGGCTTTTCATCGACTCGGAGACCACGAATACGGCGAATGGCTCTCCTCCGGGGTTGTAAGCTTGGCCATTAATCGGGACACAGCTGCCAACCAGCGGTATGTACACGTTGTATATGCATCTCGGCAGTACCGGACCTGACTGCTATCCCCATGCACTCCATGTAGGGGTCACTAGCGCCAGGCGCAGGCGAGATGGGTCTATATTGCACGGAATGGTGTAACACGAAGGTCAATCCCCCATCTACATTCCTTGAGCGATCCTTACGTAGCACATTGTATCCGTGACAACTGTGCAAGCTGCAGGTGTTGGTCAGCTTTGTCTCCTTGATCGCTGCGACCAATATATCTTTCCGACTCATAAAATCCACAATCACATAGTGCGGCGACGAGAACGCAGAAGGCGACGACGTCGACGCTTGTGACCCACTGCTAGCAATGTTCGCACAGCACCTTCCGACATATCCGACACCGACCGATGATGGAGGCGGTCCTGGCAATCTGGGGTTTTTTTCAATTCCGGCACTGACCAGAAGCGTGCGGAGAAGGCACTCCGGGATGTGCCTCTCCCATGACGAAAAAAGACGAACACGTACACTGAGGCGACAGCCCTTGCCGATGACGATTCCATCGGGTCAATCCGGTGCGTACAACCGGCTGCCATGGGATTAGAGGGCACTATCACCTGACCGACCCTTGGTGTAGTCATGCCGGTAGCTGTTTACCAACGATGGGTCAAGAAGATTCCTGATGTACGCATCCAATAGTCTCTTATGTGTCTTCAAAGCGAAAGACGACAGGCGGATTAGTCTAAAGTCATAGGCCGGGAGTGACCCGGTTTCCCCGCCTTAGGAATCAAAACGATCCTAACCTTCCGCCACACCACGTCAGCACAAAGCTAAGCCCTAAAAATCCTCTCCAGAAGCCTCATGGCATACGGACCCGCTCTTTGCAGCATGACAGGGGATATCCGCTCCGGTTGTTTTGTTGGGCTCTAAGGAATAAATCGCCCGGAATATCCTCCCCTCCGTTATCAACCCTTCAACATCCGTAACGTTGGAAGTCACCGGTGAAATGGCCACATCCGAGCACCCCAGAAAGTGCCTTGTGCAAGGAATCAAGGAGTTTGGGAACTAGATTTCGTCCAAGTTCCGTCATCTCTCAGGACACTCGAGAGTCTTTGGGCTCTTAAAAAAACTCACCGAAACCTACAGGACTAGTTCCTCCACCGACTCCCAGAAGCTTGCCCATGAGGCCCTCTTAGCTGATCTCTCTTTGCCCTTGTACCGGTATGAGTATTTATAGCGAATAACAATATCCACTGCATTCTCTTTTCAACCTAATCTTCAAATCATTAAGGCTTATATTAAGATTAGGGAAGAGGGCAGGGTTAAATCACAATCTCCTCCTTCTTGAACTTTAAAAATATGCTCGAACCTATATGAGCAATCGGTATTGGAACCAAAATTCATCTTATTGAATGCTCTTGCTATATCGAAGAAGAGTGCCAAAGTAAAGAATTTTTTTGATGTTCTATGATGTTCCATGTTTCATTTAAGAGTGTTTTGCATATTATTTAGTATATATATTGACTTTTTTACTCGTTGTTTTATAACAGAATCTGCTGGACTAGAGCATTGCAAACATTTCCTTAAGAATGAAGATTTATGTGTTTTTCAAATTTGTTTCCTTATACTAATTTTTCATTGTATAAGTCAAGATTGGTTTTCTAGGTTTTCTAGAGCATTGCAAACATTTCCTTAAGAATGAAGATTTATGTGTTTTTCAAATTTGTTTCCTTATACTAATTTTTCATTGTATAAGTCAAGATTGGTTTTCTAGGTTTTCTTATATTTTTCTTTTTATGTAGAATGCTAAATATTTTTCTACCCCATAACTTTTTTAAAATTTTGATATTCGATCTTGTTAATGTTATCCACTATATTTGTTCAAAGAAATAATCAAAAACTTTGTTAGTTTCTGTAAATGTATGTAGCATTGTCTTTGTTCTCTGACCACATTGTGATGGAGTGTGCAATTCAATAATTCAACCACTATTTGTTGTAATTCGTTTTTCTGGTCATTTTTGCTTTGTTTTAATTTTTATTTCAAAACATTTTCAGATGATAAATCATCTGTACAGAAAACCGCAAACGATGCACCCGCCACAGAAGATGAGGCGCCATGGCGACGTAACAATGTTTCACGTGTGCGTTCCGCCAATGACAGTCCCAGTAAAAATCGTATGTATTAGTCTTAACAGGAATTTAAGCTTCATAGTTCTTTAAAATTTTAACTAACTTTCTTTTCTCTCTTCAATTTGTATCAGAAGTTCCTGATGTTATTGACGTTAAGAAAACAACGCCAACAAATGCCACCGCTACAGAGACAACAGATGTTATTCTAAGACGAACTCAAAGCTTTGAGAATGATGAAAAGTAAGTAATGAACGCCGTTTCTTTTCTCAATAGTAGAATATGGGAATTTCCTTAGGGAAAGTACTTTGTGTGTATGTATGTGTGCATAAAGTTAATTTTTTTAAATCATCATTGAAAGTAGTATACAAATTTCGGTTGTTTAAAATTTCCGTAAAGTTTTAAGTTCCCCTAAAAAAGTGGTAGTAAATGATAATAGGAAGCTAGAAAATAACTTGTAGTGTCAACATTTTAAAATCTCTCTCTCTCTCTCTTAGAAAACCTCCTAACATTATGAACTAAAGTTTTTCTATAGAAAAACCTTGTTCAAACAAAGAAAACCTTATTTAAACAGGCTGAGCTGAAGTTTTCCCATAGAAAACCTTATTCAGCTTGAATTTAGGCTGAATTAAGATTTCCCCACAGAAAATTTTATTCAGCCAGCCCGAACTGCGGTTTCTCCATAGAAAACGTTATTCAGCCAGGCTGAATTTAGGGTTTCCCCATAGAAAACCTTATTCCGCCAGGCTGAATTAAGATTTGCCCACAGAAAACCTTATTCAGCCAGGCTGAATTAAGATTTTCCCGTAGAAAATCTTATCCAGCCAGGCTAAATTAGGATTTCCCAGTAGAAAACCTTATTCAGCCTTGCTGAATTAAGATTTTCCCGTAGAATCCTTATTCAGCCAGGCTGAACTAATATTTTCCAGTAGAAAACTTTATTCACCCTTATTCAACCAGACTGAATTAAGATGTTCCCCTAGAAAACCTTATTCAGCCAGGCTTATAAATAAAGATTTTCCCGTAGAAACCCTTATTCAGCCAGGCTGACTAAAGATTTTCCCGTAGAAAACCTTATTCAGCCTTGCTGAATTTAGGGTTTCCCCAAAGAAAACTTTATTCAGCCAGGCTGAATTAAGTTTCCCCCCCCCAGAAAACCTTATTTAGCCAGGCCGAATTAAGATTTGCTAACAGAAAACCTTATTCAGCCACGCTGAATTAAGATTTGCTCACAAAAAAGCTAATAGAATTAAAGTTTTCCCATAGAAAACCTTATTCAGCCAGAATGAATTTGGGTTTTCCCATAGAAAAACTTATTCATTCTGGCTAAATTTGGGGTTTCCCATAGAAAAACTTATTCAGCCGGGCTGAATTTAGGTTTTTCCATAGAAAACCTTATTTAGCCAGGCTGAATTCAGGTTTGCCCATAGAAAACCTTATTCAGCCAGGCTGAATTGAGGGTTACCCCAAAGAAAACTTTATTCAGCCAGACTGAATTCAGGGTTTCCCCAAAGAAAACCTTATTCAGCCATGCTGAATTTAGGGTTTCCCCAAATATGATGATGAGATGAAAGATTTCGATCTATCTGAATTAATAACTGTTAACTCCTTCAATGCCCCAAAGAAAAAAGATCGCAGTATCTTAGTGCAGGACATTGGCAAAGGAAATGATTGATAACTATCCTCTGCGGAGTCAGTTCCCTGACACCAGCGGAACATGCCGTCATTTCTAATGCCTATGCGAGTCATATGTCATTTAGCCCATTATGTTCCAATAGCCATTCCTAGATGAATCCTTTCCATCGATAGTAGAGGATCTATATTACGATGCAAGCGTTCGTCCCATAGTTATTTCGTATGCTCAAAACCTGCTGTCGAGTTCCATCTGTTAAAACACGTTTCCTTATAGCCGTAACCGTAGTAGACATGTGAAAGAAGCACGTAAATTTCCGTTATCGAGACCGTAGGAAGATTTGCGCCCTCTCACCCAAGCAAATCAGCCTGCTCTTTACCTGGCTTTTTTGTGGCCAAGGACCCAATATGGGGTCGTTTTGTATTGTACCTGTGCAATCGCTCCGAAGAGACCCGACAACGACGCAGCATTTTAGAACCAATGCTCCTACCACTAAGAGCCTTAAGCGCCGCCTGACTATCACCATCAAAAATGCGGACATCTGCCCAGTCATTACTTCTTGACAACTTACTGCACCGCCGTGGCAATCGCAAAAAAATCTTCGCGTGGATGATACCGTATTCGTCCCCCCTGCGATAAGAGACGTCGATCTGAAATTCTGCGCAGTAGGTTACACATCCAGTACCACAATTCATTTTCGATCCACATGTAAAAGATATTAAAATCCCCAAAGCTAATACGTCCTTTCTGTCACTCAGCCAGGGTAGGTATTAGCACACGCCTACAGCCCGAAAATTCCGATCTGGCCAGTAGCTGATCCAGTGCAAAAACCCTAGCAGCATTCTCTCGGCGGGATGTTGTAGCCAAATTTTCATGTGAAGATGGCTCGTTTTGGTCCAAAAAACCGATCACCGCGGAAACAGGCTGGCCATTGGTTATTTAAATGCGTCAATAACTGGCCTTGCCATATCGAGCATCATAGGCACTCAGTATTTTTGCGAGAGCCGGTGCCATGCGACCTCTCACTGAGACTCGCTGCTCGATGCCACCTCCAAGAATCTGGTCATAGCCCCACTAATAAATTTCAAAGCAACCCCATTCACTTTATCCCGGTCCCTCACATGCGACGCGAATTCCGTCACAGGCCACCAGACATGGCTATCATAGGTCAGCACCGGTCGCACCGCCTTCGAGTACAAGGATCTGGTCATAGCCCCACTAATAATTTCAAAGCAACCCTATTCACTTTATCCCGGTCCCTCACATGCGACGCGAATTCCGTCACAGGCCACCAGACATGGCAATCATTGGTTACCACCGGTCAATCTAGGCCGCAGTCCCCCAACAAGCCCCTGGCACGAATATGACGACTATCCCATGGCTGCCGTTTGTAAGTACCGGATTGACCCGATGGAGTTCTTCAACGACAGGGGCTGCTGCCTCAGTGTACAACACATTGCTACATCAACAACAACAACGAATGTAGACCAGCGGAGGTCTCTCTCAAACTTGACTACAGATTCAAGCCCCAATTCATCTTACCGTCTGCAATAACCCCAAAGAACCTTGCCGACCTTGAAAGCTTCAATGGCACAATATCAACTCAGTTTTCCTGCCATTTACCCCAGACCACACCCAGTAGCCCAAAACGCCGTAACTGCGAGAGCGGTGTCCAAAGGATATCCACGAACTTCCCGGTGACAAGAATAATCTTTCATCAGCATAGGCGCACGCCCTGACTCCCATCGTGTCAAGTCTCCAGCTTATACAGCCAGGCTGAATTTGGGTTTTCCCTTACAAAACCTTATTCAGCCAGGCTGAATTTGGGTTTTCCCTTACAAAACCTTATTCAGCCAGGCTGAATTTGGGTTTTCCCTTACAAAACCTTATTCAGCCAGGCTGAATTTGAGTTTTCCCATAGAAAACCTTATTCAGCCAGGCTGAATTTAGGTTTTCCTGATAGAAAACCTTATTCAGACAGGCTGAATTTAGGTTTTCCCGATAGAAAACCTTATTCAGCCAGGCTGAATTTAGGTTTTCCCCATAGGAAACCTTATTCAGCCAGGCTGAATTTGGGTTTTCCCTTACAAAACCTTATTCAGCCAGGCTGAATTTAGGTTTTCCCCATAGGAAACCTTATTCAGCCAGGCTGAATTTGGGTTATCCCTTACAAAACCTTATTCAGCCAGGCGGTATTTAGGGTTTCCCATTGAAAACCTTATTCAGTCAGGCTGAATTTAAGTTTTCTTGTTCTCTTTTCTTCTTTCCTTTGATCTTTCTTCTCATTTTCCTATTTTTTATTATTTCATGTTTAGTAAATTGCAAACATATCCATATAATAGCCATGTCGTCATCATATCATCAGTCTTTGTTGTATACTTAGAAATTCCAGTCATAGTACTTGCTGGTCGGTCAGTGCACATCATCATCTAACAACCAACAACACATCGACCGATGATGTTTCACACGATAGAATTGTAATAATTTTGATAAGATGAGCGATCGGCCGACTGGCCCGACCACTGGACAGCATTGGTCGAACAATAATTAGACAATCACAAAGTGTTCGATTGTTTTGTTTTGAACTGTTATGGCCTGCCTTAGCCATTGTTGTTGGTATTGAACTGAGTGAGTTGGTTTTTTGGGCTTTTTTTTGCCACTTTTGGCAGCAGCGGCAGTATTTATGGTGTTAAAAAAGTTAATAGAGACGACGACGACGGTGAGCGCAGCAACAGCGGCTCATATCTTGAATGAATCATTACGGTATTTGTCAACAAAAGAGATTAATAGGCGCACAAAGCAGTCGTCAAGTCAGCAGGCACCTTCAAACAGGCCCACTACTAGCTACACAGCCATAACCATGCAAACAGCAACGAATGAAATTACGTACGTAAATACAAAACACGGCAAAAATTACTATGTACTACAGAAAAGTTTAGACCACCGGTTTGCCGGCCAACTCTTATTTTTTTCACAACAATTAAGACCCAAAGTATTTTCGTTTAGTTTAGAGCGCACCGTGATTTTGCTCGGCAGCAGCGCGAAAGTGTGCTAACTTTTACTTCGTTACGGAAATTTTAAATAATTGGAGGAATTAGATTTTGGTTCCTTTTTTGTTATTCTTCGTTTAGTTTGTGTGTGTTCTTTTTATGTTTTTTTTTGTTTTATAAGAAGTAGCGCAAAAACAAATTGTTTTTGTTATTATTTTTTGCTTAGTTGTGTGTGATCTATTTGTTATGTTTTTTTTTGTTATTCATTTTTTTTTATTTTATTTTTTTATGTTGTGTTAACTTAATTGGGTTTATTGGTGTTTTTTAACATAATATCCGCAACTAATGTAAAAATTTGTTTTAGTTTGAGTTTATGGTTCTTATTGTTTGATGCGACCAAAAATTTTGCAATCTCAAAGAAGTCATCTGAGTCATCTGTTATGGGGATTTATGTGATGACTTATAAAAGAACTTGAATCATTTCCGTCCGTCTGGCTGATATATACTTAGATTAATTTGTTTGACCTTCCAAGAAGAGATTTATCGATCTTCTCATCTTTCTATTCACATAAATGGACCATGTTCAGGTGTTCCCGTTTTTCTTAAACTCTCCATGTGGGTAAAAGGAGTACAACTATGGTTGAGTGATTGACAAACTGACTACTGCCAGCTCGTACTTTTCCTGGGTTGGGTTATAGTCGGTAGAATGCCGCCCATTGTCGCAGAATACAAATTGTCATTGCGGGCTAGCAAGCTAGTCGATGCGAGTCCAAACCACGTCAGTGTCCTTGTAAGGAAGATTTTAATATGACATATCGGATAAAACCAGACCAACATGATTTTCATCTGTTGCGACCTTCTTCTCCCACCTAGGCTTTGAGGTCAATACATTCTTGAATTTTTTGGTTGTATACAAAAATTTGAATCATTTTACTCTGCAAAACTTAGACTTGTTTTATTGGTTATAAATTAAAAGAATATTTTTTTATTTATTTTTACTTTCTAAAAAACCAATGATGTATGCATATGTGCGTTGTGCTTTTTCCCCAATTGAATTGAAAATTTTGCTACAAAATATTGAAAATTATGTCAAAACCAATCGATAAATGCAGATTCTATCAAAAGTACAATGAATTACGTGCACGCATAAAAGCTAACTCATGCCCCGTAATACCGGCAACATTGCAACAGCATCATCAACAACAGCAGCAACATCAACAACAACAGCAATATAATAATGTTAACAATAACCACAGCATTAACAATAATCTAAACAATAATAGTAACATTAACCTAAACAGTACTAGTTGTAGTAGTAGTAGTTGTAACAACACCACCACCACTAGTACTGCCACCACAATATCACCAACAACACCATCCAACAACACAATAATCATCAACACAACAACAACAACATCGTCCTTGCCTGCCTCAACAACAATAACCGCCGGTAACAATACAGTCGCAGCAACACATTTGCCTTCAGCAGCTACTACCACCGGTATCACCCCTGCAGACAATTCATTTTCCCCTGCCTCCAATTTAACCTCCCCCTCCTATACTACCTCCTATTCGTCTTTTTCGCCAACGAGTCCCACTTACACCGTTCAAAGATCGGCTTCCCTCAAAGATCATAAACAGATATTCATCAGGTTTGTTTTAGTTTTTTTTCTCTCTTTCTTTTCTCTTTACTTCGTTTTGTTATCTCTTTTGTTCTAATACTAAAATAATTTCCTAAGTATTAATATTTCCACTTAAAATTCAAATATGTGAAATAAGTACATACATATCTCAAAATATCATAAACTTTATGCATTTTCATAAATTCTATGAATTTTCATAAATCCTATGGATTTTCATAAATTCTATGAATTTTCATAAATTCTATGAATTTTCATAAATTCTATGAATTTTCATAAATTCTATGAATTTTCATAAATTCTATGAATTTTCATAAATTCTATGAATTTTCATAAATTCTATGAATTTTCATAAATTCTATGAATTTTCATAAATTCTATGAACTTTCATAAATTCTATGAATTTTCATACATTCTATGAATTTTCATAAATTCTATGAATTTTCGTAAATTTTATGAATTTCATACATTCTATGTATTTTCATAAATTCTACGAATTTTCACAAATTCTATGAATTTTCATAAATTCTATGAATTTTCATAACTTCTATGAATTTTCTTAAATTCTATGAGTTTTCAAA
The DNA here is from genome assembly GCF_963082655.1 of Stomoxys calcitrans. Lineage (NCBI taxonomy): Eukaryota > Metazoa > Arthropoda > Insecta > Diptera > Muscidae > Stomoxys > Stomoxys calcitrans. Next base: position 185,279,731 of record NC_081552.1, on the reverse strand, counting down.
AATTCTATAAATTCTATGAATTTTCATAAATTCTATGAATTTTCATAAATTCTATGAATTTTCATAAATTCTATGAATTTTCGTAAATTCTATGAATTTTCGTAAATTCTATGAATTTTCATAAATTCTATGAATTTTCATAAATTCTATGAATTTTCATAAATTCTATGAATTTTCATACATTCTATGAATTTTCGTTAATTCTACGAATTTTCGTTAATTCTATGAATTTTCGTTAATTCTATGAATTTTCATAAATTCTATGAATTTTCACAAATTCTATGAATTTTCATAAATTCTATGAATTTTCATAAATTCTATGAATTTTCATAAATTCTATGAATTTTCATAAATTCTATGAATTTTTGTAAATTCTATGAATTTTCATAAATTCTATGAATTTTCATAAATTCTATGAATTTTCATAAATTCTATGAATTTTCATAAATTCTATGAATTTTCATAAATTCTATGAATTTTTATAAATTCTATGAATTTTCGTAAATTCTATGAATTTTCGTAAATTTTATGAATTTTCATAAATTCTATGAATTTTCATAAATTCTATGAATTCTCATAAATTCTATGAATTTTCATAAATTCTATGAATTTTCATAAATTCTATGAATTTTCATAAATTCTATGAATTTTCATAAATTCTATGAATTTTCATAAATTCTATGAATTTTCATAAATTCTATGAATTTTCATAAATTCTATGAATTTTCATAAATTCTATGAATTTTTCATAAATTCTATGAAGTTTGCTTAAAATCTATGAATGTTCATAAATTCTATGAATTTTCATAAATTCTATGAATTTTCATAAATTCTATGAATTTTCACAAATTCTATGAATTTTCACAAATTCTATGAATTTTCACAAATTCTATGAATTTTCACAAATTCTATGAATTTTCACAAATTCTATGAATTTTCGCTAATTTTATGAATTTTCATAAATTCTATGAATTGCCATAATATCTATGAATATTCATAAATTCTATTAATGTTTATGAATTCTATAAATTTTTCATAAATTCGATGTATTTTCATAAATTCTATGAACTTTGCTTAAAATCTATGAATGTTCATAAATTCTTTGAGTTTGGATAAATTCTATGAATTTTTATAAATACTATGGACTACGTAAATTTTATGAATTCTTTCATAAGTTCTACGCATTTTCATAAATTCCATGAATTTTTATAAATTCTATGAATTTTCCTGAAAGTCTATGAATGTTCCCAAATTTTATGAGTTTGTGTAAATTCTATGAGTTTTTTCATTAACTCGATATATTTTCATAAATTCCATGAACTTTCCTAAAGATCTATGAATTTTTATATTCTATAAGTTTGTGTAAATTTTATGAATTTTCATAAATTCTATGTATATTCATAAATTCCATGAACTTTCCTGAATATCTGTGAATTTTCATTAATTCTATGAGTTTGTGTAAACTTTATGAATTTTCATAAATTCTGTGAATTTCTCATAAATGGATTTTCATAACTACCATGAACAAAGAAATCTGTGAATTTTTATAAATTCTATGAATTTTTCATAAACTCATTGTATTTTTGTACATTTCATGAACTTTCCTAAAAATCTATGAATTTTCACAAATTCTATGAGTGTGTGTAAATTCATAAATTCTACGTATTTTATATTTCCATGAATTTTCATAAAATCGGCGAACTTTTCTAAAAATCTGTGAGATTTCATAAATTCTATGAATTTTTCATAAATTCCATGAACTTTCCTAAAAGTCTGAATTTTCATAAACTCTATGAGTTTGTGTAAATTCTATGTATTTTCATAAATTCTATGGGTTTTCATAAATTCTATGGATTTTCTTAAAAATCTATAAATTTTCATAAACGCTGTGATTTATTCATAAATTCAGAATATTTCTTAATTTAAGGATATTCCATGAATTTTCATAAATTTAATTAACTTTGTGAATTCTATGAATATTCATAAATTGCATGACATTTCAAAAATTCTATAAAATATTCATAAATAAAGTTTCCTTAACTTCTATTAAATTTTTCTTAAATTCTATGAAATTTTCCTTCAATTCTATGAAATTTTCCTTAAATTCTGTGAAAAATACCATACATTTTGTTTATTATTCATGTGGAGTTATTTATTCTGCCCAACACTCCAATATGTTTGAATTTTAAGTGGAATTTTTGTAGTAAAAACAATTAAAATATATTTGGGAAAATGGTGTAGTATGAGTTTGAACTTGGTATTAGATTTAGTAGGTTTTTGTTATTATTTTGTTTGGTGTGTGGTTTGTTTTGTTCATTTTCTTTTTACTTAGTGGTTACTAATATTTCTTGCTTCGTTTTACATTTACTTTTCTTAGTTTTGGATTTAAGTTAATTTTTTTTATTTTTCAACGGTTTAGGGTTCCAATGATCAAAGGGTAGTTGTGTTAATTGATTTTATGTACACATACTAACAATAAGCTATAATGTTGATAAAATTATTTCTATCTCATATGGCTTTGCTAGGTTCTTCTAGCGTGTAAGCAACTGGTTCACAGAAGCTTCTGGCGATGGCTTAAGTACTAGAGCCTTGAAGAGAAAAATTATATAAAGTTTCATGCCCTTAAGTTAGTTGAGAGGCTTGGTGCGTCTGATCCTAAATTTCTTACCAATAAGAAGAAAGAGAGACTCCTTAAATTGGGCTTCGTGTATAGTGTAGTTACGTTGGCTAAATCAAACGGCACAATAGTCAGAGAAAAACCCGCGGACATTCCATCCCTAAGACCACTAAAGTGGTTTCAAGACCTTTGCTTAAATCGGTTAGGTAAGCTTGCTCAAGGCTATTAGGAAGGGAGGATAGAAGGGCTGCATACCTAGGATCAGTGTTATAGTCGATGGACTGTCATTGGTATATTTCGACGTGCACGCGGCATTTGGTGAGATTTGAACAGGTACCTAGTGAGGAAGGTAAAAATTTCTATTCGATATTCGTGGCACACGCATGTATACCAAGGATTCCTTCAGATCCAGAATCCATGCTTGGGAGATTAGGTTGAAGGGCATTCGCTTGGTAGATTCAGTGACCAATCTTTCAACCATCGACTGGAAGATTGGGAGAGAATAATGGGTACCTCACATGTGTAAGGGAGTTTTGTCCTACGGATTCAACAAAATGAGGCTTTAGATGTATAGAAGCGGTGCGGCTGGTGACTCAGGAGGCGACGGGATGGAACTCCCAAATGAGACCAGACAAGCCCTGAGTGAGTGAGTCATTCTGTTGGATTAAAATTCTATTGACGAACAGTGGATACTTGGATAAGTGGAAATCATCAAGAACAACGCAGTTGTTCTGTGATGTAGAAGGTCGAGTAAGAAAACACAAAGGTAACTTGAAAAATTCTCGGTACATATCCTGGTATGCCAAATGAAACTCTGCAAACCCGCCTTTATGCTACGAAAGATGCCACTCTTCACAACCATCAGGAATGGGTACTTTAAGAATTTATAGAATATGTGGGGAATGTCTAGTGTGGACGCATTTTTCAGGAGATTTACATTAGGCAACAATGCAGATCACAAATGCATTGTTCGGGTATTGTCGAGAAAATTGATTGAAATTGATTGAGTGAAGAATATTTTGGCAGACCAAAAGTTTCGAACCCATTTAAATCTCAGCTTCTTCAGTCGAGATGTTCGTTCGGATTCGTCTATAAAAAGGAGCAAAAGTCTATAAAACTTGAATCGGACAGCACTCATTAATATGGGAGAAGTCTGCACCTGTTCCTCAATGGAATTTTCATGGGCAAATTTGCATATCTTCCAGCCGAAGATGTTGCTGAGGCCATAATAATAACCAAACCGCCACAGGCTGTCGGTTCTGAAGGAATGTCGATGCTGGGGCTTAAGCATATAGGTGAGATGTGTATAGAATACCTGACGGATATCCTCAATTTGTCCATTTCCACCCTAGTTATAACCGAAATATGGAAATAGGCCGCGTGGTCACTTTTCTTAAGACGGATAAATCGGCGAACGGATAAATCTCCTAATCACGTACTTCCAACAGATTATCCATATGGATTCTTTAAGCTGCACAGAACTCTTCCTATGCATATCAGCTGCGGTTTGAAAGGGAAAATAACCTGTGAAAGAACTGTCCTCGTGACCCTTGACCTTTCGAAGACATTTAATACGATTAATTATATCATGCTCTTCTTTGACATCATCTAGTCTAACCGAACCTGAACTCGATGAAGAGGTTGATTCTGAACTACATTTGCGAAGGACATGTCATACATAGATAAACGGAGTTCTAAGGATCCTGTTCTTCTCGATGCTGTTAACCCTCTGTCTCTGCAAGTTGCTTCCACTATATAGATCGTAGTGAGTTTCTTTCTCAAATATTATCTCATGAGCTGTCACCAAGAAAATGTCCCGAATTTTCAACTCACGGAACCTGCGAATATTTACCAGGGTGCTGTAGCCAATTAGAGTTCACAATACCAGCCGAGTATGGTGGAGGACTACCACCAGTTGTAGACCTACCTAGAAAAACAAGAGGTACTTGGTCAAGTTATTATCCGGATGGTGTACCATGCTGAACTCGTATCGAGGTTAGACAATATAGAGGTTAGACGATATCGTATGGAGGTTAGACGATACCATCTCTGACATCTGTACTGGGACCGCTCCAAAATCAAGCGACCAGATTCCTGGAGTTTGACCTGGGGAAGAAAGTCGGGACAGAATAATTTCAGAATGAATCTTTTTGTATACATACAGCAAACGTGGCTACAACAATAAAAGAGGAAGAAATGTAGGCAATGATTCCTAAAGATAACCTGTCTCGTCAAAAGCACGCATATAGCAAGAGCAAGTCCATAAAACAACCTTCATGATGACCTAGTTGGCAACATAGGGCTCTCACGCTGTTAATGGATCCGTAGATCTACAAAGTTGGGTCAGCAGAGGGACAACTTAAGAAGGTGTACTGTCTGTTCTACTTCTCGTCAGCACACACGACCGCTTTTACACCTTAAAGCGGTCGTGTGTGCTGACGAGGTGGCTATTGCTCGGTTTCTCGCCACTCTAAGAGATATACTTCAGTAGCTGTCATATAGACCTATCTGTTAATTTAGGATCTTAAGTCCATTAAACACGAATTTGTTTTCCGATTTCGCTGAAATTTAAAACAGCGAGTTGTGTCGACAACAGCTATTCCGAAAATGGTTCAGCTCGGGCCATATTTACCGATTTCGGGTCTTAAGGCCATAAAAACCGGCTTTACTACCCGTTTCCTTTAAAATTTGAAACAATGAATTATTTAAAGCTATTCGTGGTTCGACTTGAATATGGTTCAGATCGGGTTATATTTAGGTGTAGTAGCCACATAGACCGATCTGCCGGTATAGGATTTTAAGGCTATAACAGGCGCATTTGACACCGGATTTCATTGAAATTTGAAGAAGTAAGTTGTAATAAGCCTCTCAAAATCCTTACCGGATATGGTTCAAATCGGACTTTATTTGAATAAAGTTAGGATGTAGACCGACCTGTCGATTTAGGGTTTTCAGAAAGTTGGAACAGCGAGTTCTATGACATCCGTGCCGAATATGATGTAGATCAGACCATATTTAGACGTAGTTGCAGTATCGACCGATATCCAGATATTGGGTCACCCGATATCCAAACCGAATACTGTCTAGGTGGGGATTTAGGGTCTTAAGCCCACAAAAGACGTATTTGTTATCTGATTTCATTGAAATTTGCAACAGTGAGTTTCACTAGGCTATCCGATTTCCAAACCGAATATGGTTCAGTTCGGACTATATTTGGATATAGCTTCCATATAGACCGATCTACAAATTTAGGGTCTTAAGCCTATAAAAGATCCTATTTAAGGTTTCTGGACAGTGGATAGCTATCTACAAGATGATAATTTTAAAGGTCTCTGCGATTTTTGGTGCATATGTAGAGGTTAAACAGTGCCGGAGATACCACCCCGCCTTGAGTAACTCCCTGTCTCACTCTACGGTGTTTCGACTCCTTATCCCTAAATTCCACAGATGACTGGGGACAGTTTGCGGGCCAGCGTTTCAGGCCCGGCTGGAGGGACCTGTTGGCCATGTCCTCAAATAGTTTGGCATGGCTGACTGTGTCGAATACTTTCCATAAGTACTATGCCACAAACACGGTCCTATCACATGGCCTGGGCTGATTGAAGCCACGGCAAATGTGTGCAGTCTTCCAAATCAAGCGATAAAAGAGAGAACCTCTAGGACAAACGGCATATCAAGTGGGTCTAGTCAACATTGATCGAGATACGGTAGCAGATGCGGTCAATATCTACCGGGTGAATGTAGTCCTTGGAGAACGATCGCTTCCAGTTGCACCTGAAGAAATTGATGATGCTCTGGAACCTCATAAATCATTTATATCTAGGTCTAGCAATGTCCGACCGTCCATATGTCGAAATCACGAAAGCGTTTGATCGCGTAAAACTAGGTACTTGAAATTTTGCACAGATACTTCTTATTGATGTAGGTCGTCGTCGTCGTCGTTGTAGCAGTGTATTGTACACCGAGGCGGCAGCCCTTGCCGATGAAGGATTACATCGGGTCAATCCGGTACGTACAACCGGCTGCCATGGAATTGATTGATGTACGTCGTTGGGGACTGCATATGGACTATATCGGTTCAGGTTTTGATATAGCTCCCATATAATCCGATCTCCCAATTTCACATCATGAGTCCCTGGCAGCCGTAAGTTTTGCCTGATTTGGCTAGCATACGAAGTGTTCTGTTAAGACTTCTAAAAACTGTGCCAAGTAAGGTTCAAATCGGTTTATAACCTGATATAGCTCCCATGTATACCGATCTTCCGATTTGACATCTTGATTCCCTGGAAGCCGCAATTTTTGTCCGACTTGGTTTAAACTTTGCGCGTAGTGTTCTGTTACTACTTCCAACAGCTGTAGCGAGTAGGGTCCAAAAAGGTCTATAACCTGATATAGCTCCTATGTAAACGCATCTTCCGATTTGACATCTTGAGTCCCTGGAAGCAGCAATTTTTGTCTGATTTGGTTAAAATTTTGCACGTGTTGTTCTGTTACGACTTCCAACAATTGTGCCAAGCAAGGTCAAATCGGTCTATAACCTGACATAGCTTCCATATAAACCGAACTCCCGATTTGACATCTTGTGCCCTTGAAAGCCGCAAGCTTGGTCCGATTTGGCTGAAATTTTGTACGTGGTGTTTTGTTACGACTTCCAACAACTGTACCGTGTACGGTCCAAATCGGTCTATAACCTGATATATCTCCCATATAAACCGAACTCCCGATTTGACATCTTTAACCCTTGGAAGCCGCAAGTTTGGTTCGATTTGGCTGAAATTTTGCACGTGGTGTTCTGTTGCGACTTCCAACAACTGCACCGAATCGGTATCGCCCTTTAACGTGATATAAATGATTCAATTTTTACCTGTTATGGCTGTTTTGGCCATATAAACCAATCTCTCGATTATCCTTGTTCTGTCACATTTAAAGTGTCCACTTTTGGTGGGGATTTTAAGGTTTGTTTATTTGGGTTACGCCTTTTTGGAAGATTAGTGGTTTCTGCATCATCAGAGTCTTTGAAATGTAGTAAATATGGCATAAAGATAAACACTGGTGTGGTTTTGGCTTAAGTAAATTTTATCTTTAAATCACTCAATCGTCTCTCTTTCTCACTCTCGTTTTCTGACTGTCTACAACTTTCATGACAGCTTATACGCTTCACTGATATTAATTTGTATTAACTTATTATTTTTTTTTTGTTTGTATGTATATGTGTTCTGAGTAAATATTTATTTAAAGTTAATATCTGGTATACTAAATGATTGATTGTTATTATTTTTTCTTCTTTCTTAGGAAATCGCCATCAGTTACACCTGCGGTTTCATCTACACCTGCTTACTCAAATACAACGAATACTTCTTCTCCTGCTACAGTCACCACACCAATCCGGAGGTACTGTATTTATTGCAAATATTTCATAACAATATCCTATCATCATATTGAAACAGTTGATCGGTACCAGTTACATTCAGAGTTTTTCATTTTTCTGCACTGTTTATCTTTTTATTTGATTTCATTTCATTTTTTCCAAGTTTTCTGTTGTGATTTCACTCAGCACCAGTGTTACAATTTTTGTTTTATTTTAGTACACAAACCCAACCACAACAAGTGGCACAAAATTCCCCTCAAACTAAGGATAATAATAAAGCTACTGCAAACAACAACAACAATAATAATAACAATACTAGCAATGGTTCAACTGCTGATCCAGTTAAAGCCAAACAATCGACTGGAAATATGATAAAAAATTTCTTCAAGTAATTCTTTCGGCACTTCCACTCGATGTTGTTTGTTTTATTTGTTGTTTGTTGCCACAAACGAAAAAAGCGTTTGTGGTTATCATTTTTAATGTTTGGCTCTACCTAATGCGTATTTAATGCTGAAGCCTTAATATAGTTCTGACCTGGCTAATACACTATACAGTATACCTGGCTATTGTTTCCTCAGCCCTCCCCGAGATAATTAATTAAAGCTTTTAAAGCGTGTTATTAACCCCCTGCCTTTGTTAAAAATATATAAAGTATGCCTTACTAGTAAGCATAACTTGATTGCAACAATTAATTTTCGTATGATATTTAAACTAACATTTCGAAATTGAAAATGGGTATAGGGATAACTTTGGTAAGATTGAACGTTCTAACAGAAAATGTTAGTAGTTAAAGTTGGATTAAAGTTTCCGTATAGGCAAAACTTATTCAAGACTGAATTTAAGCTTTCCTATGAACAAACCCTTATTCAGCCAGGTTGAATTAAACTTATTCAGGAAAGCTGAATTAATTTTTCCTGAATTAAAGTTTTCCTTAAGAAAAACTTATTCAGCCAGGCTGAATTTAGGTTTTCCTATCGGAAACCTTATGTAGCCAGGCTAAATTTAGGTTTTCCTCGGTTCAATTCAGATTTACATATTGAAAACCTTATTCAGCAAGGATGAATTTAGGTTTTCCCATTGGAAACCTTATTTAGCACGGCTGAATTTATATTTTCCTATTGAAAACCCAAGTCAGCCAGGCTGAATTTAGGTTTGTCTATCGAAAACCTTATTCAGCCAGGCTGAATTTGGATTTTCATATCACAAAACCTTATTCAGCCAGGATGAATTGAGGTTATCCTATCAGAAACCTTTTTCAGCAAGGCTGAATTTAAGTTCTCCTATCGGAAGCTTTATTCAGCCAAGTTGAATTTTGGTTTTTATATAGGAAACCTTATTCAGCCAGCTGAAATTAGGTTTTCCTATAGGAAACCTTATTCAACCAGGCTGAATTTAGGTTTCCCATAGGAAAACCTAATTTCAGTCAGGCTTAATTTAGGTTTTCCTATAGGAAACCTTATTCAGCCAGGCTGAATTTAGGTTTTCCTATAGGAAACCTCTTCAGTCATGCTGAATTTAGGTTTTCCTATAGGAAATTTGATATATCTCCAATAGCATAACAATTCTTATCCATTATTCTTTGTTTGCTTGACAAGAGATACCACGCAAAGAACTCGGCAAATGCGATCCATGGTGGAGAGTATATAAGATTCGGTCCGGCCGAACTTGGCATGCTCTTACCTGTTTCATATTTGTATACCCTACACCTTTCTTTCCTTTTCGTCATTTTGTTCGTCACACTCTTTGTTCAGAACTGATATATGTTCTTGATCTTCTTGACATTCTGAGTTGCTTAATCCAAGCACTCTAACTTTCGAAGGAATAAAGCTAGCCTCTTGAAATTTTGCACAATTAGTTTCTATTAGTGTAGGTAGGTAGGTTGGGATTGTAAATGGTCCATATTGGTCCATGTTTTGACATAACTGCCATATACATCGATCGAGTATCTTGACATCTTGAGTCTCTAGAAGTCACCATCCGATTTGTCTGAAATTTCACATGACATGGTTTGCTATGACTTCCAACAACTGTGCTTAGTATGGTCAAAATCGGTTCATAACCTGGTATAGTTGCCATTTAAAGCGATCTGGGATCTTGATTTCTTGAGCCTCTAGAGGGCGCAATTCTTATCCGATTTGGCTGAAATTTTGCATGGAGTGTTTTAATCTAACTTGTAACAACCGAAATCGGTCCTTAACCTCATATAGCTCCAATATAATCCGTTCTCGGATCTTGACTTCGTGAGCCTCTAGAGGGCGCAATTATTATCGGATTTGGCTGAAATTTTGCATGTTTGGTGTTTTAAATAGGTGCATATGGTCTAAATAGGTGCATAACCTGATATGCAAATTGCAAATTTTGCCCATGAACATTCCACTGAGGAACAGGGGCAAACTTCTCACATATCAATGAGTGCAGTCCGATTCAAGTTTAAGCTCAATGATACGGGGGCTTCCTTTTTATAGCCGAGTCCGAACGGCGTGGCGCTGTGCGACACCTCTTTTAGAGAGAAGTTTTACATAACCTGATATAGCTCCCATATAATCTGATATGGGATCTGGACTCTTGAGCCACTATTATCCGATTTGGCTGAAAATTTTCATGAAGTGTTTGTTCTAATTTCTAACAACTGCGCCAAGTATGATTCAAATCGGTTCACAACCTGATATAGCACCTTTATAAACCGATTTCTGATATTAACTTCTCGAGTCTCTAGTGTACACAATTTTTCCTGATTTGTTTGAAAATTTGCATGGAGTGTTTTGTATTGGCTTCCAACTACTATGCCAAGTACGGTCTAAATCGGTCCACAACCATATAAACCAGGGCTGCGGAGTCGATCGCAGTCGAGGTTTTGAGACCGGAGTAGGAGCACGCTTGCCACGACTCCGAACAGCTCTCCGACTCCGGCTTAATACACTGACTCCGACCCGGGGTCGGAGTCGAGGGTCAGACTCCGCAGCCCTGATATAAACCAATCTTCCGATATTATTTCTGAAGCCCCTAAAGAGCTCATTTCTTATCCAATGTGACAGAAATTTTGTAAAAAGACTTATCCTAAGACCTTCAATATATGCGCAAATATGATTTGAATTGGTCGATAACCTGCTGTAGATTCCATATACGCCAATCATCCGACTTATTTCTTGAGCCTCCAGAGGGCACAATTCTTATCCGGTTAGGCTGAAATTTTGCACAACGACTTCTACCATGGATCTCTAACATCCCAAAGAAATATGATGCGAATCTCTCCATAGCTTAATATAGCTCCAATAGCATAGCAATTCTTATCCATTATCCCTTGTTTGCCCATAAAGAGATATCAGGCAAAGAACTTGACAGATGCGATTCATGGTGAAGGGTGAGATTGGGTCCGGTCGAACTTGGCACGCTTTTACTAGTTTAGTTTCAATAATTCCTAATCCCTTTTGTTTTTGATATTTGTTAATTTCGTTTTTGGCATGCCTTTAATATTTTCTAAAGATATTAATAAAATTAATGATTTATGTCTCTTCCCAAATATTTTAGTTTCTTCTAAGTAAATAAATTTTTTTATGTTGTTTTGTTTTATTAGGTCATTTGTGCCACCGGTGCGTGACGAAGAAAGTGAAACTCAACGTAAGGCACATGCTAAGCGTGTACGTGAAACGAGACGTTCTACCCAAGGTGTTACCTTGGACGAGATCAAGAGTGCTGAAGAATTGGTGAAAAAGAAGAATTCCACCATGAATAATAACAACAACAATAACAACAGCAGCAACGTAAGTTTTTATGCTACAAAAAAAAAAAAAAAATAAAAAAAGCAAACATTCCATTTGAACACTAAATTTTGATAATTGGAACGAAATCATTCATTCATTCATCAAACAAACATTGTCCGTTATTTGTTGGTTTGCTCAATTGATCCTTGTCCTTCTTTGTCCGAGATTCCGTTATACATCATTTCATAACTTTTTCCCAAATTTATTACGTTATCATGGGAAATTTTCACCAAATTTTCTTTTTATTCATTTGAAAATTGAAAATACAACACTTTTATTGCCATTGTATAGCATTAAAAAAATAATAATTCAAAATCATTCTCATTACGCTTTTGGAAGCGGTTTTATATTTTGTTTTGTTATTGTTAAATTTTGTTATTGGGTTGTTTTTGTTAAAACAATGAGCTTATGGTTTAAGTTTTGTTTTCGTTTATGTTCTTTTCAAAAATAACACCCACTTTTTTTTAATATTGTTTTAGTTGAGTATAATAATCCGCCCCAATTCCCCACATCCATCCCACCATATATACAAAAGACATTTAGATTTGGTAGAATGAATGGATGGTTAAGGGGGTTTTAATGGGTTTCCAAATATCATCTGTATTTCCCATATCCTATACAGACATATCAACACGTGTAACAAACCACCAAAAAGACTCCACTTTCCATTACAAAAACTCCTCAGAATGGTTTTGGTCGTTACGTTATGGTTATCTATTTTAAAAATTTTGGTTTGCTGTGATGGTTTTTTTTTAATAAAAGAATATATTTAATAGTTAGACTACACCCTCCATCACCACCAACAAACACCCTTGACATTATCAGACAATTCAGTTCAGTTCCATTGTCCCTGTCTAGTTTTGTTCCTTTCTCTAAGAAAAAAATTTGGAACATATAATCGTTTGACCTTTTTTTCCCCACCACTACCACCGCCAACACCACATCATAAAGCCAAGCAAGAATGTGATGTAAAAAGAGTAAATTTTTCTTAAAATGTCATTGCTGCCTGTATTATAAGCGCAAACAATTGGCCTTACTATGCTCCTGCCACCAAAAACAAAAAAGTTATTTTTTTCAGTCTTTTTTTTTTCTGCTCCTTTATTCTGCTGTTTATAAAGCTCTATCTCTACCAGTGTTGATATTGTATCTTTTTAGTTAAAAGATTTGATAGCCATCTTTTCCACAAAGAGAACAAGTTTAAAAAATATTTTTAAAAATGAGTTTAGGATTTTTGTTTTCACTTTTTTTTAGATTTAAATTATTTTTTTATATGAGTCTTTATATTTTTTGTCAAAGTATCTTCTTGAGTATTGTAATATAAAGTATTAATAATTTTATATAAGATATTTGTAGATTTTATATACATAATGCATGATTATGTGACCCTAGGATTCACTATATAAATGTGTTTAGTCATGTTTTCTATTTTGCATGATTGCCTATGTTATAGTACTTTTCCCCCAATCTTAGAACTTCGGAACGAAAGATGCAATGTTTTGTTGACAATTAAAAAAAAAATAAAATCATTACAAAAAAGTAAAATTAAATAACAAAGTAAAAAGGCGTAAAGTTCGGCCGGGTCGAACTTTGGATACCTACCACCTCGGGTATATATGTAAACCACCTTTCGTCTTAAACCGTTGAAAACTGTCTAATTTATGCCCCCATAGCAGCTATATCGAAATATGGTCCAAATTGGGCCAAATTCCGAACGGAAATTGAGTGGTCTAGGAAACACAAGTCACTGTTCAATTTTGTAGAACAAAATATTGCTCTTTTTGGTAGCCATATACGACACGGATGTCGAAAAGCCTAACATAAGTCAATGTGTCAAATTTGAGCGAAATCGGAGAATAAATGCGTCTTTAATGGGTCCAAGTCCTTAAATCGAGAGATCGGTCTATATGGCAGCTATATTCAAATCTTGACCTATCGCGGCCAAACTGAAGAAAGATGTCGAAGGGCCTAACACAACTCACTGTCCCAAGATTCGGCGAAATCGGACAATAAATGCACCTTTTATGGGTCAAAAACCTTATATCGAGAGATTGGTCTATATGGCAGACATATCCAAATGTGGACCGATGTTAGTCAAATTGCAGAAAAATGGCGAGGGGCCTAACACAACTCACTGTCCCAAATTTCGGCGAAATCGGACAATAAATGCGCCTTTTATGAGCCCAAAACCTTAAATCGAGAGATCGGTCTATATGGCAGCTATATGCAAATCTAGACCAATCTGGGCCAATTTGGAGAAGGGCCTAACACGGCTCACTGTCCCAAATTTTGGTAAAATCGGACAATAAATGCGCCTTTTATGGGTCCAAAATCTTGAATCGAAAGATCCGTCTATATGGCAGCTATATCCAAATCTGGAACGACCTGGGCCAAATTGAAGAAGGATGTCGAAGGGCCTAACATAACTAAATGCGCCTTTTATGGGCCTAAAACCTTAAATCGAGAGATCGGTCTATATGGGAGCTATATCCAAATCTGGGCTGATTGGGGCCAAATTGAAGAATGATGTCGAAGGGCCTAACACAACTCACTGTCCGAAATTTTAGGAAAATCGAATAATTAATGCGATTTTTATGGGCCTAAAACCTTAAATCGAGCTATATCAAGATATAGTCCCATATATTGGCACAGTTGTTTGAAGTCACAACAGAACGCCACATGCAAAATTTTTGCCGAATCGGACAAACAATTCAGCTTGTAAGGGCTCAAGAAGTCAAATGGGGAGATCAGTTTATATGGGAGCTATTTCAGGTTATAGACCGATTTGGACCGTACTAGGCACAGTTGTTGGAAGTCATAACAGAACACTATATGCAAAATTTCACCGAAATCTGACAAAAATTTTTGCTTGTAAGGGCTCAAGAAGTCAAATCGAGAGATAGGTTTATATTGGAGTTATATTAGGCTATAGACTGATTCAGACCGTACTTGGCACAATTGTTGGAAGTCGTAACAGAACACCACATGCACAATTTCAGCCAAATCGGACTCAAGAATTCAAATCGGGAGATAGGTTTATATGGGAGCTATACCAGGTTCTTAACCCATATAGCCCATTTGCAATCCCCAACGAGTAACATCAATATTAGATATCTGAGCAAAATTTCAAGCGTTTAGCTCTACGCGTTCGACCGCTATCGTGATTTCGACAGACGGACGGACATGGCTAGATCGAGTCAGAACTTTGAGACGATCAAGAATATATGTACTCTTCGGGGTCTTTGACAAATATTTTGTAGTGATACAAACTGAATGACTAGATTAGTATACCTTCATGCTTTGGTGGTGGGTATAAAAATTGCAAATAATGACCGTGTTGGGGTGCCGTTGAAATCGTTTCATTTTGAGAAGTTGGTGTATGTAAAAAGATTTTATATAAATTAAACACGGGCGACTAGGATTTTTCTTAATTTCAGGGCAGCCGGTTGTACGTATCGGATTGATCCGATGTAGTTCTTAATCGGCAAAGGCAGCCGCCTCAGTATACAACACACTGCCACGAAAACAACAACAGAATTTGTATAACCTCCACCATAGAATGGTTGTATACTTATTTCGTCATTCCGTTTGTAACACCTCTTCATATTCGTGTAAGACCCCATAAAGTATAGAGTTTTCAGTCCATAATAGGAGCATTTTCTATCCGATTTCGAAGAAATATGTAAACAGTGAGTTTTGGTGGACCCCTACACATATTTTATCCATTACTCAAACATTAACAACAATCCACACACGCAAATATTTTATAAGCTCAAGAATTGCTATTGTAAAATCGACAGTGTAGTCCTGAATTAATTTTCATCAAAATCGCAAGAAAAGTGCTCCGTTTATTAGCTCAATACTCTATATCGGGAGATCGGTCTATATGGCAGCTATATCAAAATATGGTCCGGTCTGGACGGTGTTCAACAGAAAGGTTTGGAGGTTATCAAAACGCACTGTTTCAAATTTCATCAAAATCGGATGAAAAAAACTACTTTTATGGGCTCAATAACCTATATCTGGAGATCGGCCGATATGGCGACTATATCCAAATATCGTCCGATCTGGACGATATTAAACAAATAGGTGGAGGGGTCTTCCAGAACTCGCTGTCCCAAATTTTATCAAAATCGGATAAAAGGTGCTCCTCTTATAGGCTCACTACACTATATCAGGAAATCGGTCTATATGGCAGCTTTATCCAAATTTCGTCCGATTTAAACCGCATTTGACAGGCATGGGTAGGGGTCTACCAGAACTCACTGTGCCAAATTTCATCGAAATCGGGTAATACATGGATTTTTGATGGCCTTAAACCCTATATTGTGAGATCGGGCGGCCGGTCTATAGGGCAGCTATATCCAAATATAGTCCGATTTGGACCTTACTTCACAGAAATGGGTAGGGATCTACCAGAACTCACTGTGCCAAATTTAATCGAAATCGGATGAAAAATTACCAATGTATTGCGTCAAGGCTTTTAGTATGGAGATCGGTCTATAAAAAGGCTATATATAACTAAATTCCGATTTTATGAAATCAGAAGATCAGGTCTATATACAAAGAATATAAAATCATCCAAAAATTTTTGGAAAATGTATGTCAAGATATCTGCAAAACTATAAATACCCAGCTTTTGGATATAAATGGGTAAATACCTGGGTATTTACCCAATTTACCGGGTAAATACCTTTTGGTTATTTACCCATCGTCCATCTCTATGAATGCAGAGCGGTACCATGAGATGATATCCAATTTTTTTTTTGCCAAAATGCAAGAGCTTGACTTGCATGACATGTGGTTTCAACAAGACGGTGCCACATGTCACACAGCATGCGTAACAATGGTTGTGGGTTTAGCGCCTTTAGACTATTTTTTGTGGGGCGTTATTAAAGCTCATGTCTTTATAGACAAGCTCGCTTCAATTGACGCATTGGAATACAACATTGAAGCATTTCTTCGAGAGATACCGGCCGAAATGTTGGAAAGAGTTTGCCAAAATTGGTCTTAGCTGGTGAGTGGCTCAGTGTCCTAACCGCATGGGTTATGTGGGATCGCACATGTGTCCCTCGAAGTAACGAACCGCTTACTTCAAGATCAGACGATCGCCCCCCGGGGCTCTTAACTTGGAAACATGTGCTGATGTTAGGCATTGGCGCCAATCACTCGTCTTGTCATTTCGAGATTCCTCACTGAGACTCCGCTCCCAAAATCACTGATTGCCCGCCGCCGCATTTGCCGCTACTCGCATCAATACGAAATTTTTCATGGCACGGGATAACTGTGAACACCGCACTGGCTGGTACTCTGAGGTCTTATCTGTGTGGAGCTCATAGTTGTTACGAGGAGCTTAGCTGCGACCAACTGGGTGCGTCCATAGGTTGCGGATAGTGGAATGCTCCATACGGACTAGCTGCAACGGCAATCGTGGACAATCAGCGGTATCGTGTGTAGCCCATAGTTACCATGTGACGGCCGGGATGTTAAACAGATACAATGGCTATGATTTTATCTGCCAAGAAAGGATGTTCAAGCTGATAGTAAAACCAAAATCAAGAGAATCTTTCGTGCCAAATTTCATGAGGATCGGACAAATTAAATTACCACATTTTTTCAATATTAGTCCATATCGGATGATCAGATATATGACAGTTTTATTCAAACCTGAACCGATTTCTTTCTATTTCAATAGTTCCATTAATAAATGGGTGTCTTATGTGAGAGTCGCATACTACTTTATCAAGAAGCCTAAGAACTCTCAGAATTTTATGCACGATTTAGGGTCAGGTTGAATGGGTAGCCTATCATAAAGATGAGGGAGTTCCAGTGCGAGGCCAGTTTGCCTTTTGGTTATACCCCAGTAAAAAACGCTGCAGGTAAAAAGGAGAAAGGGGTGAGTCCCTAGATAAAAGCTAGACGCTACTTGTTGGAAGGAACTATCAAATAAAATTAAAACGATATTCACCGAAAACAAATCCATTTCGAGACAAACAACAAAGCATTGCATCAATCTGTATATTTCCAATATGAATTTTAGTATACTTGTGCTGCCTAGGATTCGTAAAATTATCGTAAAATTAGTCTCAAGTCAACAAAACACACTTAAGGACATTGTCCAACTTTTAGAACAAGAAATTATGGTTATCCGTTTCTTTGTTTTTTTTTTTTTGGACCCAACGATTAGGGTTTAAATTTTTTTTGTTTGTTTCAAAAAACTGGTTGCGTATCCACATCAATGTTTTTTTATCTTTATGTCACACAACATCAACAAACAACAACTTTATCAATTAACAGAACGAAACTCAAGCAAATGTTGTTGAGCCAAGCGAAGCAGCAACAGCAATATCAATTCCAACAGCAGCAACGGCAACGACGACAACAACGAACAATGAACAAAATTCCAAGGAGGCAGAAATTTCCACAGATCCCACCAAATCGGAGGAGGATACCAATACAAAGGCCAGTAATGATGGTGGTGGCGCCGATAATGATGATGACGATGACAATGTAACATCCTTCACAATTATAGCACCTTCAGCGGCCAATCGTTCTAGGCCCTCTTCCTTAATTGTCACAGCAAAAACCACCACAATTTCCTCAAAATCAGCGGCTATGGCTGCCGAAGAAGTGGAAGATGCCCAAGAGGAAGTAAGTGCCACATTTGTTATGCCTCCACGAAAAGATTCGCGTACCCCAACACCGACCTCAAAAACCGAAACGGCCACTGAAAATGTGGAAACAACCATAGTGATAACGTCTCCCAAAAGAACGGCAAACAAAGCCATCACAGATGATGAAAAGGATAGACAACGTGAGGAAAAAGTCAATCAAGAGACTGAAAAAGGGGAGCATAAGGAAGATGAACAAGAAGATGATGAAGAAGATGCCGGCATAAAGCCAGATAAAAAGACTGAGCCACCACCTTTGGAAGGAATGGTGGTAACAACTTCAGCGGCAGAGGCCCCACGCGTTCCCTCTCCCACAACACAGCGCGCTCATACTAACGAGCGGATGCGTGCTGCCTTCTTCAGCCCCTTGCCTCTGGCCGAGCCAATTGCTGCCAGCAATCAAAATAAACCCCCCTCTGCTACAACCACACCCACTCTGGAGAGCCCTGTACGCTTGCGGGACAAGCGTTCCCTATTCGATATGGACAATGCCAGTTCTCAGACTTTGGCTGATAAATTACGCCAAGAGACGCATCGTTATGGTTATGATGAGAAACGTGGAGGCATATTCGCTGGCGAATCTAGCATCTCAGCGGCAACGCTTAACCAACCCAGTCATGTGGCACACTCGGTGCACGAAAGCAGCACAGATCGGGATAGTAGCATGTCACCGTTGTTCTGTAATCTGGGACCCATTCCTGGCTTGGGCTTTGCCAGTCGTCGTAGTTTAGATTCCTCCTCAGCTTCGTTGCCCAATTCGCCTTTGCATACGCGGGATCGTGAGGCAGGCGGCAATGATCAGGCGGGCCATCATAACAACGGGGCAAATGCCAATGCGGCTGATCGTAGACCCTCGTGGCGTTTGAAATTCGATGCTGGTTCTAAGGTATGCACCCCCACCCCCACCCTCAACCAAACCAAAACCCTACCCTAAAACATATATATACACTGACACACACATACCACACAAACACACCTACTCACTTGAAAATACCCAGAGTCCCAGAAGTACTCGGTTTACAAAGAGAAAGTACTTAGTTTTTTCCTTTGTTGCGCCCTGCTGTCTAATTCAAAAACCACTCTCTTCTCTTGTGAGTTTGTGCGTATGCGTAAAAATGTTGTAATTTTTTCTTAAATGTTTAACCAAAAAACAAAACTAATTAAGCCTATGTAAAACTAATTTTTTTTTGAGAATAATTTGTGCTGCCCTTTATAGAGTTTTTAAGAGAATTTTTAGGTTTGCCAGCAATTTTGCTGAAACGCCTCTTTTGCCATCCACTTTTCTAAAGCCAGCTTTTATCATTATGCTGCCATAGCCATTCTACTTCACCTCTTAGCCTGCCTACACTACCAACAAGAGGGTCTTTTCATCTCAGTGTTTTCTTGTAACTTTTACTTTTGTTTTTTGTATATCCGTTTCCGTTCATTTCACTAATACTAACAAGAAATTTAAATTATTTTGAAATTTTATGTCAAGCACCTCTATGTCTGAATGTGTGTGTCTATTTATATATAAAAAAAAATATTTTCTATTTATTTATATATTTTTTATTATTTAAAGCCTTAGTTTTTCTTTATTGCTTCAAATTTGCTTTTTTTAAATTTGTAGAATGTATTTTTCTGCTCTTTTACAATCACACTTAGATGACTTTGTCATATAAATTCATAATTAGAATTTAGATGTTGTTTTTTCCTAGTTTTTAGTGATCAGCTAGATTTTTTTTTATTTATATTTGATTCAAGTTTTTAGTTATTTCAAGAAATGTAGATTTTTGTAATATAAGAAGTAAAAGTATTTGTAAACTTAGAAATTTGTTTACATCATTACAGAATTTCTTTTCACTCTTTTCATGCACATAGGGTCATAAGAAGGGTTTTAGAACTGATTTCTTAAAAATTTTGATTTTGTTTTTTAATTTATCAAAAAAAAAAAAAATATCCGAATTTTTTGTCGTTAGAAAAATTTTGATGAAATGTTGTCTTAGAAAACATTTTATGAAAATTCAGTCTGTAGGGAAAATTAAAAAAAAAAATAATTCATAACAATTTTGTCTTAAAACATTTTATGGAGTTTTGTTTTTTGAAATTTTGAGGAAATATTGTCTTTCTCTTTAGAAAAATATAAAACTTATGTCTTTGGACAATTAACATTATTTCGTTTAATGTAATTTAACGGTGTTTACCCAGTGGTTAGCCCATTTTTGGTATCTTCAGTCAAGACGTTTTCCATTTACATTTTACATACGTGGGTTGTTTTTTATATTTCAGGATTAGAGAACACAAAAACAAATATTAATCATTGAAAATCGGTTTATTGTTTTTCAAATTGAAGGTAGTTGAGGTATCTTTAAAACACGCATTCTGAACGCATCAACCGCTTCTTCAGGTGTCGAAAAACGTTGACGTCTTATTTTATTTTTTACGTATGGGAATAAAAAGAAGTCATTCGCCACCAAGTCAGGACGAACGGCGGATGCAGTTGCTTCGTGTTTTTGCAGAATTTCTTTGGACCAATTGACACGAGCCTTTTTTTGAGCGATTGACAAATTGTGTGGGATGCAACGCGAACAAATTTTTTGACGGTCAAATGTTCATGCAATATTGAATGTATGATGGTCCCACTATTGCCAAAGGTTGTCTCAATCTCACGATAGGTTACATGCCGATCTTGCAATATCAGTTGGCGCATAGCATCAATGGTTTTTGGAATAACAACTGATTTTGGACGACCTTCACGAAATTCGTCTTGGAGTGAACTACGACCTCGGTTGAATTCAACATACCATCGATAATCACTGGTCCTTGATGGAGCTTCATTGCCAAAAATTGAATAAAAGTCATCAATGCACTGTTGTGGAGGTAATCCACGTCGAAAGTTGTAAAAATAATAGCACGAAAATGTTTAAGATTTAGGTCCATTTTTTGGGCAAAATGAATCTTTTAAGTTACTGTAAACAATACAAATAGCGCTCGTATGTCAAAACGTTCTGAGTACGTATAACCTCAACATTTTCAAGCTTTACGATAGAGCTGTCAGTTGATAGATTGCAACACAAGGGTTGTACAATCCCGAAATATAAAAGGCAACCCTCGTCTTATAGTTCCGGTTTATTTGATTGCTTTCATCTACGGAGTATGCAGCTGCAGATCTTGTGAGGCCCACCTCTTAAGCCTTGTAAAAGTATTCATATTCGTCATTAGACATGCTGCGGGATGATTTGGATGTTGTTGAATTCTTTGTTTGTAATTTTAAAGTTGTGATAAAATTTCCTCTTGTATAGTTTTTATGTATAGTTCTTCGTGTCGTCTCGTATTAGTTATATATTGGAGCGCTCGGGCTATTTTACGCCATGTTTTTGATTGGAACTGTTGCAAAACATTAATGTTCGTATTACAGGCTGTTCCCCATAGTTGGATGCCATATGCTCAAAAATAGGTTTGATTATGCATTTGTAAATCAGTTATTAGTTGTCCAGCGAAACTTTCGAATTAGTACCAATTAGAAACTTCATCGTATTGGCTTGTATGTCTCGAGCCTTTCTTTTTTTTTCTTTATATGTGTTTTCCAATTTAGTTTTGAATCCAGGTAAAAACCTAGCTACTTAGCTTCGTTTGCCTGTGGAATTTCAATTTGGTTTATTTCTACAGGTGGGCAGAATGGGTAGACTATATATCATTCGCTTTCATATGCCAATGTTTTAACCAAATACAAAGATCATTGAGATACAATAGTTTGCAGGGATCTACTTGCCAATATAGGGGCTTTGTCTATAGCCAGCAAAGTTGTATCATCAGCGAACGTTTCAATGATGGTCGTTTCGGATGTGAATAAGATATAACACTGGGCTCATGATACTGCCCTGGGAAACACCAGCTCTTATACAGTTTAATTCACTTTTTTAATCTAATTCTTGAACATAGAAGAAAGAATCTCTTTTGTAAGTATGATTTGATAAACAGTTAATACAAAAGTTGATTGGAAGAAGTTTTCGGATTTTATATAGTAGACCCTAATGCCATATATATATCTGGAAATGCTGAAGTGCCATATTGTTTTGACTCAAAGGCATGATTGATCGTTTCAACCAATCGATGTACTTTGTCGATCGTACCGTGGTTCTTACGGAATCCGAATTGATGATCTGTTATTAGGTTCCGTTCCCCAATCAAAGGCACCAACCTTTTAAGGAAGGGCGTTTCCCAAACTTTGGATAGAATTGAGAGCAGACTTATCGAACGATATGATTTTACTTGATCCACCAGCTTGCCGGGTTTTTGGACCATTATTATCTGTGCTACTTTCCATTGTGGTGGTATAAAATTGTGCATTAAGCAAGCGTTGAAAATAAATGTAATGGAATCAATGCCTTCCTTTGGGGGTTCTTTGTGTATTTTCGGTGTAATAAGATTTAAGATTTAAGAGATAAGATAAGAGATAAGAATTTTATCGCCATAGCGACTTCGGATTTAGTAATCTTCTTGATTGGCAAGTCCAGCTGGTGAGTTAAATTTAAAAAAGTGTGTATTTGGTCTATGGTTTCATCAGTATTATTTGGAGAGAAAACATCAAATAGGTGGTTTGCAAATGAGGCGGCTTTTCCAGAGTTGGAGTTCGTCCAGGCATTGTCTATCTTCCGAATAGGATAGCTAATATTTGGTTGCTGTTTTACTTTCTTGGTGATTTTCCACAGCGAATAATCTGTGGATATGGTTGGGCCTAGATTTTGAATCTCTCCTTAAATTTGGGTTTCCTTTAAATTTTTTACTAGTTTTTGGAGTTCGGATGTTGCCTTATTTAGTTTTCGTTTATTTACAGGTGATTTACTAAACTGCCGCTGCTTTTTTGCTTTTCTGTGATGGAAATTTTGTCTTAGAGAAAATTTCATGAAATTTAAAAAAAAAAGTTTGAAGATTTTGTTCAGTGGCCTAGATTTCGAATCTCTCCTTAAATTTGGGTTTCCTTTAAATTTTTTACTAGTTTTTGGAGTTCGGATGTTGCCTTATTTAGTTTTCGTTTATTTACAGGTGATTTACTAAACTGCCGCTGCTTTTTTGCTTTTCTGTGATGGAAATTTTGTCCTAGAGAAAATTTCATGAAATTAAAAAAAAAAGTTTCAAGATTTTGTTCAGTAGAAATTTTTTTCCAAAAAAAATTTGTCTTCTGAAACAATTTCGAAATTTTTAGAGACAATTTATGGAAATTTGTTCTGTAGTCATTAAAATCTATGAGAGGATGCAAAAAAATTATCAAAACTGAATAAATACAAGTTCACCATGTAACCCAAAGACAATCGAAATTTTCGCTAAGGATATGTCAATATATTTCATAGGGCAACGATTTTTTTTTTTAGAAAACTTTCTCAGAATTTTTGTCTTTGCAGAAAATTAATCGCAAATTTTGTTTTAAACAAAAATTTAGAATAATTTTTATTTTGTTCAGTAAAAAATGCTTTCAGATTTTGTTTATAGAAGATTCCATGGAAATTTTGTGTTGCGAGGAAATTTTGTCGTGAGAGCAAATTTCATGGAAATTTAGTTTTTGGATGAAACTGCATGGCTTTATGCCTCGTCTCCTTTTTTCTATACGCGACATAGTATGCTGAGATTCTAATCAGCGGGTATGCTTTCTTCTAGCCAGATCGTGTAGACGCGCTGGTTAATACGTCTTATCAGGGTGTTGCTTCTGGCGTTAAATAGTTTAACTGGCAACCCATTGACAAGTAGGTTAGGTTGAAAAGAGATTGAACATATTAATCCGTCCTATGCTACTATGGACATACACCTAAGCCAGTAATCGGCTTGTTGTACGCTCTAAAAAGTAACCTCGAAAAAGAAAACTTTAAGTTAGGAATTCCGTGCTACTTACAAAATCCTTAATTGTTTTCCATGCCACGCCCTTAGAGTGGTTCATGTCTGGTATTGTGTCCGCACCCAAATACCGATACCTGTTAGCCGTGAAAGCCGGGCAATGACATAGGAAATGGTCCAACGTCTCATCTTCTTCCCCGCATGCCCTACACATGCTATCACTTGCCGCGCCGATTTTACATAAGTGAACTCGTAGTTCTATGTCTCTCTATATGATATCGAAAGCAATGCTGACATCCTTTTTACTGCCTTTTGGTAATAGCCTCGTCCTCTCACGATACGGATCACCCCATAGGATTTTCGCCGCCCTACCGACTGTTTCGCTGTTTCGCTGTTCCACGTTCCTCGCCCACGCCCTTAACTCGGATTGCGTCGACTCGAAAGGCTTCGGGTTAACCAAGTTTATTGGTGGCATTCCTCTGGCCTTCACCGCCAAATCGTCTGCCCTTTCATTCCCCCTTACTATGGCCCGGCACCCAAACGATGCGGATCGTGCCATTCTTATTATATTGTTCGTGACCTTACCGTCCTAGTTGTTATTGTCCGTAAAGATGTTCATACTCGAGGTTCTCGTTGATTCCATTCCATCTCACGCATTCCGTGATTGCCCGGATCTTCGCCAGCAGGACCGTATTACGGTCAGGCAGTCTAAAACAGATCTCAGTCCCTGGGTTCTCAATGAAGACCCCCAGGCCCCAAAGCTCCATCTGTACAACTTGATCTTCTAGATGGCAATGCGGGGATTCCGTCAATCCAAGACTGTGCCTCTGGCAGCAGTGTCTCGCACTCGGCCTCAAGTGTCGTCTCAGGTATCCGATCGGAAACATCTTTCCTTCCTTCCAGGTTTCCTATCGTCGCCTCGAATATACCATGATGGTATGAGCTGCTCCTGTCCTCAATCCATTCTCCCATCGCCTTAAGTCTAATAGCCGCAGTGTCTGCCTCGCACTTAATCTGTATGTCAATGGGTGAGTGGGCGTGCACTTACATTGCACTTTTTCTCCATAGCAGTCCACCAAGCTACTGAGGCGTAAGTAAGTATTGGTCTAATCACGCTCCTGTAGAGCCAGTGGATTATCCTCGGATTCAGATCCCATTTCGAGCCTATAGCCCGTTTACATAGTGCCCAACATCTGTGAGCTTTCTCGGTACGCTCCTGTGTGTGACACTTCTTCCTCACTAGCAACTTGGCAAAATGTTCTTTCCATATCCTCAGCACACTATCTGTGTCAGTTACCAGATTTCAATCTTTGTCTCTGCAGGAGGATGTGCCTGCACCAAAGCCATCGGTTTGATATTTAATTCTTAGGTAGAATTTCCGGACTTCATTCTGACCCCTGTACTATCAATCCGCCCACACTCACTCCATTTCCTTTTTCTTTCTGAGAAATAGACGTTTCTCCTCTCCTTTTCTCTCGATACCTCTACTTCATCTGATACGTTGCTACTGATTGCAGGGTTGCTTTGTATGCCGCATTCTTGGCTTCAGTAGCATTTCGATACTCTTGGACGTACCATGGGTTTTTTAGGGGGAGGCTTGCTGTACTCAAGTACGGATATTGCGGCTCTTTCCATAGAGTGTGCATTATATCATCGGGAGAAGGAGGGCTTTCATCAAGCAGTTGTGTCAGTCGAGTGGAGTATGCCATTGCCATCTGTCGTGTTTGCAGAATTTCAATGTTTAGCTTGCGCGCAGTATCAGATCGTACTTTTCTCGCCATGCTCAGACGGGTGCGAACCTTTGCTGCAACAAGGTAATGATCCGAATCTATGTTCGCTTCTCGAATCGATCGTATATCTACCACGCTGATTAAATGCCTTCCATCTATCACAACATGATCTATTTGGTTTCTCGTGTTTTGATCGGGTGACAGCCATGTGGCCGTGTGCATACTTCGATATTGGGATCTGGTGCTGCTAACTGCCATGTTCTTTGCCGCGGCGAAGTCTATAGCCCGAATTCATTATCAGAAGTTTCTTCGTGTAGGCTCATTTTCCGACTGTTGGACTAAAGATATTTTCCTTCCCTATTTTCGCATTAAAAACTCTCAGAACGATTTAAATATCACGGACGAGACCCCGGTCATATTCTCTTTCCTTAGGCGCTCGTAGAAAATATCTTTGGTCTGTTCGTCCATGTCTTCCGGCTGGGTATGGGCGCAAATAAGGCTGATGTTGAAGAATTTGGCCTTCATTCAGATTGTGGCTAGCCTCTTATCCAACGGAGTAAAGCTGGAGGCAAGTTGTTTCAGTCTCCGACTAATCACAAATCCACAGCCAAATTCATGTCTCGTCTCGTGGCAGCTATAATATAGGGCGTCAGCACACGGTGTTTTTGTGGCGCCCTCTCATCGCTCTTCCTGTATGGCAGTAATGTATGCCTTGTACTTCTCCAATACATCCGCAAGTGCTTACACTGCACAATCTCTATAAAGAGTGCGCAAATCATGGTCCTTAAAACGTTTGCGGGGCCGTCCACATAGGGGGACCCGTTTTGTTTGCTTTGTTTTTTCAAAGTAATTTCTTCAGGTTTTCCGGGTGGTGAGCTACTAACCCGTCGCCCTAACCTATCTTTTATCGCTCTATCGGTGAACTCGTGGCTCAGTACCCTTAACGGATGTTAAAGGTAGTGCGACACCGCGACAAGGTTTGTGTCCACATTTGAGATGAAGAAAGACCAAGATAAGTCTGGATTTTGCCAAGTCAAAACGTATGAGAACCGTTGCTTTGTGTCCAACATCCCCAAGTTACCCGGGTAGTTTTAGTATCCTTTCTCAAAGGAAATGGTAGTCTTATTACCCTTTCCCAAAGAAAAGGGTAGTTATAGTACCATATTGCAAAGGAAAGGGTAATTTTAGTACCCAAAGGAAAGAGTAGTTTTATTACCCTTTCCCAAAAGAGAGAGTAGTTTTAGTACTATTTCCCAAAGAAAAGGGTAGTTTCAGTAGCCTTTCCTAAAAGAAAGGGTAGTTTTAGTACCCTTTACAAAAGGAAATGGTAGTTTTAGTACCCTACCCCAAAGGAAAGGGTGATTTTAGTACCCTTTCCCAAAGGAAAGTGTAGTTTTAGTACCCTTTCCCAAAAGAAAGGGTAGTTTTAGTACCCTTTCCCAAAAGAAAGGGTAGTTTTAGTGCCCTTTCCCAAAGGAAAACATAGTTTTAGTACACTTTCCCAAAGGAAAGAGTTGTTTTTGTACACTTTCCCAAAGGAAAGAGTAGTTTTACTACCATTTCCCAAAAGAAAGGGTGCTTTTATCACCTTTTACCAAAGAATAGGGTACTTTTAGCACCCTTTCCCAAAGGATAGGGTACTTTTAGTACCCTTCCCGAAAGGAAGGGGTGGTTTATTAACCTTTCCCAAAGGAAAGGGTAGTTTTACTACCCTTTCCCTAAAGAAAGGAGTAGTTTTAGTACCCTTTACCAAAGTAAAGGGTAGTTTTAGTACCCTTTCGCAAGTTAAAGGCTAGTTTTAGTACCCTATCCCAAAGGAAAGGGTAGTTTTGTTCCCTTCCTCAAATTAAAGGGTAGTTTTAGTACCCTTTCCCAAATTAAAGGCTAGTTTTAGTACCCTTTCCCAGAGAAAATGGTGGTTTTAGTACCCTATCCTAAAGGAAAGGGTAGTGTTACTTCCCTTTCCCAAATGAAAGGGTAGTTTTAGTTTTACCCCTTTAGTACCCTTTCTCTAAAGGAAAGGGTAGTTTTGGTACCCTTTTCCGAAAGGAAAGTGTAGTTTATGACCCTTTCCCAAGGAAAGGGTATTTTGATTACCCTTTCCTAAAGGAAAGGGTATTTTTAGTACCCTGTTCCAAAGGAAAGGGTTGTTTTAGTATCCGTTCTCAAAGGAAAGGGTAGTTTTAGTATCCTTTCCCAAAAGAGAGAGTAGTTTTATGACTATTTCCCAAAGGAAGGGTAGTTTTGTACCCCTTCCCTTCTCTGCAGGAGGATGTGCCTGCACCAAAGCCATCGGTTTGATATTTAATTCTTAGGTAGAATTTCCGGACTTCATTCTGACCCCTGTACTATCAATCCGCCCACACTCACTCCATTTCCTTTTTCTTTCTGAGAAATAGACGTTTCTCCTCTCCTTTTCTCTCGATACCTCTACTTCATCTGATACGTTGCTACTGATTGCAGGGTTGCTTTGTATGCCGCATTCTTGGCTTCAGTAGCATTTCGATACTCTTGGACGTACCATGGGTTTTTTAGGGGGAGGCTTGCTGTACTCAAGTACGGATATTGCGGCTCTTTCCATAGAGTGTGCATTATATCATCGGGAGAAGGAGGGCTTTCATCAAGCAGTTGTGTCAGTCGAGTGGAGTATGCCATTGCCATCTGTCGTGTTTGCAGAATTTCAATGTTTAGCTTGCGCGCAGTATCAGATCGTACTTTTCTCGCCATGCTCAGACGGGTGCGAACCTTTGCTGCAACAAGGTAATGATCCGAATCTATGTTCGCTTCTCGAATCGATCGTATATCTACCACGCTGATTAAATGCCTTCCATCTATCACAACATGATCTATTTGGTTTCTCGTGTTTTGATCGGGTGACAGTCATGTGGCAGTGTGCATACTTCGATATTGGGATCTGGTGCTGCTAACTGCCATGTTCTTTGCCGCGGCGAAGTCTATAGCCCGAATTCATTATCAGAAGTTTCTTCGTGTAGGCTCATTTTCCGACTGTTGGACTAAAGATATTTTCCTTCCCTATTTTCGCATTAAAAACTCTCAGAACGATTTAAATATCACGGACGAGACCCCGGTCATATTCTCTTTCCTTAGGCGCTCGTAGAAAATATCTTTGGTCTGTTCGTCCATGTCTTCCGGCTGGGTATGGGCGCAAATAAGGCTGATGTTGAAGAATTTGGCCTTCATGCAGATTGTGGCTAGCCTCTTATCCAACGGAGTAAAGCTGGAGACAAGTTGTTTCAGTCTCCGACTAATCACAAATCCACAGCCAAATTCATGTCTCGGCTCGTGGCAGCTATAATATAGGGCGTCAGCACACGGTGTTTTTGTGGCGCCCTCTCATCGCTCTTCCTGTATGGCAGTAATGTATGCCTTGTACTTCTTCAATACATCCGCAAGTGCTTACACTGCACAATCTCTATAAAGAGTGCGCAAATCATGGTCCTTAAAACGTTTGCGGGGCCGTCCACATAGGGGGACCCGTTTTGTTTGCTTTGTTTTTTCAAAGTAATTTCTTCAGGTTTTCCGGGTGGTGAGCTACTAACCCGTCGCCCTAACCTATCTTTTATCGCTCTATCGGTGAACTCGTGGCTCAGTACCCTTAACGGATGTTAAAGGTAGTGCGACACCGCGACAAGGTTTGTGTCCACATTTGAGATGAAGAAAGACCAAGATAAGTCTGGATTTTGCCAAGTCAAAACGTATGAGAACCGTTGCTTTGTGTCCAACATCCCCAAGTTACCCGGGTAGTTTTAGTATCCTTTCTCAAAGGAAATGGTAGTCTTATTACCCTTTCCCAAAGAAAAGGGTAGTTATAGTACCATATTGCAAAGGAAAGGGTAATTTTAGTACCCAAAGGAAAGAGTAGTTTTATTACCCTTTCCCAAAAGAGAGAGTAGTTTTAGTACTATTTCCCAAAGAAAAGGGTAGTTTCAGTAGCCTTTCCTAAAAGAAAGGGTAGTTTTAGTACCCTTTACAAAAGGAAATGGTAGTTTTAGTACCCTACCCCAAAGGAAAGGGTGATTTTAGTACCCTTTCCCAAAGGAAAGTGTAGTTTTAGTACCCTTTCCCAAAAGAAAGGGTAGTTTTAGTGCCCTTTCCCAAAGGAAAACATAGTTTTAGTACACTTTCCCAAAGGAAAGAGTTGTTTTTGTACACTTTCCCAAAGGAAAGAGTAGTTTTACTACCATTTCCCAAAAGAAAGGGTGCTTTTATCACCTTTTACCAAAGAATAGGGTACTTTTAGCACCCTTTCCCAAAGGATAGGGTACTTTTAGTACCCTTCCCGAAAGGAAGGGGTGGTTTATTAACCTTTCCCAAAGGAAAGGGTAGTTTTACTACCCTTTCCCTAAAGAAAGGAGTAGTTTTAGTACCCTTTACCAAAGTAAAGGGTAGTTTTAGTACCCTTTCGCAAGTTAAAAGCTAGTTTTAGTACCCTATCCCAAAGGAAAGGGTAGTTTTGTTCCCTTCCTCAAATTAAAGGGTAGTTTTAGTACCCTTTCCCAAATTAAAGGCTAGTTTTAGTACCCTTTCCCAGAGAAAATGGTGGTTTTAGTACCCTATCCTAAAGGAAAGGGTAGTGTTACTTCCCTTTCCCAAATGAAAGGGTAGTTTTAGTTTTACCCCTTTAGTACCCTTTCTCTAAAGGAAAGGGTAGTTTTGGTACCCTTTTCCGAAAGGAAAGTGTAGTTTATGACCCTTTCCCAAGGAAAGGGTATTTTGATTACCCTTTCCTAAAGGAAAGGGTATTTTTAATACCCTGTTCCAAAGGAAAGGGTTGTTTTAGTATCCGTTCTCAAAGGAAAGGGTAGTTTTAGTATCCTTTCCCAAAAGAGAGAGTAGTTTTATGACTATTTCCCAAAGGAAGGGTAGTTTTGTACCCCTTCCCAAAGAAAATAGTAGTTTTAGTACCCTTTCCTAAGAAAAGGGTAGTTTTAGTACCCTTTCCCAAAGAAAATGGTAGTTTTAGTACCCTTTTTCTAAGGCAAGGCTAGTTTTAGTACCTTTTCCCAAAGGAAAGGGTAGTTTTATTGCCCTTTCCCAAAGGAAAGGCTAGTTTAGTACCCTTACCCAAAGGAAAGGGTAGTTTTAGTTCTCCTTCCTAAAGAAAGGGTTAGTTTTAGTACTCTTTCCCAAAGGAAAGGGTAGTTTCAGTACCCTTTTCCAAAAGCAAGACAGGTTTTAGTACCCTTTCACATAGGGAAGGCCAGTTTAAGTACCCTTTCATAAAGGGAAAGGATAGTTTTAGTACCCTTTCCCAAAGGTAAGGGTAGTTTTAGTACCCTTTCATAAAGGGAAAGGGTAGTTTTAGTACCCTTTCATAAAGGGAAAGGGTAGTTTTAGTACCCTTTCATAAAGGGAAAGGGTAGTTTTAGTACCCTTTCATAAAGGGAAAGGGTAGTTTTAGTACCCTTTCATAAAGGGAAAGGGTAGTTTTAGTACCCGTTCCCAAAGGAAATTGTAGTTTGTGTACCTTTTTTCAAGGAAAGGGTAGTTTTAGTACCCTTTCCCTAAAGAAATGGGGGATTCTAGAACCCTTTCCTTTAGGGAATAGCACAATTTTCGATCGTACGAAATATTTTCAATATTTCTTTCTAAGTTTACGTGTTTTGCATCATCAGTGTCTCTACGACCACGTTAGAGACTCAATCAGGCTCCCAATGTAAGGTCTCTGGCAATCAACGTATAACGATTTTTGTTTTCTAAGAGAGGTCCTTGCTTGGAAAGCGTCGAAGGTATTGTGACCTTTAGTATAAAACTCCACACACTGTTATGAAGTTTATTATGGCAGCTGCCTTTCGAAGCTTGGAACAAACTACATATGCGAGTTAGAGTTAAAATCCCATACTATATGAATGAAATGAGTACCATACTCCTTTGTGGTATGATAAAAAAGTTGTCGTTTCAATTTCTTTGAATTTTCAGCTGTTTTTTGACATTGTTTTGAGTTTTTTTTTTCAATGCAGGTATTATGTTCTCAAATCATCATATTCTTATCTTTGTGATTTTTAGAAAGTTTTCCTTTAAAAACGCTTCTTGCCCAGCTTTGAATACGTGAATGCATTACCAAACAATCAGAATAACGTCCAATTCGTAGAAATACTAAAATTATATAAATTAAAACAAAAAATGATAATACAATTTACAAAATAATCTTGGAACGGAATATACTAAACATATGGTTGTGGTATTAAAAATAATATAAAGGCAATTCCTTCACTCACCCCATTTTAGTAGAAAAGTCTTAATGGGTTATATTGTCAATTCTAATGTGTTTTTGGCCAAGTAGATTTATAGAAAATTTTTTAATTTGCAATTAAGACCATAAAAACAACAAAATAAACATAATAATACTATTAAGCCAATTACAAAGAAACAAATACTACATATATACGAACTATAAATGATGTTAAATTCATATAAAAACTTACACCACCACTACCAACACCAATTATCAGCACTCACCTCGCTAACACTTGGTAACAATTGCATATCTCTGTGTATATTTTTTGTCGCGAAAACAGTTTAAATTAGAGGATGTCAATGCGGGCAATACATATCATCCACCGACAAATAGCACCATAATACCCAGTGCTCCAGCGGTAATAGCTGCTGCCAATTCCATGTCACAGCGAAGAATCACCAGTGTTAATAATGCAAGTGAGTATGGAATGCTTTGGTTTTTATAAAAAAAAAAAGAACAGCAGGTTGCTGCATGCCTCATGTTCTTTGTGTATGTTTTAGTGTCTTCATCCAATCAATCGTTGAATTCAATTGGTAGACCTGTATCGGCACCACCGACTAGTAATTTAAGCAACAGTTCAAACACCTCCTCCTCCATCACAAGTTCCAGCATCAGCCAA
Organism: Stomoxys calcitrans; assembly: GCF_963082655.1. Lineage (NCBI taxonomy): Eukaryota > Metazoa > Arthropoda > Insecta > Diptera > Muscidae > Stomoxys > Stomoxys calcitrans. The sequence goes on along the minus strand of NC_081552.1, from coordinate 185,246,901 downwards.
AAGAACGATGAAAAATCCCATGAAAATAGTTCCAACACCAATCCCACAGCCACATCCTCCACCAGCACTAGCAGTAGTGGCATTGGTTCTTCCTCTGCATCTTCATATGCAGCACGTCGTGCTAGCGCCAACACCTCTGCAACCGCCGCCTTGAATGCTGAAACACCTTCGGGGGCGGCCAGCGCCACCTCCACCACCAGCAGCAGTCTTAGCAATAATGATGATAAAGGTATATTAGGAGACTTTCGATGATTAATTTGATGTCGTAACTAATTTTAAAACTACCTTTCCGCCACTAGATAACGATAAGGAGAATGATAACCGCAGTGCTTTGGCCACTCAAGCTGTTATACAACGAAGAAGGAAACCCAAACGACGCTCCACTGGTGTAGTACATATTGATATGGATGTGAGTATTTTAGAGTAGAGCTCTGTATGTAGGAACCTTTTCTTTTTATCTCTCTCTCTTTCTTTTTGTTGTAATGTCCCCGAGACCTTTCTTCTAGGCTTACAGTTTTGTGCAGTGAACCTTGAACTGTAAAGAAAATTAAAACCCAAACATGGGTTCATAATTTAAAGGCTTCAAATGTTTTATCCATAAATTTACATGTTTTGTTTTAAACGTAAGACAATTAGTGGCTCTCATATTTGACCCACTTAGATAGTCTCTGTCCATTGTTATACTACAGTAGCGCCATGCCAAAGTCTCTGGTGGAAATCAAAGTCATGACTTAAATACGGGGCCCCTTGGTACAATACTTAGGTTAGGTTAGGTAAGGTTTAAAAGAGGGTTTAGATATTAATCCGCCCATGCCACCATGGATATACATCTAAGCCAGTAATCGGCTTGATGTGTGCTCTAATAACTGTAAAGTAACCTTTAAAAAGAAATTTTTAAGTTATGAATTCCGTGGTACTTACAATATCCTTAATTGTTTTCAATACCACTCCCCTAAGTTGGTTCATGTCTGGTATTGTGTCCCCATCTAAGTGCCGGTGTCTGTTAGGCGCGAAAGCCGGGCAATGGCAAAGGAAATGGTTCAACGTCTCATCGTCTTCCCCGCATGCCCTACACATGCTATCACTTGCCGCACGGATGAGCTCGTAGTCTTGTGTGTCCCGTTATGCTACCAATAGCTATACTGTCTTCCTTCTTACTTCCTCTCAGTAATAGCCTTATCTTCTCTCGATCTGAATCTCCTCATAGGATTTTCGCCGTCCTACCGACCGTTTCGTTGTTCCACAATATTGCATGCGCATTCGTCGCCCACTCCCTTGACTCGGACTGCGTCGACCCGAAAGGCTTCGGGTTTATTGACGGCAGTCCTCTAACCTTCACCGCCAAATCGTCTGCCCTTTTATTTCCCCCTTACTCTGTTATGGCCCGGCACTCAAACGATGCGGATTTTGCCATCCTCAGAGAAGGTGTTAATCTCCTTACACTGCAAAACTGTTCGTGACCTTACCGTCCTGGTTGTTATTGTCTTTATGACAATTTTATTGTCGGTAAAGATGTTGAAACTTGATGTCTTCGCGTTAGCACCACACCACTTCACGCATACCGTGATCGCCTGGATCTCCGCCTGCAGGACCGTATTATGGTCAGGCAGTCTAAAACAGATCTCAGTCCCTCCGTTCTCAATGTAGACCCCCAGGTCCACTCTGTCCTCTAGCTTTGATCCATTCGTGTAACATGATCTTCCAGATGGCAATACATGACAGTGCCGTTGGCAGCAGTGCCTCGCACTCGACTTCAAGGTTCATCTCAGGTATCCGATCGGAAACCTCTTCCCTAGTACAATGGTTACAAACAAGTTAAGACGCCTTAAGTTCGGCTAGACGGAATCTTATATATATATATATTTTTTTTTTCTTCACGAGAAGCTTAGTTGTGAGCTAACCGTCCACATGTTGCGGATAGTGGAATGCTCCATACCGAGTAGCTGCAACTGCAGTTAAGGACAATCAACGGCAGGGAATAGCAATGAGCACCACACAGGCTGGAACATTGAGGTGCGATCTGTGTGGTGTTCATTACTGCCACGAAAAGCTTAGCTGCGAGCTACCAGGTGCGTCCACAGGGTGTGAATAGTGGAATGCTCCATACGGAGTAGCTGCAACGGCAGTCGCGCATAATGAGCGGTATCGAGCAGTGAGAGGTTGGGCGGTACCGGCTCTTGCACAAATACTGAGTGCCTAATATGTTCGATATGACAAGGCATTTTAATAACCAATGGCCACCCTGTTCCTGCGGCGATCGGTTTTTTGGACCAAAACGAGCTTGCTCATCTACAGAAGCTTGTCGAAGATCGCCACCTCCACATGGAAATGTGGCTACGACAACGACAACAACACAACAATCAGCGGTCTGGATAGAAGAATCTCAGTAAGAGGCCGACTCTTGCTTATATTCTGTGTGCCTACGACACTCGATATGGCAAGGCGAGTTACTGGCGCCTTTAAATAACCAATGGCCATAATGTTTCCGTGGAGATCGTTCTTTGGCCCGGAACGAGCTTGGCCACATATGGCCAAGCTGAGGATCGCCACCTCCACATACAAATGTGTTTACAAGAACAACAACTACAGGTTCCCTCAGCGATCGCTCATTTGGACTGGAACGATCTTGTTTGCCTTTAGGAGCTTGGCGAGGATTGCTAACTCCACAGTTAGACATGTGGATACAACAACAACATTTTGTTATTGATTCGCCCGGCGCAGACGCACCCCTCCTGGCGCATTGGTTCGCCCCTTCATTTCCTGGAATCCCTTTACGTCTAGGAGCCCATATCCGCGTAACATCATAGACCCAGAAACTATCCAGGGACTCCAAACAATCCGCCACACACCTAGACCTCACCGTTCTCGCCGTTAGGGCTACTATAATGGCGCAGACCACTGTCTGAAAGACCGTACACTTGTCTGGTATTCTCAGAGACATACCAATCCTGACTGTATCTTAGAGTCATCCGTGAAGATCGAGATCTCATCCTCCTCAAACACAGCATTCGCCCTACATTCATTCCTCCTGGGAAAACGAATCCTGAAGGTCCGAGTCTTAAACAGTACCGGTGCCAGACAGTTCCCTCCCCTCCCGAATATCCTACTGCAGGCGTAAAAAGCGCACAGTGCCTTACGACTCCTATCCTCCGTATTCCTCTTCAAGGATAGCTTCGGACTATGCCAAGCAACTTCGCTTCCTTCGACAGCTGCAGTGTTTTGTACACTGCGGCGGCAGCTCTTGCCAATTAAGGAATCCATCGGGTCAATCCGGTACGTACAACCGGCTGCCATGGGATTGCTGGTGTCTTGTATATGCTAGTAAAGAGCACCAGCTCCGTCTGCTTTGGGTAGGAAGTCCAGCTACTTCTGGTAGCCCATCGCGACAATTTCGTGAGTGACCCTTTCATGATCTCGTTAATCGTCGACAGAAACCTCTCTCTTTTATCATGCCGCGCTCCCTTAGCCTAAGCGCGACCTCGATAACGCAGTTTCCAATACAGGCCTCAATGGGATGCATATAAAGCATCGCTTCCAGACGTGCCGAGGAGCAATAAAATCAATGTATGAGCAAATAAATATTTATCTCTGGGACTAGGCAGAATTTTTCAGAAGCCGTCGTAACCTAAAAATCTCACCCAAACTATTCACTATCGGCAACACTATTCACCACCTGATTACACCAGAGTAAACCTCGACAACTGCCCCTCAATGTCGGTCCATGCCACTACGATCTGCGAAAGGGCAAGGAATAAGAACACAGTGCTCAAATCATTGGCCGGCGCCAGCACCTGGGGAATGGCTGAGATTGATGCCAACGTGCAGGATGTGTGCCCCGATTCTATTTGGGGCCACACTTCACCTGTTTAACTGCCCAGCCAGATCCACTCGACTCAGAACCACATCCCTTTAGACTCACCCCACCGCAGAGTTCCTGGATCTGGATATTCAACAGAACCAAGCAGACGAAAGATATAACACAACACGCTGCTACAAAAAAGGAAACCTTGCGATAGGGCCACAGGCGCTTACATGCTATTGTTCTTTTCGGAATCCTTCCTAATGATCTGCTGGAAGTTGGCATGGATTCAAGTTGGGTAAAAATAGAACTTTAGGTGTCTTTGCGAGCGGAGATAGTAGAGAGATCGGCCTTTATGACTCCCCCTGGTCAGCGCGTTAAACCTGCTTGAGAAAAAGAACCACACAACCCATTTCCCATATCTAGGATATTACCAGGAGGGAAATAGGCAAATTGAAGATATCATTCAGGTATTTTATTCCCATCTCACCTAGTATATGCTTGACCATCAGCATCTATATTTTAACAAGGCCGAAAGCCTTTGACGACCGCCGACGTATGTACGTTCCTTGGTTGCGGTTCAGGTGTTCCAAGGAATCACCTGGGCGCAATACAACCTTAAGCGCACGAATCCCTGATCAGCCTGGATCGAATCTGAAAAGACTTTTTGCTGTGCTGACTGACACCTGACCTATTGGACACAATGCAATACGCCTAAAAATACCATATAACGTAATGTCTGGCGGGGATCTGATGATCTTCACGACATGATGAACGATTGTCAGGCTCGCCACATCCTTTTGCTCAAAGAGTTAATCGACCGAGTGACTCAATAACGCCGAATTTACGTACGTTCAGTCGATGAAACTCTATGGTCATAGGAATGTGGTCTGAGACGCGCCTGGCAATCGTTCATCATGTCGTGTAGATCATCAGAACGTTGTATGGTATTTTCAGGCGCATTGCAAGATTTCTAATAGTCGTCACAGCGAAAAGTGTTGAAAGGTTTCTTCGATCCAGGCTGATCAAGGACTCGTACACATAAGGTTTTATTGTGGCCAGGTGTTCCCTGATACACGACATATCTAAGTGATATCCCATCTGGTTTTTGCTTGTCTAAGATAGTGCTTGAAGATGCCCATTTTAGCGACTCCCAGCGGCGTTGCGATTGACTCTTCCTGGAGTTCGAACCAGCTCTCGCTAATGCGTCTGCTTTTTCATTTCCGCCAAGTCCCTTATGGCCGTAGTTCATAGTGAGAACAACTATAGCCAGAAGAACTTACTTAGCAAGTTCTTCCCTGCTTCCTCTCACAAGCCTTGACGTTGCTATATTCGATCTCAATACCGGGAGAGCCTTTTTACTGTCAACGAAAGTTGATGCTGAAATGCGACAAAAGCTTCCTTTTGTGGCGAAATACATAAAGCTTTACAAGTGTTAATATGCCCACTTCTCTGAGAAAACACCTGAACCTTGCAAGCTCGGCCAAAATTTAAAAAAAAAAAAATTTTGGAAATCGTACCACAAATGAAGATTTGGCAGCACAAATAATTTTTCGAAATGCCGCGGTGACTTACTTCAGGGCCCTCCCAAGAGGCACCCAGGCCTTGAAATTTTGCACATGATCTCCACAACATCTCGGTTTTAACTATTTCAAATTATAAATCCACGATTTATCTCAATCCATTCTCAATGACGTATATTTTACTAGCTTTTTTTTTCCATTCTATCCCACTGCATATCGTTCTCAACGAGGCTGTGATGTGACATGTCATCCTTTACTTTCTTCTACTTAACATATCAAATTTAAACAAAACTGAGCTCTCTAGGAGCTTAAGTATCTCTAGTAGAGATATTCTTGTTATATGACAGCTATATTGAGGAATGAACTGACATGGCTCATTTATAATCTCCATTCTAGTTTTTGTGCTAAATTCCTATCTGATAACTTTATTTTTTCGAGCGCTATTATGATTTCGATATACGGACAGACAGAGGGGCGAACCTAGCCATGTTCGCATTGAACATTGACTCAAAGTTTGAAATTTTCAAGCCTATATATTATTTTGGGTTAATTATCCATATTTCGTGGTTTCAAGATTTATATGACGAGAGTAGTATACGGTTTGGGGCCGAAAGTAACTCTTAGGTCGAAATATTAATTTATCGTGGGAATAAACCTTCTATTAACAAACTCGGTTTTCTCGTACACTTTTCAGGTAATTTTAAACAAGTAAAAGCGTGCTAAGTTCGGCCGGGCTGAATCTTGGAAGCCACCGCCATGGATTCTGCAAAAATATGGGAGCTATATCTGATTATAGACCGATTTCGACCGTACTTGGCATAGTTGTTGAAAGTCATAACAGAACACTATATGCAAAATGTCAGTCAAATCTGATAAAAATCGCGGCTTGTAAGGGCTTAAGAAGTCAAATCGAGAGATCGGTTTATATGGGAGCTATATCAGGCTATAGATCGATTTGGACCGTACTTGTCACAGTTGATGAGAGTCATAACGGAACACTATGTGCCAAATTTCATCAAAATCGGACAAATATTGATGCTTCCACGGGCTCAAGAAGTCAAAACGGGAGATCGGTTTATACGGGAGCAATATCAGGTTATATACCGATTTGGACCGTATTAGGCACAGTTGTTAGAAGTCATAACAGAACACTACGTGCAAAGTTTAAGCCAAATCGGACAAAAATTGCGGCTTCCAGGGGCTCTGGAAGTCAAATCGGGAGATCGGTTTATATGGGAGCAATATCAGATTATACACCCATTTGGACCGTACTAGGCACAATTGTTGGAAGTCAAAACAGAACACTACGTGCAAAGTTTAAGATAAATTGGACAACATTTGCATCTTGCAGGGGCTCAAGAAGTCAAATGGGGAGATCGGTTTATATGGAAGCTAAATCAGGTTTTGTGCCGATTTGGAATGTACTTGACAGAGTTGTATGGAGGCAAACGGGAATGCTATATGCAAAATTTCAGCCAAATCGGACAAAAATTGTGGGGCTCAAGAAGTCAAATCGGGAGATCGGTTTATATGGGAGCCTTATCCAAATCTGAACCGATATGACCCATTTGCAATCCTCAACGACCTACATCAATATAAAGTACTGTTCAAAATTTTAAGTGGCTAGCTCTGCGCGGCGTTCGACCGCTATCGTGATTTCGACAGACGTACGGACGAACGGACATGGCTAGTTCGACCAGAATGTCGAGACTATCAAGAATATATACTCTTTATGGGGTCCTAGATCAATATTTCGAGATCTTACAAACGGAATGACTAGATTAGTACACCCATTCTATGGTGGTGGGTATAAAAATGGAGAGTTTTTTTGATGAGGGGCTGCAAATTTCTTCTGAAGTTTTTCCACAACAGAAATTTCTTACTCTCCTTACCCTTTTAACTGGCAAGTTTCTGCTGGATAAGTACGTGAATAGACCTAATATTATGCATCAATTGATAAACAAAAAACAGCTGATGTTACCATCTCTTTATTGGGACTTTATGTCACTAATCGGTTTAAGCCTAGTACTGAGTTCGACTTTTCGGCCGAACAACTGTCAAAATGCATTGTAAAAAAAAAATGGTGACGAAGAAAATGCAAACACATTTCGTAGAAGTGGTACTGAGCTCTACAAGTAAAATATTAGCGACATGTCGCTGCGCCAATACAAATTTCGCTTTATGGCTAAAGCCTAGTACTGACTCCTTTCGCAGCGAAAATGCCTATTAAATTATTGTCAAACCCGACGAACTCATTGTTTGCCAGAACACAAACAAATGTTAAACAACTACACATAGCATAGACAAAATCATTGAAACAGAGTTGATTGGTGCCCATTTTGTGAGCATTTAATTGCATCGGCAATTTTTTGAAGCGAAATTTGTATTGGCGCTGCTACATGTCGCTACTATTTTGCTTATAGAACTCAGTACCACTTTTACGGAAAGTGTTCGCATTTTTGACGTCATCATATTTTTATAATGCATTTTGACAGTTGTTCGGGCGAAAAGTTGAAGTCAGTACTATGAATGGAAGACTAAAAAATCAAAATCATAGAAAATAAACTTTAGGCTTCATAGGAGACCTTAGACACTTTCCAAATCACCTGCAATACAAGACTCCATATGAATTGAAGAAATCTGCATGCCAAACTAACACACTAAGGACCCCTATGGTGAAGAGTCCTTTTTTTGTTCCTAAAATTAGTTTTTTATTGTGTTCTTATTTTAAATTCGTTAGCATGAAACTAATTTTCTGCAAACCTTTCAAAACAACGAAAGATTAATAACCATTAGCAATGGCAAAAAAAAACATTTGCATACATTCATATCATAGATCACTTAGCGCACTGTGAGAGCAATAAATCTTTGAGAACATGACATAAATTCGTAATTAATTGTGTAATGTAATGTGGTTTTGTTGTTAATTTCTCGTTTACAGGAATTGGATCCAGAAAAACAAGATTCTGCCAACGATACCGAGGATAAAGAGAAAGAGGTAAGTTCACTATATGCTTCTTGTCTGTATGCTAATCATAAATCTTTTCGGTAGAAACATTAAAATATCTTTGTTTCACTAATTATGGTATTTTACAACGAATGCAAATTTCTTTCATCGCTGTGTTTAGGGGTTTTGTCTGAGTGCCTGCCCACTCAAATCAAATTTAATTTTTTGTCGGCTTGGTCTATTTTGTTTGAGGAGGTTGTTGATGAAAAGCGTTTATTTGAAACAGCCGTTACAAATTTCAATTTAAAACAAAAAGGGGAAAACGACGATATAATTTGTCTTTTTTTTTCTTTGTTTACCTTTCGAAAATAGAAATGATATTATTTATAAATACCATATTATTTTATTGCCTTTAATGTGGCATTAAATTGAACATTTTTGAGTCGCTGTGCGATGCGTCTCCAATGATCCATCGTGCCATGTTGTGACTACAAACGGTATTGATGTCACACTCTCTATACATGTGTTACATTCATGCGACACTACAATGGATTTAGAAATTATTTGAGCGAAGTAACAACACCCAAAATATATATAGCTACCCCGCCAAGAGATCTATGCCCAAGACATGATGCGGTTATACAGTTCTCCTTAGCCTGAAATTTACCAATATGTCTATGTTCAATCACCACATGCGACAATTCAACGTGAGTCGAATCTGGGCACACGGCGCAACAGCGAGAGCCATTGCCGTTGTCCTGCGTTCGAAGCCATCAATACAACTTCCGACAGATGCACAAAATTATGTGCACCATGGAAGTAGTGTAATTGTTGCAGACAAAAAATCTGTCATTACACAAAAAACACATACATAGGAAAAAGTACAGCTAATAGACAGAGTTGTCGAGCGTGGTAAATGTGGTTTTTGTGTCATAGAGGCGTTTTCGCAATAAATACGATACAAACGCAACAAAACCAACGTACGGCCCTTGAAGCCGTCACACCTAATATGGCTGAAAACTCATCAAACCAAAAACGAAACGCGTCCCATAGTGGTTGGTGTGTGTTGCGATCTTTGGCTGTCTTTTTCCATTTGCAAAGAATATCCCCGATCATTGATCTCGTCTCTAAAAAGAAGAAAAAACAAACAAAATATAAGTCAATGTATTTTGGGCAAAGGTGTGAGATAAGATATGACAACCACTTAACATACGTTCATGTGTTGATTTATAAACTATTTGAGTGAAATAATTAAACCTAAAAGACATTCATTTAACTCGCCGCAACATCTGTGAACAAGAAAAGATGCCTTTTGACTGTTCTCCCTGTCATGAAATTTACTACATGCAACCATGACATTATACCGTCCCAAAAAATGTTTTTGCAAATGGAGAAAAGTGTTCTCTCAATTTATTTCCTTTAGAATCTAATACGCAAAATACGAAATATAATGGCGATCGATTTATAATAACCCGTGTAACACTTCGAAATATTCGTCAAAGAATTGGGTTGCCTAAAAATTTATTGCGGATTTTTTAAAAGAAAGTAAACTTAGAATGAACTTTAATCAAATATATAATTGCCATTTTGTTCGATAACCTTTTGCCATCTTCCTGGCAAATTTAGTATTCCACGCTCATAGAACTTCTGGCCTTTATCTGCAAAAAACTGAACCAAGTGCGATTTTATAGCCTCATCATTGGCGAAAGTTTTACCATTTAAGGAGTTCTGCAAAGATCGAAATAAATGGTAGTCTGATGGTGCAAGGTCAGGGCTATATGGTGGATGCATCAAAAGTTCCCAGCCAAGCTCACTCAGTTTTTGGCGAGTGACCAAAAATGTGTGCGGTCTAGCGTTGTCCTGGTGGAATATGACACCTTTACGATTGACCAATTCTGGGCGCTTCTCCTTGATGGCTGTATTCAATTTGTCCAATTGTTGACAGTAAACATCCGAATTAATCGTTTGGTTCCTTGGAAGCAGCTCAAAATATACCACACCCTTCCAATCCCACCAAACAGACAGCATAACCTTCTTTTGGTGGATATCAGCCTTTGAAGTGGTTTGAGCTGGTTCACCATGCTTGGACCATGATCGTTTTCGACTAACGTTGTTGTAAACAATCCATTTTTCATCTCCAGTTATGATTCGTTTTAAAAACGGATCGAATTCATTGCGTTTAAGGTGCATATCACAAGCGTTGATTCGGTTTGTTAAATGAATTTCTTTCAATACATGTGGTACCCATATTAAAATTGACGCCAAACAAACAAATGTAAACAAAATTTCGCGCACTTTTCTTCTAAAGCAAGCTAAAAGTAACAGCTGATAACTGACAGAAGACAGAATGCAATTACAGAGTCACAAGCCGTTGAAAAAATTTGTCAACGCCGACTATATTACTACTATATTACCGACAATTACTTTTTGGGCAACCCAATATATATATTCTTGATCGTCTCGACATCCTGAGTCGATCTAGCCGTGTCCGTCTGTCGAAATCACGATAGCGGTCGAACGCGTAAAGCTAGCTGCTTGAAATTTTGCACAGATACTTAATTTTGATGTAGATTGGAGACGGGCCGTAGGCTCGAAATTGGGCCTAAATCCGAGGATAGTCCACTGGCTCTCCAGGAGCGTGATAAGACCAATACTTTCTTACGCATCAGTAGTTTGGTGGACAACTATGGAGAAAAAGTGCAACATAAAGACCATACAACAGGTTCAGAGAATATGTTGTCTTGCCATAAGCGAAGGGACGAGGACCACATCCACTAGGGCGCTGGAGACTATTCTAGATATCCGACCTATTGATATACAGATTAAGTGTGAAGCAGCCACTACGGCTATGAGACTTAAGGCGATGGGAGAATGGATTGAGGATGGGAGCAGCTCATACCATCGCGGTGTAATCGAGGCGACGATAGGAAATTTGAAATGAAGGGAAGAGGTTTCCGATCGGATAGCTGAGACGAAACTTGAGGTAGAGTGCGAGGCACTGCTGCCAGCGGTAAAGTCTTCTACAAAATCATGTTACACGGATGGATCAAAGCTAGAGGGCAGAGTTAGCCTGGGGGTTTACATTGAGAACCCAGGGACTGAGATCTGTTTTAGAGTGCCTAACTAAAATACGGTCCTGCAGGCAAAGATCCGGGCGATCACGGAATGCGTGAGGTGGTGTGGTGTTAACGCGAGGACGTCGAGTATGAATATCTTTATGGACAGTAAAATTGCCATAAGGGCGATAACAACCAGGATGGTAGGATCACGAACAATCTTGGAATGGAAGATGGAGATTTACGCCTTCTCTGAGGATTGCTCGATCTGCATCGTTTGGGTGACGGACCTTAGCGGAGTAACTGGGAATGAGAAAGCAGACGATTTGGCAGTGAAGGCCACAGAACTATCGTCAATAAAGTTGGTTAAACGAAGCCTTTCGGCAGTCCGAGTTAAGGGCGTAGGCGACGAATGCGCATGCAACCCTGTGGAACAGCGAAACTGTCGGTAGGACAGCGAAAATACAATGGGGAGACCCAGATCGTTTGAAGACGAGGCTATTACTGAAAGGAAGTAAGAAGGAGGTCAGTATAGCTCTCGGTATCATAACGGGACACATAGGACTACGAGCTCACTTATGTTAAAATCGGTGCGGCAAGTGATAGCATGTGTAGGGCATGCGAATTTTCAGGGTTCGGTCAACTGGCCAATCGATCACATACTGGTGTGCGTTCTTGTGTCCCTGGTGAACCTCCTTAGTTCAGTGTTAAGAAGACGTATCTATGCGGAGCAAACACCATGATAGTACCGATAAAACAGCGCCACGCTGCCCACATTCCAATTGAGTTGGATACCCTATCATCGCCTATCGACACCATCGCTTTCCTTTAAACCCGGTCAAGTAGCTCCACGATGACTTTGGACAACTGTTTGCACTGGGTCTAAGGTAAGGTTTTGTAGAAAAGAGGGTGCGTATATTAATCGGCCCCATGCCTCTATGGACATACACCTAAACTAGTAATCGGCTTGTTGTGCGCTCTAAATACTAAAAAATAACCTCGCTACTACTCACAAAATTGCTAGTTGTTATTCATTCCAAGTCCCTAAGTTGGATCAAGTCTGGTATGGAGTCCTCAACTAAGTGCCGGTGTTTATTAGCCGCGGAAGCCGGGCAATAACATAGGAAATGCTCCAAAGTCACATATTGTTGATGTTGTTGTAGACACATTTTGATGTGGAGGTGGCGATCACCATCAAGCTCCTGTAGGTGAGCAAGCTCGTTCCGGTCCATAGGACCAATAGCCGCAGGTTGGCCACTGATTATTTAAAGGCGCCAATAAGTCGCCTTGCCATATCGAGCATCATAGGCACTCAGTATTTGTGCAAGAGCCCCATGCCGCCCGACCTCTCATTGAGAATCTCCGCTTGAAACCGCTGATTGTCCGCGACTGCCGTTGCAGCTACTCCATATGATGCATTCCACTATCCGCAACCTGTGGACGCGCCCGGTAGCTTGCGCCTCATGACAGCAATGAACACCACACAAATTGGGCCTCAATATTCCAGCCTGTGTGGTGCTCTCAGCTATCCCGTGTCCGGATACTCTCACCCACATGCTCCTCATATGCTACCGCTTGTCACAACTATTTTTCATAAGTGAGCTTGTAGTCCTATGTGCCGGGTAAGGATACCGGAAGCTATACTGACCTCCTTCTTACTTCCTTTCAATAATAGCTTCGTCTTCTTAGGTTTCGGATCTCCAAATAGCAATTACTTAACTCTGACTGCGTTGCCCCGAAAGGATCCCGGTAAACCAAGTTTATTGACGGCAGTCCTTCACTGCCAAATTGTGTGCTCTTTTATTACACCTTACTCCGCTATGGCCCGGCATCCAAATGATCGTGCGATCTTCAGAGAAGGCGTTAATCTCCTCCTTACACTCCAAGACTGTTCGTGACCTTACCGTCTTGGATGTTATTGACATGAAGGCCAATTTAGTGTCCGTAAAGATGTTCCCACTCGATGTCCTCGCGTTAACATCACACCACCTCACGCATTCAGATCTCAACCTGCAGGACCGTTGTTGTAGCCACATTTGTGGTGGTAGCAATCCTCGTCTAGCACCCATAGGTGAGCAAGCTCATTACGATCGCCGCAGAACAATTTGGCTATTGGTTATTTAAAGACGTCAGTATCTAGGCTTTTCATATCGAGCATCATAGGCACTCAGTATTTAAACAAGGAACAGTGCCGCCCGGCCTCTTACTGAGGCTCTTCACTCGATATCGCTGATTGTCCATGACAGCAGTTGCAGCTACTACATATTCTACGTTCCACTGTCGGCAACCTGTGAACGCAGCTAAGCTTCTCGTGACAGCAATGAATACCACACAGATCGGACTTCAATTTTCCAGCCCGTTGGTGCTCACAGCTATTCCGTGCAGGGTGCAAGACCGTATTGTGGTGAGGCGGTCGAAAACAGAGCTCAGTCCCTGGGTTCTCATTGTAGACCACCAGGCCTACTCTGTCTTTTAGCTTTGATCCATCTGTATAGCATGACCTTCCAGATGGCAATATCAGAGTTCCGGCAATCCAAGACTGAGCCACTGGCAGCAGATCCGATCAGAAACCTCTTCCATTTCTACCAGGTTTTGCTATCGTCACCTCGATTATACTGTAATGTATGACCTGTTCCTCATTTCTATCCATTCTCCCATCGCCTTACGCCTCATAGTCGCAGTCGCTGCCTGCCACCTGCCTCGGCCCAACTGCATTGCTGATTGGGGTCCTTACCCCTTAGAAGTATTATAACATCTTAGCAGACGGGTTCAAATCCCTCGTCAGTCAGCATTCGTTATGGATTATTTATGGTGGTCACTCATTTGAGTGGCGGTAGTTTGCCCCCGAAAGAAAGAAAGAAAGATAATCGCGCTTTTCTTTCATTTTATGGACCTAGCTCATTTTTGGCTCATTGGGTACGTAAATAAGCTGAATTGTCGATTTTGGAGTGAAGATCAGCCAAAAGCATTGCAAGAGCTACCAATGCATCCAGAAAAAGTACTTCTTCAAAAATTATGCAAATCGTAAAGTCACTGTGAATGGTGAGCGCTACCGTGAGATGATATCCAACTTTTTGTTGCCCAAAACGCAAGAGCTTGACTTGCATGAAATGTGGTTTCAACAAGTCGTTGAGGTTTGCCACATAGCACACGTAACAATGGCCTTATTGAGAGGCGAGTTCAGTGAACATTTAATTTCACGTTCGGAACCGGTCAAATGACCGTCTAGATCGTGCGATTTAACGCCTTTAGACTATTGTGTATGGGGCTATGTTAAAGCTCATGTCTATACAGACAAGCCCGCTTCAATTTACGCATTGGAAGACAACATTGAAGCATTTATTTGTGGAATACCTGCTGAAATGTTGAAAAGAGTATGCTAAAATTGGACTAAGCTGATGAACCATTTGAGGAGCAGTCACGGTCAACATTTGCATGACATAATCTTCAAATGTTCCAGATTCAAATAAAGATTTCATGCACTTTTCTGAATGTTATGTTTTTTTTTTTTTTAATCTTTCCTAAAGCTCTTAAAAAATCACCCTTTAGTTATATGGTTTATCCAGTGTCTAAGGACCCGGTCCACCCGTGGCTGGTCTAAAGATGAGGCGCCAGTAACGCTTGAAATATTCCATAAGATCCTGGTGATTATAATGGCTGAGAGTTCCTTAAGGCATCCTTAACCATAAACTCCGTAATGATAAGTCCTCGATCAACCTAACTGTTCTCGAATTTCGGGTTTCTCCCGTCGTTTCGAGTGAGCGTTTTCATCAGAAGCCTCAACATGTCCTCCGTTGCTAACTTTTCAGTAAGGTTTTTGAGAGGAACTTTTTATACCCACCACCGAAGGATGGGGGTATATTCATTTTGTCATTCCGTTTGCAACACATCGAAATATCCATTTCCGACCCTATAAAGTATATATATTCTTGATCAGCGTAAAAATCTAAGACGATCTAGACATGTCCGTCCGTCTGTCCGTCTGTCTGTTGAAATCACGCTACAGTCTTCAAAAATAGAGATATTGAGCTGAAATTTTGCACAGGTTCTTTTTTTGTCCATAAGCAGGTTAAGTTCGAAGATGGGCTATATCGGACTATATCTTGATATAGCCCCCATATAGACCGATCCGCCGATTTAGGGTCTTAGGCCCATAAAAGCCACATTTATTATCCGATTTTGCTGAAATTTGGGACAGTTAGTTGTGTTAGGCCCTTCGACATCCTTCGTTAAATTCGCCCAGATCGGTTCAGATTTGGATATAGCTGCCATATAGACCGATCCTCCGGTTTAGGGTCTTAGGCCCACAAAAGCCACATTTATTATCCGATTTTGATGAAATTCGGGACAGTGAATTGTGCAAGGCCCATCGACATCCTTCGTTAATTTGGCTCAGATCGATCCAGATTTGGATATAGCTGCCATATAGATCGATCCTTCGATTTATAATGTAAGGCCCGTAAAAGCCACATTCATTATCCGATTTTGCTGAAATTTGGGACAGTGAGTTGTGTTAGGCCCTTTGACATATTTCTTCAATTTGGTCCAGATCGGTTCAGATTTGGATATAGCTGCCATATAGACCGATTTCTTGATTTATGGTTTTGGGCCCATAAAATGCTCATTCATTGTCCGATGTCGCCGAAATTTGGAAAAGTGAGTTAAGTTAAACCCCTTGACATACCTCTGCAATATCGCACAGATCGGTTCAGATTTGGATATAGCTGCCATATTGACCGATATCTAGGTTTTAGGTTTTGGGGCCATAAAAGACGCATTTATTGTCCGATGTCGCTGAAATTTGAGACAGTGAGTTTGGTTAGGCTCTTCGACGTCCTTCTTGAATTTTGCTCAGATCGGTCCAGATTTGAATATAGCTGCCATATAGACCGAACTCACGATTTAAGGTTTAGGGCCCATAAAAGAGGCATTTATTGTCCGATTTCGCCGAAATTTGGGACAGTGCTTTGTGTTAGGCTCATGTTTATGCAAGTTGGCCCAAATCGGTCCAGATTTGAGAATAGCTGCCATGTAGACCGATATCTCGATTTAAAGTCTTGGCCCCATAAAAGGCGCATTTATAATCCGATTTCACTGAAATTTGACACAGTGACTTTTGTTCGACATCCGTGTAGTATATAGTTCAGATCGGTATGAGGTATATGAGTATAAGGTATGAAATTTTCACCGATTTTTGATGAAAGGTGGTTTACATATATACCCGAGGTGGTGGGTATCCAAAGTTCGCCCCGGCCGAACTTAACGCCTTTTTACTTGTTCATCTTGGTGACGTCAATAACGCTTTCGACGAATGTCAGTCAAAGTGTTTTGGGCATCATATACAAAGGTGTTCGCCTGTTACCATTATGCTGTAGTAATAGCAAGACAAAATACAGTTCGTGGTTTATACCACGTTAAGTTATTGTCGTCAAGAGAAAATACAGCCCATGGTGCATACGACATCTACACATACACCCATAGAAATTTTTTTGGCAAAAACAGCAGAAAATGCTTGCTGTTTAGCAAAATATTACTGTTGACCCCATTTTTCGCAGATTTTCCTTTGTTGCAGCGAACATTTGTGCTGTTATTACAAAAAAATTTCTCTGGGTTATGTGCAGATGTCGTATGAACCACGGGTTGTATTTTGCTTCATGACAACAATAAGATTTTAAGCATATTAAAGTATGTAAAACACAAAGGTTGGCTAGATCATGTTGGGCGCTTTTGGGCAGAAAAACATTTGCATCATCAACTCAACACTCAGAGAAATTTGTTAGTATCAGCAAATTTATTTTTCTAGGAGAAGATGTAGAGCGTTTGGTGCGTTTTTATTATTTCCAATACAAATGTTAAACCTCCACCAATTGGTTTCCATCAAACAGCATAACATGTCCCCTTCATA
The DNA here is from genome assembly GCF_963082655.1 of Stomoxys calcitrans. Classification (NCBI taxonomy): domain Eukaryota; kingdom Metazoa; phylum Arthropoda; class Insecta; order Diptera; family Muscidae; genus Stomoxys; species Stomoxys calcitrans. Next base: position 185,229,671 of record NC_081552.1, on the reverse strand, counting down.
TAGGCCAAGACAGAAGGCGACCTTATCTGTCTGTCATTTGTATTGGCTCATATACTCGTAGGTATTGCTTTATTTTCTAATTTTTAATGATAATTTGGCATAGAAATCATTTTTTTGTATTTATTTTGTCAAACTTTTGCAGCCAGCTAGCTATGTGATGAGAGACCAATGAATGAGGTGTTGTTTATTGCATTATAAGTGTTCTAAATTATTTTGCAAAAAATCTCACACACACACACGCTGACCCAAAATATCGGGTGCTGTGATGGCAGAATGTATTTAAACTTTCACTTGTACCTGGCAAACATTTTTGTCATTACATACATATTTCAAATTTTTTTGGTTTAGTTATCTGTGAGTGTGCATTGACATCAATTGTCATTTTGTATTTGCCTTTTTGGCCAATCATACCACGTGTTTTTAATAATTTCTGCTTTGTGTTCATTTTAGTCAAAATTATAGTTTATTTTTACTTACCCGTTGTCTATGCATAGACAAGAATTTATAGGAAATGTCTGCTTGAGTGAAAACGTATTTAAGGCTAGACCGTCAGTCATCAACACAAACTGAAGAAAATCGCCTCTGTTATTAGGTACATTGAAAAAACAGTTGGGTTTCATATCTATGTCAATTTCGGCCTGTCATTCTGTAATTTAGACTCGCCGTATATTCACCATCAACGCAGACGAGTTCAAATATTTTAAATAGATCTTTCCTTTTGAATACTCCAAACACTGCCTTACATGGTAGCTGACACGAAGTTTCAACAATTTCACTCTGGTATATCTGTCAAATTAGAAATGACAGCTACACGATATTTGATTTATTGACCGCTCATTATATTGTTTACAAGCCACGAGAAGCATTTGCTTCTCAGTTTATTTGAGAAGAAGTTATTCGTGATGGAGTTCAAGCGTAAAGTGTGATTGAATCACAATTGGCCATTGTTGGCGAACTCAAACACTCCAAAGTGAACAAAAAATGATTGTGTATGGGACTATAAACCTCTGAAGTGGTTCGGCGAGTGAAGGCTCGAATTAAACGAAATACGCCTTAGTGGCAATCAAATTGCTAAACATCGGAAAATATCCTGCGAAATATACAGCACACTTTGAAAACTGTTCTCTGAGTCGAGTGGGTTTGACTGGGCCGTTGAACAGGTGACATGTGGTCCCAGGTCACAATCAGAACACACATCCTGCACATTGACATCAATCCTTGCTCTGTAAGAGTTGATCTTTGTCTCCTGATGGAGGCGATCCTCGTGAGAACTGAGGATACAGCCCTTCGCAGTCTGACAGATCTGAATATTGTTCCACTGCGTGTCACATAACACTGCCAATCCCATGGCAGGCGGTTGTATGTACCGGATGGACTTAATGGCAACGGCTACCGCCTCAGTGCACGTGTTGACTAGTTGAGAGCCAGCAGCTAAGCTGCAATTTCTTTGCCATATTGATAAGTTTTCAGGTTCTGCTTTTAAATTGAAATCTTTCAAAGGACATGGAGTGTATAAAGCGCTTTTATTTTTTAGTTTTGTGATATATTCATGGGAAAACCCAGCCTACCTTGAAATTCTTACTTCAAGCAGGGGCTCTTTGACTGCAGTTGAATTGAAGGGGGGTCATTGATTGCGCAGCCCATTCTAAACGAAATGTTAATTATATCCACCACCGAAGGATGGGGTATATTCATTTTGTCATTCCATTTACAACACATCGAAATATCCATTTCCGACCCTAAAAAGTATATATATTCTTGATTAGCGTAAAAATCTAAGACGATCTAGCCATGTCCGTCTGTCTGTCTATTGAAATCACGCGACAGTCTTTAAAAATAGAGTTATTGAGCTGAAACTTTTGCACAGATTCTTTTTATGCCCATAAGCAGGTTAAGTTGATGGGCTATATCGGACTATATCTTGATATAGCCCCCATATAGACCGATCCGCCGATTTAGTGCCTTAGACCCTTAAAGCCACATTTATTATCCGATATTGCCAAAAATTTAGGACAGTGAGTTGTGTTAAGCCAATCGACATCCTTCTTTAATTTGGCCCAGATATGTCGAGATTTGAATATAGCTGCCATCTAGACGGATCCGCCGATTTAAGGTTTTGGGCTCATAAAAGGCGCATTTATTGACCGATTTTGCCAAAAATTAAGGACAGTGAGTTGTGTTCGGCCCATCGACATCCTTCTTTTATTTGGCCCTGATCGGTGCCGATTTGGATATAGCTTCCATATAAACCGATCACTCAATTTAAAGTTTTGGGCCCAAAAAAGGCACATTTATTGTCCGATGTCGCCAAAATTTGGGACAGTTAAGTTAAACCCCTCGATTTACTTCTGCAATATGGCCCAGATCGGTCCAGACTTGAATATAGCTGCCATATAGACCGATCTCTCGATTTAAGGTTTTGGGCCCATAAAAGGCTCATTTATTGTCCGATGTTGCCAAAATTTGGGACAGTGAATTGTGTTAGGCCCTTCGACATCCTTCTTCAATTTGACCCAGATTGGTCCAGATTTGAATATAGATGCCATAAGACTGATCTCTCGATTTAAGGCTTTGGGCCCATAAAAGACGCATTTATTGTCCGATGTTGCCGAAATTTGGGACAGTGAGTTAAATTGAGCCCCTCGATATACTTCTGCAATATGGCACAGATCGGTTCAGATTTGGGTATAGCTGCCATATAGACCGATCTCTCGATTTAAGGTTTTGAGCCCATAAAAGGCGCATTTATTGTCCGATGTCGCCGAAATTTGGGACAGTGAGTTAAGTAAGGCCGCTCGACATCTTCCGGGAATATGGCAATCGGTCCAGACTTGAATATAGCTGCCATATAGACCGATCTCTCGATTTAAGGTTTTGGACTCATAAAAGGCGCATTCATTGTCCGATGTAGCCGAAATTTGGGACAGTGAGTTGTGTTAGGCCCTTCGACATTCTTCTTCAATTTGGCTCAAATCAGTTCAGATTTGGATACAGCTGCCATATACACCGATCTCTCGATTTAAGGTTTTGGGGCCATAAAAGGCGCGTTTATGACCGATTTCGATTTTGGGCAGTGAGTTGTGTTAGGCTCTTCGACATTTTCTGCGAATTGGCCCAAATCGGTCTAGATTTGAATATAGCTGCCACATAGACCTATATCTCGATTTAAAGTCTTGGCCCCATAAAAGGCGCATTTACAATCCGATTTCAATGAAATTTGACACAGTGACTTATGATAGGCTTTTCGACATCTGTGTCGTATATGGTTCAGATCGGTTAATTTTTAGATATAGCTACTAAAAAGGTCAATATTTTGTTATACACAATTGAGCAATGACTTGTACTTTTTAGTATTTGGTCCAAATCGGAACATATTTCAATATAGCTGCTATGGGACATAAAGTATGCATTTTTCACCGGATTTTGACGAAAGGTGGTTTACATATAAACCCGAGGTGTTGGGTATCCAAAGTTCGGCCAGGCCGAACTTAACGCCGTTTTACTTGTTTTTTGTTCGAAATGCTTTGTTATTTGTGTATATACCTAGTCAGTGTTATGTTTTTCATTGTGTTCGACTAAACCGTGTATAGGTTGTGGGTTCGAGCTCCATCATTAATTTAACGGCACAAAATTTTACTTGCGATATCACAACTGAATAAAATAGTCTTAACTAATCCGAACACAGTACAAACATATTTTTAATCACTTTTTTTCTGTGTGATGAACCATCACTATTGTAGTTCCCCTTCTATGCTATCCTAGAAAATTTAATAGTTGATGTGATTACGAATCGTGCAAACGTTGTTGCATTGACCCGAATTTATTTTTTGGCGTGTCCTACATAAGTTGGCTCACAAAAGAGAACAAACCACAAACATTTTCCGACAGCTGCAAATCATTCTTTTTCTCACTTTGTTAATATGATGGCTTTAGTAATTTGAGGAAAATCTACTCGAAAAGATTTCGATTGATTATTTCAATGTCATTTTACTGATTGATATTCTTTCATTGCAGTGTAATTATATTTTTAAGACTGTCATTTTTTATAAATTATTTATATGTGAGATTTGAGTTAATTTTATGGGACCCACAAACATAATAACAATTTTCTATAAGAAATAAATAATAATAGTGATAATTACAAATAAGGAAAACATGCTGGTTGGTAACAATGATGAGATGTTCACATGCAAAATTGAGTGACTGAAGAAGTCAAATCGTTACATATGAGAGCTATATCTAAATATGCACGATGTAGCACATTAACAATTCCAACCTTCCTGCATCAATAAGAATCATTTGTACGAAATTGAAATGTAAAACTTTATTAGACTGGAAGATTGTATGCCTTCGATGGACGGAGGTAGAATGGACATTCCTAATTTGAAAAATCTTCTGCTAAATTAAAATTCAGATTCTAATACCCCAACAGAAATAAAAACAAGTAAAAAGGCATTAAGTTCGGCCGAGCCGAACTTTGGATACCCACCCCCTCGGGTATATATGTAATCCCCCATTCGACACAATCCGGTAAATATTGGATAACTTATGCATCCAAATTCGACACGGACATTGAGTGGTCTAATAAATAAAGGGTGATTTTTTTGAGGTTAGGATTTTCATGCATTAGTATTTGACAGATCACGTGGGATTTCAGACATGGTGTCAAAGAGAAAGATGCTCAGTATGCTTTGACATTTCATCATGAATAGACTTACTAACGAGCAACGCTTGCAAATCATTGAATTTTATTACCAAAATCAGTGTTCGGTTCGAAATGTGTTCATTCACCGTAACGTTGCGTCCAACAGCATCTTTGAAAAAATACGGTCCAATGATTCCACCAGCGTACAAACCACACCAAACAGTGCATTTTTCGGGATGCATGGGCAGTTCTTGAACGGCTTCTGGTTGCTCTTCACTCCAAATGCGGCAATTTTGCTTATTTACGTAGCCATTCAACCAGAAATGAGCCTCATCGCTGAACAAAATTTGTCGATAGGGCCCATTCACTGAAAATGATTTGCAAGCGTTGCTCGTTAGTAAGTCTATTCATGATGAAATGTCAAAGCATACTGAGCATCTTTCTCTTTGACACCATGTCTGAAATCCCACGTGATCTGTCAAATACTAATGCATGAAAATCCTAACCTCAAAAAAATCACCCTTTATAAGTTACTGTTTGAATATAAACCGATCTGAACCATAAAGGACACTGGTTTCGAAAAGCCAAACATAAGTCAGTGCGTCAAATTTCAACGAAATTGGATGATATATGCGCTTTTATAGGGCCAAGACTTTAAATCGAGAGTTCTTTCTGGACCGATGTGGACCAAATTAAACAAGGATACAATAATCATCCTATTTTGTTATAACTCCACTACTATATACGTAGTTATATCTTAATAGGGGATGGTCTCGATCATATTTTATTCAGGTCCCGAGAACTCATATACAAGTAACGTTTTGAGACAATAAATCTGCTTTTAATTGATTTAGACCCTAAATTGGAAGATCGGTCTATATGACAGCTATATCTATATAGTCTGATCTGACTCATATGTGGGTCAGACTATATAGATATAGCTGTTATATAGACCGATCTTCCAATTTAGGGTCTAAACCAATTAAAAGCAGATTGATTGTCTCAAAACACTTCAGACCCCTTATCGGCAGAACGTTTTATATGACAGCAATATCTAAATATAGTCCGATCTTAACCATATTTGGGTCCGATGTTGGGAGGCCTAAAACTACTCATTGTTTCAAATTTCAGCCAAATCGGTTACAAAAATAAAGCTTTTATGGGCTTCAGACCCTTTATCGGGAGATCGGTCTATATGGCAGCTATATTCTAATGTAGTCAGATCTAAACCATATTTAGGTCAAATGTTAAGAGGCCTAAAACTACACTCTGTTTCAAATGTCAGCGAAATTGGATAATAAATAAAGCTTTTATGGGCTTCAGACCCTTTATCGGGAGATCGGTCTATATGACAGCTATATCCAAATAATGTCCGATCTTAACCATATTTGGAACATATGTCGGGAGGCATAAGATAACTCACTGATTTAAATTTCAGCGAAATCGGGTAATAAATAAAGCTTTTATGGGCTTCAGGCCTATTGGGCAGCTATATCTAAATATAGTCCGATCTGAACCATATTTGAGTCAGATGTCGGGAGGCTTAAAATAACCCACTGTTTCAAATGTCAACAAAATGGGATAAAAAAAAAAACTTTTGTGGGCTTCAGTCCCTTTATCGGGAGATCGGTCTAAATATAATCCGATCTGAACCATACATAGGTCAGATGTCGGGAGGCTTAAAATAACCCACTGTTTCAAATTTCAGCGAAATTGGGTAATAAATAAAGCTTTTATGGGCATCAGACTCTTTATCGTCAGATCGCTCTATATGGCAGCTATATCTAAATAGAGCCCGATCCGAACAATACTTGGGTCAAATGTCGGGAAGCCTCAAGCTACTCCCTGTTTCAAATTTCAGCAAAATCGGATAAAAAATAAAGCATTTATGGGCATTAGATCTTTATATGGTCCGATTTGGCCCGTTCAAGAACTTAACCAGCGTGCATCAAAAAGACGTATCTGTGCCAAATTTTAGTTCAATATCTCAATCTTTGAAGGCTGTAGAGTAATTACAGCAGACGGACAGACACACGGACATCGTTAAATCGTCTTAGAATTTTACGACGATCCGAAATATATATACTTTGTAGGGTCGGAAATTGATTTTTCGATGTGTTGCAAACGGAACGACTAAATGAATCCTACGGTGGTGGGTATAAAAAGCACTTTGATTTAAATAAAAACAAACCCCTTTTGTCTTAAAACAAACGCCTATTATTTATTGTAATCTTTAAATGCTCAATTGTGTAGCTCTATTAAACAAACGATTTGAAGTCCAATCATTTTGATCTTCACCATGAATGAGGATTAAAATTTATATGTTCAAGCAAGAACAGCACCTAAAACTACGCAAAGAAAAAAAATGTATGGTTTTGGGGATTTTTATTGTTTTAAGAAATATTCGAACAAAATTCTTTTCCGTTGCCAAGAACATTGGTAATTAATTTTGAGCGAAAGCTATTAATGAGGATTTAAAAGATCCTTCATTAATATTGAGGTATTTATAGGAGAAATATTGCATTGAATAATTTTGACGAAAGGTGGTTTACATATAAACCCGAGGTGTTGGGTATCCAAAGTTCGGCCAGGCCGAACTTAACGCCGTTTTACTTGTTTTTTGTTCGAAATGCTTTGTTATTTGTGTATATACCTAGTCAGTGTTATGTTTTTCATTGTGTTCGACTAAACCGTGTATAGGTTGTGGGTTCGAGCTCCATCATTAATTTAACGGCACAAAATTTTACTTGCGATATCACAACTGAATAAAATAGTCTTAACTAATCCGAACACAGTACAAACATATTTTTAATCACTTTTTTTCTGTGTGATGAACCATCACTATTGTAGTTCCCCTTCTATGCTATCCTAGAAAATTTAATAGTTGATGTGATTACGAATCGTGCAAACGTTGTTGCATTGACCCGAATTTATTTTTTGGCGTGTCCTACATAAGTTGGCTCACAAAAGAGAACAAACCACAAACATTTTCCGACAGCTGCAAATCATTCTTTTTCTCACTTTGTTAATATGATGGCTTTAGTAATTTGAGGAAAATCTACTCGAAAAGATTTCGATTGATTATTTCAATGTCATTTTACTGATTGATATTCTTTCATTGCAGTGTAATTATATTTTTAAGACTGTCATTTTTTATAAATTATTTATATGTGAGATTTGAGTTAATTTTATGGGACCCACAAACATAATAACAATTTTCTATAAGAAATAAATAATAATAGTGATAATTACAAATAAGGAAAACATGCTGGTTGGTAACAATGATGAGATGTTCACATGCAAAATTGAGTGACTGAAGAAGTCAAATCGTTACATATGAGAGCTATATCTAAATATGCACGATGTAGCACATTAACAATTCCAACCTTCCTGCATCAATAAGAATCATTTGTACGAAATTGAAATGTAAAACTTTATTAGACTGGAAGATTGTATGCCTTCGATGGACGGAGGTAGAATGGACATTCCTAATTTGAAAAATCTTCTGCTAAATTAAAATTCAGATTCTAATACCCCAACAGAAATAAAAACAAGTAAAAAGGCATTAAGTTCGGCCGAGCCGAACTTTGGATACCCACCCCCTCGGGTATATATGTAATCCCCCATTCGACACAATCCGGTAAATATTGGATAACTTATGCATCCAAATTCGACACGGACATTGAGTGGTCTAATAAATAAAGGGTGATTTTTTTGAGGTTAGGATTTTCATGCATTAGTATTTGACAGATCACGTGGGATTTCAGACATGGTGTCAAAGAGAAAGATGCTCAGTATGCTTTGACATTTCATCATGAATAGACTTACTAACGAGCAACGCTTGCAAATCATTGAATTTTATTACCAAAATCAGTGTTCGGTTCGAAATGTGTTCATTCACCGTAACGTTGCGTCCAACAGCATCTTTGAAAAAATACGGTCCAATGATTCCACCAGCGTACAAACCACACCAAACAGTGCATTTTTCGGGATGCATGGGCAGTTCTTGAACGGCTTCTGGTTGCTCTTCACTCCAAATGCGGCAATTTTGCTTATTTACGTAGCCATTCAACCAGAAATGAGCCTCATCGCTGAACAAAATTTGTCGATAGGGCCCATTCACTGAAAATGATTTGCAAGCGTTGCTCGTTAGTAAGTCTATTCATGATGAAATGTCAAAGCATACTGAGCATCTTTCTCTTTGACACCATGTCTGAAATCCCACGTGATCTGTCAAATACTAATGCATGAAAATCCTAACCTCAAAAAAATCACCCTTTATAAGTTACTGTTTGAATATAAACCGATCTGAACCATAAAGGACACTGGTTTCGAAAAGCCAAACATAAGTCAGTGCGTCAAATTTCAACGAAATTGGATGATATATGCGCTTTTATAGGGCCAAGACTTTAAATCGAGAGTTCTTTCTGGACCGATGTGGACCAAATTAAACAAGGATACAATAATCATCCTATTTTGTTATAACTCCACTACTATATACGTAGTTATATCTTAATAGGGGATGGTCTCGATCATATTTTATTCAGGTCCCGAGAACTCATATACAAGTAACGTTTTGAGACAATAAATCTGCTTTTAATTGATTTAGACCCTAAATTGGAAGATCGGTCTATATGACAGCTATATCTATATAGTCTGATCTGACTCATATGTGGGTCAGACTATATAGATATAGCTGTTATATAGACCGATCTTCCAATTTAGGGTCTAAACCAATTAAAAGCAGATTGATTGTCTCAAAACACTTCAGACCCCTTATCGGCAGAACGTTTTATATGACAGCAATATCTAAATATAGTCCGATCTTAACCATATTTGGGTCCGATGTTGGGAGGCCTAAAACTACTCATTGTTTCAAATTTCAGCCAAATCGGTTACAAAAATAAAGCTTTTATGGGCTTCAGACCCTTTATCGGGAGATCGGTCTATATGGCAGCTATATTCTAATGTAGTCAGATCTAAACCATATTTAGGTCAAATGTTAAGAGGCCTAAAACTACACTCTGTTTCAAATGTCAGCGAAATTGGATAATAAATAAAGCTTTTATGGGCTTCAGACCCTTTATCGGGAGATCGGTCTATATGACAGCTATATCCAAATAATGTCCGATCTTAACCATATTTGGAACATATGTCGGGAGGCATAAGATAACTCACTGATTTAAATTTCAGCGAAATCGGGTAATAAATAAAGCTTTTATGGGCTTCAGGCCTATTGGGCAGCTATATCTAAATATAGTCCGATCTGAACCATATTTGAGTCAGATGTCGGGAGGCTTAAAATAACCCACTGTTTCAAATGTCAACAAAATGGGATAAAAAAAAAAACTTTTGTGGGCTTCAGTCCCTTTATCGGGAGATCGGTCTAAATATAATCCGATCTGAACCATACATAGGTCAGATGTCGGGAGGCTTAAAATAACCCACTGTTTCAAATTTCAGCGAAATTGGGTAATAAATAAAGCTTTTATGGGCATCAGACTCTTTATCGTCAGATCGCTCTATATGGCAGCTATATCTAAATAGAGCCCGATCCGAACAATACTTGGGTCAAATGTCGGGAAGCCTCAAGCTACTCCCTGTTTCAAATTTCAGCAAAATCGGATAAAAAATAAAGCATTTATGGGCATTAGATCTTTATATGGTCCGATTTGGCCCGTTCAAGAACTTAACCAGCGTGCATCAAAAAGACGTATCTGTGCCAAATTTTAGTTCAATATCTCAATCTTTGAAGGCTGTAGAGTAATTACAGCAGACGGACAGACACACGGACATCGTTAAATCGTCTTAGAATTTTACGACGATCCGAAATATATATACTTTGTAGGGTCGGAAATTGATTTTTCGATGTGTTGCAAACGGAACGACTAAATGAATCCTACGGTGGTGGGTATAAAAAGCACTTTGATTTAAATAAAAACAAACCCCTTTTGTCTTAAAACAAACGCCTATTATTTATTGTAATCTTTAAATGCTCAATTGTGTAGCTCTATTAAACAAACGATTTGAAGTCCAATCATTTTGATCTTCACCATGAATGAGGATTAAAATTTATATGCTCAAGCAAGAACAGCACCTAAAACTACGCAAAGAAAAAAAATGTATGGTTTTGGGGATTTTTATTGTTTTAAGAAATATTCGAACAAAATTCTTTTCCGTTGCCAAGAACATTGGTAATTAATTTTGAGCGAAAGCTATTAATGAGGATTTAAAAGATCCTTCATTAATATTGAGGTATTTATAGGAGAAATATTGCATTGAATAATTTGGGCGATTGTTGTTGTATACATTTGGCAAAATATATGAAAAATGATGAGTAAAGGTGCGTTAAGTTGGGTCGGGTAAAATATTGTGTTAGCGGCGCCATATAGTAGTACCCCCGTTAGCAACTATACTTGGTAGCGTTCTCGTATTACCTGTGGTGGTTGTGGGTTCGATTCCCACCGAGGGGCACAATGTTTAGAAAATATATACTGCCACAGCTAACCTAACCTAACCAAACCAAACCATAGTGCTATGCTACCAAGTTGTTTAACTGATATGAACAACTCTCATGCCGAATATGGTCCAAATAGCATAAAGCTACCATAAAGACCAATTTTATGATTACGATTCTCTTTCCTTGTTAAGCCTCGAAATGCCGACAGTATTAGTGGTTATCATCGATGATGTCTACAGTTGTGCAGCATCATAGGCGGATGTGCCAACCTTAAGCTTGGGAAAGAAAAAAGCGGAAGTATATTGGGGTGTGTATTACCCACGGCTCATTGAATACAATAAGATTACCAGAGCGGCAAAACGTTACTCCTGGAAGCTTTTCTGCGAATAGGTCGATAGCGTTAATGACGCCGCCTAGATGAAAAAGTTTCTCTCAAAAACCCATGTCCAAACTGAAACTTTAGTAGACGACATGGGAGTGAGAGCAAAGACAACGGAAGACTTGTTGAGGCTTTTGATGAAACCCCATTTTCCACAGGATACGACCGGAATCTTGGAACAATGAGGATGATCGAAGGTTTATCATGACGGAATTTATGGTCAAGAAAGCCTTGAGGAGCTTCAAACCATTTAAGTCACCCGGACCTGATGGAAAATTTCCGGCGTTATCACAGAAGGAGGCCGACTATTTTCACAGCGTGCATAGGACTTTCATATACTCCGAAAGCCTGGTCGGAGGCAAGGATGGTGTTTATACCCAAGCCCGGCAAGCATGTAATGCGACACCAAAGGTCTACAGTCCTATAAGCCTTACGTCCTTTCTACTCAAAACCATGGAACGCATTGTGAACACCAAGATTAAGAGTAGGACATCCAGCGAAATGCTTAAATACAAACAGAATGCCTATGTCAAGGGAAGGTCGGTGGAGACTGCCCTGCACGAGATTGTGCATAAAATAGAAGAATCCTTCGATGCCTAGACATACACATTGGCTGTTTGCATTGACATCGAAGGGGCGTTTAACAATGTGCGGACCGACACAAGGATCCAATCCTTAGATCTGGTGGTGGTCCGGGTGGTCCGCGACCTTGGAGACTGGATAAACCATATGCCAAGGAACAGGTGTATAAATTGTGTGTTCCATGACATAAATATAAAGGAGGAAGTGGAACAGGGCATGCCACAGGGGGACATTTTATCGCCACTCATATGGGTGACCACCATAAATGACCTGTTACGGATGCTGACTGAGGAGGGATTTGAACCCGTCTGCTATGCAAACAATGTTATAATACTTCTAAGGGGTAAGGATCCCAATCAGCTATGTTCACGAGGAAGACGAAGGTGGTGGTGCCTGTTCACGAGGAAGACGAAGGTGGTCCAATTTGACGTACCACGTTTCCTCAACGAAATTATTCCGATATCTGACAAGGTCAAATACTTATGAGTGATCTTGGATAGGATGCTTTTGGGTCGATTAAAGATTAAAAAAGCAACTATAGTTGGGTTGCCATCCATAATCGACCCATTAATTGGAAGTGTCGCATTCAGGAGCGTACTGAGAAGGCTCACAGATGTTGGGCACTATGTAGACGGGCCATAGGCGCAAAATGGGGCCTGAATCCGAGGATAGTCCACCGGCTCTCCAGGAGCGTGATAAGACCAATACTTTCTTACGCATCAGTAGTTTGGCGGACTGCTATGGAGAAAAAGTGCAACATAAAGACCATACAACAGGTTCAGGAATATGTTGTCTTGGCATAAGCGAAGGGATGAGGACCACACCGACTAGGGCACTGGAGACTATTCTAGATATCGGACCTATTGACATACAGATTAAGTGTGAAGCAGCCACTGCGGCTATGAGACTTAAGGCGATGGGAGAACATGTCTCGGTATAATCGAGGCGATGACAGGAAACCTGGAAAGAATGGAAGAGGTTTCCGATCGGACACCTGAGACTACACTTGAAGTCGAGTGCGAGGCACTGCTACCAGCGTCACAGTTTTGGATTGATGGAACTCATCTGGAAGATCATGTTACGCAGATGGATCGAAGCTAGAAAACAGAGCATGGGGGTCTACAACAAGAACCCAGGGATTGAGATATGTTTTAGACTGCCTGAATATATACGATCCTGCAGATGGATTTCCGGGCGAAATGATATAGCTCCCATATAAACCGATCTCACGATTTGACTTGTTGAGCCCTTACAAGCCGCAATTTTTGTCCGATTTGGCTGAAATTTGCATTCGGCGTTCTGTTTTGATTTCCAACAACTGTGCCAAATATGGTCCAAATCAGTCTACAACCTGATATAGCTCCCATTTAACCTGTCTCTCGATCATCCTTGTACGGTTCCTAGAACTTTGGTATGTTGAATAAAATTATGTCCTTCAACCAATTTTGTTTTGTATAAATTTTTAGCAGAATCCATGGTGGTGGGTTCCCAAGGTTAGGCCCGGCCGAACTTAGTGCGTTTTTACTTGTTAATTTTTAAATATATATTTTGTAATTTTTAAATATATATTTTGTAATTTTTAAATATATATTTTTTAATTTTAAAATATATATTTTTTAATTTTTAAATATATATTTTTTTTTAATTTTTAAATATATATTTTTAATTTGTATATATATTTTTGTAAATTTTATATATTTTTTTATTATGATTTTTTTGGGACAATGAGGAACAGCAAAAAGTACATATTTGTTTGTTTTGAGCTGATATAAATATGTATTTGCACTTATTCTTCTTTGCCAAAAACTATTTAAAAAAATATTTGCTCAAACCTGTTAGCACATTAAATATCGAATTGTATTGTCAAATTATTTGCCAACCCAGGAACAAGTGCAAAATACTATTAAATAAGTCTATTTTGGATGACAGTGACGATGACGGTGGCAAAGATGATGATGGTGATTGTTTTGGGGGCAAACAACATCCTCCACCATTCACGAGTATTTATTGGCTACAGATTTGTGACAATGTCAATGTTTGCTCATGCGGCCATATGTGGCCCCCTGGTATGATCTTGGGCTTAGCCAAGTGCAGACTGTTGTGTGTCACAGTGGGAACAGGTAATCCACAAAGGAAGCATTGAGTATAGAAATTGAAATTTATTTATGTAATAGATCAAGTTTTTGGGATAATCGTCCACTAAGTGTGCTGTTTAATGCAGTAAGACCAAAAATTGTAATATAAGATTTTCTCAAATTTGTATTGGTGAAACTATGGCTTCCATGCGTAAAAATTGACTAATTTCTAGATTTTTGTTCTATTATATGTTACTTGTCTGATCCATCGTAGAGTTCAAATAATAGTTTATAAATTATTATTAAATCATTATTTTCTTTAAGATCTAAGCCAATTATTTGAAAAAATATTATTAAACTATCAGAATACTAGCATCCCGGTGGTCCGATTCGCTACCCTCGTTTTTGATACTTCCTTTTTAGTGTATGACTTCGGAAAACCTAGGTTGTCACTTAGTTTATAAGATTATGAAGTATTGTAATAATTGCGTATAAAATTTCCGAAATTTGTCTGTCGGAAAAATCATTAAGCCGCCCAATATATATTGTCAAAGTATAAATGAATTTTGAGCGCTTTAGCTCAATTCCTAAAGAGAGTACCAATTTGTATGTTTTAGTATCTAAATGTACGATTTTGAAAAATAAATCTTCTGGTCTCAAAAAATGTATGGTAAAGGTCTAGCTGTATCCCAGTTTTGAGAGTTGAGAGTTAACCGCCCAATATTGCCGTATCCTGATTTTGACTGCTTTAGCTCAAATGGTAAAGTATGCATCTTTTTGTACGTTTTAGTACTTAAATGTATGTATATTGAGTATTTAGGTACGAATAAAAAATATCTTCTAGTTGCTCATTATATTCTTTCAAGGTACCAATTACATCACAATTAGTGCGTTTTCTTCCACATGTCGTAGTTTTGTCAAGACTGCAACAATGTTTGCCAAATTGCATAATTTTAGTAATCCCCGTTCGTTGTAGACGAAGATAAGCTATTTCATACTTTTTTGCACTTTGTGGCACCAAAATGTATGAATTTTGAATTGATCATTTAGTCACCCATTATATATTTCCTTCTTGTACCTACATGCCAAATTTCAGACCTCTAGCTTCATCCATAAAGAAAGTACTAAATGGTACCTATTTTGATACCAAAATGTGCGAATGGTGAATAGATCATTTAGGCACCCGTCATATATTTCTAAGTTGTACCTGCATGCCAAATTTCGGACCTCAAGCTCCATCTGCACAGAAAATACTAAATGGTACCAATTTTGATATCAAAATGTACGACTTTTGAATAGATCATTTAGTCATCCATCATTTATTTCCTAGTTGTACCTACATGCCATATTTCGGACCTCTAGCTCCATCTATAAAGAAATTACCAAATAGTTCCAATTGTGGTACTAAAATGTTCGAATTGTGAAAAAATCTTTTTGTTGTTCCAGGTTCGAATCCCAGACGGGCTCTGCCGAATTTTTTAATTTTTCAAGTTTTCTGCATGTTAGGGCGAATATCATAAAATTTTACAATTTTTGTTTGTTTCTCTTTCGAGACGAGCTCAATGATCGGGATTGCAGTTGGACGCCCATAATATATTTCAAAGTTTTACTAAATACCAAATTTCAGAGTATGGAAAGTACCAAATGATACCAAAATGTACGAAATGTCATAGTCACCCATTCTATTCTTCCTAGTTGTACCTACAAGCTAAATTTCAATCATCTAGTTCCATCTGTTAAGAAAGTACGAAATGGTACAATTTTTCCACTTTTCTTTTCACCCTCATCCTTTTGCACCAGATTTCGTTAAAGTAAAATTTCGAAATTCTACCTCTATCCATCCGCCCTGTACAAAGTTCATCCATTTCGTCCAGCCCTTTCCGCTGGGGAAATTTGTACTACTTCGTACTTTTTAGTTCTTAAACGTACAAATATCACCAAATCCAGCCTTCTCCCGCGCCTACGACCCAAGACCAACATTCATGCAAAATTTCATGATTCTAGCTTTAGCCGTTTGGTCTGCGCGGTGATCAGTCAGCCAGCATTCAGTCAGACACGCTACTCTTTTATGTATATAGATTAAAAATCCTCCACTGTTCTATACCACGACCAATATTAGGCAACATTTTATTTTCAACTTTCAAAATTTTAAAATGAGAATATAAGTGATTATATTTATATTTTTTTTTTGCTTTATGATATGTTTTAGGGCCCCTGGTGGTCCTTCAGTAATGAGAGAGCAAGTCAACCATAGAATAGAACACAAGACCCCTACAGTTTATTCAATTTTTTTGTATTCAATTTGCTGCATTATTTTTATTTGTTTATATATGTGTATATCTTTTATCTCTATAGTGATTGACGTTGACAAGTGCATCATCGTTCGGTTGCGGCCAGTACAGATAAGACAAATTAGGCATTTTACGTGTAATTTTTCTCGTTCATTTCTATTCAAAATTGCTTTGTTCTCTTACACTTTGCCAACATCTGTTACGAATTTTTTATGTATGAATTTAACAACATTTTATTGTTTTCATTTGAAAGATCAATTAATTCGAAGAACAGAAATGAAAGAACAGAAATAATTGTATGGGCGTACTATAGGGATTAAGTTGAAGGCAGAAGTGTGAACTAATAGAGTATTTTGAATTTATTTTTTTTATGGTGTACAAGTACAAGGTTTTTTTTCGAAACATACTCATAAAAATCATAAAAAAAGTCGATTGCACAAATGTACAAATGAACAAATCTGCCCCTGAATATTCCATTAAAAAACTGGGGATACTTCTGTCATATCAATGAGTGAAGTCCGATTAAAGTTTAAGCTCAATGATAAGGGACGGCGCATGAACGGCGTGTCGCATAGCGACACCACTTGGTAGATTAGGTTAGGTTAAAGTGGCAGTCTGCCATCACACTCACTTCGACTTTTTCGTCCATTGTGATACCACATGAAGAGAAGAAGGAAGATACCTTCTTATGGGTGATTTTTTAGCTGCTATTATTTTGCCAACATTGGTTTAAACAGCTCACACAAGTTTTGTTTTATGCTTCACTATCAAACATCTTCAGTTTGGTCTATAATTCAAAAGAAAAACGCTTGTAAAATTATAGAATTTTATTATCAAAAGAAAGTTTATCGCGCGCTTCTTCCATTGAGCGACGAAGCTCATTTTTGGCTTAATGGGTACGTAAATAAGCAGAATTGTCGATTTTGGAGTGAAGGTCAGCCAGAAGCATTGCTAGAGCTACCAATGCATCCAGAAAAAGTCATAGTTTGGTGCGGTTTATGGGCTGGTGGCGTCATTGGACCGTACTTCCTCAATGATGATGCGAATCGTAATGCAACTGTGAATGGCGAGCACGGTAGTGCTTAAATTTTTTTTTGCCTAAAACGCAAGAGCTTGACTTGCATGACATGTAGTTTCAACAAGACCATTTCATTCAATTTAAGAACGATCTTCCGTGACGCTCCTTTCATGCTTAAAAGCAAATAAACGCGTGATAAGTTCGGCCGAACCGAATTTTTATGTACCCTGCACCATGAATCGCATTGGTGGAGTTCTTTGCCCGGTATCTCTTTTCAGGTAAACAAAGGATATGGATAATAATTGCTTTGCTATCCGAGCTACATCCCATTCGGATCATTGTTAGGTTAGGTTTATGTAGCAGGCTGTCATTTTTTTTCGTCCATTGTGATACCACAGGAACAGGAGAATGAAGATATCTTCTAGTTTCTACCGCTGAACCATCCAGATCGCTTTAAAAAGCCTAACAACTTGCGAATATTCACATCCGCTAAATCAGACAAGTTCTCAAAGAAATGAGAACCTAAAGTGGAACTCCATCTGACTGCCAGTGCGGGACACATACACAACAGATGATTTATAGTCTCTTCTTCCTCGACGTCCTCACAGCATGGGCAAAAGTCGTTACTTGCAATCTTCAGTCTGTCAGCATGTTTTCCCATCAGACAGTGGCCTGTCATGACGGATGCAATGACTGAGACGTCATTTCTGGCCAGTGATACCAAAGCGGTAGACCTCTTCAAGGCGAGAATGCAAATTTGCCCATGAACATTCCATTAAGGAACTGTGGCAAACTTCTCACATATCAATGAATGCTGTCCGATTTAAGTTCAAGCTCAATGATAGGGGGCCAACTTTCTGCGAGGAGGGTTGCCAAATTTCGGGATTTGACAACCTTTGTGTCGCAATCTGCCAACTGACAGTTCTATAGTAAAGCTTGACATTTTTGAGGTTATACGTACTCAGAACGTTTTGACATACGAGCGCTATTTGTGTTATTTACAGTAACTTAAAAGATTCATCCCCCAAAAAATGGAATTAAATCGTGAATATTTTCGCGCGATTATTGTTTAGAACTTTCGTCGTGGATTAACTCAGAAATGCTCCATCAAAGACCAGTGTTTATCGATGGTATGGTGAATTCAACCAAGGTTGTAGTTTACTCCAAGACAAATGTCGTGAAGGTCGTCCAAAATTTGTTGCTCCAAAAACCATTGATGCTGTGCGCCAACTAATTTGCAAGATCTTCATGTTACCTATCGTGAGATTGAGACAACCTTAGTCATTAGTGGGTCCCGCATAAATTCAATATAGCATGAACATTTGAAAAAAATTGTTCGAGCGATTGACAAATTGTCAAAAAAGGCTCGTGTCGAAAGAAATGCTCCAAAAATACGATTGACAGGTGATGAATCGTAGATTTACGCGTATGAGCCCAAAAGTCAACAGCAGTCGACTGTTTGGATGTTTCAAGATGAACCAAATCCAACAAAAGTTGCTCGCTCACGAAGCACTTCCAAGCAAATGATCGCCTGTTTTTTCG
Organism: Stomoxys calcitrans; assembly: GCF_963082655.1. Classification (NCBI taxonomy): domain Eukaryota; kingdom Metazoa; phylum Arthropoda; class Insecta; order Diptera; family Muscidae; genus Stomoxys; species Stomoxys calcitrans. The sequence continues at coordinate 185,210,679 of NC_081552.1, read as the reverse complement.
GAAAAACTGGACATGTCGCAATCGTACCACTAGAACAACACAGAACCGTCAACTATCAGTGGTACACAGCCATTTGTTTGCCTGTTGTCTTCCACGAAATCAGGAAGACCAACCGGCGTAGACAGATCACTCTTCACCACGACAATGCAAGCTCTCACACATCGGCTCAAACAACTGCATTTTTGAGCACTCAAAATATCGATTTGGTGAGTTATCTACCGTACATTCCCGACTTGGCACCGAATGACTTATTTTTATTCCCGTACGTAAAAAATAAAATGAGAGGTCAACGTTATTCGATACCTGAAAAAGTGGTTGACGCGTTCAGAATGCATGTTTTGAAGATACCTCAATCAGAGTGACAAAATATTTTTTTACTTGATAAAGACGCTCACAAATGTCGCCAGCGTTAGAAGGGGATGACAGCGCTGAAGATTTTTTCTGGTGTTCCCGCCAGGATTCGAATCCATGCGTTCAGCGTTATAGGCGCACATGCTAATCTCTGCGCTACGGTGGCCTCCATTAAGTCTCTCTCAAGTCTAGATTAGGCCACATAGTTTTGGAATGCTCACAGCTATATGAGGTTATAGACCGATTTAGACCGTATTTGCCATAGTTGATGGAAGTCATAAAACAACACTATGTGTAAACTTTCAGCCAAATCGGTTGCAAATTGAGCCTTCCATGAGCCTAAAAAATCAAATCGGGAGTTCGGTTTATATGGGAGCTATATCAGCTTCTTGACCGATTTGGACCGCACTTGGCACAGTTGTTGGAAGTCGTAACAAAACACCACTTACAAAAGGTCAGCCAAATCGAACAAAAATTGCGGTTTCCAGGCGCTCAAGAAGTCAAATCTGAAGATCGGTTTATATGGGAGCTATATCCAAATCTGAACCGATATGACCCATTTGCAATCCCCAACGACCTACATCAATATTAGGTTAGGTTAGGTTAGGTTGAAAAGAGGGTGCAGATATTAATCCGCCCCATGCCACTATGGACATACACCTCAGCCAGTAATCGGCTTGTTGTGCGCTCTAAAATTATAAAGTAAGCTCTAAAAAGAAAATTTTAAATTAGGAATTCCGTGCTACTTACAAAATTCTTAGCTATTTTCAATACCACTCCCCTAAGTTGGTTCATGTCTGGTATTGTATCTCCACCTAAGTGCCGGTATCTGTTAGACGCGAAAGCCGGGCAATGACAAAGGAAATGCTCCAACGTCTCATCACCTTCCCCGCATGTCCAACACATGCTATCACTTGCCGCATCGATTTTACATAAGTGAGCTCGTATTCCTATGTGTCCCGTTATGATTCCAATAGCTATACTGACCTCCTTCTTGCTTCCTTTCAGTAATAGCCTCGTCTTCTCACGATCTGGTTCCCCCATCTGGATCCCCGCCGTCCTATCGATCGTTTACCTGTTCCACAATGTTGCATTCGCATCCGTCGCCCACTCCCTTAACTTTATCGACAGCAGTCCTTTGGCCTTCACCGCGAAATCGCCTGCCCTCTAATTTCTCCTAACTCCGTTTTGGCCCGCATCCAAAAGATGTGGATTTTGCCATCCTCAGAGAAGGCGTTAATCTCCTTCCAACACTGCAAGACTGTTCGTGATCTTACCGTCACGGTTATTATTGCCCTTCTGGCAATTTTACTGTCGGTAAAGATGTTCACACTCGACGTCCTCGCGTTAGCAACACACCACATCACGAATTCCGTGAACGCCCTTAACTCCGCCTGCAGGACCGTATTATGGTCAGGCAGTCTAAAACAATTCTCAGTCCCTGGGTTGAGATCTGTTTTAGACTGCAATATTAAGTGTCTGTGGAAAATTTCAAGTGGCTAGCTTTACGCGTTCGACCACTATCGTGATTTCGACAGACGAACGGGCGGACGGACATGGCAAGTTCGACTCAGAATGTAGAAACGATCAAGAATATATATGCTTTATGGGGTCCTAGATCAATATTTCGAGGTGTTACAAACGGAATGACTAGATTAGTATACGCTCATCCTGTGGTGGTGGGTATAAAAATCAGGTCAAGTGCCTGGGGGAACACCCCTACCCTTAAAAATTCTTTATTTAATTCTAGGCTGATTTCTATAAAATTCACCAGTAATGTCGAGAGTCATAAGAAACCCCTTCCTGCCAAATTACGAGAATCGGTTAACAAATTAGCACTTTATTGCAATATTTTTCAAAATCGGACGAACATATATATGGGAGCTATATCCAAATCTGAACCGATTTCGAACAAACTTCTCAGATAAAGTGGTAGTCGACGAGAAAGTCGTTGTGCAAAATTTTGGCAGGATTGGTCAATAAATGTACTTGCTGTGACTCTAGAAGTTAAAATCGGGCAATATATAAATATATATATGTATATATATATATATATATATATATATATATATATGAGAGCTATATCAAAATCTGAACCGATTTTCATGAAATTCACCAGTTATGTTGAGAGTCAAGAGAAAAGTCTTCCTACGAATTAACATTTTATTGCAATATTATTGTAAATCGGACGAATATATATATGGGAGCTATATCCATATCTGAACCGATTTTCTCCAATTTCAATAGACTTCGTCTCTTGGCCGAAATACATGCCTATACCAAATTTGAAGACGATCGGATGAAAACTGCGACCTGTACTTTGTACACTAATTAACATGGACAGACGGCCAGACAGACGGACATAGCTAAATCGAATTAGAAAGTGATTCTGAGTCGATATAAACAAATGCACTAAGTTATAATACCCTGTACCACAGTAGTGGTGTAGGGTATAAAAATTTGTGTAAATGAGTAAAAAGGCATTACATTCAGCCGGGCCGAACTTTGGATACCCACCCCCTCGGGTATTTATGTAAACCACGTATCGTCATAATCTGGTGATAAATGCATAATTTGTGCACCTTTTGCAGCTATATCAAAATATGGTCCAATTTGGATCAAATTAGGCACGGACATTGAGTGGCCCGTCTGTCTGTTGAAATCACGCTACAGTATCTCAAGATAGAGATACTAGGCCAAAACTTTGCCCAGATTATATATTTGTCCATAGGCAGATTCAGTTATAAGATGGGCTATATCGGACTATATCTTGATGTAGCCCCCATATAGACCGATCTGCCGATTAAAGGTCTTAGGCCCATAAAAACCACATTTATTAACCGATTTTGCTGAAATTTGAGACAGTGAGTTGTGCTAGGCCACTTGACATCCTTCTTCAGTTTGGCCCAGATTGGTCCAGATTTGAATATAGCTGCTATATAGTTCGAGTTCCCGATTTAAGGTCCTGGGTCCATAAAAGGTGCATGCTTTGTGCGATTTCGCTGAAATTTAGAACAGTGAGTAGTGTTAGGCCTCTTGACATCCTTCTTAAAAATAGCCCAGATCAATCCAGATTGGTATAAAGCTGCCATATAGTCCGATCTAGCGATTTAAGGTCTTGGGCCTATGATAGGCGCATTTTTTATGTTAGATTTTGCTGAATTTTGGGACAGTGAGTTGTGTTAGGCCACTCAACATCCTACTTCAATTTGATCCAGATCGGTCCAGCATTGGATATAGTTGCCATATAGACCGATCTCTTGATTTAAGGTTTTGGCCCCATAAAAGGCGCATTTATTATCCAATTTCGCTGAAATTTGACACAGTAGTTACTTGTGTTAGTTTTTTCGACATCCGTGTCCTATATGATTTAGATCGGTCCAGATTTGGATATAGCTGCCAAAAAGACCAAAATTCAACAGTGACTTTTATTTATTACACCTCTCAATGTCCGTGCCGTATTTGGTCCAAATCAGACCATATTTGGATATAGCTGCTGTGGGTGCATAAATAATGCATTTTTCACAGGATTGTTACGAAATGTGTGGTTGACATATATACCCGAAGTGGTGGGTATCCAAAATTCAGCCCAACCGAACTGAGTGCCTTTTAACTTGTTTTTTTTTTATTTTTTTTTATTTTGAAAAGTTTCATTGAAAATCAAATTTTTACATGTTAGAATTTTCTTTTCTTTGTATTTATAAAATCTTAATGTTTTTGTACTGCCGGTTTTATCCTTTTCTTGTTTGTGTTTACACAAAGACCTATTGAACCATATACAAAGCCCATAAAACCAGATTTTGAAACGAAAATGATTTTTTCCTTTTTTGCCTCAATATTCTAAATTATTATTGCGTTTTACCGCACAACTTTTCTAAATGAAATCGTTTGACGTCAATACGGCTAAATCAAACCAGATGCGTCGTACACACAGATACATAGAAGAGGAAAAGCAAATTTTTTCCCATTTATTTTAACAAATTTTCGAAAATTAATAGTCCATCTTCTTGTGGCATATTTGTGTGTCCATACTACAAAGAATTACATTCTTGTTTACAAAACTTAATTTGCCATACAATTTTGCACAAAAAATACAAAGAAAAAAATGAAAATGCATATACAAGGCATTGCAATTAGTTTTTTTTTTGTATTACTTTTTATAAAATTATAGAAAAAATATTGTTTTTGGCAAAAATACTAAACTAAAACATTTCCTGCCCCATTAGCCAAGAAAAAAAGCGGGTCAAAAGTTGAATGGGTCATCAACACCAGCAAGAGCGACGGACGGACAGTCAACCATTTAGAGACTGTCCGAGCCAAAAATACCCAACATACACTGCCATTGGAGTTCGCCTATCACTCATTTCCTCGACTTTTTCACTTGCACGACATTGCAGTTTTTGTCGTCATCGCTGCCGTATTCCATGTCATCTCTCAATAGACAGTTTTGTTGAATCTATTTTGGGAATATTCGCAATGTGGATATTTTTGTTATCGAAAAAAAAAAAAAAACATAGTGACTTAATTGCAGCAATTGGTTCTCTGGTGGCATGTTAACCAACAATGGCCAAAACAGAAATGACAGACTACAAACAATTGATATTCATAAAAGAATGCTAAGATGTTTTGTTCATTCGACTAGAGTGCGTGGTTTGCTAAGGAATTAAGGAAAAATCAATTTTAATTATTTTTTATACGTATCAATATAATAACATTGCATACTTTTGGGGAGTTCTAAAACATATTTTAAGATATTTTATAAAGCATATTATTGGGATTATCTAAATCATACTTTTTATTTGGCCATAGGTAGGTTAGGTTAGAAGATGGGCTATATCGGACTATATCTTGATATAGCCCCCATATAGACCGATCTGCCGATTAAAGGTCTTAGGCCCATAAAAGCCTCATTTATTATCCGTGAGTTGTGCTAGGCCACCCGACATCCTTTTTCAGTTTTGCTCAGATAGGTCCAGATTTGGATATATCTTCTATATAGTCCAAGTTCCCGATTTAAGGTCTTGGGTCCATTAAAGGCGCATGCTTTGTCCAAATTCGCTGCAATTCAGTACAGTGAGTTGTGTTAGGCCTTTTGATATCCTTCTTGAAGATAGCCCAGATCATTCCAGATTTTGACAGCGAGTTGTGTTAGGCCGACCAATATCCTACTTCAATTTGGCATAGATCGGTTCGGTATTGGATATAGCTGCCATATAGACCGATCTCTCGATTTAAGGTCTTGGCCCCATAAAAGACGCATTTATTATCCGATTTCGCTGAAATTTGACACAGTTACTTACGCTAGGCGTTTCGATATCCGTGTCCTATATGGTTCAGATCGGTTCAGATTTGGATATAGTTGCCAAAAGAAGAGTTCTAAAACATATTTTAAGATATTTCATATATTATATTTTTGGGACTATCTAAAGCATACCTTTAGTGGTTATTTTCTAAATTCTCTTGCCTTCCTACCATGCTGTGCACTTTAATTTCGGTATGGTAATCAAAATCTTTCTTAAACGGTGGTGATACAATCCGAAGGTTACGTATTGGTTGGGAATTGCGTAGGAGAGGTAAATGCTAAGATGTTTTGTTCATTGGATTAGAATGCGAGGGTCGCTAAAAAATGCAGGGAATTTATAATGGAATTATAAAGTATATTTTAAGAGATGAAGCATAATTTTTAGGATTATATAACGCATAATTTAAGGAGTTATACTTTATATTCGCAGTGATAATCAAAAACATTCTTAAACGCTTGTAAATTACTCCTTAGGTCAGATTAAATTGTGAAGGGGAGGCGAATAAAATTTGTAAAAAACTTTCTATAAAAATATGGAAAAAATGTTTAAAAATTTTTTTATGTTGCCCAAATTTTCTTTAGAAATAAAATTTGAAAAAAATAACTGAAAATAAAATTTTAAAAAATTCTATGGTAAGGTTATTTTAGATTAGGTTGAGTGGGTTGCCCACCATAAGTAAGTCCACTCGGAGGCCAGTTTGGCCCATTGTGATACCCTAGAAAGAAAGGGAAGAGAAAGAAGATGTGAGATCTCGGACTAGAGGTTATACACGAATAAAAAAATTTAAAAAAAACAGGAGGAATGGAGAACTCGAGCGGGGGTGAAGATCGCCTATCTCCACGCAAGCACGGATGTACCTACGCCTGAGCTTATTGCACTCCTCGTCAAAACCATCCTGTTCCGTCAACAAATCTCATTGTCAAGTTCACCCAGATTGCAAATGAAACTGCTCCTCAGAAAGGAGAGCCTACATTTCTGCTGATCCGGACATGAACACAGCAACTGCTCGATAGTCTCCTCCTAATCTTCTTCGAGGCAACTCCTGAAAGTGCGGTATTCCCATGCGGCCTATGGCGATAAATCCTATACCAGAATTTCTCTTGCGGCTAATATAATGGCACACACCTCTGCCTGAAAGACCGAACTATCGCCCGGCTGTCTCAGAGAGATATACCGATATTGAGTGCGTCAGAGTAGACCCCAAATCCAGTCCCTTATTCCATCTTGGAGCCATCGGTGTAGATCGAGGTCTCATCCACCTCAAGTACAGCATTCGCTTTCCATTCATTCCTCCTAGGAAAACAAATTGCAAATGCTCTCACCCCAATCGGCACTGATGCAAGGTAGTCGAAAATCCTCCTCAGTTTACCGTCCGCATCCATTACACCCAGAATCGAACTGCGGCTGCCACCGTCTTTCAGCATGCCGAGCTCCCTCAGCCTAAGCGCGACCTTGGCGACGCAGTTCCGAATATAGGCCTCAATGGGCTGCATATACAGCATCGCTTCCAGGCCTGCCTGCGGTGCGGATCCCTGTGAGCCCACGGCTTTCCACCATACCAGTGCTCCATAGGTCAGTACTGGCCTCCCGATGGTCGTATGCACTTTCCACTTCCTACCGAACATCCTCCTGCAGGAGTTGAAAGCGAACAGTGCCTTACGGCTTCTTTCCTCGGTCCTCCTCTTTCAGGACAGTTTTGAATCGAGGACCATGCCAAGGTACATCGCCTCCTGCGACAGCCGCAGGGTGATCCCGCCCAGGGACGGGAGTCTGAACTCTGGTATCTTGCATCTACGCGTGAAGAGCACCAGCACCGTCTTCCTAAGGTTGGTCCTGAACCCATTTCTGGTAGCCCATCGTGACAATCTCCTCAGTGATCCTTTCATGGTCTTACTCATCGTCGACAGAAACCTGCCTCGGACCAGCAGCACGACGTCGTCCGCATAAGCGATTATCCTCGTGCCATCCCCACCGAGATCCAACAGGATTTCATTAATCGCGAGGTTCCATAGAATCTGCGAAAACACTACTCCTTGGGGCGCTTCTCTGGTCACCCACCTTCTGACCGCACTATCTCCCAGGTTCGCATTATTAATCCTGCCATAAAGCGTATTATTGATCCACTGGGAAATTATGGGGTGAATTCCCGTGTGGTCCAGTTCGGCGCTTATCGATCCTATCTTCACATTTTTGAAGAAGAAAACCAAAGAGTACTCCTTCTGTCGGAGCGACGACTCAATCTCCTGTACCATCTCGTCAAGCGCCGTCTCCACCGAACTGTCTGCCTTTGAGGTATGCGCGTTGTGCCCCACTGAAGTTTTCCGGCGTCAATACTCCTCTCTCCTTCAGGTCAATCAGTCTTTCCAGTGTTTTCAGCAAAAACGAAAAATGAGGTCATGCGTTAAGGCCGCATATGTAGGTATTGCGATATCTATCTACATGGAAATAAAATTTTAAAGAACGAGCTGATTAGTATGTCGCCCCTTGTTTTAAACAGTTCAGGCTGATGTTAAAGAATAGGGCCTTTATGCGGATTGTTGCTAGCCTCTCATCCACCGGAGTAAACTTAGAGACAAGGTGTTTTAGTCTCCGACTAACTACAGCCAAATATATCTCCAATACATCCGCCAGTGTGTATACTGCGCCCTCTCTACAAAGATTGCAGATACATTCCAGGTGCAGATACGCAAATCATCGTACTTAAAACGTTTGCGAGGGTCGGCAGCATACGAGGGGTCCGTTTTCAATCTTCTTCGTTTTTATACCATCCACCATAAGATGGGGGTATACGAATTTCGTCATTCCGTTTGTAACATATCGAAATATTGATCTGAGACCCAACTAAGTATATATATTATTGATCGTCTTGACATCCTTAGTCGATTTTGCCATGTCCGCCCGTCTTTCTATCTGTCGAAAGCACTCTTAACTTTCGAAGAAATTTTGGAAAAATACTTCTTATTAGTGTAGGTCGGTTCGGATTGTCAATGGGCCGATTTGGCTGAAATTTTACTCCAAGTGTTCCATTTTGACTTCCAACAACTGTGCCAAGTATGGTCCAAATCGGCGTATAACCTGATGTAGCTCCTATATAAACCGATTTCGGATCTTGACTTCTTGAGCCAATAGAGGGGGCACAATTATTATACGTTTTGGTTGAAACTTTGCATAAAGTTTTTTGGTTTGAGCGTCAATAACTGTGCCATGTATGGTCCAAATCGGTTCATAACCTGATATAGCTCCCATTTAAACCGATTTCGGATCTTGACTTCTTGAGCCAATAGAGGGCGCAATTATTATCCGATTTGGTTGAAGTTTACCATGAAGTGTTTTGTTTTAACTTCTAACAACTGCGCCAAGTATGGTTCAAATCCGGTTATAACCTGATAGAGCTCCCATATAATCCGATCTCGGATCTTGACTTCTTAAGCCGCTAGAGGGCGCAATTATTATCCTATATGGCTGAAATTTTGCACGAATTTTGACCAATAACAATTGTGGCAATTATGGCTAAGATCGGTTCATAACCTGATGCAGCTCCTATATAAACCGATTTCGGATCTTGACTTTTTGAGCCGACCGAGGGCGCAATTATTATCCGATTTGGCTTAAATTTTGCTTGAAGTGTTTTGGTTGACCATCAACCAAAATCGGATTATAACCTGATTTAGCTCCCATACAAACCGAGTTCGGATCTTAATTTTGACAAAATTTTAAAAAAGTTTCCATAGAAATAACATTTTTTGAAATAAAATTTTGTCTCTCTCAATTGCCTAATATCTGTATTTGATTAATTTTTGTTTTTTCTATTCACTTTTATGTTGACATGTGTGTTTTTGTTTTGTCCCTATGCGCCCTATCTTTGTTTTTGCCACATGACTGGCATAGTGCTGGTAGTGTGTCAGCATTGTAAATACGCTCTTAGACATTTCTAAAGTTTGCTTCCTGGTACAAACATTGATTGCCACATATGCTCTGCCACCACCAAAAACATGCCAAAGGCAGGCAATAATGCAGCAGCAGCGTATGAATTCTGTGTTGCATGGCCAAATGATCAGACGGCGGGTATGTAGGCAGGCATGCAGGCAAACGGGGACAGACAGACAGACATGGTTAAATATTTATGTATTGGCATAGATCCATATTGACCGAAAGTGAAATGAAAGTTCAATGAACGTTTAAAAGCTATAGTTTTATATGTCACTTTGCCTAAAAATTTAATGCAGACACAAACACACACACACAGACACACCACATGGGAATCTAATTAAGGCCAAAAATGAAAGAACTGATTTCGGTATTATATATCACTATTGACTTCATTAGAGTAATCTCTTTTAGACCCTAGAAGTTTGAAATTCTTGAAAATGAAAAATATTGATTTTGTAATAGGGCCAGTTTCTAAGCGAATTGTTCAAAGCATTGACATATGGCATACCGCAGAACGTTATTTATTCTCCATATATTGTAGCTGGCCAAATGTGTCTGGACGATTTTGTTTTCAATACCCACGCTAAATAAATTTAAATGAAAGTCTTAATATTTTGAATGATTCCATTTTAATGGTTTTGGAAGATCAAAAGAATTAAATTAAAATATATGATAGGTATACATATAATGGATTTTTTCATGTTTCTATCATTGACTTTGTCCCCTGCTCAAAGCCAATGAAATTTAAAATGTTTTAAAAGGAAACCAAAAACGTAAGAGAAATAAAATCACTATTTAAAAAAAAAAAAAAAACTTGGAACACGCATAAAAGTTGACTAGTTCAAGAACCTAAAGGATCTAAAGGCTGGTACTATATTCATTTTTCACCTGTAAAAACACATGTTATTCACGGTTACTTTTTTGAAAAACTACAAGAATCTCAATATAATAATTTTATGAATTTTTATTTCGAAAATAATGAGGGAATATCCTACTGAATAAATTGCAAGTTTTTTGCTTCAAAATCTATTATCTAACTAAGTAATCATGAAAAAATTTCGCTAAAACCGAATATAGTACCACCCTTAAAATGGCTTTTTAAAAATAAGTAGTTCTTCAAATATATTGACGGTCAAAACGTTTAGAACGATAGATCCTTCCCAAACCCACATTTACTTATTCGTTTAGCATTTTCGCTATTAACATTCATAATCCTTTTATAAAGGTATTACATCCAATACAATATTATAAAAGACGCACAGGTTCATGCTATATGAAGTTTCAACCAAATTTGGATGCAAATCTGTTCTTCACTCGCAAAGATTTTTCCTTAGAATTCTATTTTGTACTGATCAGTCTTCATTACCGTATGGGGATTTGTTGATGTGGGCCAAATAAAGTTATCAGATTCGTTTTGTACTCTCAAAGAATTTTCATTGGGGTCCAATATTGTCCCATTAGGTCTGCATGTCCTGTAGGCAGGTGTTTTAATGGAGCTCGGGCTGCTAAGATTTTAACCTAATTTGATTCTCATATTGGTCCAACTAGTATACTTGTATCGATACACTTGGTCACAAGTAATAATATGAGATTTATATATTCATCGGGCACCCATATTGTCAAGATCGGCCTACATGTCCTTTTAGGGTGAATTTGTTAGGGTGGGACGGCCCCCAGTCCCCCGAAACCAAGTTTTTATATCAGATTAGGGTGGGACGGCCCCAGTCCCCCGAAACCAAGTTTTTATATCAGATTCATACTCTACTCACAAATGCCTTTACTTGTATACACCTATTACCCTATTCGGTAAACATGTCCATTTGGATTAGTTTTGGGGAGGGGCGTTCCCCCAGGTAACTTGATCCCAAACTTTTTTTTAAAAGAAATTTATGTTTTTGTGTTACCCAGGGCCAAACTTTTATATCAGATTCGTACTTGCCTCGCAAATACCTTTAATTTCATACCCATATTGCCCCATTCGGTATACATGTCCCTTTGGATGAGTTTTGGGATGGGGCGTTCCCCCAGGTAACTTGACCCCAAACTGTTTTTTTTTTAAGAAATTTATATTTTTGTGTTACCATAAGTTAGAAAACATAATTTCGCTTAAATCGAAGATTAAGGTTAGGGTGAAGTGTCCGACAAATTGGCTTTCTGGCCTTGGGAGGTATATTCTGCTTTTATTGGCATGTACTACATGTTCCTGGGAGATGGATGGTTGGAGATAAGGGTCAATTTCATTTCAAAAGTAGGAAAACCGGACTGTGTTAATTTAAGTCTCTACACTTTGGCAAAAATGAATTTGACGGGGATGCGCCCCCGATTGCGCTGAAATTATGTTATGTAGATGTGGGTTGATCCCAGGAATACGAATCAGAAGTTCGTTTTTGGAGCAAATGCCCCTGGGCCCAAAACCAGGGGCATTTGCTCCCCTCATTCGATACTGTCGGGAACGTTATTTTTTTTTTTTTTTTGCAAAATTGAACAAAAATAAGCGATACGACACTGGATGTAATTTTATACCCACCACCATAGGATTTGGGTATACTAATTTCGTCATTCTGTTTATAACACCTCGAAATATGCGTCTAAGACCCCATAAAGTATATATATTCTTGATCGTCATGACATTTTAAGTCGATCTAGCCTTGTCTGTCCGTCGGTCTGTCTGTCAAAAGCACGCTAACTTTCAAAAGAGTAAGGCTAGGGGCTTGAAATTTTGCACAAATACTTTTTATTAGTGTAGGTCGGTTGGGATTTTAAATGGGCCAAATCGGTGAATTTTTCAAGTTTTTTGCCTGTTAGGGCGAAGATCAATTAATTTTACAATTTTTGTTTGTTTCTCTTCTCTTTCGAGACGACCTTAATGATCGGAGATGCAAATGGCAAAGGGAAGCCAAAGATAGCAACACACACAAACCATTATGGGACGTGTTTCGTCTTTGGTTAGAAGACATTCTTTCTGTGGCAAATTACACTTCTTCCGTACTACACATGATTTTGTGCATCTTTTGGAAATTGTATTGATGGCTTCGAACGCTAGACAACGGCAACGGCTTTCGCTGTTGCTCCGTGTACCCAGTTTCAAATCCAACACACACCAACCACTATGGAACGTTTTTCGTCTTTGGTTAGAAGACTTTTCAACCATATTAGGTGTGTTGGCTTCAAGGGCCGTGCGTTGGTATGTTGTATTTGAATCGTATTAATAGCGAAAACGCATTTACGATACAATTATCGCATTAACCACGCTCGGTTCATGTTTTGATATACCTGCCATATAAACCGATCTTGGGTCTTGACATCTTGAGCCTCTATAGGGCGCAATTCTCGTCGATTTGACTCAAATGGTGTTTTAACATTACTTCTAACAACTGTACTAGATATGGTTCAAATCGGTTCATAACCTGATATAGCTGCCGTATAAACCGATCTTGGGTATTGACTTCTTCAGCTTTTAGAGGGCGCAACTCTTATCCGATTTGGCTGTAATTTTGCACGTGTTATTTTGGTGTCACTTCCAACCACTGCGCTAAATATGGTTCAAATCGGTTAATAACTTAATATAGCTGCCATATAAACCGGTCTTGGGTCTTGAGCTGCTAGATGGCGCAATTCTCATCCGGTTTGGCTGAAATTTTGCATGAGGTGTTTTGTTATAACTTTCAATATCAAATCGGTACATAACCTAATATAGCTGCCATAGAAACCGATCTGGGTTCTTGACTTCTTGAGCCTCTAGAGGGCGCAGTTATTATCCAATTTGGCTCCACCTCCTTTTCTTTTAGTGTTGACAATGGGCAATTTGACGATGCAACATGCAATGCTGCCGAAAATAACATAAAATATTTACGCTATCGCTCATCCACAGACAAAGTCGCCCGAAAACAGGTGACCGAATATAAGATCTCGACATCACAATACAACACCACCCATGAGTTTTTGTTGTATTATTTACAGAATTCATTTGTGTTGTTCTCACATACTTTACCCCCTCATGAGTTTACACACCAAAGTCTCTTAATCTCGTTTTCTTTAACATATATTGGTTGGGGGTTTCAAATTGATAGTCTCACTTGGGGGGGAAATTTTTAGATAAAATTCTCTCCTTTCCCTTTGAGATATTTTTTGTTTAACTGAGAACAATGTGGGAGAAGATTTCGGATATGTGCTCTTTTTTTCTTGATGTAGCCTAAGTGCGTGGAAGATGTTGTTGGTTAGAGTTGCCACTTTGGAGGAGTAAAGCATTTTTTTACTTTTGATACGAATAAGCAAAATATAAGATATAAGTCGTTGGGATAACTACGAAAACAGGGGATAAAATCGAAAAAAAACTACTAAAAGTATGCCGTGTGAAAACGGTTAGAGATATCGCTTTGAAATTTGGAATGATTAGAGATGAGATGTTAGCGAGATCATGTGGCAGGCCCCTAAAGTTGGAATTCCTGAATAAACTTCTGGCTCATGACATGGCGAACGCTGACTTCCCCGCACAATTGATAAAATTACAAAAAAAAAATTTAAACAAATAAGAGCATGCCGGGCCGAATCTTTTATACCCTCCACCATGGATCGCATTTGTCGATTTCTATGCGCGGTATCCCTTTTTAGGCAAACAAAGAATAATAAATAAGAACTTTTATGCTATTGGAGCTATATCAAGTTGTAGTCCGATTCGGACCATAAATGAATTGAATGCTGGACATTGTACAAGTAATTCTGTAATATTTCAGTCCATTCGGAAAAGAATTGCGCCTTGTAAGGACTCAAGAAACAAAATCGGTAGATCGGTTTATATCGGAGCTTTAGATCGATTCAGACCATATTGGGCACGTATGTTGAAGGTCATGGTACAAAACTTCTGTCAAATCGGATGAGAATTGCGCCATCTAGCGGCTCAAGAATTCAAGACTCAAGATCGGTTTATATGAAAGCTATATCGGGTTATGAACCGATTGGATTCATACTGAGCATAATTGTTGGAAGTGACACCAAAACACCACGTGCAAAATTACAGCCAAATTGGATAAGAATTGCGCCCTCTAAAAGCTCGAAAAGTCAAGACCCAAGATCGGAGGTTAGCATGTCCGCCTATGACGCTGAACGCATGGGTTCGAATCCTGGCGAGTCCATCAGAAAAAAATTTCAGCGGTGGTTTTTCCCTGCTAAAGCTGGCAACATTTGTGAGGTACTATGCCATGTATAAATTCTCTCCAAATAGGTGTCGCGCTCGGACTCATCTATAAAAAGGAGGCCCCTTATCATTGAGCTTGAACTTGATTCGCACTGCACTCATTAATATGTGAGAAGTTTGCCCCTGTTCCTTAGTGGAATGTTCATGGGCAAAATTAGCAACAGATTATGATCCGATTTGAACCATACTTAACACAGTTTTTGGATGCAATACCAAAACACCACGTGGAA
The DNA here is from genome assembly GCF_963082655.1 of Stomoxys calcitrans. Classification (NCBI taxonomy): domain Eukaryota; kingdom Metazoa; phylum Arthropoda; class Insecta; order Diptera; family Muscidae; genus Stomoxys; species Stomoxys calcitrans. Next base: position 185,195,671 of record NC_081552.1, on the reverse strand, counting down.
AATATCAGTCAAATCGGATAAGGATTGCGTCCTCTAGAGGCTCAAGAAGTCAAGACCCAAAAGCGGTTTATATGGCAGCTATATCAAAACATGGACCGATTTGGCCCATTTACAATCCCAACCGACCTACACTAATAAAAAGTACTTGTCAAATCGGTCCAGATTTGGATGTAGCTACCATATAGAATGATCTCTCCATATAAGGTTTTTGGCCCATAAAAGGTGCATTTATTGTCCGTTTTCTCCAAAATTTGGGACTTTTGCGATTTGGCCCAAATCGGTCCAGATTTTGATATAACTGAAATATAGCCCGATCTCTCGATGTAAGGTTTTGGTCCATTAAAAGGCGCATTTATTGTTCCATATCGCCGAAATGTGGGACAGTGAGTTGTGTTAGGTTCTTCGACATTCCTCTTCAATTTGGCCCAGATCGGTTCAGATTTGGATATAGCTGCTATATAGACCGATCTCTCGATTTAATGTCTTAACCCCATAAAAGGCACTTTTATAATCCGATTTCGCTCAAACACATTGACTTATTGACTTATGTTAGGCTCTTCCACATCCGTGTCGTAGATGGTTCAGATCGGTGTATATTTGAATATTGCTACCAAAAAGACTAATATTTTGCTCTACAAAATTTAACAGTGACTTATACTATTTAGATCTCTCAATATCCGTGTCGAATTTGGTCCAAATCGGACCATATTGCGTTAAAGCTGCTATGGGGGCATAAATTTTGCATTTTTCACCGGATTATGACAAATGGTGGTTTAAATATATACTCAGGGTGGTGGGTATCCAAAGTTCGGCCCGGCCGAACTTAACGCTTTTTTACTTGTTTTAAATAACTCATAAACAGAAATTTTGATATCCTTATTAACGGTGGGATATTAAGGGGCCGCGCCACCAATAATGATAATGTGGGGCTCAAATGAAAGGTATTTGAGACTAGAGCACGAATCTGATTTATTGGGGCCCACCTCACCCCAAAAAATATCCTCCTAACGGGACATATTTACCGACCATAGCAATATGAGACTCAAATGAATGGTTTTTGGGAGTAAATCACCAATACAATATCCACATTGGGGTAAAATGTCTGAAAGGCCGTATCAGCATCCCCAAGCAGGACTTGTTTCCTGGCCGAGATACTATAGGGTTCAGATAAAATAAGAGAGAGAGAGAATAAAGGCACAGCGGAGTGGGCCCTGTCCAGGTAGTTCTTAAATAAAATTCAGTCAGTCAGTAGAGTATCTCGTACGTTTGGCATACTCTGAGAGCATTAAAAGTCTACAAATGTTTTTTATGAAGAGAATTTTTTGACAATAACAGAGAGAATTTTCCTTTTCCCTTATTCACATTTGTGGGGGGAAACAGGCGTTAGTTTTTCGTTTCCTTATACTCTTACTAATGTAAGAGCAAAAGATATTTCGTTCATATAAAGATCTCCTTTATTATGAAGCTGTGCGCCAATGAGCTGCTGTGCGGCTGGCGCTGAGTCTGTACGCTAACAATGACGACTATTTTGTAGAATTTTGTGGCAAAGGCGGAGAATTTTTATAAAAGAAATTTTCAAAATCATTATGAATTCAGTCAATATTTAGATCTTCAGCCAATACGTTGTTGTCGTTTTGTTTAACGAGTACGCCAGAAAAAACGAAACGTAACGAAGCTAATAAAAGGAAAACAATTCAAAAACAACAACATTAGACGAAAAAAAAAAAAACATAAAACAAAAATAGATACAGAATTTTTGTTGTATTTATTGAAAAAATTACAAAAAAAAATTACAAAAATATTGTCTTAAAGGAAAAGCAATACGGTTTTGTTTATTGTGGTATTTAGTAGAAACCAGATCACCCCCAAAACCCATCATACGTGGACATTTTCAATGGAAAATTTGTAACAACGCATTTTAATTGATTGCAATCAATATGGATGGATAATCGAGACCGCAAAATGTTGTCAGCAGAATAAAACAACCAACAACAACAACCACCGACATTATTCATATGCATATAATGAAATTATCTTTGGGGAAGATTAAATTAATCAAAATGTCTTTTTTGATGTTATATAAATCGGTCACAAATCAAGCAGCCACCAACAAGCACCAAGCCAGTCATAGAAAAGCACCGAAACTCTAAAAAAAAAAAATATTAAAAATTCTAGCTCGTTTGGGGTTTTTGGTTTTTCGAGCTGACAGTTAATGTCAGTATTTATTATAAATTTGTGTTTTTGGTTTTTCAATTTTTTTTTTCACTTTGTGTGTTTTCTACAATAATTTTTGCCATTAATATCTCAACGATCGATTTTGATGAACAACCGCAATAACAAAAACATGAAATGGATATTAAAGTCTAATAGGCAGCCAAGCCAAAGCCTGAACCCTGTCTCCAGGCATCCATCGTTCGATCGATCCATACGATCACTTTATCATTAGATGATCAATTACATTCCTTTGAAGCCTTATTTGGTTACCCAGCCGCCAACAGAACACGACCCAAAACGCATCAAGTTTGATGCCATATTTGTCAATGGGACACAACATATGAAAAGCATTCAGCCAAGTTGCAATTCAACAATGGCACAATAAATTATAAGCGTAATTAAATTTCATAGCTTAAAGCCTCATATTTTTGTTGCTTGGAGTGTTTTCATTCAACTTTTTTTTAAACTGCCATTAAAATTAAAATATCGAAAAATGATGTAAGATGTATTTTAGCTTGTTTTTTTTTTTTTTTTTTCACTGACAGTCTTTCTTTTTTTTTTGTTATTATTACGAGATTAAGAATTTCCTTCCCGTTTTGTCTGTACATTTGCTTGTTTTATGTGGCCTAAATGTTTCCGTTACGTTTTTAAAGGTTTCATAGCGGTGTTCAACAAATTTCAAAACTATAAAAAAATTGTCTCATCACTTTTTTAATTTTTTTTTTTTCGTTTTGCGTTCAAGTGACGAAAATACATTTATAATATTTGTGTTGTTTCACACAAGTCAAAAGGAAAAAATCAACAACAACAAAAACTAAATTGTTAGCAAACACCGGCAAAAATAAATACCCAAAGGCACAAATATCTGTGTTCAAATGCGTTCAAATCTCATATAGCCATCAACATCTGTTGTGATTTACGACCCGAATTCCCAAACAAATAAAGGAAATTTAAAAAAAAAATACAAAAAAGAAAATAATAATAGAATGTATTCCATCAATTGTGGAAGTAATTTCAATTGGAAGAAAAATATTTAAAACAAGTAAAAGCGTGCTAAGTTCGGCCGGGCCGAATCTTATATACCCTCCACCATAGATCGCATTTGTCGAGTTCTTTTCCTGATATCTCTTTTTAAACAAACAAAGGATAAAAGAAAAGAATTGCTATAATATTGGAGCTATATCAAGTTATGGTCCTATTCGGACCATAATTGAATTGAATTTTGGAGATCATAATAGAAGTCATTGTGTAAAATTCCAGCCAATTCGAGTAAGAATGCGTCCTTTAGGGGCTCAACAAGTACAATAGAGAGATCGATTTGAACCATATTTGGCACAGTTATTAAAAGTCATAACAAAACACGTCATACAAAATTTTAGCCAAATCGGATAAGAATTGCGCCCTCTAGTGGCTAAAGAAGTCAAAGTCTATGGTCGGTTTACATGGCAGCTATATCAGGCTACAGGCCGATTTAGACCATACTTAGCACAGTTGTTGAAAGTCATACCAAAACACGTCGTGCAAAATTTCAGCCAAATCGGTTAGAAATTGCGCCCTCTAGACGCTCAAGAAGTCAAGACTCCAGATAGGTTTATGTGACAGCTATATCCAGTTATGGACCGATTTCAACCATACTCAGCACAGTTGTTGAAAGTCGTAATAAAATACCTCAGGCAAAATTTCAGCCAAATCGGATGAGAATTCCGCACTCTTTTGGCTTAAGAAGTCAAGATCCATAATCGGTTTATACGACAGCTATACCAGATTATGAACGATTTGAAGCTTAGCGCAGTTGTTGGAAGTTATACCAAAACACCACGTGCAACATTTCAGACAAATCAGACGAGAATTGCGCCTTTTAGAGGCTCAAGAAGTCTAGACTCAAGATTGGTTTATATGGCAGCTATATCAAAACATGATCCGATTTGGCCCATTTACAATCCCAACTGATCTACACTAATAAAAAGTATTTGTGCAAAATTTCAAAGCGACTTGCTTTACTCCTTCGAAAGTTATCGTGCTTTCGACAGACAGATGGCCGGACATGGCAAGATCGACTTAAAATGGCATGACGATCAAGAACATATATAATTTATGGGGTCTTAGACGCATATTTCGAGGTGTTACAAACAGAATGACGAAATTAGTATAACCCCATCCTATGGTGGAGGGTATAAAAATTAAACTTCAAATGAATACAATGAAACGTGCTACGTTCGGACGGAATCTTGGGAACCCACCACCATGGACTCTGCTTAAAGTGTTCAGAAATGATCTTAGTGCATATGTGTACTTTACTTCTGTGAACACTCCAAAATTATTATTATTATCTGGCCTAATAAAGACTTGAAGAGGTCTACCGCTTAGCGCTGGCTCGAACAGACGTCGCACAGTGAGAGAAAATCGAAAAAAAAGTAGTAAAAAATATGAAAACCAGGGGAGATATAATAGACCTCAAGCGGACTTTTTTGAAGGGATTTTTTATCACTACCCAGCAAAAAAAAATGGAAATCGAACCACAAACGAAGATTTGACAGCCCCAACAAATTTTCGAGGTACAGAGGTGACAAATTTTAGCGGCCTGCCAAAAGCCTCCCGGACAACCTAAAGCGTTGAAATTGTGCACACCATCTCGCTAAAACCTTAGCTCTAACCATTCCCTTTCTCACATGTCACATGTTTTAATAGTTTTTGTTTTTTTTTTATATTCTCCCATTGTGCCTCGCAATCATTGAGTCCGTCATAACAGGTCACTGTCTGTTCGGAAAACTGTCTGTTGACAGACTGAAGGTTGCATGTAACGACTTCTGCAGAAGCTGTGAGGACGTCGTGGAACCCGAGATTTTTGGAACATCTATTGTGTGTGTATCCCGCCGCACTCCTTCGAACTGCCAGTGCGGGTTCTCATTTCTTTGATAATTTGTCTGATTTAGCGGATGTAAACATCCGGAAGTTGTTGGGGTTTTTAGAGTTATCTACATTGTTCAACGGCTGGAACTAGAAGGTATCGCAATGGACGAGTACTTCTAAGTGGGTCTGAATGGTAGACTGCCACTTAAAACTAACCTTAACCTTACCTTAGGTCATTTTTGCACAACTGTCGCTGACAGTAAGGTAGTTTATGTGTCATATACCATAAACGATTAGCCACATGCGGTAACTCTTGTATCGCATGTAGCTGTTCGTCATCCCAGATTCGACAGTTTTGCTTGTTTACGTTTTGATTTAGCAAGAAATGAACCTTATCGCCGAACACAATTTTTTGATAAAACAGTAAATTTGGACATTTGCCACAGAGCTCGCTTTTGAATTTCGCCACGATAACATGGCAGAGTATTCTGAACACTATTCACTTTCACAGAAATAGTTATTATCAGTGCTGCTTGCACTAATGAAATACTGAAAAAAGTCAAACAACTTTGGTGGGCGAGTTTTTTATACCCTCCACCATTCTTTTTGTAACTACTCGAAATATTCGTCTGAGACCCCATAAAGTATATATATTCATGATCGTCGCGACATTTTATGTCGACCTAGCCATGTTCGTCCGTCCGTCCCTCTGTCTGTCGAAAGCACGCTAACTTCCGAAGGAGTAAAGCTAGCCGTTTGAAATTTTGCACAAATACTTCTTATTAGTGTAGATCGGTTGGTATTGTAAATGGGCCATATCGGTCCATGTTTTGATATAGCTGCAATATAAACCGATCTTGGGTCTTGACTTCTTGAGTCTCTAGAGTGCGCAATTCTTATCCGATTGGAATGAAATTTTGCGCGACGTGTTTTGTTATGATATCCAACAATTTTTCCAAGTATGGTTCAAATCGGTCCATAACCGGATATGGCTCCCATATAAACCTATCTGGGGTCTTAACTTCTTGAGCCTCTAGAGGGCGCAATTCTTGTCTGATTTGAATGAATTTTTGCACGAAGTATTTTGTTATGATACCCAACAACTGTGCCAAGTATGGTTCAAATCGGTTCATAACCTGATATAGCTGTCATATAAACAGATCTGGGGACTTGATTTCTTGAGCTTCCAGAGGGCGCAATTTCTATCCGATTTGGCTGAAATTTTGCATGACGTATTTTATTCTTACTTTCAACAACTGTGTCAAATAAGGTTCAAATCGGTTCATAACCTGATATAGCTGCCTTATAAACCGATCTGGGTTTTTGACTTCTTGAGCCTCTAGAGGTCGCAATTATTATCCGATTTGCCTGAATGTACGACCGATTGTCTCATGACCATCAACATACGTGTTTATTATGGTCTGAATCGGTCTATAGCCCGATACAGCTCCCATATAAATCGATCTCTCTATTTTACTTCTTGAGCCCCCAAAGGGCGCAATTCTTATTCGAATTGGCTGACATTTTACACAGGCCTCCAACATATAATTTAATTGTAGTCCAAACCGGACCATATCTTGATATCGCTCTAATAGTAAAGCAAATCTTTTCTTATATCCTTTTTTGCCTAAGAAGAGATTCCGGGAAAAGAACTTGACAAATGCGATCCATGGTGGAGGGTATATAAGTTTCGGCCCTGCCGAACTTAGCACGCTTTTCCTTGTTTTTTTTTTTTTCGAATCACCTTATATGTCAGAATTCATCTTATCTTAAATAACAACATAGTAAAATATGATACAGAGATAGGAGTTTGTAAAAAAGCCATCACCCTAATGTACATGTATATTACATTCCAAATTCGAGTTATGAAATCATATCAGGAAATAGGATTTTTATTGCAACTTTTTTGTCTAGGACACAATGGGATGACATTGTCCAGTAACAGTTCGGAAATTTCGTTTTCAGTTGGAACGCGTTTCTTATTTCAAACAAAATGGCTAGTATATACACCCATTACGCTCATCCTAAACATGTACTTTTATCTACTGCCAAAAAATTAAAGGTTTTGTTTCTTGTACCCATTAAAAAGCTTCATACGAAAATGTTTAACATAAATTCAATTGACTTAATTGATAGACAAGCCATGAAAGGATGAAGACGTCATTTACTTGGATAAAATCCAAACATCGTCCAGTGAACATATTTCAATTTAATGTTTTCCCTTGTTCCTCTTTATGGCTTATAATATACTCTTGTCAAATAATTTAAAATAACGGATAACATTTAAACTCGTGTACATATGCTACTGCTATTATAATAAATATCATTGATAGGGGCCATGTGTTGACTTGGCATTTTGACATTTACGTATATTGGAAAAAAATAGGCGCCACATCATCTGTGAATTGTGTTTACGGCTGTTATTCATTCCAAATTATAAAGGCAGCCTTATGGCTTTAGTACGAGCATAAGCATAGACAGGCTTCTTGGGGGTGGGCGGTTAAAACTTTTTTGGGGGGTGCTAACCCCAAAAAAGTTTTAGCGCATCAAGGATTTTAAAAGCTTCATTGTTTTCGATGAAATTTGCTAATTTTATCGCTAATAAAAATGAGGTAGGATAACAAAGAACCAGGAACCGATGGGTTGCATGCCTAATGGTTGGAATTTTAACATAATATGATTTTTTTTCTTGCACAAATACTTTTTTTTTTGCACAAATACTTCTTATTAGTATAGGTTGGTTGGGATTGTACGAGTATTGATATAGTTGCTATATAAACCGATCTCCCGATTCGACTTCTTGAGCTTCTAGAGGGCGCAATTCTTATCCGATTTGACTGAAATTTTGCACATATCGGTTTTGATTTTCAACGGTCATCAAGTACGGTATGTCAAGTATGGTCTAAATGGGTTCATAACCTGATATAGCTGCCATATGAACCGATCACCTGATTTGATATATGGAGTCATTAAAGTGTACAATTCTTATTCAATTTCGCTGAAATTTGCACATGTCATTTTGGTATGACTTCCACCAACTGTGCCAAGTATGGTTCAAATGGGTTCATACCCTCATATATAGCTGCCATAAAAACCGATATCCTAATTTGAATTTTTGAGCCTGTGGAGGGCGCTATTATTACTTGATTTGAATGAAATTTTGGAAGTTAAATTTTTCTATGACTTCTAACAGCCATGATAAGTACGTTTCATATCAGTCAATAATTTGATATAGTACAGATATTAATCAGCCCCATGCCACTATGGACATACACCTGTTGTTGTGCACTCTAAATACAAAAAAAGTAACATCGAAAAAGAAAATTGATGATAGGAATTCCGTGCTGCTTACAAAATCCTTAATTGTTTTCCATGCCACTCCCCTAAGTTGGTTAATGTCTGGTTTTGTGTCCCCATCTAAGTGACGGTATCTGTTAGACGCGAAAGCCGGGCAATGACAAAGGAAATGCTCCAACGTCTCATCATCTTCCCCGCATGCCCTACACATGATATCACTTGCTGTACCGATTTTACATAAGTGAGCTCGTAGTGCAATGTGTCCCGTCATAATACCAATAGCTATACTGACCTCCTTTTTACTGCCTCGTCTTCTAACGATCTGGTTCCCTCCATAGAATTTTCGTCTTACCGACCGTTTCGCTGTTCCACAGGGTTGCATGCGCACGCCCGTGACCTTTCCGTCCTGGTTGTTATTGCCGTTATGGCAATTTTACTGTCCGTAAAGGTGTTCTCAAGGAGGCCACCGTAGCGTAGATGTTAGCATGTCCGCCTATGACGCTGAACGCCTGTGTTCGAATCCTGGCGAGGCCATCAACAAAATTTTTCAGCGGTGGTTTTCCCTCCTAATGCTAACATTTGTGAGGTACTATGCCATGTAGAAACTTCTCTCCAAAGAGGTGTCGCACTGCGGCACGCCATTCGGACTCGGCTTTAAAAAGGAGGCCCCTTATCATTGAGCTTAAACTTGAATCGGACTGCACTCATTGATAATTGAGAAGTTAGCCCCTATTCCGTAGTGGAATGTTCATGGGCAAGATTTGCAAAAAAAGATGTTCACACTCGACGTCCTCAAATTAGCACCATACCACCTTACGCATTTCGTAATCGCCCGGATCTCCGCCTGCTGGATCGTATTATGGTCGGGCAGTCTAAAACAGATCTCAGTCCCTGGATTCTCAATGGCCCAATCCGTTCTCTAGCTTTGATCCATAGGTGTAACATGATCTTCCAGATGGCAATGGTAGGGTTCCATCAATCCAAGAGCGTGCCGCTGGCAGCAGTGCCTCGCACACGACCTCAAGGCTCACCTCATATATCCGATCGGACTTCTTCTCTTCCTTTCAGGTTTCGTATCGTCGCCTCGATTATACCGCGATTATATGAGCTGCTCCAATTCTCCATACATTCTCCCATCGCCTTTAATCTCATAGTCGCAGTGGCTGCCTCACACTTAATATGTATATCAATGGGTCGGATATCTAGAGTAGTCTCCAGTGCCCAAGTGGGCGTGATCTTCATCGCTCCACTATATATATATATGGTATAGCATATATGTACCTGAAAAGTCATTCAAAGATGTTGACAAATGTTATCCATGGTGGAGGGAATATATGATTCAGTGCGGCTGAACTCAGCACGCTTCTAGTTGATTGTATTTATTTCAGTTTATTTTGCTTTATTTTTTATGATTTATTTCATTTTATTGGGTTGCTCAAAAAATAATTGCGGATTTTTTTAAAGTAAATAAATGCATTTTTAATAAAACTTAGAATGAACTTTAATCAAATATACTTTTTTACACTTTTTTTCTAAAGCAAGCTAAAAGTAACAGCTGACAACTGACAAAAGAAAGAATGCAATTACAGAGTCACAAGCTGTGAAAAAATTTGTCAACTCCGACTATATGAAAAATCCGCAATTACTTTTTGGGCAACCCATATTTTAATTTGTTATTTATATTTATTTTGTTGTATTTTTTTAATTACTATTTTAATTTATTTAGTTTTATTTTTGTTTATTTTTTTATTTTATTTTTTTTGCTTTATTTTACTTTATTTTATTTTGTTGTATTTTTTTTAAATTTTATTTTTTTAATTTTATTTCATTTTTTTAATTTTCATTTATTCACCATTAATTTAGTTTTGTTTTTATTTTTTTTTTACTTTATTTTATTTATTGATTGATTTTATTGTAATTTTTCATTTTATTATATTTAATTCGTTTTATATTTATTTATTTTATTTATTTATTTCATTATACCCCTAACAAACAACATATTTTCTAGCTGGTAGCTTGCTGGCCTGAAATTGCTAACATTTCTTTATATTCATCGGTGCCGCCAATCAACTTGTTTTCTTTGGTCTTAAATATCCGGTAGCCCATCAGATCCTGATGGCTTATTATTTTCAGCCGTGTTACTACTATTTTGACTTTATTTTGGTCGTATGTTTGTAACTATAGCAATTAAACGGTCAGCGGCTTTATTTACTTCGGCACAGTCAATCAACATGTCACTTTCGGTCTTAAAAATCTCAGCTGGTTACCCGTCAGGACCTGCTGTCGTCTTATTCTTTAGCCGAATAACTGCTATGTTGACTATATTCTGGCTGAACAGATATCTCAAGCCCCCATCGGGTATTGGTTCTGGCGTGCCGCGGGGGGAGGCTCCTTAGAGATACATTAACTTAAGCTATTATATCAGAAAAGTATCACTTTTCTCAGCTAGAAAACATCCAGTAGTATTAAACAAGTAAAAGCGTGCTAAGTTCGGCCGGGCCGAATCTTATATACCTTCCACCATAGATTGCATTTGTCGAGTTCTTTTCCCGATATCTCTTTTAAGGCAAACAGGGGATAAAGGAAAATAATTGCTGTAATATGGGAGCTATATCAAGTTATGGTCCGATTCGGACCATAATTGATTTGATTGTTGGAGACCATAGTAGAAGTCAAGAAGGCGCTCAAATAGTTTTATATGACAGCTGTATCCGGTTATGGGCCGATTTCAACCATACTCAGCACAGTTGTTGAAAGTCATAATAAAACATCTCATGCAAAATATCAGCGAAATCGGATAAGAATTGTGCCCCTTAGTGGCTCAAGAAGTCAAGACCCAAGATCGGTTTATATGGAAGCTATATCAAAACATGGACCGATATAGCCCATTTACAATCCCAACCGACCTACACTAATAAGAAGTATTTGTGCAAAATTTCAAGCGGCTAGCTTTACTTCTTCGAAAGTTAGCGTGCTTTCGACAGACAGACGGACGGATGGACATGGCTAGATTGACTTAAAATGTCATGACGATCAAGAATAGACGAATATTTCGAGGAGTTACAAACGGAATGACGAAATTAGTATACCCCCATCCTATGGTGGAGGGTATAAAAATTACATTATTGCTACAACTAGATAAAGTTGTCTTGTTAAAGTATTGACTCCTCATAAATTATTCGCTCTAAATTCCTAAAGATATCTCAACTAATACATCATTATCACCTAGTCTACAATAATGTCATCCATTATATTACGTGTTTTCTACTTAGCATTGCTTGTAAACATTTCTTCTGTTTGTTTTCTAACTGTGGGGAATAAAATTCAAATCCCCAATAAGTCCATTTATATGAAAGATGCATTGCTATGCGGCATATATGATCGAGTGGATGGATAGATCTCTTGCACAGGCGGTTGGACGCTTGGTTGGTTGGCTGGTTGATTTAACTGACGTGATTTCCTCATGTTATTTTTAAAACATTTTCCTTATGCTTTCGTATGAATGCTCTCCAAATATACACCGACCACCTCTTGAGCACTGCGTGGGTGATTCATTCGAAATTTAACAAAAACAGAGAATACAAACATATACTGAAAAATCTTCGTTCTAACACTTTTGTTTTCATTGCGCGTTTTTGTTTTTCTTCTTCTTCTTTTTCGTTCTTTATTGTGTTGCGGCTTTTGCAGACTATATATTGGCTAATTATTCTTCGGACTGAGGAATAAATCACACATTATATTCTTTTCCAAACACAGATTTTGCCTAATTTCTTATCGACCTAACATGTAGGTGTCCGTCCATGTGACGTCATGGCATTTTTAGTGGCGTCCAATAAATTTGATTGTTATTTTCTGGGCCACCCAACTAACTTGTGCTAGCTGCTGGCTGCTGCTTGCCCCTGACCTAACCATGAGATACACTTTGGTTTTTTTGTTAGTTTCATAATGTCTTCTTTAATTTTCATGGATTAAATGAGAAATTTTTCGTTATTTATTACACATCAAATTTTTGTTTTAGGCGAACATTGTCAAGGGAATTTAGGCAAGGCTAAAGAAATTGTCTTCTAGCCAAAGTGTTGAAAGGTTAATATATTTATTTTCGTTTTTTGTATATTTTTATGAAATTTAATATGAAACCAATAGTTTTGAGAAAATTATGATAATTATGCAGAAATTATTTTATATATCATGCATTTTATACTGTGATGTGTTAAACAAAGGCAACGATTCGATTTTTGTTGAAAACAAGCGATTCAAAAACCATTCTTAGCAAATGTGGGAGGAGAAAAATTAAAAAAAAAAAACAATATATTTTATTTAGTTTTATTATATTTTGTCTTATTTTATTTAATATTTTTTATTTTATATTATTTTTATGGTACTTTTTTTAAATGTTATTTTTTTTTTGTTTTATTTTTGTTACTTTTTTTTAAATGCTATTTTTTTTTAATTTCGTTTGTTTTTGAATGTTTTTTAATTTATTTTTATTTATTTTAGTTTAAAAAGAATAAAATTGAAATAAAAAAATCAAAACAAATGGCATATCCCCTAAAATTATCTCAGAAACAGGAATATGAAGTCAATTATAGGGGCTCAAGCCGAAAAAAAAAAAAACAAGTGGCATATCTCATAAAATGATCTCAGAAACAGGAAGCCCCAAGGGGCTCAAGGCAAAAAAAAAAAGAAAAGACAAATCAAGAGGCATATCCCCTAAAATTCTCTCGGAAACAGGGATAAGATGTCCATTGTTGGGGTCTCAAGCCAAAAAAATAAGTGGTATATCCCCTAAAATGATCCCTGAAACAGGAATATGGAGTCCGTTGTTGGAACTCCATATTCCTGTGTGTACAGGAATACAGATAAAAGAACTTGACAAATGCCATGGTGTTAAGATTCGGCCCTGCCGATACAGGGAGCAATTCCTACCCGATTTGGCTAAAATATTGCAAGACGTATTTTGCTATGACTTCCAACAACTGTATTGAGAATGGTTCAAATCGGTCGATAACCTGATATAGCTGCCAGGTAAACCGATCTGGGATCTTGACTTCTTTAGCCACTAGAGGGCGCAATTATTATCCGATTTAGCTGAAATTTTGTATGGCATGTTTTGTTTTGACTTTCAACAACTGTAGTAAGAATAGTTCAAATCGGTCCATAACCTGATATAGCTGCCATATAAACCGATATGAGATCTTGACTTCTTGAGCCTCTAAAGGGCGCAAGTGTTATCCGATTTGGCTAAAATTTTGTACAGCAGCTTCTCTTATGACCTTTAACATACGTGTCGAATATGGCATGAATCGGTTTATGGCCTAATACAGCTCCCCTATAAACCGATCTGCCTATTTAACTTCTTCAGCACCTAAAGTGCGCAATTCTTACTAGATTTGGCTGAAATTTTACACAATGACGTCTACTATGGTCTCCACTATTTAGTTCCGAAATGAACCATAGCTTGATATTGTTCCAATAACTTTATTATTTTATTTGATTTTATTATTTTTAAATGTGATTTTATTTTAAATTTTTATTTTATTTTATTTTTTGTTTTTATTTATTTTTTTTTTAATTTTTATTTTTTTAATTTTTATTTTCTTAAATCTTAAATATTATTTTCTTATTATATTTTATGCCTTATAATTATTTTCTTTGATATGTTATTTTATTTCTTTTCACATAGTTTTATTTTATTTTTTTTATTATACTGTCGGATTTATTTGTCCAGCTGAAACCAATATAGGGTTTGTTTTGTTTCTATTTAAAATAGAAAGCAAAATAAAAGCCCTGCTTTAAGTTTAAGTGCGGTTGCGATTAATGCATTTGACAGGCTGCGGAGATCGCGATTTCAAAGCTAACCAAACTCCATCATCAGTCTGCTTTGCCTATAAGGCGTTAGTCTCCTTTTTACACTCAAAAATCGTCCGTGACAGAATCGTAGAGCTATGTATAGCCCTAATGACCAACTAACGGCCCGTAAAGTTATTAAAACTCGACGTCCTTGCGTTAACACCATGTCACCTCACGCATTCCGTGATCATCCGGATTTCCGCCTTCACGACCCTGTTTGGTCAGGGAGTCGACAAGTGATCTCGATCTCTTGGGTTCTTAATGTAGACACTCAGACCTGTTCGGTCCCATAGCTTCGATTGTTCCGGGTTGAATAAAACTCAGAGCTCCGTCAACGAGTGCCGTTGGCATGAGTCTCTCGTACTGGACCTTAAGTATGGGTTCTCATTGTCCCGCCTATTTCAACGCAAAATGTTCTCTGAAGTTTTTTTAATAATCCTTATGTTGAACTTATTTTCCATCTCCATCAGCCAAACAATTGGGGCGTAAGTTAGTATTGGTCTTATCACGCTCCTGAAAACCCACTGGAGTATTCTCAGATTCATAGCGCCCAATCTATGTGAGCCTTCTTAGTACACTCCTGCTTATGACAACCTTGCCTCCTGTCGGTAGCAACCATGGTGTATAGGTTAGCATGCCCGCTTGTCGTGCCTAAACGTCCGGGCTCAAATCCCGCCGGCGAGAACATTTAAATTGATTTTTCAACAGCCTGGTTACAGTAGCCTTTCTAAATGCTGGTAATATTTGTGAGTATTTCAACCATGTACAACTTCTCAACAAAGAGGTGTCACTTTTCAGTGACACGCCTTTCAAACTCTGCATAAAACAGGAGGTACCCTTATCACTGAGCTTAAGTTAGAATCGAGCTGACTCAAATGATATTGTGAGAGGATTGTTTTCCTCTGCTTTGTTCCTTAATGAAATTTTTGGGAAACACTAATTCACTGTTTAGTTTTCTATTCAAATCGTTCTGTTAAGAAAACGCGGCGCATCGATGTGGGCCACCTTCGTCTTACTCGTAAACCGGCAGATTTCAGTTTTCTCTGGTTAAACATCCGGACCTCTAGGTCTAGCCCAATGGATTGCTATCCGCAAGACGCTTGAGCCTTTAAGCCCAGGTGATTCGGGTTACACCCAGTTAAAAATTGTATACCAAAGGTACAAAACCCTCTGCATTTAGGATCCGCATTGGGCTATTTATGGTCGTTACCCAGGGAAGTTTCAACAAAATGTCCGCTGTGGCGTGCCCTGTGCAGTTTATTCCTGCACAGGGCACGCCACAGCGGATTGACTCGCTCTAAGGATTGACTCACTGTGTCGGTCATCATTTTGTTAAAAGCACCTATGATGTCAATGCATGTCGTCAACATGTACATCTTGTCATTTAAAGTTTCTATCCTTCTGTGCACAACCTGGTGCATGTAAGTCTTCGCTGATCTTCTCTAAACAGAGGTTTGCTGGTTGTATCTGAGCAATTCACTTGGTGTCCCATTCTTTACCATGGTTTCGTCATACGCTTCATGATGAAGCATGTAAAGCTTATAGGTCTATAAGTTTTTGGTGCCGCATAAATTGCCTTGCTGGGTGGGAATATGTGCGAGTCCTAGACACGCTAAAAATAATTCTTGTTGTTCTATTAACTGTTAACGAAATATGAATTTTACTTAATAGTATCTGGTGTTAGGCAATGTCGTTCATTTACATGTCCAATTACTTCAGTTCACTGAACTAGTTCGATTATTTAGTTAACTAGGCCGGTTCGTTCCCTGAACAGTTTGCCTTTTCTTCTCTACTTTAAATATTGGCGAATTTGTGTTAACTTGGATTGTACATAATACGAGTGGCAAGTCTAACAATCGCGTTACTGCTACCTATTCAGGTGACGATCATAGTCTAAGCCGATTATCAGAACAAAAGAAGCCATTAATGCGTGAACGAGGTTAGCTGAATAAAGTTTATAAAGGAAAATAACTAGAAATGATTAACTTCATTTCAGCCCACTGAACAAGTTCCTTCAGTTAGTTCACTAGCTTGGTTCGCTAAGTAAGCTAATTGTCTCTTTTTTACGATTGAAATAAATCACGATATTTGCGTGATTGCAGTTTATAACCGTGCCAACAGTGCCACAATCACAACTATCATCCCATTATGTGGGAATCACGCGCAAAGCTGATTGTTACGAAAGGAGCCAAGATGAGTGAACAAGGAAAGCTAAATGAGATGGAGAGTGGAATGAAATAGAAATTTTGTTCACTGAACTAAGTGATCGCTTTAGTTTATTTCAGCTTACTGAACTAGTTTATTCAACTCGTTAGTTTAGTGAGCTGTTTGTCTTTTTTCGTATTTTCGAATAACGGCTCCTTTGTATTTTAGGAAGTTTTTTAAATTTGCAACAGTGGCAACAGTATCACAATCGTATTACTGTCACCGCATAAAGTGGCAATCAGGCGCAAAGCCAACTATTACAAAAGAAGCCACGATGAGTGACGAGGTAGCCTGAAAAGAGATGGAGAACGAAGAGAACTAGAAATTGTGTTCACTGAAGTAAGCGATCACGTTACTTCATTTCAGCCCACTGAACTAATTTGTTCAACTAGCTCACTTGATCGGTAAGTTTAGTGAGCTGGTTTGTCTCTATTCGTACTTTCGAATAACGGCACCTTTGTATTGTAGGAAGTTTGTAAATTTAGAACAGTGGCAACAGTATTACAATCGCATTATTGTCGCCACATAAAGTAAGAATCACGCTCAAAGCCGACTTTAATAAAAGAAGTCACGAAGATTGATCGAGGTAAACTAAAAAGAGGTGGAGAACAAAAGTTAGCTTAAAGTGGTAGTTTGCCATCAAACTCAGACGTTTTCGTCCATAGTGATACCTTTACCGTTGAACTATTCAACAACTTGCAAATGTTCACTTCCGCTAAATCAGACAAATTACCAAAGAAATGAGAACCTAAAGTGGACTACGGACTACCAGTGCGGGACACACACACATCAGATGTTCTATAATCTCTTCTTCCACGATGTCCTCACAGCTTCTGCAAAAATCGTTACTGGCAACTTTTAGTCTGTCAGCAGAAGTGAGAAACGAGTGAACAGGTGAGCTGAAAGGAGTTGATGAACGAAAAGAACTAAACATTTTTTTCACTGAAGTAAGCGACCACTTTACCACTAGTTCACTTACATGGTTTGTTTAATGATTGAATGGATTGAACCAGTTCAGCTCGTTCATTTTAGTGATCTGTTCAATTGAACTAGTTCACGAATAACATAACTGCATGGTTCTTACACCATCTTGGCTCTGAGGCTAGCCGCCTATGACGCCAAATGCCTGGATTCAAATCCCGGCATGAACATCAGAAAAATTTTCAGCGGCTACATTTATGAGATATTCTGTCATGTTAAAATTTCTCCAACCAAGTGGTGTCGCTATGCGGCACGCCGTTCGAACTCGGCATATAAAAGAAGGTCTGAGCTTAAAAACTTTAATCGGACTGCACTCATTAATATAAGAGAAATATCCCCTGTTCCATAATGGAAAGTTAGTGGGAAATTTATTAGTAGTAGTATGATGCTTACATGTCCCATGCCCCCACCACAAAATGTGGCAACCATTCCCACAACATATTAATTGAACAAATGAACGGCAAATAATTGTGAATGAATGAAAAGTCAGTTCACATATGCGATTGCAAATGCAAATTTGCCAAGGAACTGGGGCAAACTTCCCACATATCACTAAGTGCTGTCCGACTTTTTCTGTTCGTTCATTTCATTGACGTGTTCAAATGAACTAGTTCGATCAGGAACTATACATCAACTACGCCGTATCTACATTCTTTGTTTAAAGAGAATAGCCTTTGGGTCCTTTTGTTGATATTTTAAAATTAAAAAAAAAAAAACATTTCAAAATTTTGTAGCTCCAATTTTCTTTAAATATAAGAAACTACGCAATAAAATCTAAGAAAATATTATTTTGCGAAAATAATAATTAACACCATTAACAATTAAATTATGTGCCAAAGAAAGAAAAAAAAAAAGGAAAAGATTTAAGAGGTGATACCTTGTTTTCTTCCTAATGCTTTTCATCCACTATCCAAATAACAGCTTCTCAGCTAGTGGGGAAGCAGCAATGGAAGGGTAAAGATTCATTGTACTGTAATTAATTTGACCATAAATTTTGGCGCTTAATTTGGTGTAAATAATGAGATGAATGAAAAAGCGAAAAAGAAAAACCACACCAAAAAACAAAATTAAAACAATTGTTGGACTAAGAAGAGAGTCTGTATGACGCCAAACGTTGTTGTAGTATTGGTCCTAATGTTGTTGTTTTTGCCATCTTTGCTGGTCCAATGATATTGTTGGTGGTATAAAAATAAATATTAACGCTTCCGCATTGTTTATAAAAACCTAAATAATTTATAAGCGGAAAATCGAATCTTCAATAGGTGTATTGGTAGCGCGTCTACATGTGCCATACAACAAAGGAAACTTAAAATGCGTTGTTATAATTTTTCCTGGTTCATTACAACTGAGTTTGCGGAGAACTTGAAAATATTTGCTACGATTTCCTTTTTTTTTCTTTGCCCCCATTTTAAGATACAACAAAGGAAGTTTGTTTCTTTCAATAAAACCATTTCTACGATTGGGACAATTTTAAAATGTCCTTTCGTTCGTCGCGCTCGCGCACCTCGCAGCCTATGGCATCCACGTCATCATCATCGCGGCGACGTTCCTTGTCCAGTTCCAGAGCCCAGCCCTCTACAGGAGCCTATAATTACAATGGATCTTCATATAGCAGTGGTTTAGGCACTAATGGCTATTCTTCGTCAGCATCATCTTCAAGACCCTTGAGCACAGGCTATTATCAAAATGGTTATGGCTCCAATGCGGGGGGCTCCTCTTCATACTATCAGAGTCCCTATACCAGTGCATATTCTTCGAGAGAAAGTCTATATGGCGGTGGTGCCTCGTCATCACGCAACAGTAATAGTTACTATGGAAATGGTAATAAAACATTGTCATCCAGCTACCGTCATGAGTATATGGCTGCTTGTGCTAAGGAAAAGACAGCAAATGACAAAGCTGCTGCAACCACTACTTCAGCTACTACTGCTGCCGCTACTAAAATATCAAGATCAGCATCGCCATTAGCATCTAGCAGCCATCATCTACATCATCAGCATCAGCAGATTCATCATCACTCAATAACCATATCTTTAACGCCCCCACCTCCGTCACCCAACACAACCTCAACCACAAACAACTCGTCCCTAGGCAGCCAACATCATTATCCTTATCATCATCAACATCAAGCTTATGTAACCAATGGCAACAATCCTTCTGCTAATGGTGTTTATAAAATGAATCACTCTCTACCAACTTGCCTAAAGTCCTATATGCGTTCACCGCATGCAGCCTCTCCCTCACCCTCATCCAAATCGTCATCGCCCTCATACGCTTCCACAGCTTCTGGCCTTTATTCTTCTAGTTCCAATACAAACTCGAATTCCTCTACAACACATCCAACTGAAGGCAATGCAAAATTTCTATATTCCAATTCTTGCTCTTCGCCCTCGCCCTCAATGTCTACACATGCCGCTGCAGCCTCGTCCAATGGTTATGATACCCCCTCGTCGCGTTACAATTCAAATTCCTCGTACAACAGTTACAAAAGTCCCTATGCCTCGTCCTCGTATGACAATGGCATTACCACCGCCTCGCTTAGTTTGGGCTCAGCATCAAAAGGTTCCTCCAACAGCTCGTATTTGAAAAATTCCCCCAGTAGCCGATCTCTTAGCACCTCTAAGCCATTGTCCACCTCAAGCACAAGTTTGAATGCATATTCCTCAACGTCGTCTGCTTCTGCGTCCACACCAAATGCTGCCGCCATGGCGGCCATTGTCTCACGCAGCAATTCATTGCGTGAGCAAGAACGTAAATCGCGAACACGTTCGCGTTCACGCACAGCAGCACAAAGATCTCTCAGTGCATCTTCGGAGAAGAGTGAAGGTTATGAAGTACGTTTGTGGAGGGGGTTATTTAAAGTTTTTTTTCTTTTTTCATATTGGGGGGCATGTAAAAATGTAAAATTGGAATTTTTTTTGAGTTTTGAGAGTGCATAAAATGCAAAAAGATCTAATTAAAAAATTTCTTTTGACATTGAGGAAGAACAAAGACGCTTACCAAAACACCGACGATAAAACATAATTAAAATAATTTTTAAATAAATAAAAAAGGGAATAAAAATGAAAAATTATAGAGAATAACAATAAAGGAAGGAACATCAAAAATACAATAAACTAAATAAAAAAATTATAAACATAATTCTTTTTGGCGGCAAGCCTCATATAAAAAGCATAAAAATAAAAATAAAATAAAATAAAATATGTGAAATAAAACAAATAAAAGGCATTGAGTTTGGCCGGGGTCAACTTTGAATACCCACCACCTCGGCTATATTTAAACAGCAACTCGCTAACATCCGGTGAAAAATGCACGATTCTTAACCTATAGCAGCTATATCGAAAAATGTTCCGATCTGGACCAAACTCGCCACAATTCTTTAGCTTTACTTGCCATTACAGAAAATGTATTCCTTAAGCCAAACGTAGAATAGATGCCCAAGTACCTTGATCTTCTGTGATTCTTCTTCAATTCCTGACACCTAGTTTCGAGATGTCGCTCTCCACTTGGTCGCTCCATTGGAGTTTTGGTTGTTGTTGTTGTAGCCACATTCTCATGTGACGATCCCCGTCAAGGTCCCGTAGGTGAGCAATCTCGTTTGGGTCCAAAGGACCGATCGACGCGGGAACAGGGTAGCTATTGTATATTTAAGGCGTCAATAACTCGCTTCGTCATATCGAGCATCATAGGCGCTCAGTATTTGTGCAAGAGCCGTTGCCGCCCGGCCTCTTAATGAGACTCTCCGCTCCATACCGCTGATTGTCCGCGGCCGACATTACAGCTACTTCGTATGAAGCATTCAACTATCCGCAACCTGTGGACGCCCGGTAGCTCACAGCTAAGCTTCTCGTCACAGCAATGAACACCACACAGATCGGACCTCAATGTTTCGACGTGTGTGCTGCTCACAGCTATCCCGTGCTAGGATTTTTGGCCTTCCCCTTTTGCGTTTTCTGCGCCTTCAAAAGACTTCATTGCTGGAGCTTCTTCAACCATTCCGACAACATGTGCTAGCCAACACAAACGTTGTATTTTAATGCTTTTAACTATGCTATCGTGGTCATACAGCTCGAGGTTCATACGCTACAGTTCACTGTTCAAAATCTCAGTAAAATCTGGTAATAAAATTGTCTTTAATGTGTTGAAGACCATAAATCGGGAGATCGTTGTATATAGTAGCTATATCCAAATATGATCCCATCTTCACCATATTTGGATATTACAATTCGTACATATGAGAACCGGAGGTCTATGATGCTGAACGCACGGGTTTGAACCATGGCGAGACCATGACAAAAAATATTTATCAGTGGTGGTTTTCCCCTCCTAATGCTGGCAACATTTGTGAGGTACTCTGCCATATAAAAACTTCTCTCCAAAGAGGTGTCGCACTGCGGCACGCCGTTCGGACTCGGCTATAAAAAGGAGCCCCTTATCATTGATAGAAAAATTACAGTACTTTGCCAATACCGCATGATATTATTTTGATCTCGTCTTTTTTAAAATACCAAATTTTTAATACTATTTGGTATTAATTCAATACCAGACAAAGGAGGCTATTAAGAATTGACGGCATCACATTTGAATTTTTGTTATCGCACCATTATAAATATTTGTTAAACAAATAAATAAATTGTTTTAATACAATTTGAGTGCGTGAAAACCTGTTCAAATACTCGAAAACGATGAAAATAGAAATAGTACATATTCTAAGGACATTCTGTATCAAAAAAAATTATAGTTTCTTGTGTGGAAAACGATAGTCTCTTGTGTGGCAACTTTTGGGAATCAATTGTTAAATACAAAGAATTTGTAATTATAAATAGTCGAAATAAATTAGATTACAATTATTTTCAACTTTTTTTTTGGTTCGTTAAGGGGTGGAATTATCAATAACGGTTTGGTACTAAAACCAACAACGGTCTCGTGCTAAAACCAATTACTTATTGGTATCGAAACCAATACTAGTTCGGTAATAAGGCTAGTACCAAACGGTACTAATCATTTTATGTTTTATTCATACCATCCGGTAAGGGGCGGAATTATCAATAACGGTTTGGTACTAAAACCAACAACGGTCTGGTGCTAAAACCAATTACTTATTGGTATCGAAACCAATACTAGTTCGGTAATAAGGCTAGTACGAAACGGTACTAATCATTTTATGTTCTATTCATACCATCCGGACGGGGATATTCACGATGGGCATATTCATTTTGTCATTCCGATTAGCGTAAAAATCTAAGACCATCTAGTCATGTCCGTCCGTCTGTCTGTTGAAATCACACTACAGTCTTTCAAAATAGAGATATTGAGCTTAAACTTTGCACATACCCTTTTCTTGTCCCTAAGCAGGTTAAGTTGGGCTATATCGGACTATATCTTGATATAGCCCCCATATAGACCGATCCGCCGATTTAGGGTCTTAGGCTCATAAAAGCCACATTTATTTTACGATTTTGATGAAATTTGGAGCAGTAAGTTGTGTTAGGCCCTTCGACAACCTTTCTTCAATTTGGCCCAGATCGGTTCAGATTTGGATATAGCTGTCACATAAACCGATCACCTGATTTAAGGTCTTAGGCCCATAAAAGACGTATTTATTGTCCGATATTTCCGTAATTTGGGACAGTAAGTTGTGTTATGCCCTTCGACATATTTCTATAATTTGGCCCAGATCAGTTCAAATGTGGATATCGCTGCCAATGAGACCCATCGCCTGATTTAAGGTCTTGGGCCCATAAAAGGCGCATTTATTGTGCGATTTCGCCAAAATTTAGGACAGTGTGTTAAGTTAAGCCCCTTGACATACTTCTGCAATATGGCCGAGATCGGTCCAGATTTGGATATAGTTGCTATTAGAGCGATCTCTCGATTTAAGGTTTTGGGCCCAAAAAAGGCTCATTTATTGTCCGATGTCGCCGAAATTTGAGACAGTGAGTTGTGCTAGGCCATTCGACATCCTTCTTCAGTTTGTCTCAGATCGGTCCAGATTTGGATATAGCTGTCATATAAACCGATCACTCGGTTTAAGGTTTTGGGGCCATAAAAGTCGAATTTATTGTCCGATTTCGCCGAAATTTGGGACAGTGAGTTGTGTTAGGCTCTTCGAAATTTGCAATTTGGCCCAAAGACGGTCCAGATTTTGGTAAAGCTGCCATATAGACTAATAACTCGATTTAAAGTTTTGGCCCCATAAAAGCCCCATTTATAATCCGATTTCACTGAAATTTGACAAAGTGACTAATGTCAGGCTTTTAGATATCCGTGTCGTATATGGTTCAGATCGGTTTATTTTTAGATATAGCTACTTCAAAGACCAATATTTTGTTATACACAATTGAAAAATGACTTGCACTTATTAGTATTTGGTCCATATCGGATCATATTTCGATATAGCTGCTATGGGGCATAAGGTACGCATTTTTCACCGGATATTGACAAAAGGTGGTTTACATATATACCCGAGGTGGTGTGTATCCAAAGTTCGTTTTTTTTCTGATCAAATTTTTATACCCTCCACCATAAGATGGGGGGTATACTAATTTCGTCATTCTGTTTGTAACTACTCGAAATATTCGTCTGAGACCCCAAAAGTATATATATTCTTGATCGTCGTGACATTTTATGTCGATCTAGCCATGTCCGTCCGTCTGTCCGTCTGTCTTTCGAAAGCACGCTAACTTCCGAAGGAGTAAAGCTAGCCGCTTGAAATTTTGCACAAATACTTCTTATTAGTGTAGGTCGGTTGGTATTGTAAATGGGCCATATCGGTCCATGTTTTGATATAGCTGTCATATAAACCGATCTTGGGTCTTGACTTCTTGAGCCTCTAGAGTGCGCAATTCTTATCCGATTGGAATGAATTTTGGCACTACGTGTTTTGTTACGATATCCAATAACTGTGCCAAGTATAGTTCAAATCGGTCCATAACCTGATATAGCTGCCATATAAACCGATCTCGGGTCTTGACTTCTTGAGCCTCTAGAGTGCGCAATTCTTATCCGATTTGAATGAATTTTGGCACTACGTGTTTTGTTATGATATCCAACAACTGTGCCAAGTATAGTTCAAATCGGTCCATAACCTGATATAGCTGCCATATAAACCGATCTTGGGTCTTGACTTCTTGCGCCTTTAGATTGCGCAATTCTTATCCGAATTGAATGAATTTTGGCTCGACGTGTTTTCTTATGATATCCAACAACTGTGCCAAGTATGGTTCAAATCGGTCCATAACCTGATATAGCTGCCATATAAACCGATCTGGGATCTTGACTTCTTGAGCCTCTAGAGGTCGCAATTATTATCCGATTTGCCTAAAATTTTGTACGACGGATTCTCTCATGACCATCAACATACGTGTTTATTATGGTCTGAATCGGTCTATAGCCCGATACAGCTCCCATATAAATCGATCTCTCTATTTTACTTCTTGAGCCCCCAAAGGGCGCAATTCTTATTCGAATTGGCTGACATTTTATACAGGCATCCAACATATAATTTAATTGTGGTCCAAACCGGACCATGTCTTGATATCGCTCTAATAGCAGAGGAAATCTTTTCTTATATCCTTTTTTCCCAAAGAAGGGATGCCCGGAAAAGAACTCGACAAATGCGATCCATGGTGGAGGGTATATAAGATTCGGCCCGGCCGAACTTAGCACGCTTTTACTTGTTTTATTTATAAATGTTCACATGGTATTCGTATTTACCAAACTCAAAAATTCCAACTTAACATTTTTAAGCAAAAAAATTCTATTAAAAAAAGAAATTTGCATTCGTTTATTTAACTTTATCAATTTTATTAAATTTTAACTTGTACCATCCTATATTGAATCGAAACTTTTATATTTTTCCAGAGCGGTGGTGAAAGTCGCGGCTCACGGTCACGTGCCGGTAGCACGGTGTCGGTGTCAACATCGACCACCTCAGCAACAGATGATAAGAAGACACGTGATAAAACAGAAAACAGTGGTGATAATATAGATTACAAAGCTCTATGGGAAGCTGTCAAGTAAGTAAGAAAAAGAGAAACCAAAAAGAAAAAAGGAAAAGATGGTTTCCCAAGTGGTTTGCCAACAAAGCTGAGTTTTATGTAATGTACTTTATGTTTAGATAATTATTTAAAACCTTTTATTATAAATTTCTCTTTTGCATTAGATTGGAGAATGATAAACTCAAGCAACAGCTTAAAAAGAAAGATGAAGAAGTTGTACAAACTCGAGCCACCTTGGAAAGATTTGCTAATGCTGTAAGTAATTTTAAAAGTTTTTCAAGTTTTTTTTTCGGTTTTATTCTTCCTAGACTTCTTCACTGTCAAGTGATCCAAATAATTATAATGATAGAGGAAACTAATAGCTGGGTGAACATATAAATGCATTTTTAATATATAAAAAGTTTTTTTTCTTAACATACATTTTGGTTTTGTATATAAATAAGAAATTGAAAAAAAAAATCTCAAACCAGAAATTTTAAAAAGTGAAAAGAACTCTCCAAATAGTTTATGGCGCTTGTCCCTATCTCTCTGTCTTTTTTACTCCTTTACTTATCTGCCCCCCCCCCCCTATCTTGGGGTTATCGTTTTGTTTAGTACAAAGCTTCACACCACTGCCCTCACACTTTGTAAAAAGCAATTTTGCTAATATGATTTCTATACAAAGGACCCTGAAGCAGTCCGTTTAAATTTCGATATCCCCCCTATAACTCTGGCGGTTAATTTTTTCTCTTGGTGTAAATTAAATTCCAATTGAAAAGCAAATAACTTTTTAACCTTTTCTAATTTTGTAAATATGCACTTGAAAATTTACACAAAAAAATTGAAAGCAAAAAAAAAAAAATATTCAAATTAGAAGCCAAAACACCAAAACTCTTTTTCTTTGCAAATATTCACATTTTTGCAGACCAATAAAAATTCTCTGTCAGAGATTGAAAAGCGCGAAAGGAGAGCTATGGAACGAAAACTTTCCGAATTGGAAGAAGAGCTTAAGGTAAATACCTTTAAAAATCTTAAAATTTATTGTTACTCTTTGTTGTTGTTTTTTTTTTTTTTGTATAATTTCCTTGGTCACCAATACTCTCTCTCTCTCTACTTCTCTTAACAAGCGAATTAATTTTTGCTGAAACTTATAAACTTTTTTTTATTTTGTTAATTTAATTTTTTGTTAACAAAAGTAACACTGCAATAAACAAACAAACAAACTACTTCAAATGCCGCCAACGCCGCCGCTGACCCTGCCTTTTGTTTACAAACAATTTAATTACTTGTTATGCTTTTTTGTTGATAATTTTCCTTTTTTTTTTGTTTGGTTGACGTACATTTTTGTATACACAAAAGTATGACTTGTGTACTTTTACTTTTGTTGGCAATGAAACGTTGATAACAATATTTTTAATGTGTTTATTGCTTTCATTTTTGATTTGTTTATGCCTAAACCCGTCGAACTCAATTTTTCGAAAGCACTCATTTTTTTAGATGTACATTTGGATTATTTTAGTTTCAAAAACTCGCCTCTCCCACAACAAAAATTCTTGGCTTCAAACATTTCAATAATAATGAAACAAAAGTATTAAACATTTATCAATTTTTATATATTCATTGTTTTTTGAAGATGAAAGTTTTGTTGCTAAACAATTTGTGGAAATTGTTTAACAAATAAAACAAAATAAACTTTGGTTCTTAAAAAAAACCTCAAAGCCTAAAAGTATGCTACATTTTAAAGAGCAAAACAGGAGTGGGTGGTTAATTTCCCGCCACCACATAGTGGCATATTGTAAAATCGTAGAAATAATTTTGCAAACTATGAACGACCAAGGATGACGTTAAAGTCCTTTTGCAGCAAATGTCTGAGCAATACCGAAATAACCAAAAAACATATATGTATATATGTTATATATAAAACTATACTCACCCCCAAAGGATGTGGGGCTATACTTATCTATTTATTCCGTTTGTAACACCTTGAAATATTGATATTGGACCCCATGAAGTATATCTATTCTTGACAGTCTCGACATTTTGAGTCGATCTAGTCATGTCCACACGTCCATCCGTCAGTCTATCGAAATCACGATAGCCGTCGAACGCGTAAAGCTTGAAATTTTGCGCAGATATTTACTATTGATGTATGTCGTTGGGGATTGCAAATAGGCCATATCGATTCAGATTTGGATATAGCTCCCAAATAAACCGATTGTGCATGTAGTGTCCTGTTATGGCTTCCAATAACAGAGCCAAGTACGATCAAAATCGGTCTATAACCTGATATAGCTTCCATATAAACCCATCTCCCATTTTGACTTCTTGAGCCTTTACAAGACGCAATTTTTGTCCGATTTGGCTGAAATTTAGCATGTAGTGTTTTGTTATGACTTTCCACAACTGTGCCAAGCACCGCCCAAATAAGTGTATAACCGAATATAGCTCCAATATAAACCAATCTCCCGATTTGACTTCTTGAGTCCTTACAAGCCGCAATATTGAGAAAAACAACAAGGTGTTCAACCTTAATGCTTATTTTATCGCCGCGTTAGAAACACAATGCCACAGAAGATGCTTGGCCGTATATTACATCTTGACATCCTCATGGAATTTCGCCTCCTTCGGCGTAGAGCCTGACGTTGCAATTTCCAACCTGTCAGTAGTCCTAAGTCATGTTTCCTCAGCCCTTATACAATATAAAATATGTACTTTACCACGTGAATCTTAGTTACAGAGGTTGGGCCATTTCGCTGCATGGTTACTTCTGACTTACTCTCCCACTGCCTCATTACCCGCCATTCATTAATATCCCGGAACTCAGCAACGCCTGATTCTACGATTTTACAAGGAGCGTGTATCCGAAGATGGTCTTTGCATTTCTCAAACGAAGCCAGAGCGCTGCCTGACTTTCCACGTAGATCGTACTAGACGAAGATGATGGTCGTGAAACGGTTCTGCCCGAAATCGCTTGCAAATCCTTCAAGGCAATTAAGGCTTCCGTCTGAAACAAGCCAAGACATGACATGGCCAACACGTTGATCGTACTAGTCGATGATGGTGGTTGTCACTTGATTCTGACCCGAAATCGCTTGCAAATCCTTCAAGGCCATCAAGACTTCCGCCTAACCTGGACCTATAGCAATTTTGCATGTAATGTTTTGTTATGGCTTCCAACAACTATGCCTGGTAGGGTCCGAATCGTTTTATAACCTGATATAGCTCCCATATAAACCGATCCCCCTATTTGATTTCTTGAGTCCCTACAAGCCGCAATTTTTGTCCGATTTCGCTGAAATTTTGAATGTGATGTTCCGTTATGACTTTCAACAAATGTGCCAAGTACGGTCCGAATTGGTCTATAACCTGATATAGCTCCCATATAAACCTATCTCCCGATTTGACTTCTTGAGCCTTTACAAACCGCAATTTTTTCCGATTTGGCTGTAAATTTGGCATGTTGTGTTCCGTTATGACTTCCAACAACTGTGCCAAGTTAGGTCCAATTTGGTGTATAACCTGATGTAGCTCCCATATAAACCGATCTCCCGATTTGACTTCTTGAGCCTTTACAAGCCGCAATTTTTCCGATTTGGCTGAAATTTTGCATATAGTGTTCCGTTATGACTTTCAACAACTGTGTCAAGTACGGTCCGAATCGGTGTATAACGTGATATAGCTCCCATATAAACCGATCTCCCGATTTGACTTCGTAAGTCCTTATAAGCAGCAATTTATGTCCGATTTGGCTGAAATTTTGCATGAAGTGTTCTATTACGACTTCTAACAACTGTGCAAAATACAAACCAAATCAGTCTATAACCTGATATAGCTCTCATGTAAACCGATCTCTCAATCATCCTTGTTCGGTTCCTAGAGCTTTAATTTTTGTTTGTTTGATAGATGTTTGGTATGTAGAATAAAATTACGCCCTTCAACCAAATTTGTTTTATATAATTTTTTAGCAGAATTTATGGTGGTGGGTTCCCAAGATGAAGCCCGGCCGACTGGTTTGGACCGTATTTGGCACAGTTTTTAGAAGTCGCAATAGAACACTTCATGCAAAATTTCAACCAAATCGGACATAAATTGCTATTTGTAAGGACTTACGAAGTCAAATCGAGAGATCGGTTTATATGAGAACTATATCAGGTTTTAGACCAATTTGTACCGTACTTAGCAAAGTTGTTAGAAGTTTTAACACCACTATGGTCCAAATCGGTCCATAAACTGATATAGCTGTCATATGAACCGGTCTGTGATCTTGACTTCTTGAGTTTCTAGAGGGCGCAATTGCAATCCGAATTGGCTGACATTTAGCACGACGCGTTTCGTTATGACTTGCAACAACGGTGTTAAGTATGGTTCAAATCGGCTCATAACCTAGTATAGCTGCCATATAAACCTGAATCTTGACTTTTTGAGCCACTAGAGGGCGGAATTTTTATCAGATTTGGCTGAAATTTCGCATGAGGTGTTTTGTTATGACTTTCACAAATGTGCCAAATATGGTTTAAATCGGTCCATAACCTGATATAGCTGCCATATAAACCTATCTTGTATCTTGACTTCTTGAGCCACTAGAGGCCGCATTTCTTATCCGATTTGGCTGAAACTTCGCATGAGGAGTTTTGTTATGACTTTCATAGGTCCATAACCTAATAACAGCTGCCATTCTTGATTTCTTGAGCCTCTAGAGGGCGCAAATATTATCCGATTTGGCTGAAATTTTGTACAACGGCTTCTCCCATGACCACCAACATGTGTGTCTAAATCGGTCTATATCTTGATATAGCTCCCCTATAAACCGATCTCCCTATTTTACTTCTTGAGCTCTTAAAGGGCGCAATTTGTGGTCTCCAACATTCAATTCAATTAGCATAGCATTTCTTTTCTTTTATGCCTTGTTTGTCTAAAAAGAGAGAACACGGCAAACGCGATCCATGGTGGAGGGTATATAAGATTCGGTCCGGCCGAACTTAGCACACATTTTTTTATTATTATTTTTTTTTATATACTCATTCTCAAATTCTAACTACTATACCATCCAAATGTTGCTTAATTTTTCCAAGAATAGAATGTCAAAAGCGGCCATCACATTGAGTGTTATATTTTGTTACATTTTGTCTCTTGCGTTTTTTGTGTGTCACTTGCCACATATCATCTGTCATCTCTTCATCATCTATCATCCAATATCATCTCATCACTCAGTCAAACATCATCTACGTGTTATAGATTTACAACGAACATACTCTGCCATCAACCAATCACAGACAAGAAACAAAAAAAAAAAAAAAAGAAAACACAAATCAAAAACTAATTTATTTCCCCCTCATTCTACCACAAGGAGGGGAGATAGCTAAATTATCATTCATTAAATAAACATTTACATAATGTATATAGGCATCAATTATACTCTTCCCCCTCGCTCACAACCTGATAATTTTTGTTGTGTTATTCTCACATTGTTTGTTTGATTTTTGATTTATTTTCGTTAAAAAGCATTAATTACATTTTAATGTTGTTTATGCTTTTGTTTAAACTTTCCCAGCACGTTCTTTATTTTGTTTTGTTTTAAAATACCATTAAAATAATGACGAATTGTGAGTGTCTTTTACATCTATTTAGCACCATACATCACGTAATCATTGCTGCTGCTGGTTATATACTTTTAGGCCTTTATGAAAATGCCTAAAAGTATGTTTCTTTTTTTTGTTATTATTTTCTGTTTAGTCATATCCATTTTGCCCCTACTCCAGTACATATCATAAAACGTTTTTCTTTTGGTTTTGAAAATTTCCAAATTTATTTTCTTGCCATTTCCATTTCCTTAAAAAAGAAAACTCGTTTCTCTCGCTCTCTCAATCTCTCTCTCTCTTTTAATTTCTAAATTTCCCCTCCACGTTTTGTGTTTGTGCCATATGATCTCAAATCGAAAACTTTCTCTCAAATTCATGCATTTGTTTTTTTTTTCTATTTCTCTCTTTCCACATTTCTATTGTTTTGTTTTTGTAATTGTAGCTACTACAGAAGCTAAAGAATGAGAACGAACGTTTACGTGCTGAAAATCGTGCTCTTACGCGTGTTGTCTCAAAGTTGACCTCATCAGCCCAGAGTCAACTTTCGAAAGCCAATAATAAACAATAAAATAAAACTTAATTTATACATAAAAAAAAATAAACTAAAAAGAGAAGAACAAATAGCTAAACAAGCACAACAATGATAAAAAGAAACTCAAAATAATCTCATAATCATTGGACTTAAAAAAAAAAAAAAAATCAAAACAAGCCAATTTAGTAAAGAAAAACGAACTTAAGAAATTGAAAACTGCTTTAGAACTTTAAATCAAAACATTGAAATTAAAAAAAAAAGAAACCAAAAATCGTAGTTAAACATAATTTTTAGTGAAAATGTTTGTTTTCAGTTGTTATTTTCTTTTATTTATCTCTTTTTACTTCCTTAATGAAGGTGGAAAACGATTTTCTATTTTTTTTTAGTATTTAAGTCAGCTAAGAAAAGTATTTAACTGGATATTCATATATACTATACACATCATATCCATACATATACGATTGTATACATACATAATTTCGATATATCATTAAAAGTGCATAAATACATAGTCATAGTTTAATAATTTATTGTTGTGGTTTATAAATTCTACAATAATAAGGTGTCTTCTTTTTGTTGAGATAACATATCATTTTGCTCTCTGCCTAAAATTTAAATTTATAGAAAATTAGTAAAAAATATACCAAAAAATTTTTCCGATATTAAAAAAAATAATATTTTTTAAATGGATTGTACTTGGTGTGTGTATTTTTTTTAAAGAAAAATGTTGCATAAATATTGGAAAAAACAAAACTTTTTTCTATGGATAAAAAAAATCTTCTTTCTATGGATGACAAAAAATATTTATTTATATATATCCCTTTTATACCCGGATGTATCAATTTGTGAGGTGGAAAGTTTTAGCTTAATTTATATTAAAAAAATCTCTTCTCTGCCAACTTATTTCTTTTGTATTTTTTCTTTTTTTTTGGAAAGCACTTAAGTTATAAAGAAAAAACTTTTTTTTGTTAAGTTTCATTATGAAAATATTAAAAAAAAAATTTTAAAATTCCCAGACCTCACAAATTATGCAGCTTGGTCTAAAAGGAATATATCACTTATGTATATTGGATTTTTTTTTTAATCCTATAAAAGTTGCACAACTATCGCATTACTCGAGTTCTTGCTATATTTGTTGACAATCCTTCCTTTGGATAACAACATCATGCATCTTGGAGATTGTATTCTTTCTGCCATTTGGGATATATTACCTTACCAAAGAACTGAAGTCCTTACAGTGCGGGCACCTTTGGTAATAGTTTAATTAAGCGGGTTTTCGCCAATACCGGATCACCAACACATGACCAAAATAATGTATGGGTATTACTTATTATTATTAATTATTGCTTTAGTGCCGATTATGGGGAGCATAGTGCCGTACAAAATTTTTTACATTTATTACGATCTTTAGCTATTGATTTGATTTGAGACCGGCTAAGGTTCTCGTTGACAGACTTGATTTCATTAGTTAAACTTGTTCGCCATGAGCCTCTGGGTCGTCCTCTGCATCGGGCACCTTGTGGGTTTCAGTCCAACGCTTAGCTATATTATCCGGGGGTTTTCGTAGAGTGTGTCCAACCCATCTTCATTTTTGGCACGCCCTTTCTTTTTCAATTGGAATTTGATTGCATCTTTTACATAATTCGGAGTTAGAGATTCAGTTATACGTAAAATGTTCCTAATGCAGCGGTTTATGAATGCTTGTAGCTTCTTGCAACGCAATCGTTGCCGTCAAGCATTAAGTTGCCAGGGTTTGGTATATTTATTTGCATCGCTTTGGTCTTTTGACCTTAATACGCAACTGGTATTTTTCTGCATTGGTCTACAAGTTATTAAGTATACTTGCATATGACTCTGTTTCGAAGAGATTAATGCAATGTCATGTTTACAGGATGCCAAAGTACGCCCCCTGTTTGCTGGGACATCCACACTGGACCGGAGTAACTCGTCCATCACCACCAAGAAAATAAGAGGGGATAGGATGCATCCCTGACGAACACCGGCGACAATACCAATTGGTTGCGATAGTGTGCCATTATGAAGAAACCTGAATTGGAATCCGTTGTACTGCGCTTTCAATAAATTTACAATTTGGTTTTCTACAGAGCCTCCCAAATTTGTTGATGGTTCAAGCGATCAAAAGCTTTCCCAAAGTCAACAAATACCAGGTGAAGGGGCTGCTTGAATTCGAGCATTTGCTCAACAATTATTCGGAGCGAAGCAATATGGTCAATACAAGAATATTGACCATGTGAATATTTGCGAAGTGCGGAATCGATTTTGCTCGAAATCCGGTCAAGTATAAACTGACAGAATACTTTTAGAGGCGCGGATAATAGCGTGATCCCCCTCCAGTTATTACAATCTGAGGTTGCACCTTTTATAGGTATTTTTATAAGTGTGTGTCTGCTTTAAACATTTCGGGTACTATACCGTCGACTCCTGCCAGGCTTGCTCTTATGGATCGCTGATTCTATTTCATCGATGCTGGGCATCTGAGTTTTTATACGTCATATTTTTGGGATGTCATCAGAGACTGTGTCATTATTAGTACGAAGTTTAATAAGTGGCGAGTTAAATACTTTGGTGAAATGTTTCGTCCAGCGTAGAAGCTGGTGCTTTGTATTCGTGAGCAATATTCCATTTCTGTCTTTAATAGGTATGGCCATGTTTCTTTTATTATCAAACATGCGACTTGTGCAGTCGTATAGCAATTTAGAGTTGCCTTTTTTCGCAGCGATTGCAGCTTCTTCGGCGATTGACTCGAACCACCTGCGTTTATTACGTTTACACATCTGTTTCAAACTAGTTTCAATGGATGCGTATATCTGCATTGCTCTAAGCACTTCGGTCCAGACACCATTTGTAGCCGCTACACTGGAATACTGACGCTACGTGATGGACTGTTCTTAGCTTCGATACTCACATCAACCTTTCCGGCATGAGAGGCCCTAACAGTAGCAAAGCTACCGCCGGCATCGCTCTTGGGTTCATAGCATCTACTGGGCGCCCTCATCACGGCGAGGTGACAGTCTCCGAGGGTATGGGTACTACATTGCAAGATTACAGAAGAGTCTTGGAGGGTCTTAGATTTCAGAGCACTATTCAGGAAAAAAAAATTGGAAATCGAACCACAAATGAAGATTTGGCAGCCCCAACAAATTTTCAAAATACCGAGCTGATCAACTTTAGGGGCCTACCACAAGGCGCCTGTACAACCTAGTGCATTGAAATTTTACACAAGATCTCGCTAACACTTCAGCTCAAACCTTTGAAAATTTCAAAGGCAAAAATTTAACGCGGCATTTTTTTTATTCTTTTTGTTTTGTTCTATCCCACTGTGTTTCGTTGGGCGACCAGGGCCCGACCGGTAAACCAAAGCATACCACATAGATGTAAGAAGCCAGGGGAACCGGGATTGGGTTCTCATCGGTTAGCGCTTTCAGCAATCAGCCAGCTCAAGTCTCTACAGTAGTGTTGGAAAATTCCAAGTTCCGGTGATGGCATCGGGTCAGTAGAGCAAAACTCCAAAAGGATTCAGAGTTCGCAGGCCAAACTTGTTTAGGGCCCTTAAATAATTTAAATTTTTAAGATAAATAATGCAGGAAAATTGGGTTTATACCAGGGAATTTAATGTGAGCTAAAAAGTCCCCCTATTTTGCGGTTTATTCGAGATATATCAGTAATGGGCGTACCGATTTATGTGAAATTTGTTTGTACTTTAATAGTAACCCAAGAACTGAAATACATAATGCTAAATTTTCCCATGAACATTCCATTGAGGGACAGGGGCGAATATAAATCACATATTTAAATATGGGGTCAAGTACGCTGTGGCTCCAGCCCCTCCCCAAACGGGCATATAGACCAACCAATACAATATGGGATTTAAATGAAAGGTATTAATTAGAAGAGTACAAATCGAATAAAAAAATGTTGAAGTCAAGTAGCATGGGGGCCTTCCCACATCTAAAACCACCGAGGCGCCCATATCGACCGATTGGTTCATCATCGGTTCATAATAGTACATCAGATTCGTACTCTACTCCCAAATTCCAAAAGGTATTTGGGAGTAGAGTACGAATCTGCATTACAACTAAATTTCACAAGAAAATTTCACTAAGGATCAGGGGGTACAAAATTAGTCAATTGTCAGTGGACCCGACCCACATACTAAACCTCTTTTAGAGTTTTAATCTACTGACATAGGCTTTTTTCATGGTCCTATGCCAGAAAACGTATATCGTGAGAGTCTGATTGAGCAACCGATTTTGCATCGAAGTCATCTTCTGGACCTTTCGGACCGCGATACATGCTATACCTACCCAGAAATTCATATATGATTCCTAAAGACGCAGTAAAGACTTCTGCCCTGGAGCGCCTTTCCAAACTTAACCCATCCTTATACTCAAAAGGTACAGGGAAATGCGAGATACTCTTGGCCCAGAACTTCCTATCCGAGAAAACGGCGTCCAAACCGTCCACAAGGTAGTTCCCCCCTGGAACATTGTCCATCGCGCCACATATACTCTGCCGCCAAGTCGTGTCAAACGCTCCCCACAGAAGAGAGTTAAATTGATATCGAGCCTCTCTTCCTTAGTGGAATTTTGGTGAAAAATGTTGTATTATTTTTCTAATTCGGTTGGCTTCTGAAAAGCCAGCGCTATCCATCAAGGACCAAACACCGTTACAAAATCCAGATTTTACATGGCAATAGGCGAAGTCATATCGAGCTAGACTCTTCCCGTAGGAAGATGGACGCCAGGCTTTGGGTAGTCTGTATCACCAACCACTTGGGCCTTACCAAAACCGAAGTTGCTGTTGCTCGAACCTGATATAGCTTAAAATACCTGTATATATAGAACAGTAAAAAGAACTTTTATGAGTTGTGAGAATAGAAAGCATTGAATATAATCTCGAGCTGGAATATGTTGGGGAAGCAAAAACTGATTTGTTCGACAAACAGGTAAAAGGTATCGACCGATCAGGGTCTGACATAATCTGAGTATCTGGTCGGAGTTAGATTAGGATCGGGTCCAAAGGCTCATTGATGGAATTCTATCTCTTGTACTACAGATCTCATTCTCTCACACAATATACTGGATAGTATTTTGATATGATGGGAAGGAGATTCTTCTATTGGGTTGCCCAAAAAGTAATTGCGGATTTTCCATATAGTCGGCATTGACAAATTTTTTCGCAGCTTGTGACTCTGTAATTGCATTTTTTCTTCTGTCACTTATCAACTGTTACTTTTAGCTTGCTTTAGAAAAAAAAAGTGTAAAAAAAGTATATTTGATTAAAGTTCATTCTAAGTTTTATTAAAAATGCATTTACTTTCTTTTAAAAAATCCGCAATTACTTTTTGGGCAACCCAATATAATATACACGCAAAAAAATGTACTATCCATAAACGAACTTTTCGCATTTGCAATATTGTCAAGCTTTTCCGAAAAAAAACGGTGGGACTTTCTTTACAATAAAATCGCAAAAATTTGTGATTAATGCAAAGGAGCGATATTTTTTAATAACGCAAAATATTGTCAAGCTGTCTATCCCCTCCTAACGCTGGCGACACTCGTGAGGTACTTTGTCATGTTAAAACTCCTTCCCAAAGAAGTGTGCCCTGTGGCACGCCGTTCGGACTATAAAAAGGAGGTCCCCTTATCATTGAGTTTAAAATTGAATTGGACAGCACTCTTTAATTTGTGAGAAGTTTCCCCCAGTTCCTTAATGGAATGTTCATCGGCAAATTTGCATTTGCATTGCAAAATGTCAAAAATTGTCACTTTTCCATTTTACGTCCCCCACAATAATGACTGCTGGCAAACTGAGCTTTATTCATAAAAAAAAAATTAAAAAATAGTCTCTAGCCATAGAGAATCCAAAAGCACCATCTCTCAAAGTATCAAATTGTCCTTGGCTGTAAACAAAGCACTTTTGACTTAAAAGAA
The DNA here is from genome assembly GCF_963082655.1 of Stomoxys calcitrans. Taxonomy (NCBI): domain Eukaryota; kingdom Metazoa; phylum Arthropoda; class Insecta; order Diptera; family Muscidae; genus Stomoxys; species Stomoxys calcitrans. The sequence goes on along the minus strand of NC_081552.1, from coordinate 185,158,230 downwards.
GTTTTAAATTTTAGCGTAAAACAGCCATCCTTTACCACAGACGAAATTCATAAAAGTTTTACCATAACCGAAGTGATTTTAACATCAAAATGTGGCAAATTCACGATTAACGTCCAACGGTGAGGGAGAATGTTGAACAGTTACTATAAAAATAGAACTTCCCCAATAAAACGCTGGATTTAGTTGACTGAGTTTCAATAATCGATTATGCGTATTCATTTATCTTATAAAACTGCGGGCAAACCGTCTGCTCCGGCTGCCTTGTTTCTACATTATTGTTACCTCTTTTGAGCTAGATAAGTACTTCAACCTGGATCCTGGGTATCTAGATTTCCCTATATTTCTTACCAGGTTATTATTTTCATCTGTACAAAAAATGCCTGCTCAAAAGCTTTCATTCTTGATCGTCATGACATTTTAAGTCGATCTAGCCATGTTCGTCCGTCCGTCTGTCTATCGAAAGCACGTTAACTTTCGAAGGAGTAAGCTAGCCACTTGAAATTTTGCACAAATACTTCTTATTGGTGTAGGTCGGTTGGGATTGTAAATGGGCCATATCGGTCCATAGTTAGATATAGCTGTCATATAAACCGATCTGGGGTATTGACTTCTTGAGCCGCTAGAGGGCGCAATTCCTATCCGATTCGGCTGAAATTCGGCATGACGTGTTTCGTTATGACTTCCAACAACTGTGCCAAGTGTGGTTAATCGGTTCATAACCTGATATAGCTGCCATATAAACCGATCCGGGGTCTTGACTTCTTGCGACTTTAGAAGGCGTAATTCCTATCCGATTTGGCTGAAAGTTTGCATGACGTGTTTCGTTTTGACTTCCAACAACTGTGCTAAGTATGGTTCAAATCGGTCCATAGCCTGATATAGCTGCCATACAAACCGATCTGGGATCGTGACTTCGTGAGCCACAATTCAACGGCTTCTCTCATGACCTGGAACGTACGTGTTAAATATGGATTCGGTCTATAGCCTGATATAGCTCCCATATAAACCGCTCTCCCTATTTTACTTCCTGAGCCCCTAAAGGGAGCCATTCTTATTTGAATTGGCTGACATGTTACACAATAATTTCTACTATGGTCTTCAACTTTTAATTCAATTATGGTCCGAATTCCATGATATAGCTCTAATAGCATAGCAATTCTTTTCATTTATACTTTGTTTGCATAAAAAGAGATACCGTGAAAAGAACTCGACAAATGCGATCCATGGTGGAGCGTATATGTAAGCTGGAGTCAGTCTGATTTGAACTACGGTACTCCTGGTTGTACTCCGACGAGTGGATTATACTGTTGATGCCAGTTTCGTCTGCAGCTTACAACGTCTAGCTTTAGTGCTGTATAAGATCATGCAGTTATCGCTCTGCTGCTGCAAAGTGATTGTAATCAAAGTTGACTCCTCGGATTAAATATTGAGTTTGCCAATTTTGATGCTACCCAACACCGATAGTTCCCCCTTGACGGAGTCTGTTAGCCTTATTCATTTAAAGGTTATTTTTTCGTGAGGTTTAAAGTCTTTCAAAGTCCGACCAAAAGTACCATCCTGTAGCTCTATTTAAATGTCATGTCTAACAGTATTTGTGGTCTGTTTCTCTTTCGAGACGAGCTCAATCGTCGAAGGTTTTCTTTCCAAATGGAAAAGGAGTTTATGGTCGTTGTTTTCGACTGCGGCATGAGAATGGAGTTAAAGGGGTGAACTATTTGGTGTTTGCCCATCGTAGTCAACCTCTCATCCAATAGAGTCAACTCGGAGACTTGGTAACATGGTTAGACTTGACACAGTATTCAAACAGTTGTAATGTGTAGGGCGGTCAAGGGATGGAGGCAGGATAGCCAAAATTCGAAGCTTATACACCAAATGTAATACATTCTGTCATGGCCATATTTCGTCGGAAGCCTTTGATTGAGAATTTCTTCTCATTCGTTCACAGACCTCTCTGATATGCACTAAGAGTACGTTTACATTGGGCACTAAATCCGAATTTAATGGTCTTTTTTGCAGGTTTAACTATACAAAAATAAATCCCGGTTTTGTAGGATTTATTTTTAAATCCCATATAAACTCGATTACATTAATAATCGCTAAAAGTGCCAAAAACTGTTTTTAAGAACTGTGTATGGATGTGTATGATATACACATTCATGTAAACGCATGTACGCTTGTGTATTTCACTTAAATCCCCAGTGTAAACGGACAGGATTTATTTTTATATTAAGTTAAATCCAAATCATAAAAATTTCTGAAGATGAACATTGACTGCGAGGTTTTCGGTATATTTCACTTCGTATAGGACTTTTTTTTATAAAATTTTCTTTATAATTAATATAATGCCACACGAACTATTGATACAATCCATTTAGTAAAGCATCTGTTAAAATCATCAATCAAATGAAGAAAGAATATGTAGATCTAGTTAAATTATTAAAATCAAATCTATTTATGATACCATCAATCAAAAAAATTATGCCAATTCGAATTCTAAAAAAGATAACCTAAGCGCACAATATCAAAATGATCAATAATGGAATTTAATAATGTAATAAAATACTCCAAACCACCAAAAGCCAGCAAACAAAAGAAAACAAAAATATCAAGAAAACTATAATCAACGCAAGCAAAGATGAAAGGATTAAGGCCATAGTAACATTGCTGCCCAAGTACATATACTTACATATATACACAAGGATAAACATAAACATTCATCCAATTAGCTAACTACAAATAGAATTGAACATATTATGGAAGGAATTATAAACACGATCCTGGATATTTATACCTATATACATACACAATAGATTACCCACCCAATTGCTGGCCTTATAATGGCCAAAAGCTCTGACAAGTGCTCATATTCTTCTCAAAACGGGAGCAAATGGAAGAATCAAATTATCTACAAACAAAACTTCGAAACAATTTGTTTAAGTCTTGACGAAAAGGAACGCCAGCTAAAGGAGCAAAATGATGATTTATTCTTCAAGTACTACATTCGTGATAATGACTGATGAAGATGAGATTTGATGTCTGATGTGGATGACATTTGAACGATGATGAGTATGAATGGAGTTTTTCTCTTCATGTTGTGTAAATTATGATAAACGATTGTTTGGAATGATTTTATGATTTTCGGATTGTACCTCGAACATGTTTTATCCTGCTCTCTGTCTTCTCTCCCTCCACTGTATCTGCCTATGTCTGATGTATTTATTCCCTTTTGTTATGAATCTACGTCAGTCCTTTGTTAATAAAAAAATATAAAATAATAAAGAAAACAATCCTTACTGTTAATAAGGGTCATAGGCCCTTCCACACCCCAACTTCGTCTTATTTTTAGTATTAGAATGATGGAAAATATCGCAAAGGAAATAAAATTTCCCTGTTTTTGTTTATTACCTATATTATACTCGTACTCGTACATATGTCATGTATAATTATTCATTTACCGATTCGCCATATAATTTATCTAATCTAATATTATTTATTTGTTTATAACCGACAAATGACAGAGATTATTGTAAATTTTTAAATAAATGTCATTATATTTATTTCATTTTACATGGTTTTGTTGTGTTTTCATATGCAATACGATGAGTTGATATGTTAAAATCTATTTTCTTTTGTGTTTTCTTATACTTGTGAATATAATTTCGTTGTGTTTTCGTTCTTTTGTTGAAAGTTGGACCATTATAACCAAATGGGCACTTTTAAAATACTTTTAAATATTGGAGTTTTTTTTACAAAGATTACCAGATCTACATATGTGGGCATATAACAACTTTGAATAGCTCAGCTTACATTTAGCGATTGAAAATATTGACAACAGGAAAATTTTATGCAATTTTTAGTCATTGCAAAAATATATATTTAGAAACTTTGTGTTTATTTTATTGGAGTGCTCTGTTTTTAGGGCTTAAAAGAAGCTAGATTTACGGAGCTTGACATCATAGCGTATGAGTGTTTTTAATCCAGTGTCCCGTGTGGCGTATGAGTATTGCCAATTCAATAACATATAAATGAAATAAGAAGTTAAGAAGAAGTTCAATTTTTTTTCAAATTTTTCTTTTTTAACATTTATAAAAATTATTTATTTATTTATATAATTTAGTTTTTGTTTTTAGGATTAATAATTTTCTTTAATTTTTATTTCATTTCCAATGTTTATTTATACTTATACTTATTTTCATTGTTCAAGTTTTTTCCTGTTAGGGCGAATATAATTGTTTATCAATTTTTGTTTGTTTCTCTTTCGAGACGAGCTCAATGATTAGGGATTGCAAATGGAAAAGGAAAGTCAAAGATAGCAACACACACCAACCACTATGGGACGCATTTCGTCTTTGGTTAGAAGACTCTTCAACCATATTAGGTGTGATGGCTTCAAGGGCCGTGCGTTGGTATGTTGTATTTGAATCGTATTAATTGCGAAAACGCATCTATGATACAATTACCACATTAACCACGCTCGACAACCCTGTCTATTAGCTGTACTTTTCCCCCAATGCATGTGTTTTTGTGTAATGACAGTCTTTTTTTCTGTGTTAATTACACTACTTCCTTAGTACACATGATTCTGTGCATCTATTGGAAGTTGTATTGATGGCTTCGAACGCTAGACAACGGCAGACAACGTATTTTCTTTATTTGTTGTTTTAATAATATTTTGTGTATCTGGTTAAATTTTTTTAATTATTATAAATTTTTCATTTTTTTAAAAATTTATAATAAAATAAAATAATATGGTTTTTAGTTATAATATATTTTTTTTAATTTTGTTTTTTATTCTTAAATTATTTATTGCATTTTTATTTATTTCTTTTTTTATTTTTATACAATTACTAATATATAATAAATTTCAAATAAATAAAAATATATCTATGTATAATTTGTTTTAATTATCTTAGTTTTTAGTATGTCTTATTATATTTATTTTATAAAAAAAATTAAAAAAAAATAAAAAATATATATTAAAGTTTTTATTTCCTCTTTTTAAATATTTTTCCTATGTATTTGTTTTTTTTTTTTTTAATTTTTTTTTTTAATATAATTTCGTTTCCAAGATTTCGATTACCAACGGTAATCTTCATCAGGGTATGGATCCATTCATTTCATTTTAGTTCATTTATTTTCTTATTTTATTATTCTTTTATTATTTTGCTATTTTTTTTATTTTTTTTTTGGCATTTTTTATATTTTTTTTTTCCTTTATTATTTTATTTTTACTTTTTTAATATCTTATCTTTTACATTTAATTTTTATAAAAAAAAATAAAATTTATTAGAATTAAAGCAAATTAACAAAATTTAAAAACAGTATGTTAATTTTTTTATAATTTTTTATTTTTTTTTTTAATATTTTTTTATTATTTTTTTTTTAATTGTTCTATTTTCATTTTTTGTTATATGTTTTGTATTCGAAATTTGAAGGATGGGGGTATATTCATTTTGTCTTTCCGTTTGCAAAACATCGAAATATCCAATATTCCGACCCTTTAAAGTATATATATTCTTGATCAGCGTAAAAATTTAAGACGATGTAGACATGTCCGTCCGTCTATCCGTCCGTCTGTTGAAATCACGCGATATTGAGCTGAAACTTTGCACAGATTCTTTTTTTTTTGTCCATAAGCAGGTTAAGTTCGAAAATGGGCTATATCGGACTATATTCTGATATAGCCCCCATGTAGACCGATCCGCCGATTTAGGGTATTAGGCCCATAAAGCCACATTTACTATCCGATTTTGCTGAATTTTGGGACAGTAAGTTGTGTTAGGCCCTTCGACATCCTTCGTCAATTTGGCCCAGATCGGTCCAGATTTGGATATAGCTGCCATATAGACCGATCCTCCGATTTAAGGCCATAAAAGCCACATTTATTATCCGATTTTGCTGAAATTTGGGACAGTGAGTTGTGTTAAGCCCTTCGACATCTTTAATTTGGCGCAGATCGGTCCAGATTTGGATATAGCTGCCATATAGACCGATGCTCCGATTTATGGTCTTGCGTCCATAAAAGGCGCATTTATTGTCCGATATCGCCGCAATTTGGGAGATTGAGTTGTGTTAGGCCCTTCGACATTTTTCTTCAATTTCATTCAGATCGGTCATGATTTGGATATAGCTGCTATATAGACCGATCTCTCGATTTAATGTTTTGGGCCCATAAAAGGCGCATTTATTGTCCGATGTTGCCGAAATTTGAGACAGAGAGTTAAGTTAAGCCCCTGCAATTTGGGCTAGATCTTTCAAGATTTGCATATAGCTGCTATATAGACCGATATCTCGGTTTAAAGTCTTGGCCCCAAAAAAGGCGCATTTATAATCCGATTTAACTTAAATTTGACACATTGACTTAGGTTAGGCTTTTCGACATCCATGTTGTATATGGTTCAGATCGGTTTATTTTTAGATGTTGCTACTAAAAAGACCAATAGTTTGTTATACATAATTGAACAATGACTTGTACTTATTAGTATTTGGTCTAAATCGGATCATATTTCGATATAATTGCTGTAGGACATAACGTATGCAATTTACACCGGATTTTGTTAAAAGGTGTTTTTCATATATACCCAAGGTGGTGGGTATCCAAAGTTTGGCCCGGCCGAACTTAACGCCTTTTTATTTGTTTTGTATTATTTTTTATATGATATTATACATATTTTTTTATATAGTTTTTCCGTTATTTTTTATTTTTTTACTTTTTTTATATTTTTATTTTTTATATTTTTGGTTTTTAGGTTTTACATATGTTTTTCTGTTTATTATTTTTTATCATTTATTTAATTTTTTTTCCATATGTATATCTTTATATGTATATACATATATATATTTTATAAGATTTTTTATATATGTATATTTTTAGTGATTATTTTTTCGTTATTTTTTATATTTTTATTTTTTTTTTAGTTTAGTTTTTATATTTTTTGTGAAGTTTTTATTTGTCTCCTTTTTTTAAATTTAATTCTTTATTTTATTATTATTATTATTTTTATTAATATTAATTTTTTTGTCATATAATTGGATCAAATGCCTTTTAAACTCACCGCCATTGGTTTATTTGACTAAAGTTACAATTGCAACTGCTTGAAAGTACACGTATACCATGATGACCATCGTAAAAGCTCTGAAACAGTTTATATTGCAAAAATGTTGTACTAACTTTAAATATTTGAGCCTAAGATGACGAATTTAGATTGAAGATTAGCTATTTTTCAACTTTTTAAGGAAACATTTGCTGTGTTGAAAGATTTTCCTTGAAATTAAGAAATTTTTATACAAATAGAAGTTTAATAAATTCTTAACTTTGCGTCTTATTTCAAAAGACAAAAATCTTTGGATGAAGTTCTTAAAATCCTTGAGTGTAAGGAAATTGAATTTGGGAAAAGTCAGCATTGTATCTTAGTTGTAGTCATAGAAAGTTTATTCATTATGAACCAAGGGAAATAATTCTCTTACCAATGACTGTTGCACGATTCAAGTTTTCGCTCAGTGGCATGAGGCTTTCCATATGTAATTCACTCCGAAAGGCACAGTGGTCGAGAATGGAGATTGTTCAGTCGATAGACTATAACGTGTGTTACTGTTGCGATATATGTCTGTTTGTCTACCCATCTGCTAAAAGCACGCTATTTTCCAAAATTCAAGAACAGTAGGGCAAGTTTTTCCTACTCAAAAGGATTGAATACAAGTCGAATTGCTCAGATATAAGCAGTATGGCTATGTCAAAGTGCCTTCTAGCACGAGATTGTGCATAAAAGATACCTTCATCGCCAAAGGCCGGACTATGGACTTATAAGCCTTAGAATTCTTTTGGAACGTTTAGTGGATACTATGATAAAAATGTATGGCATACGAAGGCCACCGTAGTGCAGAGGTAAGCATGTCCAGCTATGACGCTGAACGCCTGGGATATTCTCCTAGGGAGAATATCAGAAAAACATTTTTCATCGGTGGTTATCCCCTTTTAATGCTGGCTTCGTTTAACGCTAATAGCGTTTATTGTATAAAATACTTCTAAAATGTACATATGTGAATTTCTTCATAACAACATTTGTATATGCGAGATAAATAAAATATTTTTAAAACCATCATGCGTTTATCTATTTCTGAATTTTATGCGTTTTAAGTTGTCACATATGACCATGTTCATGTGCATTAAGAAATCGTCCTTTGTTTTTTTGTTTTGTTTTCTTTAAGCATATTCCTTTCATAGATCGATTATACAAATGTGCATAAAAATAATATTTTATAGCACCATCACTTTATTTTGATCAATTCAGGCCTATCAATGTATGTACATACAGAAATGTTTTCAAAATTTTTATTATAATTTTTTTAATTTAAAAAAAGTAAAAAAATTTTTTTTTTTTTTGGCTTAAAGAAAGTGCATGAAATTTTAATGCATGTGTGTGTGTTTAAAAACAAAATATGTTATTGGTGTAATTTCGAATAATTTATTCTGATATAAAATCAAATTTTCTTTTTTATGGCAATTTATAAAAGATGTTTTCTCCGACAATTAATATGAAAATCTCATAGTTGGGAAATGGAGAACATGAAAAATTTGAGTTCCAAGTGCCACCTTATTTATCTTATTTGCATTCTGACATAAAGGGTGATTTTTTTGAGGTTAGGATTTTCATGCATTAGTATTTGACAGATCACGTGGGATTTCAGACATGGTGTCAAAGAGAAAGATGCTCAGTATGCTTTGACATTTCATCATGAATAGACTTACTAACGAGCAACGCTTGCAAATCATTGAATTTTATTACCAAAATCAGTGTTCGGTTCGAAATGTGTTCAAATTTTGACAAATTTTGTTCAGCGATGAGGCTCATTTCTGGTTGAATGGCTACGTAAATAAGCAAAATTGCCGCATTTGGAGTGAAGAGCAACCAGAAGCCGTTCAAGAACTGCCCATGCATCCCGAAAAATGCACTGTTTGGTGTGGTTTGTACGCTGGTGGAATCATTGGACCGTATTTTTTCAAAGATGCTGTTGGACGCAACGTTACGGTGAATGAACACATTTCGAACCGAACACTGATTTTGGTAATAAAATTCAATGATTTGCAAGCGTTGCTCGTTAGTAAGTCTATTCATGATGAAATGTCAAAGCATACTGAGCATCTTTCTCTTTGACACCATGTCTGAAATCCCACGTGATCTGTCAAATACTAATGCATGAAAATCCTAACCTCAAAAAAATCACCCTTTACATGGGACACGATTTTTCTTCGATGGTTATTCCTTCACTAGTGCTGTTTTTCAGCGGTGGTTATCCCCTCCTAATGTTGGCGACATTTGGAAGGTACTGTACCATTTGGTATGGCAGCCATGTAAAAACTTCTCTCCACAAAGAGTTGTCGCAGTGCGGCACGCCGTTCGGACTCGGATGGATCGGACTTCGATATGGATCATATTTGGTTTACACAGTTTCTGGGTAATTGGGTAATAAAAAGAACTTTTATATGCTTAAGAGCCAAAATCGGCAGGTCGGTTTATATGGTTGCTAAATCATAATATTGTCCTATCTGAACCATATTCGGTTCGGATATCAGGAGACGTTAATTAATTTCAGTAAAAACGGGTTATAAATATGGCTTTTATCGATTAATGCCCCTAAATCGATCGGTCTAAATGGCAGCTATATGTACAATAAATATTGTCCGATTTAGACTATTTTCAGGCCTTGAAGGAAAAAGTATAAATTGCCTCAAATAGAAAATTTGTACTCCATTTTAAGTAAAAATTTCCTTAAGTGAAAAATGTTTACTTAATTTTAAGTAAAAATTCCCTTAAGTGAAAAATGTTGACTTAATTTTAAGTAAAAATTTCCTTTAATGAAAAAGCCATATACACCGATCTCCCGTTTAGCCTTTTGAGCTTCTAGAGGGTGGTATTCTTATCCAATTTGGCTGAAATTTTGCACATTTCGTTTTGGCATGACTTCCAACAACTGTGCCATGTATGGTCTAAATGGTTCATAACCTGATATAACTGCCATATAAATCGATCTCCCGATTAGACTTCTTGCGATTTTAGAAGGCGCAATTTTTATTCGATTTGGCTGAAATTTTGCGTGAGGTGCTTTGTTATGACTTCCAAAAACTGTGCCATGTCTGGTCTAAATCGGTTCATAACCTTATATAGCTGCCATATAAACCGATCTCCCGATTTGACTTCTTGCGATTTTGGAAGCCGAAATTCTTATTTGATTTAACTGAAATTTTGCGTGAGGTCCTTTGTTATGACTTCCAACTGTGCCAAGTGTGATCTAAATCGGTTCATAACCTGATATAGCTGCCATATAAACTGATTTTCTATGACTTTTTGTATACCGTTAACCATTATATAGCGGTATACTAAATTCGTCATCCCGTTTGTAACACCTCGAAATATTCGTTTAAGATCCCATGAGATATGTATATTCTTGATCGTCTTGACATTTAAAGTCGATCTGGCCATGTCCATGCTTCAGTCCGTCTGTCTGTCGAAAGCACGCTAACTTTCGAAGGAGTAAAGCTAGCCGCTTGAAATTTAGCACAAATACTTCTTATACTTAGTGTGGTCGGTTGGGATATTAAATGGGCCAAATCGGTCTATGTTTTGATATAGCTGCCATATAAGCCGATTTTTCATCTTGACTTCTTTAGCCACTAAAGGGCGCAATTGTAATCCGATGTGGATTTGTAATCCGATTTGGTCCAACAACTGTGCCAAGTATGGTTTTAATCGGTCCATTACCTGATATATCTGTCATATAAACCGATTTGGGATCTTGACTTCTTGAGCCTCCAATTTGGCTGAAATTTTGCATGAGGTGTTTTGAAATTGTGGCTAATATTTTGTACAGTGGCATCCTCCATGACCTTCAACATACATACGTGTCAATCGGTCTATAGCCTGAGACCGATATAAACTCCCATATAAACCGATTTCCAGATTTTACTTCATGAGCCCCTAAGTTCGCAATTCTTTTTCAAATTGGCTGAAATTTTACAAAATAACTTCTACCATGGTCTTCAATATTCAGTTCAATATAGTTGGAATCGGAGCATATCTTGATATAGCTCTAATAGCATAACAATTTTTTCTTTTATCCTTTGTTTGCCTAAAAAGAGATACCGGGCAATACTTGAAAAATGCGATCCATGGTGGAGGTATATAAAATTCGTCCCGGCCAATTATCAAAAATAATTTTTCTAATAAAGGAACATCAATTGTATTCCCGGATCCCGTCATATGAAGTTAACGCCTCCTAAACATGCCTAAACATGCCAAATTTTACAACTTTTGAAGAAAAGTATTCCTTCTAGGGAGAAAGTTTTAACTTAATTTTGATTTTTTTTTTAATTTTAAGAATTTTTCTTAGCTGTTTGTATGGATGTTTGAAAAATGTTTGTTTAATTTAAATTAAATATGCCCAACTATCCAACCATTGAGGGAAAAGGTAAAAATTGCCTTAAATAGAAAATTTTTACTTGATTTTAAGTAAACATTTCCTTAAGTGAAAAATGTTTTATTTGATCTTAAGTAAAAATTTCCTTAAGTAAAAAATATTTTACTTGATTTTAAGTAAAAATTTCCAGAAATGAAAAATGTTTTACTTGATATTAAGAAATTTTTCTTAGATCGTTGTATAATAGATCTTTTATTTCACATTTGATGATTAAAGGCAATCATATTTCGATAAAGCTCAAAACAGTGTTGAATTTGAGGAAATTAACTATGGGAAAATGGCAACATTGTAGATTAAGGTGCAAGGGTATGCCATTGTTGAATATCAGTGATGTTGATTAATGAATATCAGTGAAGTACAAGAAGCTGCCTAACTGCTTCAACAATAGCAAAGTTTTACCTCACTGTTTTTTGTATTGTATTTATATTTTGTAATGTATTTATACCCTCTACCGAAGGATGGGGCATATTCATTATGTCATTCGGTTTGCAAAATATCGAAATATTCATTATATATTCTTGATCGTTGTAAAAATTTAAGACGATCCAGCTAGGTCCGTCCGCCCGTCGTCTGTTAAAATCACGCTACAGTCTTTAAAAATAGAGACGTTGAGTTGAAACACTGTCCATAGGCAGATTAAGTTTGAAGATGGGCTATATCGGACTATATCTTGATATAGCACCCATATAGAACGACCTGCCGATTTAAGGTCTTAGGCCCATAAAAGCCACAACTATTATCCGATTTTGATGAATTTTGGGACAGTGAGATGTGTTAGGCCACTCGACATACTTCTTAAATTTTGGACCCAGATCGGTCCAAATTTGGATATAGCTGCTATATAGACCGATCTCTCGATTTAAGGTATTGAGCCCATTAAAGGCGCATTAATTGTCCGAATTCTGTGAAATTTCCGACAGTAAGTTGTGTTAGGCTCTTTCGACATCTTTTTTCAATTTGATTGAGATCGGTGCAGATTTGAATATAACTGCCATATAGACCGATCTGTCGATTTAAGGTCTTGCGCCCATAAATGGCGCATTTATTGTCCGATTTCGTCGAAGTTTGGGACAGTAAGTTGTGTAAGGCCATTCGACATCTTTTTTCAATTTGGTTGAGATCGGTCCAGTTTTGGATATAGCCCCCATATAGACCAATCTTCCAATTTAAGGTCTTAGGCCCATAAAAGCCGCATTTATTATACGATTTTGCTGAAATTTAGGACAGTGAGTTGTGTTAGGCTAATTGTCATCCTTTTTCAATTTGACTCAGATCGGTCCAGATGTGAATGTGGCTGCCATATAGACCGATCTCTTTAATTGAGGTCTAGGGGCCATAAAAGGCGCATTTTTTCCTGATTTCGCCAAAATTTGGGACAGTGAGTTGTGTAAGGCTACTTGACATCCTTCTTCAATTTGCCTCAGATCAGTCCAGTTTTGGATATAGCCCCCATATAGACCAATCTGCCAATTTAAGGTCTTGGGCCCATAAAAGCCGCATTTATTATCAGATTTTGCTTAAATTTGGGACAGTGGGTTGTGTTAGGCACTTCAATATCTTTGTTCAATTTGGCTCAGATCGGTTCAGAGTTGGACATAGCTGCCATATAGACCGATCTCTCGATTTAATTTATTGGGCCCATAAATAGCACATTTATTGTCCGATTTCGCTAAAATTTGGGTCAGTGAATTGTGTTAAGTCCTTCGACATCCATTTTGAATTTGGCCCAGATCGGTCCAGATTTAGATATAGCTGCCATATAGACCGAACTCTCGATTTAAAGTCTTGGCCGCATAAAAGGCGCAATTATTACCCGAATTGGCTGAAATTTTACATGAGGTGTTTTGTTATGACTCCCAACAACTGTGCTAAGTATGGTCCAAATCGCTCCATAACCTGATATGGCTGCCATATAAACCGAACTTAGATCTTGACTTCTTGAGCCACTAGAAGACACAATTCTTTTACGATTTGGCATATTTCCACAAAGTTTGCTGTAGACATTTATAATTATGAAAGTTTAGCCAATTCAAATATTCCAGCTGTTGTGTTTGACAGAGTATCCCATCGTGTATAGTTAAGGTGTTGCCAATATTCGTCAAGCGTTTCATTGCTTCACCTGCCTCTATAGCACAGGGTGTTTCAATAATTGCAAAGAATATATCAGCATTTGTTTTAAAATGTTTCCATTTTGCTCTCTACGAAGGTGTTTAAAATAAAAAGTGGGTGCTTAAGTGGATATTTTTTCGCACATCTATGAATGAATTTCAATTTCAATTTCCTCACATACAAACTCACATCGCTGGCTATATGTGTATGATACATATTTTTAAATATCATGTTTTTTTTTTTGCAGCTGTTTTTTTTCTCATTCCCAAACGTTTGCTCTCACCTCAAGTGCCCCTACAGGGTTTTTTTTATTAATGTTCTAAATGTTCTTCTATGTTAAATGAACGCATTGAAACGCTTACAAAAACTGTGTACAAAAGGCTTTTTTGAAAATTTTTTTTAAATAAATAAATGTTTTTGGAATGAATTTGTTTGAATATTTTTTTGACATTTTTAGTTTATATAAACAAAAACATAATAATAAAAAATTGTTCTCTGTTTCTTTCACAGCAATTGGATGCTTATAAAACTGAAAACTTACGCCTTAAGGAGGAGAATGGAGCGCTTATTAGAGTAATAAGTAAATTAAGTAAATGAAATTCACTTAAAGCTAATCAAAAGCAATAGTAATAATAATAACAACTACCACACCATCAGCAATAGCAACAAAAACCACAGCAGAAACAACACAAAACAAATTTATAACATTTATTCATATATAATAATTAAAAAAAAAAAAAATAACAAAAAATCCTGAAAACAAAACTACAAAAAGAAACAAACAAACAAAATTCTCAATTGAAAACAAAAAATGTTCTTCTGTTCTTTTTTTTATCATTTAATGCATAAAAAAGAATACAACACCAGAAAATAAATATTTAATAATATATACTTTTTATTATTACATTATTATTATAATTATAACTATTATTATTATTCTAAATAAAAACAAAACTATTAGTAAACAAACAAATAAAAAAAGAATAAAACATTATTTTTATTTTGTATTTTTTTTTTTTTTTTGCTTTCTTTTTAATATACATATACGTTTATAAGTTGGTGTTAAACATTTTATTTGTATACAGAGACAAATAACAAACGAAAAAACAAAAACAAGTAAAACTTATATTGCAATGATACGATGCAAAGAGGAGAAGAGGAGAAAAAGAACCCTGCGAAAATCCTTATCTAGAATTTTATTAGATTCTTTTTTGTTTTTTAATGATTAAGTCCATTTAAAAAGGTAACAACCAACCAACAAATAAACAAAAACAACAACAACCACAACCATGCGAAAACTAAGTGAATGTGAAAAAGAAATTTATTAATAATTATAATTATTATTATTATCATTATTAATATTATTATTATTATTATTATTATTACTATTACTATACATACATTATATATTTTTATAGAGTTATCGTGTATTTTGTTTTTAATAGATGATGAAGTCGTCGATGATGATGATTTGTTCTTAAATTATTATAAAATTTTAATAAAAAGAAGAAAAACCAGTTTCATTGTTTTATGTTGTTGTTGTAGCAGTGTGCTGTACACTGAGGCGGCAGCCCTTGCCGATGAGGGCTTTCATCGGGTCGAGCCGGTACGTACAAACGGCTGCCATAGGATTGTTCATTGTTTTATTTTTATTTCCAGTGGAGTAGAAAAATGAAGTGGTGAGTAAAAAATAACGAAAAACTAGTAAGAAAAGGCTAAAGTCGGGCGGAGCCGACTATATAAAACCCTACAACTACCGTACAATTATAAATTCGGGCAATAGATATATGTATATGAGAGCTATATCTAAATGTGAACCGACTACGGCCAAACAAGTACGATATATATGGGATATGCCAATGATACTCGAGATGACAAGGCGAGTTATTGTCGCCTTCAAATAACCAATGGCCCACATCAGCGCCTGTTCCCAGGTTAGGGGCAGCTGGAGGTGAGCGTCGGATCTTATAGTAAGCGGCTCGCCACAACGAGAGATGCATGTGCAATCCCACAAAACCCATGCGGTTGGGGCGCTGAGCCAGTAACCCGCCCCCGGAAAATTATGAGAACTATTATGAGAAACAAAGGAATAGTAGAAACGACACAAATAACATCCTGAGGATTTGGAAAGAACATTTTCCCCAACTGCCAGTGTCCGACGTTGGCGGCGAAGACGATACCGCAGAACCAATCCCTGATGATGATATAGAATGTTTACCTCCTAGTCAGAATGGGGTCCATGTAGCAGTGACCCGACTAAAGAACAACAAGGCAGCAGGAGCCGACGGGTTACCCGATGAACTAATTAAGACGAGAGGCGACACGCTCATAAGGCGTATGCATCAGTTTATCTGCGCAATCTGGCTATAAGAACGCATACCCGATGATTGAAACCTCAGCAAACTATGTCCCGTACACAAGAAAGGAGACAAGTCGGAATAAGTCTCCTCCCCATCGCATACAAGATACTCTCGAGCGTTCTGTGTGAAAGATTAAAACCAAAAGTCAATAAGATAATTGTGTCCTATCAATGCGGTTTTAGACCTGGTAAATCCACCTTAGACCAGATATTCACACTGCGCCAAATCCTGGAAAAGACCCGAGAAGGACAAATCAACACCTACCATCTCTTTGTTGACTACAAAGCCGCTTTCGATACTCCTTTACGCTCAAAGGTATTTCAAGCCATGTCAGAGTTTGGTATCCCTGCAAAATTAATAAGACTCTGCAGGATGACACTTGCTGATACGCGTTCCTCAGTAAGAATACGAAGTTTCAGACAAGGAGACAGCCTATCGTGTGATCTCTTTAATATCCTGCTGGAGAAGATTATACGAGATGCAGATGTGAATAGGTATGGGACACTAATCACAAGAGAACACATGCTACTCGCCTATGCCGACGACATCGATATCATAGGTCGGTCACCGGAAGTAGTAACTGCAGCCTTTGAAAGAATCGAAAGAGAGTCAGTGAAAATGGGTCTGGCAGTAAATGGAGATAAGACATAATGGATGGTTTCAACTCCCAAAAAGCCTTGCACAACCGAGCAGATAAAGAAAATGGAGAAAGTTAGGAACCACAACATTGAGACAGTCGGTACCTTTACCTACCTCGGCACCGCCGTAACCGAAACGAATGACACCAGTTTTGAGATAAAGCGAAGAATAATACCGGCAAACAGATGCTACTTTGGACTAAGTAAGCAGTTTAGAAACAAGGCCACCTCTCAACAGACGACGATTACACTATACAAGACATTTATACTACCCGTGCTGTTATATGGTTCTGAAGCATGGGTACTTGTGAAAGCAGATGAGGCAGTGCTTGGAGTGTTTGAGAGAAAGATTCTTCGTAAAACATATGGACCAAAATATAGGCGACGTATGAACCACGAGCTGTATGACGACGATAGCATAGTTACACGTATCAAAAAACAACGGCTGCGTTGGCTAGGTCATGTTGTCAGAATTGATGAAGAAGCTCCAGCAAAGAAGTCTTTCAAAGGCAAACACGGTGGTACACGCATACCTAGAAGACCAAAAGCCCGATGGAAAGATTAAGTGGTGGGAGACACCTCGAAACTTGGTGTCAGAGATTTTAAAATAAGCGCAGAAGATCGAGGCGCTTGGAATTCTATTCTACGTTTGGCTAATGAAACAAATATTCTGTCATAGCCAATTAAAGTAAAGTAATATGTATATGGGAGACAAATATATATCGAAGCTATATCCAAATCGGAACCGATTTTGATGAAATCGTGCTGATATTTTAAGATCGGTAACAAAACAATTCGTGCCAAATTTTGTACAGATCCATTGAAAATTGTAGTACTACGGTCTTTTAAGTGGAAACCGGGCGATAACTATATTTAGGAGCTATATCCAAAACTGAACCGATTTTGATGAAATCTTGCAGATATATTAAGATCAGTAACAAAACGATCCGCGCTAAATTTTGCACAGATCGGTTGAAATTTGTAGTTACTACTGTCATTTAAGTGGAAATCGGGCTATACATATATAGGGGAGCTATATCCAAATCTGAACCGATTTTGATGAAATCTTGCTGATAAGTTAAAATCAGTAATAAAAACGCGCTGTGCCAAATAGTGTGCAGATCGGTTGAAAGTTGTAGTAACAACGGCCTTTTAAATGAAAATCGGGTGGTACATATATATGGGAGCTATATCTAAATCTGAACCAATATTGATGAAATCTTGCAGATATGTTAAGATCAGCAACAAAACAAAAAATTGTAATTGTAAAATTGTAGTTACTACAGCCATTTAAGTGGAAATCGGGCGACACATGTATATCGGAGCCAGGGACATACCTAGGATTTTATTTTGAGGGGGCCCATTTGGGGTACATTTTGTCAAAGTCGAAAATTGTCAAAATTCTTCTGTTACTGTGAAATCGGTAAAGATAGCTCAATGTTTTTTTTTTTTTTGAAAATTGTGGTCGCTATTTGTTGCAGGACTGACCCATTGGCGGTGACATTTGGTCATAAAGTCAGAGCTGAATTTTGCACTGATTGCCAACACACTATTTATAGGCCGAATCCAATCTTTCAAACAAAGTTTGATTGTCTTAAGAACATCTTTTGGATGTTGTATGAATGACTTCGAACGCTAGACAACGGCAACGGCTCTTGCTGCTGTTCCGTGTGCTCAGTTTAATAAATAAAAAACAAGCCGAACCGGCCCCGCTCCGCTGCGCCTTCCCCAAAGAGGTGTCGCACTGCGGGACGCCGTTTGGACTCGGCTATAAAAAAAAGTTCCCTTGTCATTGAGTTGGGTACTTGGACCGTTTTCTGGTCTCCAATACCTTTTATTTGATACCCTTATTGTGCCCATCGGACCACTTTCGGATATGGGTGGCGTTTTTGTGCTAAGGGGGAGAGTCCGCCTCAACCTGATATCTAAACATTGTATACCCTATGTTTCCTTCCAGACAAACGTACACAATCTTTGAAAATTTTAAGCCAAGCATCATATAGTCATAATGGGTCTAATGGCGTTTTTGAGGGGTGGCTTGATCCTCTATAGTTCGATCTGATTTTGTATGTCAGATTCGAAATCTACTACCGAATACCTTTCATTTGAGCCCCATATCGAAATGAACGTCCAATATGTCTGTTTGGGGAATTTTTGGGGTTGCAGCGGCCCGATGAGTACTTAGACTCAAATTTTAATACCATATTCGTATTCTACTCTCCAATAACTTTCATTTGATACCCATATTGCCCAGATCGATCCACATTTGATTTTGGGTTGTGTTTTTGGCATTAGGATGAGGGTCCATCCCCCTTCCGATACCGAAAAATTATATAGCCTATTTTTCCTTCCGGACCAACCTACGCAATGTGCGAAAATTTCGGGAAAATCGGTTCCGCCGTTTTTGAGTCTATGCGCAACAAACAAACAAACATGCAAACACAAATTGAATTTTATATATAAGACTAGCTGAACTCGGCCCGCTTCGCAGCGCTTCCTTTTACACCATATGAATTATAACTGTCATTTCAATTACTCTTCTTTGCATTCACTAAGTTACGTATATATTTTGGGGCCATGTTTTTATAGAACTTTTGGACTATTGTGGAAGCTTGTCCCAGGGTAGGAGGGTTAAACAAATAATACCGAAAACAGTCAAAGGTTAGTTCCTTTATTTTATTTATTCGAAGGACAGATAACTTGTCAACACAGTAGTGAAATGCATATGACCAACTTTGAACACTCTCTCCTGTACCTCTCGCGCTCTCTTTCTTTGTTCAGGTGTGCTTGGCTATTCAAATAATTTCTATCTCCCAATAGATGGCGCTGAATTTGTTGTTGGTGATGCTCGCTGTTGTTTCCAATCACATTGTCATCATTTTTTTCTATTTTTAAATTCAATCGAATTTCCACTTTTTTCGGCCTATCTAATGTCACCGTTGCGCATGGGTAAGCATCTTCGGCTTACCCATGCCAAAAATATTAGAAATAATTTGAGCACTGGATATTCCTTCAATAATAGTTGCGACAATAACCATTATCCATTTATGACTTCATTACAAAAACTTACGGCCTAGACCACTAAATTTGTTTTTTCTTTTTATACCTTCATCACAATCTATTTTTCTCATTCCGTTTGTAAAGCATCGAAATAGTCATCTGAGATCCAACAAAGTATATATGTATATTTTTGATCTTCTTGACATTCTAAGTCGATTTAGCCATGTCGGTCCGTCCATCTATCGAAAGCATGCTAACTTTCGAAGGAATAAAGTTAGGCGCAATAAAATTTTGCACAAATACTTCCTATTAGTGTAGGTCAGTGGGGATTTTAAATGGGTCATATTGGTCTATGTTTTGATATAGCTGCCATATAAACCGATTTTGGATCTTGACCTCTTGAGCCCCTAAACGCCGCGATTCTAATCCGATTTGTTTAAAATTTTGTATAAGATATTTTGTTATGACTTCCAACATCTGTGCTAAGCATGCTTCATACCAGTTTAAAACTTGATGCAGCTCCCATATAAACCGATCTCCTAATTTGACTCTCTGGGCCTCTAGAGGGCGCAATTGTTATGCGATTTGACTAAACATTATTTTAACGACTTCTATTACCTTCCACATACGTGCCAAATATGGTCTAAATGGGTCCATAACCTGATATAGCTCCCATATGAACCGATCTCCAGATTTATATTCTTAAGCCACTATAGGGCTTAATTCTAATCCAATTTTTGCTGACATTTTGCGCAATGACATTTACTATGGTCTTCAACAGCCAAACCAAGCATGTTCCGAATTGGTTGATAACCTGAAACAGCTCCAATAGCTTTGCAACTTTTTTCCATTATCCTTTGTTAACCTACAAAGAGATATCGGGCAAAAAAATATAAATGAGATAAGAAGATTTGGCCCGGCCGAACTTTGTGCTCATCGGCATGCCACTTAGACTCGACTATAAAAGGAGGCTTCTTATCTTTGAGCTAAATTTTCAATCAAATCCGCTCCACTGAGCTTTCGCTTTCAAGACGTAGAAAAACGGCTTTGAGTTTGTGTACGTTCGTTGAGCCTTCCCCTCTAACAGTTTAACACAAACTTCACACTCTACTAATAATTTTTATCTATGGCAAAGATAGCCACATAAACTGCCTGAATTATCTATCTTAGGGTGGGAAATTTGCAAAAATAGTACAGCAAACAACCGCAACGAAATTCTTAGACTTTATTTTTCTTTATTTTACGGACCGATAGGATGCCATAACAAAGATAAATGGTGCATAATCAATTTTTACCACTCTGCCCCCTCTCTGTTCGTGGTGGCGTCTCCAATCAGTTGATCCATTTCCAAACAGAATAGATGGCGCTTATTTAAATGTTAGTGCTGCCATCGATAAGGGAAAGGTTTAGACTTTAATACCCAAAATGTTAACAAAATAACTTAAAAGTTCTCCGTTCCATGTCGCCCTGGATGCTTGCGCAATCACATATAAACGACTGAGAATTTTACATTTCTCCCATCTGTTAGAGCTTTTTTCAACATATGTTATGAATCTATAAATTTCCTTTGTCTATGCTGCTACTCGCTTGGAGCGGCTTAGCGCCTATAAAATTGATCATCATGTGTTAGTTGTCTATAACTGACTATATAAAGGGTGATTTTTTTGAGGTTAGGATTTTCATGCATTAGTATTTGACAGGTCACGTGGGATTTCAGACATGGTGTCAAAGAGAAATATGCTCAGTATGCTTTGACATTTCATCATGAATAGACTTACTAACGAGCAACGCTTGCAAATCATTGAATTTTATTACCAAAATCAGTGTTCGGTTCGAAATGTGTTCAAATTTTGACAAATTTTGTTCAGCGATGAGGCTCATTTCTGGTTGAATGGCTACGTAAATAAGCAAAATTGCCGCATTTGGAGTGAAGAGCAACCAGAAGCCGTTCAAGAACTGCCCATGCATCCCGAAAAATGCACTGTTTGGTGTGGTTTGTACGCTGGTGGAATCATTGGACCGTATTTTTTCAAAGATGCTGTTGGACGCAACGTTACGGTGAATGCACACATTTCGAACCGAACACTGATTTTGGTAATAAAATTCAATGATTTGCAAGCGTTGCTCGTTAGTAAGTCTATTCATGATGAAATGTCAAAGCATACTGAGCATCTTTCTCTTTGACACCATGTCTGAAATCCCACGTGACCTGTCAAATACTAATGCATGAAAATCCTAACCTCAAAAAAATCACCCTTTATATAGTCAGTTATAGACAACTAACACATGATGATCAATTTTATAGGCGCTAAGCCGCTCCAAGCGAGTAGCAGCATAGACAAAGGAAATTTATAGATTCATAACATACAGCGGTCAAAAAAAGTATTCATCATTAGCAAAATTGATAATAAATTCACTTATTTTGGGTAATTGAAGAAAATTTAAAGTAAACAAATAATGCAGTTTTATGCAATAGTTTATTTTTCGTAATATGTTTTAAAATAAATTCAAAAAATAAATTTAATTAGCGCAAAAAATGCAATTTTATATAATAACACCAAAAACAGAACAAAAAAAGTGTTTATCATTGATGTGCTATCATCAAAGTCAAATTCAAATATTATTTGGGAATCCCCCTTTTCTGTTTTATTTAGTAAAGGAGGCTTTGCCCTTGACAGCAAATATTTAATTTCATTGAAAATATAGTTTTTGTCAAAATGGGTCGTAAGCAAAACGAGGTTTCTGATGAGGTAAAAGTTTTGATAATAAAACACCACAGGAATGGTTTAACTCAAAAAACTATCAGTGAAATATTAAATAGACCACGATCTACTATACAATCCATCATCAGAAAGTGGACAGAAACGAAAACTGTTGACAATAAACCAAGATCTGGTCGACCAAAAGCACTTTCAGTTGGAGATGTGCGTTGGCTAGTGCGGCAAGTTCAGAAAACTCCGAAGACAAATGCGACCATTCTTCGTAAAAACACTATGGAATATTTAGAGAAGGAAGTTACTACACAAACAATTCGAAATACACTCAAAAGGCATAGTTACAGAGGAAGAACTGCACGTAAGAAGCCCTTTATAAATAAAATAAACCGAGTGAAAAGGCTAAACTTCGCAAAAATGTATGTAAAACAGCCCGAATCATTTTGGAAAACAGTCATTTTTGCAGACGAGAGCAAGTTTAATCTTTTTGGGTGCGATGGAAAGGTCATAGTGTACAGAAAACTAAATACAGAGCTTGAAGAACGAAACACAGTTGCTACTGTAAAACATGGTGGAGGTGGTTTAATGGTTTGGGGGTGTATGGCGGCTTCAGGAGCGGGAAATCTTGAAATTATTAATGGAGTAATGGATCATAAGTATTACATTGACATTTTAAAGAGGAATTTAAAAGATAGTGCTGTAAAACTTGGGCTTGGTAATAACTTTCAATATTATCAAGATAATGACCCCAAACATTCTGCTTTAAATACCAAGATGTGGATGCTGTATAACTGCCCCAAAGTCATTAAAACTCCTCCTCAAAGTCCCGACTTGAACCCAATTGAACATCTTTGGGAACATCTCGAACGCAAATTGAGAACGCGCAATTTTTCGAGCAAGAGTCAAATGCAACAGGTGATAATGGAGGAATGGACTAATATAGACCAAAATATAACCGCTAAATTAGTCCAATCGATGTCAAACCGTTTAAAAGAAGTTATAAGACGCGGTGGTCGAATAACAAAGTATTAATTTTTTTAAATTATGTTATTTATTTTTTTGTTTTTTTGCAATGATGAATATTTTTTTTGTTTAATTTTTTGTGTTCAGCTGTAAAATGGCCCTTTTTGTTCCAATAAATACTATTTTTTTCTTTAAAAACAATGAAATTGTGTACATATATATCACACAAGCACTACTGCATCATTAGTTTAATATGTTTTTATTCCAATTGTCTTTTGTAGACTTATTAAAAAAAAAACATTGAATGATGAATACTTTTTTTGACCGCTGTATGTTGAAAAAAGCTCTAACAGATGGGAGAAATGTAAAATTCTCAGTCGTTTATATGTGATTGCGCAAGCATCCAGGGCGACATGGAACGGAGAACTTTTAAGTTATTTTGTTAACATTTTGGGTATTAAAGTCTAAACCTTTCCCTTATCGATGGCAGCACTAACATTTAAATAAGCGCCATCTATTCTGTTTGGAAATGGATCAACTGATTGGAGACGCCACCACGAACAGAGAGGGGGCAGAGTGGTAAAAATTGATTATGCACCATTTATCTTTGTTATGGCAACCTATCGGTCCGTAAAATAAAGAAAAATAAAGTCTAAGAATTTCGTTGCGGTTGTTTGCTGTACTATTTTTGCAAATTTCCCATTATATAGCCATAATTTAGTCTTTTTTAAATCAAATCAAATTGCCATATGAACGATTCTCAGTGGTAGAGAATTTATTTGCCGGTCTTTATATTAGGTGCGGTGGCGACAGTTCTCAGTAATTAAACGATGTAAAAAAGAAGGCTCCTTGTCGATGAGCTAAATATGGGGGCCACCTTGACTTAAGCTTTGCAACTGCTCCTATCACACTGAAAGTCATAACTTTGGGGGTACGGCGGCAGTGTCCTGTTAGGTCATTATAATTGATCAACTGTTTCGAGGTGAGGTGGTCCGCTAGATATTTGAATTTAACCTCATATTGTCATAATTGGTGCATACAGCCGTTTCGTGGGGGACGCCTCACTCCATCTGCCACTTGAGCACAAATTTGAATGACGCACTCCACTTAAAAGTATCTATTACTTGATCCCCCATTGTTTTAATGGGGGGGTAAAGCACCACCTAGATTCTTGGACACAACGTTTAATGTCATATTCGTAATCTGCTACCAAATGCTTTTAATTTGAGGCTCATCTAGCTAGGATCGAATAATATTCCCATTTGAGGGTGTGGAGACCCCCAATAACTTGGACCTCATTTTTTATATCATATTGGTAGTCTAGTCCCGAATACCTTTCATTTGAGTCCCATATTGATATTTTCGTCCAATATGTTTGTTTAGGGAAGTTTTTGGGTATCAATGTGGTGGGTATCAATCGGCCCGGCCGAAATTAGCCCAATTTTAGATGTTTTTTTTCTATCAACCAACCCGCAGGGGGATGTCACCTATGATTTGCGTTGGCAAATGGAAGTTAGGAATTAGGGGGGAAAAGGATGTAGTGTTTACAGACATTTGAGTTAAATCTCTAGATGTCATAGTGGGTGGAAAAAACTCTAGAGGGTTAAAAAATCAAGATCCAAGATCGGTTTTAATGGCAGCTATATCAGGTTATAGACCGATTTGGACCGTACTTGGCACGGTTGTTGGAAGTCATAACAAACCACCTCATGCAAATTTTCAGCAAATTCGGATAAGCATTAAGCCCTTTATATTATATGGCAGCTAAATCATAACATGGAGTGATATTTCCCATTTACAATCCCAACCGACCTACACTAATAAGAAGTATTCGTGCAAAATTTCAAACGCCTATCTTTACTCCTTCCAAAGTTGGGTTAGGTTAAGCTGAATAGAGGATGCAGATATTAATTCGCCCCATGCCACTATGAACATACACCTAAGCCAGTAATCGGCTTGTTGTGCGCTCTAAATTCAAGAAAAAAGTAACCTCGAACCAAAATACTTATTTTTTTCCATGTTTCCCTGTCTGGTATAGTGTCCCCACCTAAGTGCCGGTATCAGTTAGACGCGAAAGCCGGGCAATGACATAGGAAATGCTCCAACGTCTCATCATCTTCCTCACATGCCCTATACATGCTATCACTTGCCGCATCGATTTTACATAAGTAAGCTCGTGGTCCTATGAGTCCCGTTATGATACCAATAGCTATACTGACCTACTTACTTCCTTTCTATTATAGTCTCGTCTTCTCACGATCTGCATCCCCCACTAGGATTTTCACTGTCCTACCGACCGTGCCGTTGTTGCAACAGGTTCCATGCGCATTCGTCGCCCACTCCCTTAACTCAGACTGCATTGACCCGAAAGACTTCGAGTTAACCAAGTTTATTGCTGGCAGTCTTCTGGCCTTCACCGCAATATCGTCTGCCCTTTCATTCCCCCTCACTCCGTTATGGCCCCGCACCCAAACGATGCTGATTTTGCCATCCTCAGTGAAGGCGTTAATCTTCTTCTTACACTGCAAGACTGTTCGTGACCTTACCGTCCTATTACGCTTTCTATTGCCCGTAAAGGACGTAAAGGGACTTTACTGTCCGTAAAGTTGTTCACACTCGACGTCCTTGCGTAAGCTCCATCCTTCACGCATTCCGTGATAGTCCGGATCTCCACCTGTAGGACCGTATTATGGTCAGGCAGTCAAAAACAGATCTCAGTCCCTCGGTTCTCAATGTAGAGTCCCAGACCCACTTTGTCCTCTTGCTTTGATCCATCCGTTTAACATGATTTTCCAGATGGCAATATTAGGGTTTCGTCAATCCAAGACTGTGCCGCTGGCAGCAGTGTCTCACACTCGACCACAAGATTCATCTCAGGTTTCCGATCGGAAACTTCTTCCCTTCCTTCCAGGTTTCCTATCGTCGCCTCGATTATACCGCGATTGTATTAGCTGCTCCCATCCTCAAACCATTCTCCCATCGCCTTAAGTCTCATAGCCGCAGTGGCTGCCTCGCACTTAATCTGTATGTCAATGGGTCCAAAGGTAACGTGCTCTCAACAGACAGACGAACGTACGGCCATGGCTAGATCGACTTAAAATCTCATATCGATCAAAAGTATGTATGCTTTAAGGGGTCTAAAACGAATATTTCGAGGTGCTACAAATATTGTAGAATGACGTACCCCATCATATGGTGGCGGGTATAATAACGAACAAAATTAAACACGAGCCTACCGATAGGCCACCATCTTCTAAAATTTCTCTAATAATGCTCCTTAAAGATTTTTCAATGGTGGATCTTTCAGCACTGGCAAAAAATGGCAAAGAAAAAGTCAAATAAATCCACCACTTTTGATCTAATGAGTTGATCAGTTTAAAATGTTCCTGGCATTTGTGAAGGAGGACATAGGATTTCAGCAACATCTTATTGTTGGCTCATATTTTGAATACAGGATGAGATACAGGGTGTTAAAGTTGATTACTTTCGATTCCTTTTATCTACTTCATTCATTATTCTACTTTTTATTACACCAATTGTGGGTTATTCATGCTAATCTATTGTTAACTTACACCAGCTAAGACTCAGAAGACTTGAGTATGGTATTCTATGTGAACCTATTAAATTATTATTCAGTTTCATTAATTTTTTAAATGTTTTTTTTTTCGGTTTAGTTGACATTTACCTCATTTTCCAATTTGGCCTCCGCTAAAAATTCTGCGAAGCGCTAATCCAAATGGATTTGTAAGCACTAATATGAACCCATCCAGATTTCGCTGATTTTTTTCACACATGTTTTATGACTAGACGGATTAAAATTGAAAAAATATCCATTTTTTAAACAATGCAGCTTGCCAAGGAAACATTTCGGCAAAAGGATCTAGCTTAATCCTTTTGCCAAAATGTTTCGACTATGCCATAGCCATTCATAAAAATACCTGTACATCATTGAAGTTAATCTCTTACCTCACACCTGATGGGCTGAAATATGAATGCGAAAAGGACTTTGTACCTGATGGTGACATATTTAATATGCACTGTCTGGAAGGGCTAACATCAGTGTTCTTGCAACAGGACTCCGATAAGGATCACATCAGCAAACAAACAAAAAAAGCAAACGCAGACAACTCAGAACCATGTCAACTGGAATTGAGACCTCATTGTCGGACGAAGTTGCATTCACTCGCAATGGTCATGCGATGCAACAGGGAGATGTCTTCACATATGCCTTATACTTGCATCGTGAAGAGCTAAGGAAACGCTTTAGCTCTCCCATGGGCATATCTCGTACGAAATTATTGCTAACGCAAGAGCTGATTACAAGGACGGTCAAGAATATCAACAAATGTTCAGCAGCTGATTTACAGATCCTCAGTCGAGAAACGATATTCAAGAAAAATTTACGCCGAGAAATTGCCCGTCAAAGGCATCGTCAGTATTTGCAAATGATGCGTCTAAAACATCAGCAGAATGAATCTAAAACGGAAACAAAAAACAGCACTCCGCAGCAACAGGGAAATAACGACGGCCTACAACATCAGTCCCACATCATGCATCAACAATTCCGCAATGCTTCTGATGATACAAAATTCATTGATTGACATAGAAATGTAATTGGAATCATTATTAGAAACTATTGTTAGAATTGTTAATGTTTATATAGTTGTAATTTAAAACTATGCCTTAATACTTTAAATAAAGACAAATTTTAATTTGAAAACAAGTAAAAGCGGAGTGACGAACCTTGGGAACCCACCACCAAGTATTCTGTTAAAATTTTGTACAAAATAAATTTAGTTGAAGGGCATAATTTTATTCTACATACCGAACTTCAGTCAAATCAGCAAAAATTAAAGCTTCTACGAACCGAACAAGGATAATCGAGAGACCGGTTTACATGGGAGCTACTAAATCAGGTTATAGCCTGATTTAGACCGTATTTGGCACAGTTGTTGGAAGTCATAACAGAACAACGCATGCAAAATTTCAGCTAAATTGGATAAAAATTGCAGCTTGTAAGGACTCAAGAAGCTAAATCGGGAGATCGGTTTATATAGGAGATATATCAGGTTATATACCGATTCGAACCGTACTTTACACAGTTGTTGGAAGTCATAACAGAATACTACATGCTCAATTTCAGCCAAATCGGAGAAAAATTGCGGCTTGTAAGCACTCAAGAAGTCTTGGACCGTTGGAAGTTATAACAGAATACAACATGCGAAATTTCAGCCAAATCGGACAAAAATTGCGGCTTCCAGGAGATCAAGAAGTCAAATCGGGACATCGGTTTATATGATAGTTATATCTAAATCTGAACTAATATGGCCAATTTGCAATTCCCAACGACCAACATCAATATTAAGAATGTGTGCAAAATTTCAAGCGGCTAGCTTTACGCGTTCGACCGCTATCGTGATTTAGACAGACGGACGGACGGACAGACGAACAGGGCTAGATCGACTCGGAAAGTCGAGACGATGAAGAATAGGTGGTCTAAGACGAACTTTTCGATATGTTACAAACGGAATGACTAGATTAGTGTACCCCCATCCTACGGTGGTGGGTATAACAATAGGTTTATTTGAGAGGTCTCCTTTAGAGAACTGTCAAATAAATCTATCTTAAGGCTTCATTAAGTTTTGTGAATACCTCCGTTTCTTTGTATATCCTCCACCATAGGATGGGGGTATACTAACTTTGCTATTTCGTTTGTAACACCTCAAAATATTATATTTTCTTGATCGCCTCGACAATTTAAGTCGATCGAGCCATGTCCGTCCGTCTTTCTGTCTGTGGAAAGCACGCTAACTTTCGAAGGAGTAAAGCTTTAAATTTGGCACAAATATTTCATATTAGCATAGGTCGGTTGGGATTGTAAATGGGCCATATCGGTCCATAATTATATACAGCTTCCATATAAACGGATTTCCAGAATTTACTTTTTGAGCCTCTGGAAGGCGCAATTCAGATCCTATTTTTCTGAAATTTTGCAGATCCGATTTTTTTGAAATTGATTATTATTTTGTATGTATTTTTATACCCACCACCATAGGATGGAGGTATACTTATCTAGCTATTCCATTTGTAACACCTCGAAATATTCGTCTAAGACCCCATCATAAAGAATATATATTCTTGATGATTTGATTCTCGATGGTCTGAGTCGATCGGGCTATGCCCATCCATCCGTCCGGCTGTCTATCGAAATCACAATAGCGGTCAAACGCGAAAAGCTATCGGCTTGAAATTTTGCACAGATACTTCTTATTGATGGGGATTGCAAATGGCCCATATCGGTTCAAATTTGGATATAGCTTCCATATAAACCAATCTCCCGATTTGAATTCTTGAGCTCCTGGAAGCCACAAGTTTTGCTCGATTTGGCTGAAATTTCGCATGTGGTGTTCTGGTATGACTTCCAATAACTGTGCCTAGTGCAGTCTAAGTCGGTCTATAACCTGGTATAGCTCCCATATAAACCGATCACGGATCTTCACTGCTTGAGCCGCTAGTGGGCGCAATTATCATCCGCCTTGGCTGAAATTTTAAATGGAGTGTTTTGCTCTAACTTTTATCAACTGCGCTATGTATGGTTTAAATTGTTTCATTACCTGATATAATAGCTCGCACATAATCCGATCTCGAATCTTGACTTCTCGTAAACCTCTAAAGGGCGCAATTATTATCCAATTTGGCTGAAATTTGGCATGAAGCGCTTTGGTTTGACCATCAACAACTATGTCTCAAATCGGTTCACAACCTGATATATCTACAATACTATACTTCACAGAGCAAGTTCAGAAATGTACCCACTTCATGCACCGGTTACACCTCACCGACCCCGACCAATGGTGGAGGCGGTTCAGGCAAACCGAACAGAACAGGGTGGGGGTTCTTTTCAATTCCGGGACGGACCAGAAGCGTCCAGAGAAGGCACTCCGGGATATGCCTCTCCCATGACGAAATAAGGATGAACACGTAAACTGAGGCGGGAGCCCTTGCCGATGGGTCAATCCGGTGCGTACAGCCGGCTGCCATGGTATTGACCCCGGTAATTTTTTATAGCTCAAAAATTTAAGCAACAATTTTTTGGAAAATTCTTGGAAGTGAGATTTCTGGAAAACTTTCTTTTAATTTTCAAAAAAATTTTTTGAATTTTTGAGTTATAAAAAATTACCGGCTTGTTATCAATCCCATGGCAGCCGGTTGTACGCACTGGGTTGTCCCGATGGAATCATCATTGGCAAGGGCTGCTGACTCAGTTTACGTGTTCGTCCTTATTTCGTTATGGGAAAGGTATATCCCGGAGTGCTTTCTCCGGACGCTTCTCGTCCGTCCAGGAATTGAAAAGAACCCCGGAGCCTATTCTGTTCGGTTTGCCAGAACCGCATCCATCGTTGGTCGGGGTCGGTGAGGTGTAACCGGTGCATGAAGTGGGTTCATTTCTGAACTTGCTCTGGGAAGTATAATCGGGAGATCAGTTAATTGAGATACCTCTTTCCGAACTCGAGCTAGAATATATATAAGACAGCTAAATACTAACCAGTCGGCGTTAATAGAATGTTTGTAGGATAATTTGCAGTGCACTATCTCTGATGCTGTTTTCATCAGTTTCTTTTTATCTCATTCTTTTTTCCCATTTCAACATTCAAAAAACTTTGTCAGTGAACATAGGAAAAAAAATTGTTCTGCATTGACAGTTTCTGTCCACTGCCGGTAATTTTGTGTCTGCATTCTGCCAATTATTGATGACCTTAGCCAAACTCTACGTTACAACAAGAAAACATTGAACCAAATCGTTTAGCCTTAAGACCATTTACTTGTGTCAATAAAGACACTACAAATGTGTATCATGACCTACAGTTGGCCATATTCTAAAGCCTTTACAGTTGTCATCAAACATACCCGTCAATTGGCCACCTCATGCTACA
Source organism: Stomoxys calcitrans (assembly GCF_963082655.1). NCBI lineage: Eukaryota > Metazoa > Arthropoda > Insecta > Diptera > Muscidae > Stomoxys > Stomoxys calcitrans. The sequence goes on along the minus strand of NC_081552.1, from coordinate 185,127,037 downwards.
CCACCCACCCTTTCTTGTACAATGACAAATAACCAAAAATAAACCGTTAAATAAAATTTATGCTAACAATTTAACCAATCGATGAGACAACGTCGAAGGGGATCATTAATGCCAAACAGCCAACTGCCATTTAACATAAAAACCCACTAAAATTACAAAGCATCAGACGTGATCCGCATACCCTTAACAGAAAAGTAAGCAAACAACCATTTCCCACCTCACGAAGCTATGTGCAAGTGGCTTAAAATGCTAGGGTGTCATGCCTTCATGACTTCTTTCATGTGTACGATGTCTTTTTTTAGTGTTGACTAAGGTCAGTTCGCTGCTGGCCAAAGGTATGTGAAAAAAATTTGTTTTCAATATAAAAAGTCGGCATGGCAAGGAAAAAGACATCAAATTTTATTTGCATTCCAAAGTGTTACAATCACATCAACCTAACTAAGCAAAACAAAATGTTCAAATACGTAAGGATTAGAAAAAAAACTACAGCTAAAGGATTTTTGTAATAATACGATTTCGACTTTTAGGCCGTGGTTTTGTTCGCTGTCTTCGCTTGCGCTGCCGCCAAACCTGGATTGATTGGCGCCCCTTTGGCTTATAGCGCTCCTGTGGTAGCAGCCCATCCACCAGTGATTACAGCAACCAGCAGTCAAGTTGTGGCCAGGACACACAATGGCTTGGTGACGGCCCCCATTGTGGCACCAGTAGCCCCAGTGGCTCCAATTGCACCAGTTGCCAGAGTGGTTGCTCCAGTTCCTCGAGTTCTAGCACCTGCTCCCATTGCTGCCCCACTTGCTGCAGCTCCCATTCCAGCTGCCTACCATGCTCCAGTGTTTGCCAGATACGCCGCTGCTCCTGTTGTAGCCCGCTATGCTGCCCCTGCTCCATTTGTAGCTCGTTATGCAGCTCCAGCTCCTTTGGCCTACAGCAGTCCTTTGGCCTACTCTTCACCTCTGGCTTATGCTCCTAACTATGTGTGGTAAACTCAAGGATATGGGTGGCTCCTAAAGGCCTTTTTGAAACATTTTTGTTACTAAAAAAAGGTACTGTTTGTTGTTAAGTTTGATACTCTCTAGCAATTAGTTTTAATAAAAAAAGACTAAAATATTTAAAAAGGAACCAACAACAGTTTTAATGGGTAAAGACTCATAATTTAATATCATAATTTCTACTTGCCCAATTGCTGTACAATGGCGAAAACATTGCACAGAAAAAATTAAAAATTAAATTCAATTATGAAATTTGTACATTCAATTAAAAAATTTGCTCAAATCGGTCCTATAAAGGAACTTATTGATGAACAATTTCGCAATTTGGATTTATGATATATATTCTTGATCGTCATGACATTTTAAGTCGATCTAGCCATGTCCGTCCGTCTGGCGAAAGCACGTTAACTTTTGAAGGAGTGAAGCTAGGCGCTTGAAATTTTGCACAAATATTTCACAGATAAAAATAATTTTTAAAAACAACAACTTTGGTCGAAAAAACAACCACGATAGTTGTTAATTATCCGGCAGCAATTTATTTTGAATCTCAACCACCCAAAGTACAAATTTGTTGTTGAAAGGCACGCTTTGCAAGCCAACATATAGCAACAACAACAATATATCCATAAGCAAGGCAAAAAACCATCTATCTAACCTAACCACCAGCCAACGCATGTGCTTTGCTTCGGATGGTGGTGATTTTGTTTTCTTTGTTCGGCTCGCGCTGCTTTGCCTCGTTCGTTCTACTGGTGCTCTCGGGTTTTCCTCCGTCACTCTCTACTATTACCCTTAATAACAAATTTTAATAATTTTGGTGCCCGCAGAGTATTGAACTCGTGATCTCCTGTTTGGTAGTCTTGCACGCATCCTCTAGCCTACCGACGTCATTTTCTTAATGATAAAATAAATCAATAAGTACTGCTGCACAATAATACGTCTCTCAATTAATTAAGTTAAAACAAGTAAAAAGGCGTTGAGTTTGGCCGGGCCAAACTTTGGATACCCACCACCTCGGGTATATATGTAAACCATATTTCGTCTTAATCCGTTGAAAAAATGCATAATTTATGCCCCCATAGCAGCTATATCGAAATATGGTCCAATTTAGACCAAACTCCGCACGGACATTGAGTGGTCTAGCAAACACAAGTCACTGCAGAACAAATATTTGTAGAACAAAATATTTGCCTTTTTGATAGCCATATCCAAATATAGATCGACCTGAACCATATACGACACGAATGTCGAAAAGCATAACATAAGTCACTGTGTCAAATTTGAGCGAAATCGGATTATAAATGTGCCTTTTATGGGGCCAAAACTTTAAATCGAGAGAACGGTCTATAAGGCAGCTATATCCAAATCTGAACCGATCTGGGCCAAATTGAAGAAGGATGTCAAAGGACCTAACAACTCACTGTCCCAAATTTCGGCGAAATTGGACAATAAATGCGTCTTTTATGGTCCCAAAATCTTAAATGGAGAGATCGGTCTATATGGCAGCTATATCCAAATCTGGACCGATCCGGGCCAAATTGAAGAAGGATATCGAAAGGCCTAACACAACTCACTATCCCAAATTTTGGCAAAATCGAACAATAAATGCGGCTTTTATAGGCGCAAGACCTTAAATCGAGAGCTCAGTCCTAATGGCAGCTATATCCAAATCTGGACCGATCTAAGCCAAATTGAAGGAGGATGTCGAAAAGCCTAACACAACTCACTGTCCCAAATTTCGGCGACATCGGACAATAAATGCGTCTTTTATGGGCCAAAAACCTTAAATCGAGAGATCGGTCCATATGGCAGCTATATCCAAATCTGGACCAATCTAAGCCAAATTGAAGGAGAATGTCGACGGCCCTAACACAACTCACTGTCCCAAATTTCGGCGACATCGGACAATAAATTCGTCTTTTATGGGCCCAAAACCTTAAATCGAGAGATCGGTCCATATGGCAACTATATCTAAATCTGGACCGATCTAAGCCAAATTGAAGGAGGATGTCGAAAAGCCTAACACAACTCACTGTCCCAAATTTCGGCGACATCGGACAATAAATGCGCCTTTTATGGGCTCAAAACCTTAAATCGAGAGATCGGTCCATATGGCAGCTATATCCAAATCTGGACCAATCTGAGCCAAATTAAATAATGATGTCGAAGAGCCTAACACAACTCACTGTCCCAAATTTCGGTGACATCGGATAATAAATGCGCCTTTTATTGGCCAAAACCTTAAATCGAGAGATCGGTCCATATGGCAGCTATATCCAAATCTGGACCGATCTGGGCCAAATTAAAGAAGGATGTCGATGAGCCTAACACAACTCACTGTCCCAAATTTTGGCAAAATCAGACAATAAATGCGTCTTTTATGGGCCAAAAACCTTAAATCGAGAGATCGGTCCATATGGCAGCTATATCCAAATCTGGACCGATATAAGCCAAATTGAAGGAGAATGTCGACGGCCCTAACACAACTCACTTTTCCGAATTTCGGCGACATCGGACAATAAATGCGCTTTTTATGGACGCAAGACCTTAAATCAAGATATCGGTGTATATGGCAGCTATATCCAAATCTGGACCGATCTGGGCCAAATTGAACAAGTATGTCAAAGGGCCTAACACAACTTACTGTCCCAAATTTTAGCAAAATCGGATAGCAAACGTGGCTTTTATGGGCCTAAGACCCTAAATCGGCGGATCAGTATATATCGGGGCTATATCAAGATATAGTCCGATATAGCCCGACTCGAATCGAACCTGGGTTTGCATGTCATGAATGGCATGAGAGTTTTGTGCTCTATATGGTAGTACGCCAATTTTAACAACTACCTCAACTAAAGAATTTGTTGAAAGTCCGCAAAATTTCAATAATTTTGTTTGTCAAGTCTCTTATAGAGTCTTACATACGTATTTCAACAATTTATTTTCTGTGTTCTTATTAGTGTAGGTCGGTTGGGTTTGTGCCTCTAGAGGGAGCAATTCTCTTCCGATTTGACTGAAATTTTGCACGTGGTGTTTTGATATCATTTTATCGCATTTTATCGCCACTCCTATGGGTGACCGTCATAAATGACCTATAATGGATGCTAACTGAGGAGGGATTTGAAACCGTCTGCTACGCCGATGTTATAACTCGTCTAAGGGTTAAGGATCCGGACCAGCTATGCAGAAGAACCGAAAGGGTCTGGGCTAAACTCAGAGTTCTCAATGTTAACCCAGAGAAGATTGAAATATGCATGTTCACGAGGAAGACAAAGGTGGGCCAATTTTACGCACCAGGTTTCCTAAACGAAACGATTCCGATATCCGACAAGGTCAAATACTTAGGTGTGATCTTGTACAGGAAACTGAATTGGAAGTTTCATATTCAGGAGCGTACTGAGAAGGCTCACAGAAGTTGGGCACTATTTAGACGGGCCGTAGGCTCGAAATGGGGCTTGAATCCGGAGATAGTCAACCGGCTCTACAGGAGCGTGATTAGACCAATACTTACTTACGCTTCAGTAGTTTGGTAGACTGCTATGGGGGAAAAGTGCATAATAAGGACATGTTATCTTGGCATAGGCGGAGCGATGAGGACCACGCCCACTAGGGCACTGGAAACTACCCTAGATATCCGATCCATTGAAATACATATTAAGTGTGAGTAGAAAACATAGAAGGAAGGGAAGAGGTTTCCTTGAGCTCTAGTACGTAACACTGCTGCCAGCGGCACAGTCTTGGATTGACGGAACCCCCCCCCATTGCCATCTGGAAGATCATGTTACACGGATGGATCAAAGCTAGAGGACAGAGTGGGCCAGGGGGTCTACATTGAGAAACCAGGGACTTAGGTCTGTTTTAGACTGCCTGACCATAATATGGTACTGCAGGTGAAGATTCGGGCGATCACAGAATGCGTGAAATGGGGTGGTGCTAACGCGAGGACGGTATTTTACTGCCCGTCTTTACAGGCAGTAAAATTCCCATAAAGGCAATAACAACGGTAATAGGACGGTAAGGTCACGAACAGTCTTGCAGTGTAAGAAGGAGATTAACGCCTTCTCTGAGAATGGCAAAATCCGCATCGTTTGGGTGCCGGGCCATAACGGAGAAAAGGGAAAGAAGAAGAAGAAAGGGGGAATGAAAGGGTAGACGATTTGGCGGTGAAGGCCAGACGACTGCCGTCAATAAACTTGACGTACCCGAAGAATGAATAGAGATGGGTTTCTATCGGGTAAATACCCAATGCTTGGGTATTTATTGGATAAATACCCAATAAATATCTTTTTTAGTATTTATTTGAGTATTTATAAATTTTTAGATATTTTGGTAATCAAATCATTTTCTAAAAAATGTTTGAAGATTTAGTATTCTCTGTATATAAACCTAACCTTCTGATCTCATACAATATAGCCGATATATAGACCAATATCCAGACTTAAAGTCTTGAGGCAATAAATTGGTCATTTTCCATATGATTTCGATGAAATTTGGCGCAGTAAGTTCTGGTAGACACCTACCCATTTCTGTGAAGTGTGGTCCAGATCGGACCATATTCGGATATAGCTGTTCTATAGGCCGTCCGTCACGTCTCTTGATATAGGGTCTTAAGGCCATAAAAGATCCATTTATTACCCGTCTACTAGAACTCACTGTGCTAAATTTCATCGAAATCGGATGAAAAATGACCATTTTATTGCCTCAAGACATTAAGTCTGAAGATCGGTCTATATAGCGGCTATATATAACAAAATTTCGATTTTATGGGTTCAGAAGGTCAGGTTTATATACAAAGAATTCGAAATCGCCAGAAATTGTTTGGAAAATGTTTTTATACCCAAGATATCTACAAAATTAAAAATACCCAGCATTTGGGTATATATGGGTAAATACCCGGGTAGTTACCGAATTTACCAAGTAAAAACCTTTTGGCTATTTACACATCAACCATCTCTAACCATGAATCGTCTTACAAACGAATAATTTGCAAATTATTGAATTTTATTATCAAAATGCGTCCTCTGTTAAGGAAGTTCATGGCGTGCTTCTTCCATTTCATGGTCAGTTTAATTGAACCCACTGGAGCAGCTATTCGGACCATTGTGACAAAATTTCGCACCAAATTTACATCGTTGGACATTAAACCACTAACACGATTACGTAGAGTGCGAACTGAAGAAAATATCCCAATTCTATCGGCCAGTGTTAATGAAGACCATCAACTATTGATTCGTCGCTGTACGCAGCAATTGGGCCTCTGTTACTCAACAAGGTGGAAAATTTTGCGGAAGGATTTAAGTGTTAAGCCTTTCAAAATACAGCTGGTGCAAGAATTGAAGCCGAAATACCTGCCGCAACGCAGAACTTTTGGTAAATGGGCTCTGGGAAGGTGCCCAAAGATCCACTTTTTTATCGGAAAATTGTGTTCAACGACGAAGTTGATTTTTGGCTCAAATAACCAGAATGGTCGATTTGGAGTAAAGAGCAGCCAAAAGCTACCAATGTATCCAAAAAAGTCACAGTTTGGTGCGGTTTATAGGCTGGTGGTATCATTGGACCATAGAGATAACCAATTTTTTTTTCCAAAATTCAACAGCTTGACTTGCATAATATGTGGTTTCAACAAGGTGGTGCCACATGCCACACAGCACGTGTAGCAATGGACTTAAAGAGGCAACTTCGGTGAACATTTTATTTCACTTTCGGGACCGGTCAATTGACCGCCTAGACCGTGCGATTTAACGACTTTAGATTATTTTTTGTCTATACAGGCAAGCCCGCTTCAATTGACGCATTAGAAGAAAACATTGAAGCATTTATTCGTGAGATACCGGGCGAAATGCTGGAAAGAGTATGCCAAAATTGGACTAAGCGGATGGATCATTTGAGGCCTAGACGCGGTCAACATTTGCATGAAATAATCGTCAATTATCCATTCTTGTTTGAATGGTTGAGTGGAGCGGACAAAGATTGACTCGAGTCTTAAGGACAAGGCCGAACGTATTCTTTCTTCTCATGCCTATAATTTGCATAGGCCATCGGCCTTCCCCGGCAAACCACCATGCTCTTTGGAATAATAGAAGACGCATCGCTCTCAGGTTTATTGAGAGGGTTGGTGCAAATGGTCCTAAGACTCTCACTTATAGGGAAAAAGACTCTCTAAATGGGGCTAGGGAATTTGCTGCACAGGCTACCCCAAAGACTACACGTCTACATTCGGAAACTGCACCGCAATCAGCCAAAAGGCTGTGGTCATCTGGAGGGCGTCCCATCCCTAAAAGAACTAGGGCGAATAATAGTTAGATGGATCCAAGAACCTTTGCTAATGTTAATGCTAGGGACAGTTTGGTGATGGCAGTTGTCGACAAGGGACAAGAACAGGGCTGCATACCTAGGAATAATTGGAGTGGAATAGTCAATGGACTGTCATCAGTGTACTCCGATGTCCTTGCGGAATTTTCTGTGTCTCCTTCACTTTGTGACGATGCAGGCTGGTATCGGGGGTGATACAGACTAATTGCCTACGGGGATCAACGCTCAATTGAAATGTATCGTTGTGCGCTAGATTAGATTTAGTCAAGAAGGAAGATATTCCTTCTCGACCAATGGCGCATGCTTGGATACCAAGGATTCCCTCAGATCGTGAATCGATACTTGGAAGACTAAGGGAATGTAATCCCAATCTTTCAACCACCGACTGGAAGATTGCAAGATTGAATGAGGCTGATGGTGACCGGATATATAGAAGCGGTGGGTTTGGGGAAACAGGAGGCGACGAAGCAGTTGTTGCCGAACACTTGCCTGAGGAACTATCGACCACATCGCTAAAGTCTGGCGGATTGCAGAAGACTTAAAAAACCCCTGCCACGATCGGAACAGGAGGGGAAGGCATCGAAACGGGACTCGACCATCCCTCTGTGTGTGGGTCATCCGGTTGGACTGGGCTCAAGGTGTGCGTCAGCGGGGAAGCACGGAACTCAAAAAGTACTTCGACAGTAGCAGTAAGTGAAGCATCTAAAGGGAAAACCGCCAGTGTGCAGGGTCCTGAGGAAAATTAGGTCCAAAGCTTTCTCACCTGCCCCAGGATGCATACGGAAGCTCATCATGACAATATCTAACGAATCTTGTGATGATGGACTCCTGGCGGAATTATAAGACGAGGCTAACACAACAGTAATGGAAGTTCTGAATCCTCACTATGGTTATTACAGATAAATCTCCACCATTGTATGGCCGCTTTGGCGGCACTAAAGGTCCTCCAGATGACAGGGGCATTTGACGTGGTCCTTATTCAGGAACCATGGGTGTATGGAGGAATTTAAACTAATCAAGGGTACGGGGGATGGGAGACACAGAGCCTGTATTCTTGCAAAGAGTAGTCTAAATTTTTCATGGTAACAGAAGATACATAGACTTCTATACGGATGGTTCCAAACTGGACGACCAGGTGGGCTTTGGGGTGTACTCTAAAGATCTAGAACTGGTCTTATCGAAAAGATTACCCGACCACTGCAGTGTGAATCAAGAGGAGATCCTTGCAATTAAGAAAATGGGGGAATGGCTAAGATATAATGTCATATCGACGATTGGCATTAATATCTTCTCAGACAGCCATTAAATCCCTGGAGAAGGCATTTCTGAACACAAAAACCGCCCTCGACTGTCGCAGATCGCTCAACGAGATGGCTGAACAGTTCAAAATTCACCTGTTCTGCGTGCCGGGCCACAGAGATATCCCAGGGAATTGTAAAACGGACGAGCTTGCGAGCCTAGGAACTACCCTACACATTCCAGGGATACTGTAATCTGTGGGTATGACTCTAGCAACATGTAAGTTTTCAGAACCAAGCCCGAAAGACATCGAATGATAGATGGTCACAAAGAGGGGGTTGAAAGCATTCCAAAACTATGTGGCCTAATACAGACTTGAAGAGGTCTACCGCTTTGCTGTCATTGGCTAGAACAGATGCCTTAGTCATTGTGTTCGTCATGACAGGTCACGGTCTCATCGGAAAGTCGGTTGCCAGCAACGACTTTAGCAAAAGCTGTGATGACATCGAAGAAGAAGAGACTATAGAACATCTTCGATGTGTGTGTCCTGCACTATCAGTTAGAAGGAGTTCCACTTTAGGTTCTCATTTTTTTAAGAACCTGTCCGATGAATTTTTCCGAATTTTATGTTTTTTTTTTTTTGAAAAACTTTCCTGTGGCTCTTAAAAAATCACTTTTTTATAAGATACTAGCCGAACCGAGCGCGCCCCGATGCACCTCCTTTAACTCTCTAATATCTTTTTACGATGGGGACACTTCTCCCTGGATGCGGATATCGAATTCGTGCCATTGTAGCCTATGACGCTGAACACGTTCGAATCCTGGCGAGAACATCGGACAAAGAGGTGTTTTTCTCCTCTTAATGTTGGCGAGGTACAATGCCAAGCATGGAGGGTGTTTTGGGACTGGGCCGGCCTCCGGCTCTTTGCACTAAAAATATATATCAAATTCTTTGTTTATTCCCAACGGAAGTTCAGTTTAGGGGGTGCTTTACGGCGTGCCTCAAAACACTTGGCTCCAAAATTGTGTATCAAATTCAATTTCTACTCTTAAATATCTTTCATTTGAGTCCCATATTGTCATAATAGGTCAAATAACCATTTGAGGAAGGAGGAGGAAAAGCGCCACCTAGACTTCATTTGAGTCCCATGGCCGGCTAACATGCCCATTTGGGGGTATTTGGGGGTGGGCAACCACCCATTACTTGGACCTCATGCTTTATGCCATATTTGTAATGTACTGCCTAATACATAGGTCAAATAACCATTTGAGGAAGGAGGAGGAAAAGCGCCACCTAGACTTCATTTGAGTCCCATGGCCGGCTAACATGCCCATTTGGGGGTATTTGGGGGTGGGCGACCACCCATTACTTGGACCTCATGCTTTATGCCATATTTGCAATGTACTGCCTAATACTTTTCATTTGAGACCCATATTGACATTAACTTCGAATATATCTGTTTAGAAGAGTTTTGCGGTTGGGGAGGGAGGGGCCGCTGGGTACTTGAGCCCAAATTTTAATACCATATTCGTTTTTTGGTCTCTAATACCTTTCATTTGATTCCCTTATTGTGCCCATCGGACCACTTTCGGATATGGCTGGCGTTTTTGGGGTAAGGGGGAAAGTCCGTCTCCACCCGATATCCAAAAGTTATATAGCTTTTGTTTCCTTCCAGACAAACGTACACAATCTATGAAAATTTTAAGAAAATCGGTTCAGCCAAGTATCATATAGTCCTAATGGGTCTAACGGCGTTTTTGAGGGGTGGCTTGACCCCCTATAGTTTGATCTGATTTTGTATGTCAGATTCGAAATCTACTCCCGAATACTTTTCATTTAAGTCCCATATTGAAATGAACGTCCAATGTGTCTGTTTAGGGAATTTTTGGGGTTGCAGCGGCCCGATGGGTACTTAGACTCAATACCATTCATTTGATACCTATATTGTCCCGATCAGTCCACTTTTGATTTTGGGTTGTGTTTTTGGCATAAGAGGGAGGGTCCGTCCCCCTTCCGATACCGAAAAATTATATAGCCTATATTTCCTTTCAGACCAACCTACACAATATGCGAAAATTTCGAGAAAATCGGTTCTGCCGTTTTTCAGTCAATACGGAACAAATAAACTGAGTCCCATATATCCGTGATTGGCTAATGTGGCCATTTGGGGGTTTTGTGGGGGTGGGGTGACCCCCTATACTTCGACATGAATTTATATGCCAGATTCGTTATCTACTCCCGCATACTTTTCATTCAATACCCGTATTGCCCTTATCGGTGCACTTTAGATTTTGGGTGGTGTTTTTGGGGTAACGGTGGAGGGTCCACCCCCTTCCGTTATCAATAAATTATAAAGCCTATGCCTACTTCCTGACCATATTCGTAATCTACTCCCGAATATCTTTCATTTGAGTCCCATTTTGTCATGACTGTCAAATAAACCTATTTTAAGGGGGTACCCCCCAGGTACTTGGACCCAACTTTTATTATGAAATTCGTACTCTACTCTTGAATACCTTTCATTTAAAACCCATATTGTCCTGATCGGTTCACTTTTATTTTTGGGTAGCACTTTTGGGGGTAAATGGAGGGTTCGCCCCCTCCCGATATCAAAAAATTATATAGCCTATGTTTCCTTCCAGACCAACCTACGCAATCTGTGAAAATTTCAAGGTAATCGGTTTATGCCGTTTTTGAGTCAAACAAACGAACACAAATTGAATTTTATATATAAGATGTAAAAAATAAATTATGAATGGAATTATTGAAAAATTTCCTTAAAATTTTTTTTCTTTGTATAATAGACAGGATAAAAACAAGGCAGACAATCAGGTATTGCTAAAAAATGGTCTAAATAAATATATATGTGGCAATTATACAATATTAAAATTTTTTCTTGAGGTAACGCAACATTAGCTTAACAGATAACCGTTAAGTATGAAATATACTTCATTTAAACCAAAGATAATGATCATAAAGATATGCAAGTATTATCATATCATACAAGAATTTTGGGAAAAAGACCCATTATAACGAATATTAGGAGAAAAGAAAGTCATGGAATTTGCCAAATGTAGTTAAAAGTTACGCTGCTAAGGTTGTGCTATTAAAAAATAAAACCCAAAATGGAAATTGTATATCAACTGGTAAGTTCTATTAGCAACATTGTGCTTCAAAAATAAATGATTTCGACATTCTTGTCTTTGAAAAACAGTTGGTTTGCTTCATGGTTGTGTCAGCCATCAAAGGAGCGTCGACTTTCTCTTTACCAGACGAAATGCCTACCACCCTTTCTCTGTTTGAAGAGGATTCTTCTACAATTTTGTCTGCTAAAGAGAAACTTACAACCACTTTTTCAGCGCAAGAGGATACTACAACAGTTTTGCAACCCAACGGAGTAACTTCAACTCAATCTTCTGCCGAAAAGGATGCTACTACAATTGTACCTTGTGAAAATAATGATAATCTATGTTGGATTCCCGATGAAGATCAGATCTTCGCTTGTATTAGTGAAACAAAATATGTTCTGCTCATTAATTTGGCCATCAGTTATGATTGTCCACCAAATCAAGTTTGCAACTTAGAAACAAAATCTGGATATTGTCAAGATGAAACGTTGGTTGAGGTGTGTTGATACAAATTGTTATTCAGTAAAAAACTAATTTTTTTGCTATATTGTCAATTGAACTCATTTACAGCCAACTTGTTTCCCTGAAGAAGAGGATGTTACAACTCCGAAATCAGAAGATATAACAACAACAACTGTCAAGCTGCCACCTACCAGCAATACACCCATCGATACAACAGTAACTCCTACACCCGTTTTCACTACAATCGCCAGTACTCCTCCGAGTAATCCACCACCTACTGCAATTGAACCTATTTCCACAACAACAGCTGCAACAATTGAATCTACAACGACAGGACCTATTTTTCCAGAAGAAATTTGCCAGAAAGCTGGTTTGCCTGGATTCTATAAAGCAGACTATGATTCCTCATGTTCCAAGTAAGTGGGAAATGTGTTTTTGAAGAAATTTCCACATAAATAAATATCCAATTCTTTCGCCTAGATTTGTAGTCTGTTATAAACTTGGCAATAATCTTCGAGGCATAGAGAAAACTTGCCCACCGAACATGTACTTTGATGCCGAGAAAGGTTTTTGTTCAGCTGATAACTCCAACACATGTAAGGGAAACTAGTTTCCTATTAAATTCTCTAGAAATTCTCTATTAGAAATGGTACATATAAAAGCGATTTGGCTTATCTCATTAAGATATTTTTGGAATAAAAATAAAATCAAAACACGTAGTTTTTCTATTATGATATAGAAGTTGTGTTTTGAATCGCTTAACCTCAAGCTCTAGAACATGTAGATACAACTTGCGGCTTCTGGGCGGTGGAAAGCTATCTGACTTGAGGTTCTCTTTTGTATAGCTGATAATCACGCGCTAGAACATGAAGATCCACCCTACGGCTTCTGGGCGGTGGAAAGCTATCCATAAGAAGATGATTTGGATGATCCCTGCGATAACAGCCCAGAAGGTATTGTCTGGACTGCTTGTCGCAAGGGTAGGATCTTTGTCTTCTGAAGGAGGTGGTCTACATGAGAACTGAGGAGACAGGCCGTCGCAGTTCGAAGAGCGCATTCTGACAGATCTGAATATTATTTCACAGCGTGTTACATAGATGACGAGACCACACAGGCTCTGTATAACTTTCTAGAGACCGGCCGATAGTTTTGTAGTGCTGCCGACAAGAGGCATGAGGACCTTGTTTCTACTTATAAATATTACAAAATTTCCCAAGGCAGCCGGTTGTACGCACCGGATTGACCCGATGTACTCTTTTATCGGTTACCGCATCAGTGTACAATACACTGCTACAACAACAACAACTACATTTCTCATGAACCTTCCTATAAGGAACAGGGGATACTTCTCTCATATCAACCAGTGCTGTCCGATTAAAGCTTTAACTCAATCATAAAGGACCTCCTTTTTTATGTGGAGTCCTAACGGCGTGCCGCATAGCGACACCACTTGGTAGAGAAGTTTGAAAAAGGCAGGATATCTCACAAAAGTGAAGGCCACCGTAGTGCAGAGGTTAGCATGTCCACCTATAACGAAGAACGCCTGGGTTCGAATCCTGGCGAGACCATCAGAAAAAATTTTCAGTGGTGGTTTTCCCCTCCTAATGTTGGAAACATTTGTGAGGTACTATGCCATTTAAAACTTCTCTCCAAAGAGGTGTCGAACTGCGGCACGCCGTTCGAACTCTGCTATAAAAAGGAGGCCCCTATCATTGAGCTTAAACTTGAATCGGACTGCACTCATTCATAAGTGTGAAGTTTGTCCCTGTTCCTTAGTGGAATGTTCATGGGCAAAATTTGCAAATAAAATCAAAACACGTAGTTTTTCCATTATGATATAGAGGTTGTCTTTTGAATCGCTTAACCTCAAGCTGTAGAACATGAAGATCCACCTTGCGGCTTTTGGGCGGTGGAAAGCTTTCTGACTTGAGGTTCTCTTTTGTATAGCTGATAATCACGCGCTAGAACATGAAGATTCACCCTACGGCTTCTGGGCGGTGGAAAGCTATCCACAAGAAGATGATTTGGATGGTCCCTGCGATAACAGCCCAGAAGGTATTGTTTGGACTGCATGTCGCAAGGGTAGGATCTTTGTCTTCTGAAGGAGGTGGTCTACATGAGAACTGAGGAGACAGGCCGTCGCAGTTCGAAGAGCGCATTCTGACAGATCTGAATATTATTTCACAGCGTGTTACATAGATGACGAGACCACACAGGCTCTGTATAACTTTCTAGAGACCGGCCGATAGTTTTGTAGTGCTGCCGACAAGAGGCATGATGACCTTGTTTCTACTTATAAATATTACAAAATTTCCTAAGGCAGCCGGTTGTACGCACCGGATTGACCCGATGTACTCTTTTATCGGTTACCGCATCAGTGTACAATACACTGCTACAACAACAACAACTACATTTCCCATAAACCTTCCAATAAGGAACAGGGGATACTTCTCTCATATCAACCAGTGCTGTCCGATTAAAGCTTTAACTCAATGATAAAGGACCTCCTTTTTTATGTGGAGTCCTAACAGCGTGCCGCATAGCGACACCACTTGGTAGAGAAGTTTGAAAAAGGCAGGATATCTCACAAAAGTGGAGGCCACCGTAGTGCAGAGGTAAGCATGTCCGCCTATGACGCAGAACGCCAGAACGCCTTCTCTCCAAAGAGGTGTCGAACTGCGGCACGCCGTTCGAACTCTGCTATAAAAAGGAGGCCCCTATCATTGAGCTTAAACTTGAATCGGACTGCACTCATTCATAAGTGTGAAGTTTGTCCCTGTTACTTAGTGGAATGTTTATGGGCAAAATGTGCAATTCTTATCTCACAAAAATAGCCAGCATAAGTAAGGGGATAACTACCCCTGAAAATTTTTCTGATGTTCACGCCGTGATTTGAACCCAGGCGTTCGGTGTCATAGGCGGACATGCTAACCTCTGCTCCACGATGGCCTCAACCTTGTTTCCATTTTGAATTTAACTCAAATTGCTGTGGCATGTGGGGAGAATGTGTAAGATCTCTCATATAGGACATCAAGTATTTTGGGACACGGTGTTCGGAATCGTTTCTCCATCGACTACTACATTAGCTCATTATCATCATCTCACATAAACCTTTGTAGTGAACAATGTGGCTGAAAATTTGGTGACAGATATTTTCAAATCTCTTGCAGCGAAATAAGCGGCAAATTCGTTAAGGTAGACGTTTAACCTATTAAAAGTGTCAATAATGTGTGAGGGACCTGATGCCATGATCGTACAACCGTACGCATATGATACGATCTCTATGCCTCTGTTTCACTCTACGGTGTTTCGACTTCTTATCATTAAATTCCACAAATGAGTGGCAATCACACAGTTAATTCGCTAACCAGCGTTTCAGCCCTGGCTGTAGGGCGTGTTGGGAATGTACTTGAATAGTTTGGCATGGCTAACCGTGTCGAATGCCTTCGATAGGTCTAGTGCCTCGAGGACCGTCCTATCACATGGCCTGGTTAAAGTCGCGGCCAAGGTGTGCGGTGATGGCATGCAAAGCAGTTGTTATGCTATGCAGTCTACGAAATCCATGCTGATACTCGACGAATGGAAATTCTGCAACGAGGCTCGCAAGGAGTGGTCCTTCAAGTGTCTCGGCTACTGGTGAGAGAAGGAAGATCGATTGGTACGACTGCCCCTTACTCGGGTCCTTTCCAGGTTTCAGCAGCGGGATCATTCCACCCATTTTCCAAGCACCAGGTACTACAAAAGTGTTCAAAAACAGGTTGAGGAAATTTTTAAGGTATTTGACTCCAGATAGATCCAGTTTCTTCAGCATCAACGTAGAGATTTTTAGGACCCAACGTCTTGGCATTCGCAACTTCGTCCAAGGTAAATTGTGATTATGTCCATCAGTTGGGAAACCAGAACGCAAAACGCGACAACGAAAATGCACCCACTCCATGCACCGGTTACACCTCACCGACACCGACCTATGATGGTGTCGGTTCTGGTAAACCGAACAGATTGAGGGTGAGGCGTTCTTCCCAATCCCGGCACTGAGTAGAAGCATGCGGAGAAGGCCTCTCCAATGACAAAAAACAGGACGAACACGTTAACTGAGGCGACAGCCCTTGCCGATGAAGGCCTCCATCGTGTGACGACGGATGTCGCCGGCTCGTTTCCGTCTACAGTCAGTGATGTCCCTTTTGTGTTAAACTAGTGTTGTCCCAATTTGTGTTTAATTTCTATTGAATTGGTTTAGTTTTAATTTTATTACAAATTTTATTAATTAATGAATAACAATTGCAAATCATTTCGCTCAATGTACTTATTTACTGTCAATAGTCAAATAATTCTCGCAGTGTAGGTTATTATTTCAAACACAGTGTATGTTTTTAAATTCAACTGAATTACATTCACAGTGTATGTTTTTAAATTCAACTGGGTTATTTTTCTCAGTGTACTTTGTCATTTCAACCACTTCTATTTTTCTCTAAATGTGCTTCCCAATCGATCTAAGAACGTATATATCTTTATATTAAATTTTGTCCATATATCTTGAACCAACTTCATTCGAGCAGGCAGTAATTTCCCGAAGAAAGTGAATGGCCCTCGTACTTATTTACAACTTGTCTTCAAACGAGATCAAAACAAGTTACCGTAGGGCCAACAACAAATATCACAGTCAAAGGCAATGATATACATAGCAGCCAGACTCAACGACTTCACATGGCTTGTAGGTAGCCAACAACAACGGCGAACAAACGCAAACATATTGGTGCAGCATAGTTAAAGGGCTACGCTGGTGCGGTGGTCCGCCAGCAGCGAACATACGCACATATGCGAGAGGCTGGTCTAGCGCTGCCGTGGTGAATTGGAGGTATGTTGCGATGAGTATGAACAAATAAAAGAAAGGCAAGGATTTCAGAAGTCAATCGTCGGAGTCGAAGCAGTGGAAAGCCAAGGAATTATCGGTGATTAGGGTATTACCAAGTGCCGTCAGACTGAACAGTGTACTTTCGTGGTCCCTGCACAGTATTGCCCAAGTTTCCCCCGATAGTCCGTGCATTTTCATGGTCACTGAGCCATAAAATTCTATGCAACCTTTGTTTTTCACCCGTTTTCAGTGTACTTTCATGGTTACTACATCATAAAGATCCTGAAAAGTTCTGTAACGCGATCGCCGGTAAACAGTGTATTTCGAGGTCACTGCGCCATAGTTCCGTTGTTTTGCCTCCGCTAAACAGAGTACTTTCGTTTCCTTTCCTGACCTCGACTGCCAGATAACCCCGACAATCCCCGCCACGCCACCGTCTCGCTTGGGAGTGCTGTTCCAAGCCTCCTCACAACCAAGCAACTGGCCGTTAAGCCCAGCCTAGTATTAGCTCTAGCGACCGTGTGGGAAGTACCGTACCGTTCCAGGTCCTACGCTTCGTCCTCTTGCACCGCTCAGTCACCGATCTGCTCCGCTGACCCGAACCACAGCGCCGAGTGTGCCGTTACCGATCTACAGCTTGACCCTGCTGTAGCCAATAATCGCCGCTTAGCCAAGTCCCAGCCGTGAACTGAGTGTCTTTGGACGAGAAGTACCGCCCTAGGTCTTCACCCACACGGTACAGCTGTTGTGCAATCCATCCCGAAGGTTGGAGTACCGTTCCAGGTCTCCATCTACATCAACCAGCCACTGCCTGCTTTGGCCTGTATTTCTAAGTGACGTTTCAGGCCTCGGCGTTGAGTATTCGCCTTTAGTAACTAATCCTCTTTATAGCCTACACTCAAATAAACAGATTGTGAAAACCGAAACAAAACGTGTAGAGAAACTACGTGTTCTCTACTCTAGTCATTGCAAATATACATTTTCTATGACGGACCCTTCCCCCGCGAGTTATACCCTATCACACGAGGGGAAACCTGTTGTTACAATCGGGTCAATTCGCTACGTACAACCGGCTGCCATGGGTTGCACATTTTCTGTTGTTGTTGACTGGCCTGGGGGTTCCACTCTAATGCCTGCCATGCCATGTCGTCTGCTGATTTTTTTAGAATGTGGCAAATATAGATTGAAAATTGTTGCGTAACTTCCCCGACTTGGTTGTTGTGGATAGTTACAGATTAAAGTATGAGGAAGTTTTTGCGCAGCCACTTGTTTTTAAAAATTAGCTGTTGCCGATGTCATGCGAAGCCGCATTCCATGACTCACATCCAGTTAGAAGCACAGATTTCGCATTCGAGTCCACATCCTCTACCGTTTCGTTATTTATTTGTAGCATATCGATGTTCGCTGTGTAAGGTAAGGTTGAAATCTTTTCAACCTTAATTAATCCGCTCCATCCCACTATGGACATTCACCTAAGCTTGTTGTGCGCTCCAAATGCTAAAAAGTAACCTCGAAAAGAAAATCTAAGTGAGGAATTTCGTGCTACTTACAAAATCCCCCTAAGTTGGTTCATATCTGGTATTGTGTATTCACCCTAGTGACGGTGTCTTTTAGCCGCGAAAGTCGTGCAATGACACAGGAAATTCACCAACGTCTTATCTACCCCACTTGCTTGTGGCCCTATGTGCCCCATAATTATACCGAAAGTTATGCTGATCTGCTTCTTATTTCCTCGTTTTCTCGTCGCCCACTCTTAACTCAACTGTGTTGACCCGAAAGGCTTTGGGTTAACCAAGTTTATTGACAGAAGTCCTCTGGCCTTCACTGCCAAATCGTCTGCACCCAAACAATGCGGATCGTGCCATCCTCAGAAAAGCCAATAATCTCCTTCGTACACTCCAAGATTGTTCGTGACCTTACCGTCCTGGTTGTTATTGCCCTTATGACAATTTTACTGTCGGTAAAGATGTTCATACTAGACGTCCTCGCGTTACGTGGGTTCGCGAGGGTTCCAGGGTTCCGTTCCGCTGGCAGCAGTGCCTCGAACTCGACCTCTAGTGTCGTCGCAAGTATCCGATTGGAAATCTCTTGTATTCCTTCTAGGTTTCGTATCGTCGCCTCAATTCTATATAATGAGGTGACCTGCTCATATCCTCTATCCATTCTCTCATTGACTTAAGTCTCATAGCATCAGTGGCTGCCGCACACTTAATCCGTATATCTATGGGACGGATATCCAGAATAGCATCTAATGCCCTCTTAGACGTGGCCTTGATCGCTCCACCTATACAAAGACCACATGCTCTCTGAACTTCTTGTACGTTTTGCACTTTTTCTCCATCGCTGTCCGCTTAACTACTTAGCCGTAAGTAAGTATTGGTCCAATCAAGCTCGTGTAGGGCCAGTGGACTATCCACGGATTCGAGTCTACGGCTCGTCTACATAATGTCCAACATATTTGGGCCTTCTCGGTACGCTCCAGAATGTGACACTTCTAATTCAGTTTTCAGTCCAAGATCACTGCTTAGTATTTGATTTTGTTTAGCCCAGTCGTATGCCATGTCCGAGACCCTTTTGGCCTTTCTGCATATCTGATTAGGTTCCTTAGCTCTTAAAAGTATTATAACATTGTCTGTGTAGCACACGGGTTCAAATCCCTCATAAGTAAGCATCTGTAATAGGATATTTATGGTGGTCACAAATGTGCCACTTTCTACCTTATAAACATGTGGTGAAACCCACATTTTGTCCATCTTTTTCTTAGCACATGGTTTATCCAGTCTCTAAACACCCGGTCCGTCTGTCGTCCACCAACGTCTAAGCGACAAGCTTCGAACGGAGTACACCGTGCCAGACTCTATCAAATGTCATGGAGATAACCAGAGCCACGACCTTACTCTCAACGAACTGGTGAATAGAGCGACTCCAACGTTCAGACAGGGATGCCATCAGGTCACCCGTGAAGCGATTTCTGCGGAACCCATATTGTCGGCCGCTAAGAGACCATTGGACTCTAAGTATCTCACAAGATGGTAATTGATCATGCTCTCCATAACATTGGAAAGCGCAGAGCATAACGCTATTGGTCGGTAATTCGCAAGGTCGGTTGCCCACCCTTATTGGGGATAGGCTGCACGTTCGCAATCTTCCAACGCGCCGGGAAAACACCTGCACGGTAAGCAAGGTTAAATAAATTGCGTAAAGGACTAGCGAGCGTCTAAAAACAGTTGCAAAGAATAAGTGACGATATGCCATCCGGGTCTGGGGATTTATTTATGTCGAGACCTGCAAGAACCCTTTTGACTCCACGTTTTCGAAAATATATATATCTGAGGCATGGAACTAGATACGTCTTCAATAACGGGGAGTGGTTAATCGCTTTGCGGCAGGGAAGAATTTCCCGCAAACCTCTTTCAATCTGACGGCATTCCTCCACGCCTAGTTAAACCAGCTTCCGTCCTTCGATTTAACCGAAATTATTTTGGTTGGAATAAATAACTCCATTCCAATTGAGATAACCTCTATCATTTCAGCTGCCGCATCTTCGTCACAATCAAGAAAGCAAAGCTTACAATTGAAATTACGGAAGAAATCATTCAGCTCAGCCCAACGAGCTTTTTCGTACATAAAAATTGTCCGCTTTGGATAAAGCGGCACGAAGCGCAGAATACGGGTTGCACGTTCTAAGTGCTTTCAAGACTTCGTTATTACATAGGTCAATCTAATGCAGGAGATCACAGTCTTTGCCGAAAATGGATATACTGTGAAAAATGAATGAAGTTGTTCAAAAATAAACGGCAAATGAATTCGAATGCTCTGCTGTGTCAGAAGATTCACTATTAAGATATTTCCAAACCACTTTTTGGGGTAGATAACTTAAAAGGAAAAAAAAAACAAGCATGTAAAACTTTTTTGCTCATAGAAATATTGTCAGTTTATTTTTGTTTTGTCATCAGTCTGATAGTCTCTATAGACAACCGTCTGGCTTATTCGTCGAACATATTCTCATTGCCGTATTAAAATACTGACCAGTGGAGCACGTTTTAGTTAATCCTTGAAGTTTACCACCAGACATATAACAGACAACAAAACTAAAATGAGAAAAAGTTAATTTGTATCAAGAAAATCCACATCGAAGCCTTACGAGTTTACTTACTTCTTACATGTGGGATCATAATCGAGACCATATGAACCGGTTGATGCAGCATCTGCGCAAATTTGATTAGGAGTACGAGGAGCTCTTGTTGTGGTTGTAGTCGGTTGTTGTGTAGTGCTTGTGGTAGTCGGTTGTTGTGTGGTGCTTGTTGTAGTCGGTTGTTGTGTGGTGCTTGTGGTAATCGGTTGTTGTGTGCTGCTTGTGGTATTTTGATTTATATAATCCTTGCTACAGCATTCTGGCCAATAACTGACACAAAGTTTTGTTACCGAATCAAAAAATAGTCCCGACGAACATTCCAACTCCCTGCCCATTAATGGGTTACCATAGCAAACAATGTATCTTTAAGTAAAAATAAAACAATTACTTAATATCTCCTGTTCAAATGGTTTTTATGATTTATGAGTAGAAGAAGAAAAAACAAGTAAAAGCGTGCTAAGTTCAGCCGGGCCAAATCTTGTGAACCCACCACCATGGATTCTGCTAAAATATGGGAGCTATATCTGGCTGTAGACCGATTTAGACCTTACTTGTCACAGTTGTTGGAAGTCATGACAGAGCACTATTAGCCCAATCGGACAAAAATTGCGACTTCCAGGGCCTCAAGAAATCAAATCGGGAGATCGGTTTATAGAAAGCTATATCAGGTTATAGACCGATTTATAACGTACTTAGCACAGTTGGTGAGAGTGATATCAGAACACTATGTGTGAAATTTCAGCCAAATCGGACAACAATTGCGGCTTCCAGGGGCTCAAGAAGTCAAATCGGGAGATCGGTTTATAGGAAAGCTATACCGGGTTATAGACCGATTTTAAACGTACTTGGCACAGTTGTTGGAAGTCATAACGGAATACTATATGCAAAATTGTAGCTACATCGGATAAAAATTGTGGATTCAAGGGGGTCTAGAAATCAAATCGGGAGATCGGTTCGTATGGAAGCTATATCCAAATCTGAACAAATCTGATATGGCCCATTTGCAATCCCCAATAACTTAACTTGATAGTTAGTATCTGTGCAAAATTTCAAGCGGCTAGCTTTACGCGCTCGACCGCTATCGTGATTTCGACAGCTGGACGGACATCGACTCAGGAAGTTGGGACGATCAAGAATATATACATTTTATAGGTCCTAGATCAATATTTCGAGGTGTTAAAAACGGTGGTGGTGGGTATAACAAGTTAAAATGCATTCACAAAACCGCCCCAAAAGTATCGCCGAAAATCCAAGTGGACCAATCGGGACAATGTGGGACTCAAGCAAAAGGTTTTCGGGAGTAGAAAATGAATATGGTGTCAAAAATTTCACCCAAATACCTAGAAATACCAAGAATACCGACCAAAATAAAAAGAGGATCGATCGGGACAATATAGGACTCCAATAAAAGGTATTCAGAAGTTAAGTAAGAATATGATATTAATAATTGGATCCAAGTATCAAGGCAGCTGTCTCAAGCACAAAACCGCCCCAAAAGTACCGCCCAAAATCAAAGTGGGCTGATCGGGTGACTCAAATGAAAGGTATTCGGGAGTAGAATACGAATAAGACGTGAAAAAGTTAATCCAAGTTATTAGGACGCCGCCTAAAGCCCAAAAGCGTACCTAAAGTACCGCCCAAAATCAAAAGTGGGTCACGTCCTGCCGTTCAGCAGGTCATGTAGATTGCGACAATAATGAACTCAAATAAATAGTCTTTTGGGTCTTAGTGTTGGTGGGACCGACCCTTTCCTCCCAATGAAAGCAACACCAAAGTATCATGTAGGACGACTGAGAATAAATGGTACTCAAATGAAAGGAAGTGTCAGAAGGCAATCCATCCAAGCCAAAAAATTTTAATTTAAAATAATATATATATGAAGGCCGATCAGGATAGAATAGCAAAGCAATAAAAGGTATTTGGTAGTAGAGTACAGTTTTTGCCCTCAAATTGGGATAGACACAGGACGACCTGCGGATTTTCAAAAATGTGGTATCCAAGTGGTAGCTTTGAAATATGATTTTGAATATAAATAGCCAATAGAAAAAAATTAATTAGTGTGGATCTTAAAGAGACACGTAACCCTTAATATCCTGATTGCCACCTTCAAAATGCTTGACATTATGGGGCTCAAACAAAATCGTGCTCTAGCACGATGCTGATATTATTTCAGGATCCGCCTCCTAATCATCTCCCCTCGAACCTGCCATCTTTGCCTACTATGGCAAACATGAAATGAACCTTGAGGTCGAATTCGAGGCTCTGCTGCCAGTGGCACAGTCTTGGACTGACAGATCAATAGTAGCGCCGTCTGGATGATCATGTTACACGGATGGCTCATAGCTAGACAGAGTGGGCCTGGTGGTCTACATTGAGAACCCAGGGACTGAGATCTGTTTAAAACTGCTTGACCATAATACGGTAATGCAAGCAGAGATCCGGGCGATCACGGAATGCGTGAGGTGGTGTGGTACTAACGCGAGGACGTCGAGTATGAACATCTTTACGGACAGTAAAATGGCCACAAGGGCCTTAACAACCAGGACGGTAAGATCACGAACAGTCTTGGAGTGTAAGGAGATTAAAGCCTTTCTGAGGATGTCACAATCCACATCGTTTGGGTGACAGGCCGTAACGAATTAAGGGGAAATGAAAGGGCAGACGATTTGGCGGTCATAACGGGACACATAGGTCTACGAGCTCACTAATGCAAAATCGGTGCGGCAAGTGATAGCATGTGTAGGACATGTGGGGAAGATGATTAGACGTTGGAGCATTTCCTATGTCATTGCCCGTATTTCGCGGCTAACGAACACCGGCACTTATGTGGGGACACAATACCTGACATGAACCAACTAAGGGGAGTGGTATGGAAAACAATTAAGGATTTTGTAAGTAGCAAGGAATTCCGAACTTGAAATTTTCTTTTTCGATGTTACTTTTAGTTTTTAGAGTGCACAACAAGCCTATTACTGGCTCAGGTGTATGTCTATAGTGGCATGGGGCAGAAATTCCATAGTCGAAGAAGTATAATCCACAGTCAAGAAAGTTGACTTCAGATCAAAATAAGTTCTTCTTAATCATGGTTCGGAAGTTTAAGCAACTCTTCGCGACGATTCTTACAACCCACTGCGTTATAATCGTGCGTATAACTCGTGAAACACTCTTCTAGGTTATCATTAGGCAATTCAATGCAAGTGCGTAAGTTTTAGCGACGATTCTCTTATAACCCATTGCGTTATAATATCCCATATGACTCGTGAAACACTCTTCTAGCTTATCATTGGACATTCCATTGCGTGTGCGGAAGTTTCAGAAACTTTTCGCGACAATTACTACTCAACCCATTTCGTTATACTCGTCCAGAAATTTTTTTTATTAATCACCTGAGTTAACTTTTCGCGATTGTTTTTATTTTAAAGCCTGGTGCGTTTAGTACTTGTATTGAATTATGTTATTCGATGTTTTGTTTTGTGTGGACAACTTCAAAAACACCAAACAGAATTCTCACTTGGCTTATATGGCGATTCGGATTTATATGACGAATATGAAGACTTATACAACTAATCTTGATGTTCGTTTTTAGATTTTCTTAGGGAATAACACGCAACTCTTTTAGACCTATATTTTTAATAAATATTCCAAAACACTTATATGTTACTCGTCCAGGCGAGTAATGCGCAACTCTTCTAGAAGAGTATTTTATTAATCTTCCAAAACATTCAATTGTTACTCGCCCACATGGTTCTTGCGCTATTCTAAGATCTTCAAAGATTCTTCGGACTTACCGGTACTGACCTATGGAGCACTGGCATGGTGGAAGGCCGTGGAGAAGAGGACACGTTCGAGAAGGTCCACAGACTGGCCTGCATTGGGGTTACAGGGGCACTGTGACCGCAATGCAGGCCGCACCGCAGGCAGGCTTGGAAGCGGTGATGGATATACATCCCATTTAGGCCTAGTTCGCCGCCAAGGTCGAGCTTGTGCTGAGGGAGCTCGGCATGCTGAAGGAGGACGGTTGCGGCCACAGTTCGATTATGGGGTTATGGATGCGGAGGGTAGACTGAGGAGGATCTCCGACTATCTGGCACCGGTACTGTTTGCGATTCAAACATTCAGGATTCGTTTTCCCGGGAGGTATGAATGGAGACCGAATGCTGTACTTGAGGAGGATGAGACCTTGATCTTCACTGACGGCTCTAAGATAGAGTCAGGATCGGTATGTGTCTGAGATTGGCAGACGAGTGCACGGTCTTTTTGGCAGATGTATGTGCCATTACAGTAGCCGCAGGTGTCATTTTAAGGCGCCAATAACTCGCCTTGTTATATCGAGTATCATCTGCACTCAGTATTTAAGCAAGAACCGATTCCGGCCGGGCACTCACAGAAACTCTCCACTCGATACCGCTGATTTTCCGAGACTGCAGTTGCAGCTTCTCCGTATATGGAGCATCCCTCAATCATCTCGTGCCGGGCTGGGGGAACATGATGGCTTTTAGTTATTTAAAGGCGTCAATAACACGCCTTGTCACATCGAGCATCATTGGCACTCAGTTGTTGTTGTTTTGGCCACATTTGCATGTGGAGTTGGCGGTCCTCGTCAAGCTCTTATAAGCGGGTAAACTCGTTCCGGTCTATACGACCGATCGCCGCGGGAACATGATGGCCATTGATTATTTTAAGGCGCCAATAACTCGTCTTGTATCGAGCATCATAGGCACCCAGTATTTAAGCACTGAGACTCTCCACTCGATACCGCTGATAGTCCGCGATTGCAGTTGCAGCTACTCCGTATGGTGCATTCCACTATCGGAACCTGTGGACGTGCCCGGTGGCTCCCAGCTAAGCTTCTCGTGATGACGAAAAACACCACAAAGATTGAAGTTCAGAGTTCCAGCCTGTGTGATGTTCATATTTATCCCGTGCCGGGAGGTACTCAATATTTAAGCATGAGCAGTTGCCGCCCGGGCTTTAACTGAGACTTTCCGCTGATTGTCCTCAACTGCAGTTGCAGCTACTACGTATGGAGCATTCCACTATCCGCAACATGTGGACGCGCCCGGCAGCTAAGCTTCTCGTGACAACGATGAACACCACACAGATTGGAGTTCCAAGTTCCAGCCTGTATCGTTCTCATTGTTATCCCGTGCCAGTCACCGATCTTGCCTACCTGCCATTTGTTGAGCTACTTAATATATTGTAGTAGAGGGGATGGCCAGAGCGGCGTCGGTGGGAAGATGGGACTCATTGTTATCCCGTGCCAGTCACCGATCTTGCCTACCTGTCATTTGTTGAGCTACTTAATATAGTAGAGGGGATGGCCAGAGCGGCGTCGGTGGCAAGATGGGACTCAGTGGATGGTTGCTGGACTACGCTCTGGTCTGTCATCGACCGGAGGAGGACGAGGAAGTTGCTGATGTTCGATAAGAGGTCGATGAGTACCTTAATAGAGGATATAATCGGGCACTGTGCCATAGGCCGCATGGCGACGCGCATGGGATTACCGCACAATGTCTTCTGCACGAGTTGCCTCGATGAGGTGGAGACTATCGAGCACTTGCTGTTTTCATGTCCGGTTCTATACTTTCTGGGGAGCCGTTTCTTTTGCGATCTGAGTGAACTTGCGAACGTATCTCTGGTAGGTCTTCTGATTTGTTCCGACGGAGGGTGCCATAAGATCCGGTATAGGTACGTCCGTGCTTGCGTCGGGATGGGTTCTCCAATCTTCCTGTTTTTATTTTATTAGTGTATAACTTCTAGTCTGAGGTCTCACGTCTTCGTTTTCCTCCCTTTCTTTTTAGAAAACCACAGTGGGCCAAACTGGCCTCCTAGTGAACTCATATATGGTGGGCAACCCATTCAACCTTACCTACTTTTTAGCAACTTATATGGAAGATTCGCGGATCACTCTTCTCGTCTTGATGACACAACTCCTCACGACGGGGGAATCGTCACCTACTCTTAGACGAGCCTGTCCGCGATCGTACCCTTCTTCTGGAAAATTCGTGCAAGATTGTTTGGCGAACAAAAATGTTTGCAGGGATGCGAGAAAGAAGAAAAATACAAAGAGAACATAAACAAGGTCTGAAATCTGAGTACCGTCCAATTTGGCCGGCAGCTACCAGTTGTTTAACATTTAATATGTCAACTAGAATCTTTAACCTTGCCGAAGTTTATTCCACGGTCTTCAGGCCTCATTATTCGTGGGCCACCCCTTAAAATGTGGTTGCTTAACTAGGTCTCCGAACCTAATAACTGTAACGCTTTCTCTGTTGACAGAAAAGTCGAAGTCAGCACTAGGTTAAAGTTTAAATTTGTTTAATTTCTGCGAGTTGATTTTTTGACATTTGTTTGCAGAGCTGAATTTTTCAATGCGACGCTCCTCATTCTGGTTAGGCCTTTACGGATGTTTTGCAAATGCTGACTGAAGTGTAAGTGTAAAGCCGAAGCAAAATGAGCGTTGTTGATCATTGTTTTTGAGTGTTGCCAAAGCAAAATGAGCGTGTTGATCTTTGTTTTTGAGTGTTGCCAAAGCAAAATGAGCGTGTTGATCTTTGTTTTTGAGTGTTGCGTTGAAAATGCAACTCTGCAAACAAATTCCACAAAAGCAACTCGCAAATGCTAAAGAATTTTCAACAAGAGAAATCAAAATTTGTACTTATTTGGGATAAATCGATTATTCAGAATGGCCGGTCTTATAATGGTTAGCGTCTCCGGATATTATTGTGTTAATGATGGTGGATGGAAAAACTTACTTTTTGCATGTGACATCATTATCCGGCTTTTTGAACCCTGTTGAAACATCATCGCGACAAATTTCGTCGGGAGTACGAGGTGATGATGGTGTCGTCTGCGGATTTGTTGTGGATGTGGTTGGCTCTGTTGTAGATGGCGTGCTAGTCAACGGAGTTGTAGTGGTTTGTGTTGTAGTCATTGTTATGGAAGTCTCTGCAACTGGTGTAGTGGTGGGTGAATTTGTAGCCGTTGTTGTAGTTGGTGTTGTGGATATAATAATTGGTGTTGTGGTCGCCACTGTGGTTGAAGAAGTGGTCGAAGTTGGAGTTGTGGTAGTCTGTGTTGTAACTATTGGCGATGTGGTGGTTACAGTCTCTGTTGTAGATGGCGTAGTCGCCGTCGTTGTTGTGGTGATCTCGGTTGAAGTCGTTGTTGCGGAAGGCACTGTGGCTGGTGTAGTGGTAGATTCTGTTGAAGTCGTTGTTGTAGTGGGCATTGTGGTTGATGTTGGAGTTGTAAATACCGTTGTCGTTGCTTCTGTTGTAGATTGTGCGGTGGATTGTGTAGTAGTCGTGGAAGTTACTGCCGACTGTGAAGTACTGGACGGAATTGTTTCCGTTGTTGTAGAGGCCCCAGTGGAAGTAACGGTTGGTGTTGTGTTAGTCTCTGTGGAAGAAGTAGTGGTCGTCGTTGGAGATGTGGTGGACTGCGTTGTAGTAGTAGAGAGCGTTGTGGTAGTCATTGTCTCTGTTGTAGAAGGCATAGTTGTTGCTAGTGTTGTGGTAGACTGTGCTGTAATAAAAGGAGGCGTTGTGGTAGTCATTGTTTCTGTTGCAGATTGTGTGATCGTCGTGGTGGACTGTGTTGAAGTCGTGGAAGATATTGTAGCTGGTGTAGTGGTGGGTTCTGTTGAAACCGTTATTGTCGAAGGTACTAAGGCTGATGTAGTGGTAGATTGTATTGTAGTCGTTGTTGTAGTTGGCATTGTGGTTGATGTTGAAGTTGTAGATGGTGCTGTGGACTGTGTTGTAGTTGTGGAAGGTACTGCAGATGGTGTAGTAGTGGATGGAATAGAATTCGTTGCTGTAGAGGACACAGTGGAAGTAACGATTGGTGTTGTGTTAGTCTCTGTGTTAATATCTGTGGTAGAAGTAGTGGTCGTCGTTGGAGTTGTTATAGACTGAGTTGTAGTAGTCATTGTTTCTGTTGGAGATTGTGTGATCGTCGTGGTTGATTGTGTTGAAGTCGTGTAAGGTATTGTAGCTGGTGTAGTGGTGGGTTCTGTTGAAGCCGTTGTTGTGGAAGGCACTGAGGCTGATGTAGTGGTAGATTGTACTGTAGTCGTTGTTGTAGTTGCCATTGCGGTTGATGTTGGAATTGTAGATGGCTCTGTGGTTGTCGTTGTTTCTGTTGTAGATGGCGCTGTGGAAGGCACTGTGGTTGATGTCGAAGTTGTAGACGCCACTGCGGTTGTTGTTGCATCCGTTGTAGATTGTGTTGTAGTCGTAGAAAGTACTGCAGATGGTGTAGTAGTAGACAGAATTGTATCCGTTGTTGTAGAGGCCCCAGTAGAAGTAACGATTGGTGTTGTGTTAGTCTCTGTGGAAGAAGCAGTGGTCGTCGTTGGAGTTGTGGTGGATTGCGTTGTAGTAGTAGAGAGCGTTGTGGTAGTCATTGTCTCTATTGTCGATGACGTAGTTGTTGCTGGAGTTGTTGTGGACTGCGTTGTAGTAGTAGAAGGCTTTGTGGTAGTCATTGTTCCAGTTGGTGATTGTGTGATTGTCGTGGTGGACTGTATTGAAATTGTTTCTGTGGAAAAATCTGTTGCTGGTGTAGAGGTAGACTGTATTGTAGCCGTTGATGTACTTGGTATTGTAGTAGTAATGATTGGTGTTGCTGTAGTCATGGTCTTTGTTGTAGATGGCGTAGTCGTTGTTGGAGTTTCTGTTGTAGTCGTTGTCGTGGTTTGAGCTGTGGAAGAAGATGTTGTTGTAGGTGGTGTGGTGGTAGGCTGTGTTGTAATCGTTGTTGTCGATGGCCATGACGTTGTAGGTTCTGTAATAGCTGTGGTTGTTGTAGAAGTTAGTGTCGATTCCGTTGTCATAGAAGGCATTGTTGTGGTTGACAATTCTGTAGTAGTTGTTGTAGTAGGGTTTGTGCCAGCTGTTATTGTGGGAGTTTTCATCGTACTTGTAGTTTCCGTATTTGTTGTAGATGGAGATGGTGTTATTGGCGTTTTTGTTGGTTCGGTTGTAGTTGTGGGGGATGTAGTCGATGCTTTACTCTCAGTGGTTGTTGTAGATGCTATAGTGGTGGTTGTTGTTGATTCTGCTGTCGATGTTGGGGTTGTAGGCATGGTTATCGTTGTGGGAGTTGTAACCGAAGTTGTAGCATCCGTTGTTGTTGCTGTCAATGGGGTAGAGGTAGTTGTTGGAGATGTTGCAGTAGCCGTGGTTGACTGCTCTTGAGTAGACTTTTGTGTTGAAGTTGTATCGGGAGGTGATGTCATGGTAGTTGTTGCGGTAGAAGTAGTCATTGTTGATGTGGTAGGCTCCAAAGTTGTAGGTGTCGTATTGCCATAACCCTCAGGGACGCAACTCGGCTAAAGTGGAAATAAGAAATGCCATTTTTCAATAAAAAATTACATTTGGACGCTACTTGGTATGAAATACGATTTTCAATATGAAGGTTTCTTCTAAATGGTCTTTGTTTCATGCTACTGGGAAAATACTGCTTAGCAGGCATCAGGTTAGATTAGTTTTTAGTGGCAATCTGAAATCAGGCTCACTAAGACATTTTCGACCATTGTAATACCACAGGAACAGGGGAAGGATGATGCCTTCTAGATCGCTTTGAAAAGCCCAACAACTTGCGAATGTTCACATGCGATAATTTAGAAAAGTCCCCAAAGAAATTTGGACACCAACCAGCTAAATTGACGCTAAATGTCTTAAAATTTTTAAGAATTTCACCAGAAGAGCTAATACTAAACTTGGAAGTCACACTTGCTTACAGAAGAAGCTAAGCGAAATGAGTAATTAATCTAAGGTTTAGAAATTCCACAATTATGTATAAAAAAGATAAAAAATAGGCCAAATTGAACGAAGTTATTACCGACTACAAAAGCGGCAAGCCTTGATAAAAGTGCACCGTGCCAGACCCTATCAAATGCCTTGGAAATATCTCCCCTTACTCTCACCAAACTGGTGGAGGAAGCGACTCCGACGTTCCGACAATAATGCCGTTAGGTCCCCGCAGAGTGCTTTCTGCGGAACCCATACTGTCTATCGCTAAGAAGGCCATTGGACTTTAAGTATCTCACAAGATGATGGTTAATCATCCTCTCCAAGGTTATGGAGAGCGCGGAGCATATCGCAATTCGCAGGGGATGGGCTGAACGTTCGAAAACTTCCAACGCGCCGGGAAAACTCCCGCAAGAACACTTACAAAGCATAAGTATTGAAATACCGTCCGGGCCCGGAGATTTATTAACGTCGATATCCGCAAAGACCCTTTTAACTTCAAACGTTCGAAAGAATATCTGCGGCATCGAACTAGATACACTATCAATCACAGGAAGTGGTTGATTGCTAAACGGCAAGGAAGAATTTCCTGCAAACATTCCAGCCAGTAGATTAGCTTTATTAACCGGGTCAGTGAATACCTGGTCATCCTTAACAAGTGTTGGGATCGGCGATGGGTTACTCTTTACTCTTTTTACGAATGATCAAAAGCTCTTGCTTCCTCTCGGAGAAGCAATAATTTTAGCACATAGACGCTGTATGTAAAGAAACTTTTCGTGTCTAAGCACTCTGGCACACGAAGTTCTTGCCTGTTTGCGCAGCATTTCGGTATTGGCATTTTTGTTCAATCCTAAATGTATCCTGTTTATCCCGGTAAAACCAAATTTTATCCTTTGATTTAACAGATAAATTCTTAGTCGGAATGACCAACCTCATTCCTATTAATATTACTTCCTCCACCATTTCGGCAGCAGCATTTACGTCACCATTTAGAAAACAAAGTTTCCAATTAAAATGCAGGAAAAATTAGTTATGCTTAATCTAAAGAATACGAAAAGGACCCTGAAATGCAGTGATCAGAATTGCCAAGAGGTGCAAGGACATTAACTTTATATTTCTCAGGGTGTGAAGTTAAGAATAGGTCAAGAGTGTTATGTTGTTGCCCTTCGACACATGAAATATGTGTCGGTTCATTCACTAGCTGCATTACACCATTCTGCGCGGGGAATAGCTCGGCATATTGATCCTCCGGATTCGTATGTCCCGAATGGGAAACCAAGAGGACTTTGTGGACTTTCAAATCGCCAGCAACAACGATTTCACTGTGCGGAAAATCATCTGCTTAAGCGAACCTCCCTTTCCGAGTTGGGACTTCTGTATGAAAATCCGAAGTAAAGTACGCGTGTTCCAATCCTCAATTTAACCCAAAAGGAATTAAATTCCGGATCTTGTGAGCCCAAGTATAGCTGCTTATGAAACGCTATATCATTACGTACATATCGCACAAGGCCTCTGTGGCGGAAGAAAAGAGATAGATTGTGATACCTTGGAATGTGAAAATCCTGTGGATCAGAATCCTCACCCACCTGGGTTTCACATAAAGCGTAGACATCAGTTCGATGATAATCAACATGGGAATATACCGTGAAAAAGTTCGAATGTAAACCTCGTATGTTGTATTCTAAACTCACCAAACATTGTGCAAATCAGAAATATTAAACGTTATCAGTGTGTACAGTATATTCAAGCCTATTCTCTTATCGCCGTGAATACCCCCACTGTTTAGTGTTATGCTTTAAACAGCGGGATGACAGCGACAAGAGAACAAGAGCGTCAACCACTGCACACGAGGCGGGAAAGGAAAGGGGGCAACAAATACACCACAAGCAGGAAGACATAAAAAGCCCGTTAAGTGGTGGAAAAAAAACAAGTAAAAAGGCGTTAAGTTCGGACGGGACAAAATTTGGATACCCACCACCTCTGGTATATGTGTAAACCACACCTTATGCCCCATAGCAGCTATATCGAAATATGTTCCGATTTGGACCAAATACTAATAAGTACAAGCCATTGTTCAATTGTGTATAAAACCTAAAACCAAAAACAAACCGATCTGAACCATATATGACACGGATGTCGAAAAGGCTAACATAAGTCACTGTGTCAAATTTCAGTGAAATCGGATTGTAAATGCGCCTTTTATGGGGCCAAGACTTTTAATCGAGATATCGGTCTATATGGCAGCTATATGCAAATCTTGATAGATCTAGGCCAAATTGTAGAAATATACCGAGCGGCTTAATTTAACTCACTGTCCCAAATTTCGGCGACATCGGACAATAAAAGCGCCTTTTAGACCTTAAAGACCTTAAATCTAGAGATCGGTCTATATGGCAGCTATATTCAAATCTGTACCGATCTGTGCC
This sequence comes from Stomoxys calcitrans, assembly GCF_963082655.1. Lineage (NCBI taxonomy): Eukaryota > Metazoa > Arthropoda > Insecta > Diptera > Muscidae > Stomoxys > Stomoxys calcitrans. Next base: position 185,093,741 of record NC_081552.1, on the reverse strand, counting down.
ATATGGCAGAAGTATGTCGAGGGGCTTAACTTAACTCACTGTCCCAAATTTTGACAACATCGGACAATAAATGCGCCTTTTTTAGGCCCAAAACTTTAAATCGAGAGATCGATCTATATGGTTGTTATATCCAAATCTAGACCGATCTGGGCTAAAATGAAGAAGGATGTCGATGGGCCTAACACAACTCACTGTCCCAAATTTTGGCAAAATCTGACAATAAATGCGCTTTTTATGGGCCTAAGACCCTAAATCGGTGGATTAGTCTATATGGCAGCAATATCCAAATCTAGATCGATCTAGGCCATATTAAGTCCCAAATTTCAGCAAAATCGGATAATAAATGTGGCTTTTATGGGCCCAAGACCCTGAATCGGCGGATCGGTCTATATGGGGGCTATATGAAGATATAGTCCGATATAGTCCATCTTCGAACTTAACCTGCTTATGGACAAAAAAAGAATCTGTGCAAAGTTTCAGCTCAATATCTCTATTTTTAAAGACTGTAGCGTGATTTCGACAGACAGACGAACAGACATGGCTAGATCGTCTTAGATTTTGGCGCTGATCAAGAATATATATACTTTATAGAGTCGGAAATGGATATTTCGATGTGTTGCAAACGGAATAACAAAATGACTATACCCCCATCCTTCGGTGGTGAGTATAACAAACAATGCGGGAGTGCTGCCGGTCTGCCCAGGCGTGTTTGGTTGAACATCAGTAACTTCGCCAAGTATGGTCCAAATCGGTTCATAACCTGATATAGCACTCATAGAAACCGATTTCGGATCTTGACTTCTTGAGCCTCTAGAGGGTGCAATTATTATCCGATTTGGCTGGAATTTCGCATAAAGTGTTTTGTTCAAACTTCTGACAACTGCGCCGAGTATGGCCCAAATCGGTTAATAACCTGTTTTAGCTTACATATAAACCGATTCTGGACCTTGACTTCTTGACCCGCTAGATGGCGCAATTATCATCCGATTTCGCATTAAGTGTTTTGTTCTAACTTCTAACAACTGCGCCTGTGTTTGGTTTGAGTATCCGCAACTTCGCCAAGTATAGTCCAAATCGGTTAATAACCTGATATAGCACCCATATAAACCGATCTGCGATCTTGACTTCTTGAGACTCTAGAGGGTGCAATTATTATCCGATTTGGGTGAAATTTAGCATTAAGTCTTTTAGTTTGTCAATAACTGTGTCAAGTATGGTTAAAATCGGTTCATAACCTGATATACCTCACATACAGTATAAACCGATTACCGATCTTGACTTCTTGAACCTCTAGAGGGCGTTATAACTATCCGATTTGGATGAAATTTTGAACAAAGTGTTTTGGTTTGACCATAAACAACTGTGCCAAGTGTGGTCCAAATCAGTTTATAACCTTATATAACACCCATATAAACCGGTTGCGGATCATGACTTCTTGAGCCACTATAGGGCGCAATTATTATCCGATTTGGCTGGAATTTGGCACGAAGTGTTTTGGTAGTGGTAGTTTGTCCGTCGTCCGCTGTATACATGTTTGTATGGGGCCCGCGTTTATGTAGTGAATTTGTAAAAAAAAACCCAAAAAAAAATAATAATCATCCTACAAAATGCTGATAAAAAATAAAAACTGCATCTACGATACGGATGTCGAAAAGCCTAACATAAGCCACTGTCCCAAATTTCGGCGAAATCGGACATTAAATGCGCCTTTTATGGGCCCACAACCTTAATCGAGAGATCGGTGAATATGGCAGATATATCCAAATCTGGACCGATCTGTGCTATATTGCAAAAGTATGTCGAAGGGCATAACACAACTCACTGTCCCAAATGTTGGCAAAATCGGATAATAAATGTGGCATTTATGGGCCTAAGACCCTAAATCGGCGGATCTGTCTATATGGCAGCTATATCCAAATCTGAACCGATCTGGGCAAAATTGAAGAAAGATGTCGAAGGGCATAACACAACTCACTGTCCCAAATTTTGGCAAAATCGTATAATAAATGTGGCCTTTATGGGCCTAAGACCTTAAATCGGCGGATCAGGCTATATGGCAGCTATATCCAAATCTGGACCGATCTCAGCCAAAATGAAGAAGAATGTCGAAGGGCCTAATACAACTCACTTTCCCAAATTTCAGCAAAATCGGATAATAAATGTGGCTTTTTTGGGCCTAAGACCCTAAATCGGGGTTGGCAGCTATACCAAAACATGGACCGATTTGGCCCATTTACAATCCAAATAGACCTGCACTAGTAAGAGGTATATATGCAAAATTTCAAGCACCTGGCTTTACTCCTTCGAAAGATAGCGTGCTTTCGACAGACAAACAGACAGGCGGACGTACGGACAGACATGGCTTAATCGACTAAGAATGTCATGACGATCAACAATATATACACTTTATGGAGTCCTCGACGAATATTTCGAGGAGTTCCAAATAGAATGACGAAATTATTGGGTTGCCCAAAAAGTAATTGCGGATTTTTTAAAAGAAAGTAAATGCATTTTTAATAAAACTTAAAATGAACTTTAATCAAATATACTTTTTTTACACTTTTTTCTAAAGCAAGCTAAAAGTAACAGCTGATAACTGACAGAAGAAAGAATGCAATTGCAGAGTCACAAGCTGTGAAAAATTTGTCAACGCCGACAGTATACTCCCATCCTTTGGTGGAGGGTATAAAAACTTAAAAATTTTGATTTAAAACTTTGCGCCTATTTGAATGTGATGTAAGCATATAAGGTTCACTTAACTCACCTCTGCCTCCAAAGCAGGACTGCAAAACCCCGACTCTCTGTCGATATCACAAACTGTATCCTCGGGACATTGTGAATAGTAGCCTTCCATAGGCTGGCTATTACCAAAACAAAAGTTGATCGTAGTCTCATTTATGCAAGCAAAAACTCTATGTTTATCACAAATGCCACAGCGATATTGTCCAAGCTGCTGTGGTTCACCATGCTTGTCATTGTCGGCTTCATTGCAAGAGGGTGTAAGGCCAATATTTGGAGGAGAACAAATCGAAACATCTGAGGTGCATATGTAATTAGCGGGGCATTGGATAATTGTCCCTGTGGGTTGTCCTGTAAAAGTAATTCATGGTAGATTTCAAGGAGAATGTTAATCCAAAACGTATCAAATAGAAGTTTGACTAACCACCAGGGCAAAATGAGAAGGTATTATTACTGCGACAGGCAACTTTGTTCTCCTGGCAAACGTTGCAACTTCCCTGAATACCCCTTATCATAAGGGCACAAAGGATCTGTAAGAGTTGAGGAAAATTTTTCTTCTCAATTGTAATCCTCAAGACTGTGCATAAAAATACCTACGAATTTTAGTAAGACTATCAACATTTTTCCTTATTTTGATTAATTTGGATGTTTGCTTTAAAGTTTTGTTTTTTTTCTTATTTCACTTTTCTTGATTGTTGACTCGGTCAAATTTCTGCGAATACTGATTGCGGTGATTTCTTGGGAAATCATTTTTAAACAACTTTTATCTTTCGATTTAGATTAGATGATATTTACATTGATATGAACTTTATGGTCCACACCAAAACAAAATACACACATCGAAGGTGTGGTGGTCTGAGCTTTCCAAAACGATAAGAAGCCCCGAATATATTTTTATGAGCTCTTGACACCATAGTCTAATTAGAAAGTAATGAGGAAAACACGTCATTTATATGACCAAGAAGCGTAAGGTCGACTTTTCGCCTTTTGCAGACCTTCAACTGTTGCAAAACATTGAAATAGTGTTACTAGTCTCGACCAATGACCGATTTGATAAAAAAAAAGTTTCCTTAAAGAAGGTTAATAGCCTGAGTATATGCTGGGATTAGGGAGGGTAAATATGGCAATTAGAGCAAATACAAAATGTATACACCATCCCAGGGCTCCGACATAAGCAGAATCGGTAGAAATGAAGTTCAGTCAAGGTAACGTTGGAGGGTACATGACTAGCGATTTCGATACTAGCCGCTTCCCTCACTCTATGAATTACATGCGTTGGGGAAGTACACCCAACAGAAAAACATTTATCTCGAATATGTTATAATTAGATCGATGCTAAATAAGTCGTTATGCCAATAATATAAATATTTTCATCATATGTCTGTTTGCGCCCTTTTATTTTGATCTTCATCGTCCTATATATAAAAATCAATTTGTGTTTGTTTGTAAGTTTGTTTGTTTGTTTGTGTGTTCCTTATAGACTCAGATCGAGTCTATAAGGAACCGATTTTCTTGAAATTTTCGCAGATGGTGCATAATGATCCCGTGGTGAAAATAGGGTACTACATTTTTTGATGTCTGAAGGGGGGGTGACCCTCCCCCTTACCTTAATTTTCAGAAACGCCAGATCTCGGAGATGGGTTGTGCGATTTAAGCGAAATTTTGTGTGCTCTCATATAGTACCCTAAAAATAAAAATGTGGTATCCAAATTTCGGATAGGGTACCTAGGGGAGCCGCCCCACCCTAAAATCCACTAAACATATATTTAGACCAATCACGACAATATGGAACTCAAATGAAAGGTATTTAAGATAAGAAAACGTATCTGATATCCAAATGTCGGAACAAAACACCCCTAAATCGGACATATTTACCGACCATGGCAATATGGGACACAAATGGAAGGTATTTGCGAGTAGAATACGAATCTAATATCCAAATTTGGGACCACGTTTCTGGGGTCCACCCCTTCCCAAAACACCCCCCAAAGAGGACTTATTTACTGACCATGGGATTATGGGGCTTAAATAAAAGGTATTTAAATGTAGAATTCGAATCTGATATCCAAATATGGGACCAATTGTTTGGGGGGCCGCTTCTCCCCTAAAACATCCCCAAAGGGTACAAATTTGCGACCATAGCAATATACGGCTCAAATAAGAGGTCTTTGGGAGTAAAGCACGAATCTGATATCAATATTCGAGAAAAGTGTCTATGGGGCCACCCCAGCCCCACAGCACCACCCAAATAGAAAGTAGTTGCTGACTATTGCAATATGAGACTCAAATAAGAGGGTTTTAGAGTAGAGCACGAATCCGATATATATTTTCAAGGTCAACTCACTCAGTGGCCGCCCATCCCCCAATTATCCAATATCCAATTTTGAAGCCAATTGCAATATTGGGTTCAAATAAATGATATATAGTTATATGAGAATAGAGCACATTGCAAATATATTTTCCGGGCTTAGTGTTTGGGAGACCACCCCAATCCCCAAAACACCCCTAAATCGGGCATATTTACCGACCATGTCAATATGGAGCTTAAATGAAAGATATTGGGGGGTAGAGCAAGAATTGATACCCACTTTCGGGACCAATTTTCTGGGGGTCTACCCCTTTCCCAAAATACCCCACAAACAGCAATTTGTGGGGCTCAAACCAAAGTATTTGGGAGTAGAATACGAATCTCATATGGAGATTCCCCAACACATCTCCCAGAGGGTAAACATTTTTCGACCATTCGATTAGAAAACGAATTTGATAACGTATTTTGGGGCCATGTGTTTGGGGGACGCCTCATCCTGTAAACTCCCCCTAAACCAATGGCAATATGGGGTTTAAATAAATGGTATTTGAAAGATGAGCACGATTCTGATATTTTTCAGGGCCAAGTGCCTGGGGGACCACCTCACTCCCGAGAACTCCCCTAAATCAGATATCATGAGAATATCGGGCTGAAATAAAGTATTTTAAGAACAGAGTACACCTTGCATCCAAACTTAAATTCGTAGACCAGTAAAGATCATGTGGGATTCAGATAAATGCACTTATATTGTTAAACTGTTAGTCAAGCGATATACTATTTTCGTAGCATGGCATTTCACTAAAAGATCTTTAATTGTCGAAAATAAATATTCCAAGAAAACTTTTGTTCCATATAAACTAAAAGAAGGCGCAGCGGAGCTGTCCCGGGTCAGCTAGCCATAAATAAAATTAAAATTGCGTCTAGCATTTTAACGAGTAAAATCGTGCTAAGTTCGTCCGGGACGAATCTTATTGGGTTGCCTAAAAAGTAATTGCGGATTTTTTAAAAGAAAGTAAATGCATTTTTAATAAAACTTAGAATGAACTTTAATCAAATATATAATTGCCATTTTGTTCGATAACCTTTTGCCATCTTCCTGGCAAATTTAGTATTCCACGCTCATAGAACTTCTGGCCTTTATCTGCAAAAAACTGAACCAAGTGCGATTTTATAGCCTCATCATTGCCGAAAGTTTTACCATTTAAGGAGTTCTGCAAAGATCGAAATAAATGGTAGTCTGATGGTGCAAGGTCAGGGCTATATGGTGGATGCATCAAAAGTTCCCAGCCAAGCTCACTCAGTTTTTGGCGAGTGACCAAAGATGTGTGCGGTCTAGCGTTGTCCTGGTGGAATATGACACCTTTACGATTGACCAATTCTGGGCGCTTCTCCTTGATGGCTGTATTCAATTTGTCCAATTGTTGACAGTAAACATCCCAATTAATCGTTTGGTTCCTTGGAAGCAGCTCAAAATATACCACACCCTTCCAATCCCACCAAACAGACAGCATAACCTTCTTTTGGTGGATATGAGCCTTTGAAGTGGTTTGAGCTGGTTCACCATGCTTGGACTATGATCGTTTTTGACTAACGTTGTTGTAAACAATCCATTTTTCATCTCCAGTTATGATTCGTTTTAAAAACGGATCGAATTCATTGCGTTTAAGGTGCATATCACAAGCGTTGATTCGGTTTGTTAAATGAATTTCTTTCAACGCCAACTATATTACTACTATATTACCGACAATTACTTTTTGGGCAACCCAATATATACCCTCCACCTTGGATCGCATTTGTCAAGTTCTTTGATCGGTATCTCTTTATAGGCAAACAAAGGATAACCGATAAGAGTTGCTATGCTATTGGAGCTATGTCAGGTCATAAAACGATTCGGGCCATACTTGGCCTAATATTTTAAAGACAATAGTAGAACCTATTGTGCAAAATTTCACCATAGTAAATCCCATTGTGAAAAATTTCGGCCAAATCGCAAAAGAATTCTGCCCTAGAGGGATTTAAGAAGAACCAGTAAGGAAAGGCAAAAGTCGGGCAGAGCCGACTATATAATACCCTACACCACCCAGTCTGCGTACTACTTTTAATGCATGGAATCTATGTTGAAATATGGTCAGATTTTAATTTTGCATAACTTTTGATATATTGAATAGAATCTTGTAAGATTTTCTTATGATAGGACCTAAATTGTTGCTGCTAGAGCCCTAAATCACATACATGGGGGCTACATATATCTAAATCTGGACGGACTTTGATAAAATTTAGTACACGTCAAATTAAACACCACACTCAAAATTTTATAAAGATCAAAACAAAATTGTGCCTTCTAGCCTTATAAGGCCATATCGGATGGAAGATAAATATGGGAGCTATATCTAAATCTGGACCGATTTTGACGAAATTTTGGACATCTATGTAGACGATAAATAAAATAGCTCGTACTAAATTTTGTAAAGATCGGAACAAATTTGTGGCTTCTACAGCCTTAATAGGACATATCGGATGAAAGATATATATGGGAGCTATATCTAAATCTGAACCGATTTTTATGAAACTTGGCACACGTATTACAACGCCAAATAAAACATTTCCTGCAAAATTTGGTAAAGATCAAACCAAAATTGTGGCTTCTATAGTCTTAAAATGCCATATCGGATGGAATATATATATAGGAGAGCTATATCTAAATCTGAAAATAAAACACTTCATGCAAAATTATGCAAAAATCGGACCAAAATTGTGTCTTCTATAGGCTTCAAAGACCATATCGGATGAAAGATATATATGGGAGCTATATCTAAATCCGATCCGATTTTGATAACATTTGCGAATTAACACGACTTAAAACTTCAAATAAAACACTTCATGCAAAATTTTCCAATGATCGGACCAAAATTGTGGCTCCTATAGCCTTCAATGGCCATATCGGATGAAAGATATATATAGGAGCTATATCTAAATCTGGTCCGATTTTAATGCAATTTCGCACACGTGTATAAGACGGTAAATGAAACACCTCATGCAGAATTTTGTAAAGATCGCACAAAATTGTGGCTTCAATAGCCTTCAAAGGCCACATCGGATGAAAGATATATATGCCCCCATAAATCTAAATCTGAATCAATTTTTATGAAATTTTGGACACATATTGCAGCGTCAAATAAAACATCTCATGCAGAATTTTGTAAAGATCGGACAAAAATTGTGGCTTCTATGGCTTTTAAATGCCACATTGGAGGAAAGATATATATGGTAGCTATATCTAAATCTGAGTCGATTTTAATGAAATGTTGTACACATATTGGGACGTCAAATGAAATATCTCATGCCAAAAATTTGTGGCTTCACAGCCTTAAAAGAACATATCGGATGAAAGATATATATGAGGGCTATATCTAAATCTAAACCGATTTTGTTCAAAATTAATAGCGTTTGTCCTTGGACCAAAAAAAATTACTTGCTCAAAATTTTGTAACACTCGGACAACAAATGCGACCTGCACCTTGATTACAAGAATACATGGACAGACAGACAGACGGACCGACGGTCAGACGAACATAGCTAAATCGAATCAGGAAGTGATTCTAAGACGATCGGTATTCTTATCAATCGGTCTAGCTCATCTCCTTCTTAGCGTTGCAAACAAATTCAAAAAGTACCACAGTGGTGGTGTACCACAGTACACCACTGTAACAAATTTCAGCAAAATAGTGTAAGAATTACGTCCTCTAGAGGCTCAAGAAGTAAAATAGGGAGGTCGGTTTATATGGAAGCTATATCAGGTTCTAGACCGATTCAAACCATACTAGGTACATCCATTAATGATAGAAGACGTCATAGTACAAAATTTCAGCCAAATCCGATAAGAATTGCGCCTTCTAAAGGCTCAAGAAGTAAAACAGGGAGATCGGTTTATATGTGAGCTATATCAGGTTATAAACCGATTTAGACCACACTTGACACGTAAGTTGGAGTTCATTGGAGAAGGATAAGAATTGCGTTCTCTAGAGGCTCAAGAAGTACAATCTGGATATCGATTTATGTGGTAGCTATATCTAAATATAGACCGATATGGCCCATTTACAATTCCCTCGGGGTAGCTGCGAGCACCACATAAGCTGAAACATGTCACATGTGCCTACCATGCTCGATATGACAAGGCGAGTTATTCGCGCCTTTAAATAACCAAACCGATCTCCTGATTTGACTTCTTGAGCCACTGGAAGCAGTAATGTTTGTCAGATTTGACTGAAATTTCGCACGGAGTGTTTTGTTATGACTTCCAACAGCTGTGCCAAGTTCGGTCCAAATCGATTAATAATCTGATAAACCTCTCATATAAACCAAATTCCCGATTTGACTTCTTGAGCCCCTGGAAGACGCAATTGTTATCCGACTTGGTTGAAATTTTTCAGAAAGTATTTTGATATGACTGCCAACAATTGTGCCAAGTACGGTGCAAATCTGTTTATTACCCTTTATAGCCCCCATATAAACCAATCTTCTGATTTGATTTCTTGAACCCCGGGAAGCCGCAATTGTTAATCGATTTGGAATTTTGCACGCTGTGTGTTGGTATGACTTCCAATAACTGTGGCAAGTACGGTCCAAATCGGTTAATAACCTGTTAAACCTTTCATATAAACCAAATTCCCGATTTGACATCATGAGCCCCTGGAAGCCGCAATCGTCATCCAATTTGGCAGAAATTTTGCACAACCCGTTGTGTTAAGACTTTAAACAACAGCACGGTCCAAATCGGTCTATAACTTGATATAGCCCCCATATAAACCAATCTCCCGATTAGTCTTCTATGGTCCCAAGAAACTTCTAATTGTGCCTGATTTGTAAAAAATTGGTATGTAAAATACACACATGTTTTCAACTGAGTTCGTTTGTGAATTTTTTTTCAGGATCCATGGTGGTGGGTTCCCAAGATTCGGCTCGGCCGAACTTTTTATTTTATTTTTATTTGTTAACTTTTCGCGTTGCGTTTGTGGGATTCGTATGAAGAGTTGCATTTTTGCAACGCGACACTCAAAAACAATGCTCATCGCCCTCATTCTGTTTCGGCTTTAAGTCTTTAGATAAAGCTGTTATATAGACCAATCAGCCACTTAAAATTTTTCGTCACAAAAATGGCTTATTCCTTAAACGATTGCACAAAATTTTGCAAGTTTGGGTTATAATTTCATTAGTTGCCACACAACAGATCTTAAGATTTAACTTTTGAAGCACGAAAAAGGTTTTTTTTTCCCGGTTTAGGTATTGTTTCCTCGAAACTAAGTTGTTTTTAAAAATTTTTTTTAGTAAAACTATGCATTTAATTGTTTAACCAAAATTTCGGATTTTTTTGCTGATTTTTAAAATTGCTGATCTTTTACAAAACTTTTATGGCCGCCCTGCTTTGCACATTTGTCAATGTTCTCTCTTCTCTTTGAAGCAAAAATATATTCTTAAAAGAGAACAATAACAATGGGTTAGGGAAGGCTACTCTGCACCATTGGTAAAACCCGTGGCAGGGGGAAGAAAAAAAGATTGCTTCTCTTTTCAGTTAAGCGACAGCTTGTCTAAGTATGTCGGACTTTCATTCTTCTCTTCCGTTTCCTTCATGAACAAAAATAAAGCATTCCCTCTCTCACGTATTTATACACAAACACAAATATGGCATTGACATTTGCAAAACATACGACCGCAAAGCAACAGTTTTGCTATTCTTATAAGTCATACTCCTTATTCATGCTATGCAGCTTCACTAAAAAAAAAAGAATTATGATTGGTAATTCTTCTTTGTTTTGCTTCTTTATTTTCAATGTTTATACAAAAATATTGTAGTTTGTATTTTCACTTCATAATAGTTCAGTTATTTTAATTTACGAATTCAGGAAGCTTTCCTGCGAGTAGCTCACAAATAAGTAATCAATTCGATCGTTGTCAACTTTGCGGTTATGTGATGTGATGAAGGTATGTGATTTTTTTATTCGAAATTACGCCGTTTCAGATTAGTCGATAATTTCTGCAATCGAAATAACTGAGGCAGAAGGGAGATCTCTCGAAAAAACGGTAATTTTCGAACGAGTTAAGCTGGTCGCGGAGGCCACCATGGCGTAGAGGATAGCTTGTCCACCAATGACGCCGAACGCCTGGGTTCAAATCCCGTCGTAAACATCAACAAAATTTTCAGCGGTGGTTATCCCTGTTGGCTACATGCTGGCTACACTTGTAAGGTATCCCTCCATGTTAAAACTTCTCTACCTAGTGGAGTCGCTATGCGGCACTCCCTTCGGACTCGGCCAAAAAAAGGCCCCTTATCATTGAGCTTAAACTTTAATCGGACTGCGCTAATTGATATGAGAGAAGTATCCCCTGTTACTTAATGGAATGTTCACTAAAAATTTTACACAAATACTTCTTTTTGATGCAGTTAAGTTCCGGGTTAGGTTAAAGTGGCAGTTCAGATTAATCGATTATTTCTGCAACCGAAATTATGGAATCAGAACGGACGATCTATCGAAAGCACGCTATTATTCGAACGAGTAAAGCTAGTCACTCGAAATTTCGCACGAACACACAAATTGACATTCATGGGAGACCACCGTAGCGCGGAGCTTAGCATGTGACGCTAAACACCTGGGTTCGAATCCTGGCGAGAGCATCAGCAAAAGATTTTCAGCGGTGGTTATCCCCTCCTAATTCTGGCGACATTTGTGATGAATTATGCCATTTGAAAAAATGGTATGGTGGCCCTGTAAAAACTGCTTCACAAAGAGGTGCCGCACTGTGGCATGCCATTTGCACTCCGCTACAAAAAGGATGCCCCTGTTCCTTAATGACATAATCATGAGCAAATTTGCATTTGCATTGACATTCATGACGAACACGATGAGTGTGAATTATATTCTCGCCAATGGCTATAAATCGATAGTCCTTATGAAGAAGTTTTCTTAGCCCCCTATTTTTGACCACCTTTCCTCTGTTGCTCTTTGTACCTTATCCAGAAGAATGCAGCTAAAGGCATATCCACAAATCTCATTTCCCCAGGAATATTGGAAGATAGTCCCTCTGTGTTGGCTTTTATGGCGTTTTTAATTCAGAAATACGTTCTCCAGAGATTTAATAGCTGTCTGACATGATATTTATGCAAATATATTATAGTTCCATTCTAGGCTAGAGCTGGCTACCTATCGATAATCGCAACATTCGATATTTTTATTATTTCTAGAAATAAATATCGATAGCATCGATACCACGGTTAAATTTTCATTACCAACATTTCAAACGATCATGAGAACTAAAAGTCAGGAGATCCATTAAATAATGGAATAAAACCAAAATTAATAAAGTCAGTTGGAAGTCATAAGAGAAATCATTGTAAAAAAGGTTAGTCCAATCGGTAGAAAATTGAGCCCTCTATAGGAGCAATTTACCTTATAAATTCGATATTCGGTGTCAGATGGCTTATTTTTGTTTGATTTAGCAAAAATATAATTGAGATACCAAAAGCCTCAATTTTTACCCGATTTGGCTGAAATTTGAAACAAGGACTTGAGTTATGACTTCCAACAGCCATGCCAAGTAAGACCGATTCATACTTGGCATGGATATGACTTCTTGAGCCCTTAGAAGCCTCAATTTTCATCCGATTTGGCTGAAATATGAAACAAGGACTTGAGTTGTGAATTTAAATATTCATTCCAAGTTTGATATGAATCGGTCTATAAACAGATACAACCCCCATATAAGCCGATCCCTGGATTTAACTTCTTGAGCCCTTAGAAGCCTCAATTTTTATCCGATTTTTGAAATTGAGTTATAACTTACAATATCAGTGCCAAGCATGATCTAAATCGGTCTATAAACAAATGAAGCCCCCATATTAACCGATCCCCGGACTTAACTTTTTGAGCCCTTAGAAGCCTCAATTTCATCCGATTTTGCTGAGATTTGGAACAACAATTTGAGTTATGGCATTTAACATCCATGCTTAGGGTGATCCAAATCGGTCTATAAACATATTTAGCCCCCGTATAACCGATCCTCGGATTTGACTTCTTACAAGCCACAATTTTCATCCGACTTAGCTGAAATTTGGAACAAAGACTTGAGATATGACTTACAACATCAGCCCAAGTATGATCTAAATCGGTCTATAAACAGATGTAGGCCCCGTATTAACCGATTCCCGGACTCGACTTTTTGAGCCCTTAGAAGCCTCAATTTTCATCCGATTTAGCTGAAATTTGGAGCAACAACTTGAGTTATGACGTTTAACATCCATGCTTAGGGTGATCCAAATCGGTCTATAAACATATTTAGCCTCCGTATAAACCGATCCTCGGATTTGACTTCTTGAGCTCTTACAAGCCACAATTTTTATCCGATTTGGCTGAAATTTGGAACAAGGACTTGAATTGTGACTTTGAATATCCATTCCAAGTATGATATGAATCGGTCTATATACAGATATAACCCCCATATTAGCCGATCCCTGGATTTGACTTTTTGAGCCCTTAGCAGCCTCAATTTTCATCCGATTTGGCTGAAATTTGAAAACAAGACTTGTGTTATGACGTTCATCATAAGTCTCGATATCGGTCGATAAACAGATATAGCGCCCATATAAACCTTTCCCGGATTTGACTTCTTGAGCCCATAGAAGTTTCAATTTCCATCCGATTTGGCCGAAATTTGGAACAACGACTTGAGTTGTGACTTCCAAAATTCGTGCTCAGTATGATTCGAATCGGTCGATAAACAGATATAGCCCCTTTATAAACCGATCCCTGGATTTGACTTCTTGAGTTTTTGAAGCATCCATTTTTATCCCATTTGGCTGAAATTAAGAACAGACTTGTGTTATGGCTTTTAACATCCGTGCCAAGTATGCTCCAAATCGGTCCATAAACATATATAGTCCCTATATAAACCGATCCCCAGAATTGACTTCTTGTGCCCTTAGAAGCCTCAATTTTCATCCAATTTGGCTGAAATTTGAAAAAAGACTTGTGTTATGACGTCCAACATCAGTGCTGAGTATGATCCTAATCGGTCGATAAACTGATATAGCCCGGATTTGACTTGTTGAGCCTTTAGAAGCCTCAACTTCCATCCGATTTGGCCGAAATTTGGAACAGCGACTTGAGTTGTGACTTCCAATATCCGTGCTGAGTATGATTCGAATCGATTGGTCCCTATATAAACCGATCGCCGGATATAACTTCTTGAACCTTTGGAAGCCTCCATTTTTTTACCATTTGGCGGAAATCGAGAACACAGACTTGTGTTATGATTTTCAACATCCGTGTCAAGTATGAACCGATTCGGTCTTTAAACAGACATAGCCCCTAAAAGACCGAACCCCTTTTTCAGCCCTTAGAAGCCTAAATTTTCACTAAATTTGGCTGAAATTCGCCCCAAAACTCTATCTTTTGACTTATATATATGGGCCCCCCTAAGTACCGATATGACTTCTTGAGACCAAAATAATTCAAATACACACTCAGTTAATAAGGGTAAATTTGTAGCGGTGGTGAGTACCCAAGATTCGGCCCGGCCGCACTTAGCACCCTTTTACTTGTTACTTCTCATTTTCGTTTGAAATACTTATAAGTGTTAGAAAATTAATGATAGTATCGATTTTTATTATTAGAAATATCGAAAATTTTGAATGTTGCGATTATCGATAGTCCATATGCCTTTATTTGAATCCCTCAGAATTCTTATTAATTTAAAATCTCGATCAGAAGAGTTTGGTTCTTCTAATTTCGGATTTCTATCTTTAGGTGTAGTCCATTTGTTCCTATAGTTGTAGCGCAAGCCTACAGGCCAGATATTAAATTCGAATTGGATATAAAATCCGTAATCAAATATCTTTTAATTTGAATCCTTTATTACTATAAATGGTATGTTTACCTTATTGCGGTTTATGGAGGAGGGTCGTCGCCAAGACATCTATTGCTAAATATAAGATGTAGCATTGCATCTTCTGTGCTCAGCGACGCACAGTGGGCCAAATGGCAAAAAAATTGGAAATAAGTCTACAACTTTTTATCTGTTGATTTTAGCCATACAAAATGTTCTAGACATTTGTAGAGGAGGACATAGGCTTTCAGAAAAGTGCTGTTGTTGGTCCATATCTTTAATACAGGGTGAGCTACAGGGTGTCAAAGTTGACCACTTTTGACTTCTCCAAGCTTCTGGGGGCCATAACTTTTGATCTACTCAACCGATTTACATGATTTAGGACTCTAGAGAAAGAGCTTGACAAGATCTAAAAAACTTATGCATAAAGTACCATGCCATCGTGTACTGTTAAGGAGTTATGAATTGTTTAATTTTAAAATATGAAAATTTGGCCTTGGTTTTTTTCAGTGTTTTTTAAATAACTCCGTCAATTTTAAAGCTATAAACTTCATACTTCACACAAATTATGCCAGCATATGTGTGCATAAAATACAAAAGGAATCACGTGAATATCTTTGGCGGTTTAAAAATGGCATCGTTTTCAATATGAAAAATATTTTTTTTGTCAAAAAATTGCAAAATTTTTCAAAAAAGATACTCCCATTTCCTTTAAGTTTTCGCAAACTTTGGCCGTCAAAGCATTATCATTTCTTTCCATTTTCACAAAGTCGAGGTATTAAGAAAAGTTTTAAGTGCTAATTTGGCTAATTTCGATATCAAACAACACCGTTATCTTAAGACCAAAATGGCCAATTTTTTTACTAAACTTCAAAAGTTTCTCACTGGAAAAAAAGTTCCACGGGGATTTTTTCGCTTTTTTTGAACTTAAATGAAAGCTTAAAATGTTCCCAACATTTTAAGGTATGTCTCGCCATATCCTAGCCATAAATGAGATCGTAGCGATCAAAATACTGAAAAAAGTCAATTTTCAAGTAGTGCTATATTCATTGCTAAAAAACAAGTATTACGTCACATTTTATTGCAAAGATGTTAAATAAACTTTTATTTGGTAACACTTCTTCTACAAAACACAAAAAGAATCATGGAAATATCTCTATTCTATTCCATTTTATGGAACCGGCAATAAAAAAGTCAATTTTTCAAAAAAGTCGAATTTCCCAAATTTTGTTTTTGTTGTCCTAATTGCACATGACACACTATAGCCATATTTACGCAACATACCTTATCGTAAAGGAAATTTTCATACCTTTCCAACGATGTATAAAACATTTCTCAACTCGGATTCTATCTACTCTAAAATTCATTTACACTTCATTAAACTCTATATAAAAATGTCTATTTGTGAAATGGAACCTTATATGGGGCCTACACTAAAACATTGATAGATTTGCCCAGGGTTTACAATACAAATGTGTTAGAATAAAAAAAGGTCTCCTGCCAAAGTTTAAAAAAATTGGAATAAAAATATGTGTTTTAGAGCGAAAACACTTCGCATCGGCGTGCGTTTGTATAGTACCTACATCTATTTTTAATGTAAGCTGATGATTTTTGAATAAAAAGTAACCTAGAAATATACCTGCATATATATATATATTTGTGTTAAGATTTGATGCAGACAAATGTTACCTGTTTCGCTATGTCGAATTCCCAGGAAATCCACCGTATCAATGAATGTGAAAAAACCTACCCATAAAAAATTCATTGTCATTTTTTTTAACCAAATTCGAGTCCAGGTAAATAATTATAGAAGAGTAAGTAAAAAGAGGCACTTTGGACCCCTTTTTACGATTGCGTCTGATACCTGAAATGGGTCATTAATTGTGAATATATTGCATAAATATTTGAACAAAATCCAAATTTTCTTCATTATATTTTGTAGAGGCGTAAAGGACATTTATAAGTTATGGAAGTCATACTGAAGTATTCCACTCTTTCGAAAATTGTATGGGACATCAAAAATGATTCCAAATCATACACGGAGTCATTTAAGGAACTTGTTTACACTTTGGACCACATATATGGAATAAGGCTAAATAAAGACGCTTTAGACAAACTTGAAAAATTCTACAAATCATTTGAGAGAAGGTTGCCAGAATGTTCATTCGCAAAAATCAAGTTTTTCAAAATGTATGAGAAGTGGCTGAAATCGGATCTACTTATTGAAATTAAACCGCTGATTCCCGGCCGGCCTAGCAAAGCATACGACGAAGTTACGGAGAAAACCAAAAAGAAAAAACAAGAGGAACTATTGGCGGCACATCCGCATTGTGTTTTTAACAATGCTGTTTTGAACGTATCTTTTATTAAATTTGGCGGATGTGCCGCCAATAGTTCCTCTTGTTTTTTCTTTTTGGTTTTCTCCGTAACTTCGTCGTATGCTTTGCTAGGCCGGCCGGGAATCAGCGGTTTAATTTCAATAAGTAGATCCGATTTCAGCCACTTCTCATACATTTTGAAAAACTTGATTTTTGCGAATGAACATTCTGGCAACCTTCTCTCAAATGATTTGTAGAATTTTTCAAGTTTGTCTAAAGCGTCTTTATTTAGCCTTATTCCATATATGTGGTCCAAAGTGTAAACAAGTTCCTTAAATGACTCCGTGTATGATTTGGAATCATTTTTGATGTCCCATACAATTTTCGAAAGAGTGGAATACTTCAGTATGACTTCCATAACTTATAAATGTCCTTTACGCCTCTACAAAATATAATGAAGAAAATTTGGATTTTGTTCAAATATTTATGCAATATATTCACAATTAATGACCCATTTCAGGTATCAGACGCAATCGTAAAAAGGGGTCCAAAGTGCCTCTTTTTACTTACTCTTCTATAATTATTTACCTGGACTCGAATTTGGTTAAAAAAAATGACAATGAATTTTTTATGGGTAGGTTTTTTCACATTCATTGATACGGTGGATTTCCTGGGAATTCGACATAGCGAAACAGGTAACATTTGTCTGCATCAAATCTTAACACAAATATATATATATATGCAGGTATATTTCTAGGTTACTTTTTATTCAAAAATCATCAGCTTACATTAAAAATAGATGTAGGTACTATACAAACGCACGCCGATGCGAAGTGTTTTCGCTCTAAAACACATATTTTTATTCCAATTTTTTTAAACTTTGGCAGGAGACCTTTTTTTATTCTAACACATTTGTATTGTAAACCCTGGGCAAATCTATCAATGTTTTAGTGTAGGCCCCATATAAGGTTCCATTTCACAAATAGACATTTTTATATAGAGTTTAATGAAGTGTAAATGAATTTTAGAGTAGATAGAATCCGAGTTGAGAAATGTTTTATACATCGTTGGAAAGGTATGAAAATTTCCTTTACGATAAGGTATGTTGCGTAAATATGGCTATAGTGTGTCATGTGCAATTAGGACAACAAAAACAAAATTTGGGAAATTCGACTTTTTTGAAAAATTGACTTTTTTATTGCCGGTTCCATAAAATGGAATAGAATAGAGATATTTCCATGATTCTTTTTGTGTTTTGTAGAAGAAGTGTTACCAAATAAAAGTTTATTTAACATCTTTGCAATAAAATGTGACGTAATACTTGTTTTTTAGCAATGAATATAGCACTACTTGAAAATTGACTTTTTTCAGTATTTTGATCGCTACGATCTCATTTATGGCTAGGATATGGCGAGACATACCTTAAAATGTTGGGAACATTTTAAGCTTTCATTTAAGTTCAAAAAAAGCGAAAAAATCCCCGTGGAACTTTTTTTCCAGTGAGAAACTTTTGAAGTTTAGTAAAAAAATTGGCCATTTTGGTCTTAAGATAACGGTGTTGTTTGATATCGAAATTAGCCAAATTAGCACTTAAAACTTTTCTTAATACCTCGACTTTGTGAAAATGGAAAGAAATGATAATGCTTTGACGGCCAAAGTTTGCGAAAACTTAAAGGAAATGGGAGTATCTTTTTTGAAAAATTTTGCAATTTTTTGACAAAAAAAATATTTTTCATATTGAAAACGATGCCATTTTTAAACCGCCAAAGATATTCACGTGATTCCTTTTGTATTTTATGCACACATATGCTGGCATAATTTGTGTGAAGTATGAAGTTTATAGCTTTAAAATTGACGGAGTTATTAAAAAAACACTGAAAAAAACCAAGGCCAAATTTTCATATTTTAAAATTAAACAATTCATAACTCCTTAACAGTACACGATGGCATGGTACTTTATGCATAAGTTTTTTAGATCTTGTCAAGCTCTTTCTCTAGAGTCCTAAATCATGTAAATCGGTTGAGTAGATCAAAAGTTATGGCCCCCAGAAGCTTGGAGAAGTCAAAAGTGGTCAACTTTGACACCCTGTAGCTCACCCTGTATTAAAGATATGGACCAACAACAGCACTTTTCTGAAAGCCTATGTCCTCCTCTACAAATGTCTAGAACATTTTGTATGGCTAAAATCAACAGATAAAAAGTTGTAGACTTATTTCCAATTTTTTTGCCATTTGGCCCACTGTGCGACGGAAAATATATTGTGAAGCCCTACATTCATTTCACAATAATCTTAAGTTTTCGAGGGTGGTCTCATCCTATACTTGGTACATTGTGCTAATAGTTTCTACTGATTCCTATAGCTGACAAAATTAACAATAATTTTGCCACAACATTTATCAATTTTCGATTCCTCAGTCAAAATTCAGGGCTATAATTAAAAACCATTACCATTTAAAGCTAATAAATAATCTTAACAAATTGTTTTTTTTACCAATGGTCCAGTTGTTATCGAATTTATTAAAAACCTACCAAAAAATATATTCTGACTTTTGCCATCGGCAAAACACTTACAAATAATCAACAAATTGGCAACTCTGTTAGTGTCAATGCACAGCTTCGTTTAGTTTTTCGCGAACGATCGCCGTGTTAACATCGTAAAGTCTGCCGCTGCATAAAATTCATCACATTTGGCCACTTGCTGCATATTAAATGTAAAATATATCCAACAAATTACAAAATGTACAACATTTAGTGAAGTATTCAACTTTTTAAAGACAAAAGATAAAGTGTGTGAAGTTTGTGTGGCATTGTTGGTGGTAGCGTGGAAGCGGTAAATGAAAAATGTTGTCCTACGTGTGTGCGTGCGTGTATGAATTCTCCGTTTTGAGACATTCGGGAATTGTGAAGTGTTTGTGTTATTTATAAAATACATGCCAATGGAGTCTTTAAGTTCCAAACCAAAACTAGAAAACGTGATGCCCAGTAAAATGCATTCAAAAGTCTTTGCCATAGAAAAAGTAAATGCAATGGTTCTTGTTGTTGTTTGCGATATTAAGCTAAATGTGTGTTTCCTTCGTGGTGCCGCAAACGAAGTATGAACCGGTAATAGTGTTGCCATTAGATTTTATTTAGGAAAGTGTTGTTTTAAGTTTGAATAAGTAAATAGCAAAATGAATCATCTATAAAAGGTTCTTTTGGTAAATGCATTGTTTTCATTAGACGGACGGCCGTCGAATAATCGACTCAAATTGAAACAAGCCCAAATAATATGAATACATATATAAACAAATGTACGTCTTACGGGCTATAACGGGAATGGCGAGTTAATTTTAAAGTGAAGGCTTTAAAGTAAAGTCCAAAAAAGTGTGAAATTGATTATTTTAACGAAATGGCAACATTGATTGCTAACCTGCAGACACATACTATGCACACATACAGAACCAACCGTGTTATATAAAAAAAGTGTTTTAGTAAGTTCTCTGTCCGTCTCGTCTCCTACCAAGTTTTAAGGAGATCTCTTGCAAAGAGATAAGCAAAAGCAAAAGAGAATTGATGTCAAAAGTGCTCGTAGTTTTTATACATTTCTTTTATCGGTGCCGTGAGTAGAAACAACAAAACCAAAGCAATATGTGTACGTTTTGTAGCTTTTTAAATGTGTAGAAATGTGATAACATACAGCATGA
Organism: Stomoxys calcitrans; assembly: GCF_963082655.1. Lineage (NCBI taxonomy): Eukaryota > Metazoa > Arthropoda > Insecta > Diptera > Muscidae > Stomoxys > Stomoxys calcitrans. The sequence continues at coordinate 185,072,816 of NC_081552.1, read as the reverse complement.
AACCGGAATTTCCGTAGAGTAAAGAGAAAAAAGGAAGCGGAAAGCCGAATACAATTGTATGCAATGAACATTAGAGAGGTAAGTTACGCTTTTTGCAATGATTTTTGTTTCCAATTAATTTAAAATTTAAAGGATAGTTAGTATTTTCGTGAAATACAACAATGGACTTATTATTAGTAGCAATTCAACGTATATATAAAATATTTCGAACCGAAACTTAAACCTCACTTTGATAAAATCGTGAATACACTTGTGGATATATAATTAAGTCATCATGTTCTAAGTCAAGTCAAGACAGGGAAAAAATCCTAATATGTATTTGTAATTATTAATTTATTATCAGCACCAATTATGTACCACTTATTGCGGTTGCATTCATTATACTCTACACCACTACTGTGGCACAGGGTATTATAACTTAGTGCATTTGTTTGCAACACCCAGAAGGCTGAGAAATAGACCCATTGATAAGTATACCGATCGACTCGGAATCACTTTCAGTTTCGATTTAGCTATGTCCGTCTGTTTGTCCATGTTAATTTGTGTAAAAAACTACAGGTCGCAGTTTTATCCGATCGTCTTTAAATTTGGTACAGACATCTTTTTCGGCCCAGAGACGAAGCCTATTGGAAAAAATTGATTCAAATTAAGATATAGCCATATATATGTTTATCCGATTTGCAGTAATAATGCAATCAAATGCTCATTTGTTAACCGATTCTCTCGCAATTTGGCAAGAAGAATTTTCTTATGACTCTCGACATTACTGGTGAATTTCATAGAAATCGGTTCAGATTTAAATATAGCTCTCATATACACTGTCGAACAAAATAATGTGCGGTTTAAATATTTTTAATTTTTTAGTTGAAACCTATATTTGATGTTTTCTAATGTTTATAAGTTATAGTTTTCTTTTTAATTCGGTTGATATTTTATCTAATAATGAACTTATCATTGAATTCTTACTTTATATTTTCTATTTATAATAAAAACTATATGGCACATAAGGAAATTCAAGTGACAAAATAAAGTAACACTTCTATAATAAATATTATAAAAAATTAATTAACTTTAAAATTTAGTACGAAGTTGCTCCTCTTTTGTTATTTATGACTTTCCTCCATTCACTTCGCATATTTTCCCAAAATGGTTGAAGATTTGATCTGTATTTCATCGGGTTTTTGTCATCTAGGATAGTCCAAAGGTGCTCTATGGGGTTTATATTAGGGCTTTGAGCAGGCCATTCTAATTTTTATACCCACCAGCGAAAGAAGGGGGTATATTCATTTTGTCATTCCGTTTGCAACACATCGAAATATCCATTTCCGACCCTATTAGCATATATATTCTTGATCAGCGTAAAAATCTAAGATGACATAGCCATGTCCGTCCGTCTATCTGTTGAAATCACGCTACAGTCTTTAAAAATAGAGATATTGAGCTAAAATTTTTCACAGATTCTTCTTTTTGTCCATAAGCAGGTTAAGTTCTAAGATGGACTATATTTTGATATAGCCCCCATATAGATCGATCCGCCGATTTAGGGTCTTAGGACCATAAAAGCCACATTTATTATCCGATTTTGCTGAAATTTGGAATATTGAGTTGTGTTAGGCCCTTCGATATTCTTTTTCAATCTGGCCCAGATCGGTCGAGATTTGGATATAGCTGCCATATAGACCGATCTCTCTAAGATTTTGGGCCCATAAAAAGCGAATTTATTATCCGATGTCGCCGAAATTTGGGACAGTGAGTTAAGTCCCTCGACATATTTCTGCAATTTGGCCTAGATCGATCAAGATTTGCATATAGCTGCCATATAGACCCATATCTCGATATAAGGTTTTGGGCGCATAAAAAGCCCATTTATTGTCCGATGTCGCCGAAATTTGGGACAGTGAGTTGTGTTACGCCCTTTCATTTTTTTCTTAAATTTGGCTCAGATCGGTCCAAATTTGGATATAGCTGCCATATAGACCGATCTCTCGATTTGAGGTTTTGGGGCCATAAAAGGCGCATTTATTGTCCGATTTCGCCGAAATTTGGGACAGTGACTAATGTTAGGCTTTTCGACATCCGTGACGTATATGGTTCAGATCGGTTTATTTTTAGATATAGCTACTTAAAAGACCAATATTTTGTTTTATACAATTGAAAAATTACTTGTCCTTATAAGTATTTGGTCCAAATCGGAACATATTTCGATATAGCTGCTATGGGGCATAAGGTATGCCTTTTTAACCAGATTTTAAAGAAAGCTGGTTTGAATATGTATTCCCGAGGTGATGGGTATCCTAATTTCGGCCAGGCTGAACTTAACGCCTTTTTACTTGTTTTCTATTGGATGCTCGTGGGAGAGGTTTTTCCTTGGCGACGGCACTTTTTAAACCTCTTTCATTAAGTCTCCTTAGGACAGTTCGAGTCGAAATATTGAATTCTAGCTTCTCTTTTATAACTCTAGCTGTCGTAAAAAATGTTTCTTTGCTAGAATTGCAATACGATCATCCTTAAGCTTCGTCGCCTTACGTTTTTGTCACATAATTGTTTCAAACTTTTATTTGACTTCCTTATTTTATACAAAGCAATAATTTTTCTGACCCCAGATTCTGATATATTATACTTGGAACTCAAAGCTTCCAATTTTATCTCATTTTCGCGATCTTGTACCTACATATCTTTTTGAGTTTCGGTTAAGGGCTTCATTTCGAAAAAGTAATGGTTCATGCTTATTTTATATATATTTAAGTAATATTGAACGAAAAACTTAGGTACTTCGCTACAAATTATTCTTTTTTATTAACTTACTACAAATTTTTGTACAAAAAAATCAGGAATATATATATACATTTCACGATTAATAAAAAAACGCACTTTATTATGTCGCGAAATTTGTTTTGCACTACAATACTTTTATAACAGAAACTTGAACGAACGAGTTAAAAAATTTCAAATATTTATGAAAATAATTGAGGCACTCCTACAAATAACGGGACAATAAGAAACAGTATATAATACACGTAGATAAAAAATATTGAAGATTAATGAATAAGGGTATACAACCGCACTTTATTTTGTCAGCACACTATCTGTATGCCCGAATTTCCGTTTTTATACCCTCCACCATAAGAAGAGGGGTATACTAATTTCGTCATTCTGATTGTAACTACTCGAAATATTCGTCTGAGACCCCATAAAGTATATATATTTTTGATCGTCGTGAAATTTTATGTCCGTCTGTCCGTCCGTCCGTCCGTCTGTCTGTCGAAAGCACGCTAACTTCCGAAGGAGAAAAGCTAGCCGCTTGAAATTTTGCACAAATTCTTCTTATTAGTGTAGGTCGGTTGGTATTGTAAATGGGCAATATCGGTCCATGTTTTGATATAGCTGCCATATAAACCGATCTTGGGTCTTGACTTCTTGAGCCTCTAGAGTGCGCAATTCTTATCCGATTGGGATGAAATTTTGCACGACGTGTTTTGTTACGATATCCAATAACTGTGCCAAGTATGGTTCAAATCGGTCCATAACCTTATATAGCTGCCATATAAACCGATCTTGGGTCTTGACTTCTTGAGCCTCTAGAGTGCGCAATTCTTATCCGATTGGAATGAAATTTTGGCACGTAGTATTTTGTTATGATATCCAACAACTGTGCCAAATATGGTTCAAATCGGTTCATAACCTGATATAGCTGTCATATAAACAGATCTGGGATCTTGACTTCTTGAGCTTCTAGAGGTCGCAATTTCTATCCGATTTGGCTGAAATTTCGCAAGACGTTTTTATACCCTCCACCATAAGATGGGGGGTATACTAATTTCGTCATTCTGATTGTAACTACTCGAAATATTCGTCTGAGACCCCATAAAGTATATATATTCTTGATCGTCGTGAAATTTTATGTCGATCTAGCCATGTCCGTTCGTCTGTCCGTCCGTCCGTCTGTCTGTCGAAAGCACGCTAACTTCCGAAGGAGTAAAGCTAGCCGCTTGAAATTTTGCACAAATACTTCTTATTAGTGTTGGTCGATTGGTATTGTAAATGGGCCATATCGGTCCATGTTTTGATATAGCTGCCATATAAACCGATCTTGGGTCTTGACTTCTTGAGCCTCTAGAGTGCGCAATTCTTATCCGATTGAAATTAAATTTTGCACGACCTGTTTTGTTATGATATCCAACCACTGTGCAAAGTATGATTCAAATCGGTTCATAACCTGATATAGCTGCCATATAAACCGATCTTGGGTCTTGACTTCTTGAGCCTCTAGAGTGCGCAATTCTTATCCGATTGGGATGAAATTTTGCACGACGTGTTTTGTTGTGATATCCAACAACTGTGCCAAATATGGTTCAAATCGGTTTTTAACCTGATATAGCTGCCATATAAACCGATCTTGGGTCTTGACTTCTTGAGCCTCTAGAGTGCGCAATTCTTATCCGATGAAAAGAAATTTTGCACGACGTGTTTTGTTATGATATCCAACAACTGTGCCAAGTATGGTTTAAATCGGTCCATAACCTGATATAGCTGCCATATAAACCGATCTTGGATCTTGACTTCTTGAGCCTCTAGAGTGCGCAATTCTTATCCGATTGGGATGAAATTTTGCACGACGTGTTTTGTTGTGATATCCAACAACTGTGCCAAATATGGTTCAAATCGGTTTTTAACCTGATATAGCTGCCATATAAACCGATCTTGGGTCTTGACTTCTTGAGCCTCTAGAGTGCGCAATTCTTATCCGATTGGAATGAAATTTTGCACGACGTGTTTTGTTACGACATCCAACAACTGTGCCAAGTATGGTTTAAATCGGTCCATAACCTTATATAGCTGTCATATAAACCGATCTTGGGTCTTGACTTCTTGAGCCTCTAGAGGGCGCAATTCTTATCTAATTTGAATGAATTTTGGCACGTAATATTTTGTTATGATATCTAACAACTGTGCCAAATATGGTTCAAATCGATTCATAACCTGATATAGCTGTCATATAAACAGATCTGGGGACTTGACTTCTTGAGCTTCTAGAGGGCTCAATTTCGGACGGATTCTTTCATGACCATCAACATACGTGTTTATTATGGTCTGAATCGGTCTATAGGCCGATACAGCTCCCATATAAATCGATCTTTCTATTTTACTTCTTGAGCCCCCAAAGGGCGCAAATCTTATTCGAATTGGATGACATTTTACACAGGTCTCCAACATATAATTTAATTGTGGTCCAAACCGGACCATATCTTGATATCGCTCTAATAGCAGAGCAAATCTTTTCTTATATCCTTTTTTTTGCCTAAGAAGAGATGCCGGGAAAAGATCTCGACAAATGCGATCCATGGTGGAGGGTATATAAGATTCGGCCCGGCCGAACTTAGTACGCTTTTACTTGTTTTCTCTGCAGAAGGATGTGCTTGTACCAAAGCCAGCTTAATTCTTAAATAGAATTTTTGGACTTCATTCTGGCTTCTGGACATCTCGATTCGCTCACACTCACGTCTTTCAATTTATTTCTTCTTCTTGAGGAAGAGACGTTTTACCTCTCTCCTTTTCTCCAGATACCTCTCCTTCATCTGGCTGCTACTGACTGTAATGTTACACGTTGCTACTGACTGTAATTCCGCATTCTTGGCTTCAGTAGTTATTGGCACTCCAGGTCGTACCATTGGTTCTTTGGAGGAGGCTTTTGGTACGGATGTTGCGGCTCTTTCCATGGAGTGAACAATGGTTTGTCATTGTGTTGCTATACTATTGGGGCAGGTAGTGTTTTTTTAAAGTTGCCGCCTGTTGGTTTTGCAGCTATCCGACGTCCAGCTTCCGTGCAGTATAAGATCGTACTTTTCCCGCCATCCTAAGACGCTATCGAGCAAATGAGTATGTCACAGAGAGCAATGGTGGCTTTGCATGAGAGCGGTATAACACTTTTTGTTCTTGTTTGAAGCCATAGCATTCAATTTGTTATACTAGGGATCCATACAATATGGGGGCAGAGTTCCAGAAAGCAAGAAAAAAAAAACAAACAAACCCATCAATGAATGGGAAAAGAGATGAATAAAAGTATTAAAACAAAAATTATGAATGGACCGTATATCGATTCCATGCAAAGCTACAAACTCATGTTACATACAAACATGTAGTATTCTACCCTCGAGGAAAAAATTGGTGCAAGTAATTTTTTTTTTTATCACGCATAAAAATTATATTCTTTTAATCCATTTTAAGGGGTTTTAATAATAAACTCACCATCTTTACAGGTCCATGATGAAGGCCTTCCCACGGTGTACAGCTGCTATATATTAAGGGGAGAGTATCAAGAAAAGAAATTTAACTTGCAATAAGCTCCATTTTGCTCGCCCAAAATCAAGTGTTTCACTGCCTTTAAAATGTAATAAAGTAAAAAAAATATTACGTTTTGTTCAAATTTAAACAAAAAAAATTATAAATTTAACTTATCTTAAGGTTTTTTTTTCATAACATTATGATGGAGGATGTTTTTTTTTGACAAAAAAAGGTCACAGCGCTGGAGCAAAGTGTGCAGATATATGACTACATGGTTCAGTCAATAACTTTGGGTGAATCTGCGTTAGACTAGTTCTTATTTTTGCTTCAATTGGGTACAATGATGGATGATAAGGGCTGATGGTCAAGGTGCCGCAGACTTAAGTGTCTGGCTGTGGTTTTTAGCACGTGGAATTAAATTAAATTTTTGGTTCCTCTCACAAAAATTATTCCAGCTCCTTCCTGAATAATTTCAGAGCAATTGGTTTTCGGGCTGAATGTGAAATGCCCCCTTCTTCTCCAAGACTATGGGATTCTAAGACGAGATTTGGCCACGTGTAAGGAAGCGGTCTCTGCACCAAATGTGCGTGCCGTAAAAGCCAACAAAAACACTTTCCCATTGCGATCTCGTGGAATCAAATGAGGACAAAATATGCCAAAATCTCCTGAATGAAAAATCTCCCACTCGGAGTTTGGCAAAGCCCTTGTACCCCAACGATACCCAAGGACAGAAAACGTTTTCCAAACTGGCGTGGCCTGGGGAAAATCAAGGTTTTTCAAAGATCGATAAATTTCAATATCATGTGATATTCCATACTTTTTCAATATTTATTCGCACTTGTAAAAAAATCAATTCACGTTTATTTCACACTTAGCACGTTTTTTCCAGTCTAACGATTGTACAGAAACTTTATGATCTTTATTCTTACTATTATTTTACTCTATTGCTGATTGTTGGTACAAATTTCGTACTCTTCTCCCCAGTATCTTTTATTTGAGCCCCACATTGACGTGGTCGGTAAATATGCTCGATTTAGGGGTTGTCCCCCAAACACTTAGCCCTGAAAATATATCGGAATCGTGGTCTATTCTCAAATATCATTTATTTGAACCCCAGATTGGGGGTTGTTATGAGGGTGGGACGTCCCCTAGGCAGTTGGCCCCGAATGTTGATATCAGATTCGTGCTCTAATCCCAAATACCTTTCATTTCAGCCCCAAATTTCCATAGTCGGCAAACATGACCGGTTTCGTGCTCTACTCCCAAATACCTTTCATTTGAGCCCCATATTCCCATAGTCGGCAAACATGACCGGGTTGGGGGGTGTTTTGGGGGTGACTTGGCCCTGAAGATATATATCATACCATATTGCCATTGGTTTCAAAATTGGATATCAAATTCGTTTTGTAATCTCAAATACCTTTCATTTAAATTCCTTACTGCATAAGTTAGCAAATATTTCCGGTTTGGGGTATGGGCCCTAAAAACTATCAATATCGAGATCCACTCGCTTTAAGACCCAAATTGTGATGGTGAGCACATACGTCTTATTTCGGGATTATTATGGGGGTGGGACGTCCCCTTTGCAGTTGGTCCCGAATGTTGATATCAGATTCGTATTCAACACTGAAAAACCTTTTATTTAAGCCCCACATTGCCATGGTCAGTAAATAAGTCCTGTTTGGGGAATATTTTGGGGAAGGGGTGGACCCCCAGTAACGTGGTCCCACATTTGGATATTAGATTCGTATTCTACTCGCAAATACCTTTCATTTGAGTTCCATATTGCCATGGTCGGTTAATATGTCCGATTTAGGGTTTTTTTGGGGGTTGGGGAGGTCGCCCTAAATTTCTGCGAAATCGGATAATAAATGCGCCTTTTATGGGTCCAAAATCTTAAATCGAGAGATCGGTCTATATGGCAGCTATATCCAAATCTCGACCGATCTCAGCCAAATTAAACTCACTGTCCCAAATTTCAGCAAAATCGGATAATAAATGAGGCTTTTATGGGCCTAAGACCTTCAATCGGCGGATCAGTCTATATGACAGCTATATCCAAATTTGGACCGATCTCAGCCAAATTGAGGAAAATCGGGCAATAAATGCGCCTTTTATGTGCCCTAGACCCTAAATCGTGAGATCGGTCTATATGGCAGCTATATCAAATCTGGACCGGTTTGGGCCAAATTGAAGAAGGATGTCGACTGGCCTAACACAACTCACTATCCCAAATTTTAGCAAAATCGGATAGTAAATGTGGCTTTTATGGGCCTAAGACCCTAAATCGGGGGATCAGTCTATAGGGGCTATATCAAGATATAGTCCGATATAGCCCAACTTCGAACTTAACCTGCTTATGGACAAAAAAAGAATCTGTGCAAAGTTTCAGCTCAATATCTCTATTTTTAAAATTTTCAAGATCTGTGATTTCAACAGACAGACGGACGGACATGGCTGGATGGTCTTAAATATTTACGCTGATCAAGAATATATATACTTTATAGGGAAGGAAATGGATATTTCGATGTGCTGGAAACGGAATAACAAAATGAATATACCACCATCCTGCGGTGGTGGGTATAAAAAGTTGAAGTCATCGGGGGCATAACTCGACTTGAAACTAAATCCATTTCGATTTGTTTTAATTTTTCGATGCTTTTTGTTTCTTTTCGACTTTTTCCGACTCTTCGTCTTCAAAGTCGATTATTCGACGTTTTTTAAACAAAAAGCCGATTAATCGATTAGTGGAAAGTGGAATTTTAGATCCCTAGTGTATATAACTGACCTTAATTTTGCTACTGGTTGGAAAATAAAGAACGACTTTAAATATGTGGTTGTTTTGATTTGTTTTTTTTTTAAGTCAATTTTTTATTGATTGAAAGTTTGCTATTTCGATTATTAAAAATAATTTAAACAATACAACAATTTCAATTTCTCTTTTATGCGATAATTGCGATTCTTTAATTTTTTCAAAAATTTTCAACTTATAAAATATTTTTGATCTTGTAGTCATCATAATAAGTTATACTAGCGATCGTTAAAATTACAAAAAAAAAAAAATTATTGCCCATAATTGTTTCAATATCCATATATGCAGTTGTAAATATAAATTGTGTAGAATCAATGATTAAAATAGAAGAATTTTTAAATGATTGAAAAAAATATATGTATATAAATACGAGTATAGCTTCAGCCCACCCTTTAATCACTTTGTAACACGCCGTCATCATCATCACCATGAGTTTCTTCGTTTTTCTGTATTTTTCAAATATAAAAATAAAATTTCTTTAGCTGTTTGTTCATTCATTAGTTTTTGCGGTTTGAGCCAATGTGGATTTGCTATTGGGTAATGCATACAGACGCCTTTATAGATATAGCCAAATTAGTTAATAATGCCTCTGAATGGGTTGCCTTGTCAACTCTTTGCCCTGTGCCTCATAGGGTGAACCACATAATGAATTGCAAAAGTTTGTACAAATTCACAATGGGGAATTTCCATTTCTTCTCTGCCTGCCGGCGTTTATTCGGCACCAGGCTGGGGTAGTGTACAGGCTTTGATATGTGGCAATTGGTTATGACTGTGCCGCCCGGGTAATCAATGGATACAGCATCACCATGCTTGACACCGTCACAGTCGGTGGCATTGAGTTCCTTATCGAAGCATATGCGTATCTCCTCCAAATAGCTGATATCCGTCTTACTATCGTACAGGCAATGTATGGAGGGATTTTTGCCCAAACCATTTAGCAGGGCGGTGTGAATGGCCACCACTGTATTATTGGAGTCTGGATGTATGCCAGCACTGTCTAACATTTTAGAAAGTTCAAAGCCTTCGCGCCATGTAATGCCCTGTGAGAAATATTTCAATTCGTTGTCCAACTCCTCCAGCTCGGCTGCACAAGTGCCATGTTTCAGCCATTCATGTTTCCACAGCCAATCTCCCTTCGATTCACCATCAATGTCGGGCCAAAAATGATTCAAACGATCCTTGATCTCGTCTAAGAGATGGATATCAAATTTTGCTGTTTTATTACAGAACGAAGGGCCAAAATGTCCCTTCTTAGTAGGCCACAAACCATGGACAGTCCAGAACTCCTTATCCGCGGGTAGCTTACACGCATGGTTCTTATCTTCCTCCCGCCAGTGGTAGCAGGTGGTGACGGGCCATTGTTGGGTGAATATCAATAGATCCCACTCGTAATTGCCATCTATGCCCATTTCCATATCGAGATCATCGTGATATTCCGAAGAGCTCAATTCATCCGAAAAGAAGATGTTGTGTTTGATATCTTCAATGCGTTTTAGATTGTCCTCATTGCGTATCAGCTCCGATGATATTTCATCGCTGGTGAGAGATAGGCTGAAATAGAAAGAAAGGGTATTTGGGTGTTTAAAAATTTAGAGACATGAAAAAAAAACAAGTAAAAGCGTGCTAAGTTCGGCCGGGCCGAATCTTATATACCCTCCACAATGGATCGCATTTGTCGAGTTCTTTTCCCGGCATCTCTTCTTAGGCAAAAAAGGATATAAGAAAAGAGTTGCTCTGCTATTAAAACGATATCAAGATATGGTCCGGTTCGGACCACAATTAAGTAAAATAGAGAGAATGATTTATATGGGGTCTGTATCGGGCTATAGACCGATTCAGACCATAATAAACACGTTTGTTGATGGTCATGAGAGAATCCGTCGTACAAAATTTCGGGCAATTCGGATAATAAATGCGACTTCTAGAGGCTCAAGAAGTCAAGATCTTAGATCGGTTTATATGACAGCTATATCAGGTTATGAACCGATTTGAACCTTATTTGACACAGTAGTTTAAAGTAAGAATAAAATACGTTAGCAAAATTTTAGCCAAATCGGATAGGAATTGCGCCCTCTAGAAGCTCAAGAAGTCAAATCCCCAGATCTGTTTATATGGCAGCTATATCAGGTTATGGACCGATTTCAACCATACTTGGCACAGTTGTTGGAAATCATAACGAAATACTTCGTGCAAAAATTCATTCAAATCGGATAAGAATTGTGCCCTTTAGAGGCTCAAGAAGTCAAGACCCAAGATCGGTTTATATGGCAGCTATATCAGGTTATGGACCGATTTAAACCATTCTTGGCACAATTGTTGGGTATCATAACAAAATACGTCGTGCGAAATTCCATTCTAATCGGATAAGAATTGCGCCCTCTACAGGCTCAAGAAGTCAAGACCAAAGATCGGATTATATGGCAGCTATATCAGGTTATGCACCGATTTGAACCATACTTGGCACAGTTGTTGGATATAACAACAAAACACGTCGTGCAAAATTTCATTTCAATCGGATAAAAATTGCGCACTCTAGAGGCTCAAGAAGTCAAGACCCAAGATCGGTTTATATGGCAGCTATATTAGGCTATGGACCGATTTAAACCATACTTGACACAGTTGTTGGATATCGTAACAAAATACGTCGTGCAAAATTTCATTCTGATCGGACAAGAATTGCGCACGCTAGAGGCTCAAGAAGTCAAGACCCAAGATCGGTTTATATGGCAGCTATATCAGGTTATGGACCGATTTGAACTATACTTGGCACAGTTGTTGGATATCATAGCAAAACACGTCGTGCAAAATTTCATTCCAATCGAATAAGAATTGCCCACTCTAGAGGCTCAAGAAATCAAGACCCAAGATCGGTTTATATGGCAGCTGTATCAAAACATGGACCGATATGGCCCATTTACAATACCAACCGACCTACACTAATAAGAAGTATTTGTGCAAAATTTCAAGCGGCTAGCTTTACTCCTTCGGAAGTTAGCGTGCTTTCGACAGACAGACGGACGGACGGAAGGACGGACGGACGGACATGGCTAGATCGACATAAAATGTCGCGACGATCAAGAATATATATACTTTATGGGGTCTCAGACGAATATTTCGAGTAGTTACAAACAGAATGACGAAATTAGTATACCCCCCATCTTATGGTGGAGGGTATAAAAAACAATTAAGAGCGTGCTAAGTTCAGCCGGGGGCCGAATCTTATATACCCTCCACCACGGATCGCATTTGTCGAGTTCTTTGCGCGGTAAGTCTTTTTAGGCAACCAAAGAATAATGGCTGAGAATTGTTATGCTATTGGAGCTATATCAATCAAGTCATAGTCCGATTCGCACCATAAATGAATTGAATGTTGAAGACCATAGTAGAAGTCATTGGGTCATATTTCAGTCCATTCGGTTAAGAATTGCGCCTTGTAGAAGCTCAAGAAGCATAATCGGGAGATCGGTTTATATGAGAACTGTATCAGGCTAAAGACCATATTGGACACGTATGATAAAGGTCATGGGATAAGTCGTTGTACAAAATTTAAGCCAAATCGGATAAGAATTGTGCCTTCTAGAGGCTTAAAAAGTCAACTTCCCAGATAGGTTTATATGGCAGCTATATCAGGTTATGTACCGATTGGAACCATACTTAGCACAGTTTTTTTAAGTCATAATAAAATACTTCATGCACAATTCCAGCCAAATCGAATGAGAATTGGGCCCTCTAGTGGCTCAAAATCCAAGATCGGTTTTTATGGCAGCTATATCAGGTTATAGACCGGTTGGAACCATACTTAGCACAGTTCTTGGAAGTCGTACGACGACAAAACCCTTCATGCAAAATTTCAGCAAAATTGGATAAGAATTGCGCCCTCTAGTGGCTCAAGAAGTCAAGATCCAAGATCGGTTTATATGGTAGCTATATCAGGTTATGCGACGATTTGAACCATACTGGGCGCTGTTGTTGGAAGTCATAACAAACCAGCTCGTGCAAAATTTCAGCCAAATCGGATGATGGGGCTCTAGCAGTCAAGATCCAAGATCGGTTTATTGTGCAGCTATATCAAAACATAGACCGATATCGCCATTTTACAATCCACACCGACCTACACTGATAACAAATATTTGTGCAAAATTTCAAGCGCCTAGCTTTATTCCTCCGAATGTTAGCTCGTTTTTGACAGACGGACGGACATGACTAGATCGACAAAGAACGTCGAGACAATCAAGAATATATACTTTATGGGGTCTTGGACGAATATTTCAATGTGTTCCAAACGGAATGACGAAATTAGTATATCCCCATTCTATGGTGGAGGGTATAACAATAATTGGAATATTTAAATGTAGTGGTGATTAAGTAAGTGGTGAGACCTCCGTAGTTTCCATGACAGGCTATGTCTCTGAATAACTGGGTTCGTATCCAGGCGAGTATATTAAAGAAAATTTAAACGGTGGTTAGGCCTTGCTGACGACATTTGTCAAGTACTAAGTCATTACGCTATTCGAACTCGGTCTACTCTCTACTTTCTAAACCGACTTACTGAGAATATTTTAGTTCATTGTGATACGACATAACAACAGACCAGGCCTCTGGACATTGAATCCTCTTCCACCGCATTAGTAATCCGAGCACGCTGTCAACTCGTCTACTGGCTGACCTTAACATTTACTTGAATCGTACGGCACTCATTGCCGTATCCTTAATGGATTATTCGTGAGCAAATTCTCATTTTTAATATTAAGTGGCGCCCAACGTGAGTTGTAGTATGTAAGAGGTAAAGAAAATAGTGCCAGCTGGTTAATGAAAAAATTATTGAACTTCTCAGGCACCATCGTAAAGTTTGGTAAGTTCCAAATTCAGGCATGCTTGAAATAGTAGGATACGATTGCGAGACTGTAGCAACTGCATTATCGCTATGGCCTCGGGTCAAATTTTAATGGCATTTTTTCCAACACACAATATGTTAATGATTTTTTTAAACAAAATTTTAATGCAATTTTTCTAAAAACTTTTTCAATGAAATCCTTTTTAAAAACCATTTTTTTTAAACTCAAAATTTCAAGCACATTTTTAAGATAATAATTCAAAGAAAATTTTATAGACAAAATTTTATTGAAGTTGTTCTAAAGAAAAATTTTCGATAGAATTTTCTTTAAAGACAAAATTTCAATGAGATTTTTTCCAGAGACGAAAACTTAATGAAATTCATGCTCAATGGGGAGAAGGTTTCAGATAATACATGGACACTTTTCTCTTTTCTGGATTCTCGCTCACTCCCATGCAGGGCAATGTCAGGACTCAGAAGAAAAGTCGCAAAAAATCACAGCTCACGATGCCATCATGCTCCATAATGCATGTTTTTTAGTACGGGCTGAATATATCTACCAAAAATAAAGTACACCTCCCTCAAGTGTTTCCCTACTGTCCCATCTCTTTAGATCTTAAGATCCCAAATTTGCCCGAATTCTTTTAGAAGCTAAAAGAATTCGTGTCTGACGATATGTTCAATCTGTACTCGCTAAGTGCTATGCGACGAATATTGCCCCCTGCCTATGAAAGCCAGGGATGTTATGAAAATTGCGCCCTTTATAGGCGCAATGTATCATAATGAATACATTCAGTGTCGGATTGCTTATTTATCTTTAGATTTGCAAAAAATTAACTTTTGCGATAGTATCCATCATAAAATTATCAATCGATATTCTGTCAAAAAATAAAATATCCAAAGTATCGATAGTGCCATCGATATTTTGTCAGCTCTAATTAGGGAGGCATATAGTCTTCCGAAAGGGTTTAGCGATGAATGAGTTTCAAGCAGAGGTCTTCACAATCTTGTAAACCCTGGATTCGATTTCGAGGCAGTTTCGGCTATCCTGTGGACAATTTGTGTGAACATCAGACGACTTGAGCCCTCTGGCTTCGGGCCATGTATGATAGAAGCTTGTTGTTCAATTCTCTAGGGCTGTACTGAGTCACGGTCCAACAGCGGGTAGCGAAAAATTGGTTGTCAGATGATGAGTCTAGCAGAGAACTATAGCGAGTAGAAACATTTTCCAGCGCACTTGTTCAGCAACTCGATTTATGTTGATAATTTTCTTTGGGTGTAGTGATTGCGTTCGCATTTGCTCGAACCTAGCATGCATTTCGAATCAACCATATTTTTAATTGTATCAATTATTAACTTAATTAAAAATTTCTTTTAAAAAATTTCGACCATTTTTTAATTGAATATGCAATTTTTTAATTGAAATGTTTCAATTACGGGTACTTCTTTAAAATCGTTGATTGATATTATTTTATATTTTTGTGATTGGAGCAATTTCAATTGAAAAGTTAATTGAACCAATTAATTTCGTGATTGAAACTGATTTTTTTTCTGTGTACTGTTTACCGTAGAAAAGATAGGTCATTATGAATTAATCATTCAAATTTGTGAATCCATATTTATCAGAATTTCTTGGGTTATAACACAATTATTATTTCAATAACTGGGTTATAACAAAATTATTATTTCAATAACTTATTAACATGAATTCTGTTGTATTTTAGCTAACTAACTAAGACTTTTTGCTTGAGTGTATATATTTTTAAACAAAGACATTTAATATTTTATTTGTATCATCAATAACTTTAAGTGTGTCACACTTGGTTTATTATGCATGTCTTTGTTTACGTTATGAAAGTTTGTTTTTTTGCTGATAATTAGCAAAGTTAATCGCCAACCAAACTTAATAGCTTTCTAGTTCACTGTGAGTACACACAGTATGTAGTTCCTAAGTTATAATAGTAAAAATCTGAAGCGTACCTTCATGTTGTCGAAATGAACTTTATATAAGATATATTTAAATAATGCAAATTTTGCTCATCAACATTCCATTAAGCAACCGTAGCACAGAGGTTATCATGTTCGCCTATTACGCTGAACGCTTAGCTTCGAATCCTGGCAAGAACATTAGAAAAAAACGTTCAAAGGTGGTAATCCACTCCTAATGCTGGCGACATTTGTAAGGTAATTTTTTTCCAAAAAGAGGTGTCGCTCTGTGGGACCCCGTTCGGACTCGGCTATAAAAAGCAGGTCTCTTATCATTTAACTTACACTTGAATCGAACAGCACTCAGTGATATGTGAGAAGTTTGTCCTGTTCCTTGCTATATTCCAGAAACTTGATTACTTTAGTAGTCTTATAATATCTGGAAGTTACGAGTTTGGTGCCTGTGTTCCAATTCCGGAGAGAAAAAAATTCAGCGCACTGGAGGCCACCTTAGCGCAGAGGTTAGCATGTCCGCTAATGACGCTGAACGCCAGGGTTCAAATCCCAGAAAAAGTTTTTCGGCGGTGGTTTTCACCTGGCGACATTTGTGAGGTATTCCATCGAAGCCGCACTGTGGCTCGCCGTTCGGTCTCGGACATAAAAAGGAGGTCTTTGTTATTGAACTTAAACTTGAATCGGACAGCACTTAAACTTGAATCGCCAAATTTGCAATTTTTCTACTCACTAATGCTGGCGCCATTTGTAAGATCTCCCGCCATGAAAAATGTCTCTTTTAAAGCTGTTTCGCTTTGCGAGATCATCAGACTCGGTAGATCGGTTTCAAAGGGAATAATATCAATTTAAATACCACTTTGGACCATAGCTGGCAAGTTGTTGTCCAAATAGGTAAAGAATTGCGCCCTCTAGAGGCCCATGAAGTCAAATCGATTTATAAGTGAACTATTGGGTTGCCCAAAAAGTAATTGCGGATTTTTCATATAGTCGGCGTTGACAAATTTTTTCACAGCTTGTGACTCTGTAATTGCATTCTTTCTTCTGTCAGTTATCAGCTGTTACTTTTAGCTTGCTTTAGAAAAAAAGTGTAAAAAAAGTATATTTGATTAAAGTTCATTCTAAGTTTTATTAAAAATGCATTTACTTTCTTTTAAAAAATCCGCAATTACTTTTTGGGCAACCGAATATATCAGGTTATGAAGCGATTTGGAACATATTTGGCACAGTTGTTGGATGTCGTAGCAAAATGGCACGTTCAAAAGTGCACTTTACTTACAAAACTTCTGCCAATTTAGTCATACATCTAAGTTAGTAATCGGCTTGTTGTGCACTCTAAAAAAAAACTAAAAAGTAACCTCGAAAAAGAAAATTTTTATGTTACGAATTCCGTGATATTTACAAAATCCTTTATTGTTTTCCATACCGCTCCCCTAAGTTGGTTCATGTCTGGTATCGTGTCCCCATCTAAGTACCGGTGTCTGTTAGCCGCGAAAGCCGGGCAATGACATAGGAAATGCTCCAACGTCTCATCATCTTCCCTACATGCCCTACACATCCTATCACTTACCGCACCGTAATTGCATAAATGATCTCGTAGTCCTATGTGTCCCGTTATGACACCAAAATCTATACTGACCTTCTTACTTCCTTACAATAACAGCCTCCTTCTCTCACGATCCGGATCACCCCATAGGATTTTCTCCGTCCTACCGACTGTTTCGCTGTTCGACAGTGGCATGTAACACTGTGGAACAGCGAAACAGTCGGTAGGCGTTTGTAGCCCACGCCCTTAAATCGGATTGCGTCGACCCGAAAGGCTTCGGGTTAACCAAGTTATCGATGGCAGTTCTCTGACCTTCACTGCCAAATCGTCTGCTCTTTCATTCCCCTTACTCCATTATGGATCGGCACCCAGTACAAAGCCCTGTGCCGCTGGCAAGAGTGCCTTGTACTCGACCACAAGATTCGTCTCAAGTATCCGATCGGAAACCTCTTCCCTTCCTTCCAGGTTTCCGAATCCGGAGAAAATTCCATGATTTATGAACCCATTGCAGCTATATTGAAATACGGACCGAATTGGACCATACTCGGCACGGACGTCGAGTGGTATAATAAAAACAATCCACTGTTCAAGTTGTTGAAACAGAATATTGATCAATATGACAGCTATATCCAAATATAGACCTATCTCAACCGTATAGGGCACGGATGTCGGAAAGGAACGGAACGGATAATAAATGCGCCTTTTATGGGCTCAAGACCTTATACTGGAGATCGGTATATATATGGCAGTTATATCCAAATATAGACCGATCTGAACCATATAGGGCATAGATATCGAAAATTCTTCCATAAATCACTGTCAGATAATAAATGCACCTTAGATCTGGAAATCGGTTTATATGGCAGCTATGTCGAAATATAGAGCGATGGGGGCCACATTAAGCACTGATGTTGAAGGCTCTAACACAGCTTCATGTGCCAAATTTCGGCGAACTCGGGTAATAAATGCTCTTTTTATGAGCCAAAGACCTTAAATCGGGAGATCGGTATATATGACATCTATATCCAAATACAGACCGATCGGAATTATATGGGCCAAGTATGTCGAAAAACCAAACATTGGTCCTTGTGACAAATTTCAGCGAATAATAAGGGTAATAAATGCGCCTTTTATGGGCCCAAGACCCTAAATCGGGTGATCAGTCTATATGGCAGCTTTGTATATCCAAATATAGCCCAACCTTGGCAATACTCAGCACGAATGTCGAGGAGCCTAACGCAAACCATTGTGCCAAATTTCAGCGAAATCGGATTTTAAATGTTGCTTTAATTGGCCTAAAACCTTAAATCGGCAGATCGGTCTACATGGGGGCTACATCAAGATATAGTCTGATATAATAAAAAGAATCTGTGCAAAGTTTCAGCTCAATATCTCTATTTTTAAAGACTGTAGCGTGATTTCAACAGACAGACGGACGGACATGGCTAGATCGCATGCATGCTAAGTTCGGCCGTGCCAAATCTTTATACCCTGCATGAATCCTTTTATAGGCAAAACAAGTTCTTTGGAGCATTTCTCTTTAGAGGTAGAAACTAAAAAAGCATAAAAGGAGGACATGACAATCCCCATGGAATTGTTTTATGTTTGGATAAAAATTGCGCCTAGAAGTATATTCGGGAAATCGGGTTATATGGCGGCTATATCAGGTTTTGAACCGATTGAAACCTTACTTCGTAGATTTATTGGAGGTCATTGTGCAAAATTTAAGCCAAATCGGATAAAAATTGAGCCCTCTAAAGGCTCAAGAAGTATGTGCGGGAGATCGCTTCATATGGGAGCTATATCTGGTTTTGGACCGATTTAAACCATACTTTGTACATATCCCGAAGTATTTTCGGTAAATCGATTTATTGGGGAATTAGATCTAAAAGCGGACCGATTTGGCCCATAACAGGCGCCTAGCTTTGCTCTTTTGATAGTTACCGTGCTTTCGAAAAACGACATGGCTAGACCGACTTAAAATGTAATGGCGATCAAGAATATATATAATTTATAGGGTCTTAGACGAATATTTCGAGGTGTAACAAACGGAGAATATAGACGACGTATAAACCACGAGCTGTATGACGACGATAACATAGTTATACGCATCAAAATACAACGACTGCGTTGGCTAGGTAATGTTGTCAGAATGGATGAAGAAGCTCCAGCAAAGAAGTCTTTTGAAGGAAAACACGGTGGTACACGCAAACCGGGAAGACCAAAAGCCCGATGGAAAGATCAAGTTGTGGGAGACACCTCGAAACTTGGTGCCAGAGATTTTGGAATGAGCGCAGAAGATCGAGGCGCTTGGAACGCTATTCTACGTTCGGCTAGTGGAACAAATATTCTGTCGTAGCCAATTTAAGTAAAGTAAGTAACAAACGGAATGACGAAATTAGTATGTCCCCATATAATTTCGTCAGAATACTGCGTGCAAAATTTCTGTCAGTCGGATAACAATTGCGGTCATATCGGATATTCGTATCACACTTGACATCGATGTTGGAAGTCATAACTCAAGTCTTTGTTCCGAATTTTAGACAAATCAGATGAAAATTGAGGCTTCTAGGGGCTCAAGAAAATCCAATCGGTTGATCGGTTTATATGGGTACTATATCAGTTTTTACACCAATTCGAATTTACTTGTCATGGATGTTGAAAGCCATTACTCAAGTCTTTGTTATAAATTTCAGCCAAATCTTATGAAAATTGAGGGTTCTAAAGGCTCAAGAAGCCAAATCCGAGAATCGGTTTTTATGGGGCCTATATCTGTTTATAGACCGATTTGGATCATACTTGGCATGGGCGTTAAAAGTCATAACTGAAGTCTTTTTTCTAAATTTCAGCTAAATCGGAATTAAAAATTGAGACTTCTAAGGGCTCAAGAAGTATCGTAAAATCCGGGGATAGGTTTATATGGGGGCTATATCTGTTTATAGATCGATTCGGATCATACTTGGCATGGATGTTGGAAGTCATAACTTGAGTCTCTATTCCAAATTTTAGCCAAATCAAATTTTAGCCAAATCGAGGCTTCTAGGGGCTCAAGATTATCATATTGGTTAATCGGTTTATATGGTTTATATATCAGTTTATAGACCGACTTAGATCATACTTAGCATGGATATTGGAAGATATATCTTTAGCCGAATCGGATACAAATTGAGGCTTCCAGGGGCCCAAAAAGTCAAATCGGAGGATCGGTTTATATCCAATTTTGAATCGATGTCCGATGGGTGGCAATCCACAGTGACCTACATAAATAAGAAGTATATATGCAAAATTTCAAGCGGCTAGCTTTACGCGTTCGACCGCCATCGTGATATCGACAAACGGACATGACTAGATTGACTCAGAATGTCGAAACGATCAAGAATATATACTTTATGGGGTCACAGATCAATATTTCGAGGTGTTATAAACGGAATGACTAGATTAGTACACCCCCATCCTATGGTGGTGGGTACAAAAACGAATTTTTCCCGCCCTTTTGTAAAAAGGGGGCTAAAGACTCCTTTCGAACAATAATCTACAACAATTAAAAGCGTGCTAAGTATGGCCGGGCCAAAACTTGGGAACCCACCACCATGGATTCTGCTAAAATATGGGAGCTATATCTTGTTATAGACCGATGTGGACCGTACTTGGCACAGTTGATGAAAGACTATACACTACATGCAGAATTTCCGCCAAAACGCATGAAAATTGAGGCTTCCAAGTGCTCAAGAAGTCAAGTCGGGAGATCAGTTCATATGGGAACTATATCAGGTTACATACGATTCGGCCCTTGGCACAGTTGTTGGAAGTGATAGCGGAGCACCACATGCAAAATATCAGCCAAATAGGACAAAAAATGCGGCTTTTAAGGGCTCAAGAAGTCAAATCGGGATATCGGTTTATATACAATAGGAGCTATATCAGGTTATAGACCGATTCGGACCGTACTTGGCACAATTGTTGAGCGTCATAACAAAATATTTTGCGCAAAATTTCAGTCAAATCGGAAAAAATTTTAGCTTCCAGTGTCTCAAGAAGTCAAATCCGGAGATCGGGTTATATGTGAACTAAATATATCAGGTTAAAGACCGATTCGAACCACCCTTGGCACAGTTGTTGAAAGTTATTACGAAGCATCACATGCAAAATATCAGCCAAATCGGACAAAAATTACTGCTTTAAAGGGATCAAGAAGTTAAATCAGGAGATCGGTTTATACGGGAGCTATATCAGGTTATATACCGATTTGGACCATACCTGGTACACCTGTTAAAAGTTAAAACGGAATACCACGTGCAAAATTTCAGCCAAATCGGACAAAAATTGCGGCTTCCAGGGGCTCAGGAAGTCAGGTCGGGAGATAGGTTTATATGGGAGCTATATCAGGTTATATACCGATTTGGATCATATATGGGACATCTGTTAGAAGTTATAACGGAACAACAGTGCAATATTTCAGCCAAATCGGACAAAAAATTGCGGTTTTCAAGGGCTCAAGAAGTCAAATCGGGATATCAGTTCATATGGGAGCTATATCAGGTTATAGACCGATGCGGACCACCTTTGGCACAGTTGTTGGAAGTCATAATGGAGCACCACATGCAAAATCGGACAAAAATTACTGCTTTTAAGGGATCAAGAAGTTAAATCGGGAGATCGGTTTATACGGGAGCTATATCAGGTTATTGACCGATTTGGTCCATACATGTGGTAGTTTTTGAGGTTCGTTATAAAGTGCTAAATTTCAGCCAAATTGCATAATAACTGCCACCTTCTGGAGCTCAAAAAGTCAAGTCGTGAGATCGGGGACATGGGGACTTTTTTCTATATAACACTCAAATGTACATCTGTGCAAAAAGCTTCATATTAACTCTAACTAATTTTGGCCAACGAATGTATGAAGAGGCAAGACGGTGCGCCGTTCCGACTTGGCTATAAAAAGGACAGCACTCATTGATATGTGAGAAGTTTGCTACTGTTCCTTAATGAAATGTTCATGGGCAAATTTGAATTTGCCATCATTCGGTCGTGGGTACAAAATTTAAGAATCCTACTTGCATTGTATTCCCAAACTCTAGATTCTCTAAACATTCATCAAAATCTGTTCAGCTATTTTTGAGTATTTACAGTACAACCAAACAAAGCACACACTTCCTCTTGTATAAATTAGAGGTAAGATATGAAATTAACTTTCTTACGTTTTTCTATGAATATCACCAAATTAACCTCTTCATACCAATATTTCTAAAGTTTTTTACATTAAACGACTTGACTTAACATTTCGGTTTTAATATCATTGCCAGGCACTGTACTATACTGTAATGTAATATGACTACTTTAGAAGCAAGCGTTCATTTTTTTTACGAGGGATGAGGTTGCTTGGCCAATGAATTTTGTCCAATGCTAATTGTTATTGTTTACAAACAAAATTGTTAGTACTTTTTAAAGTCATCTTTGCTCAGTAAAAGATGTTAAATGGATATTGCCGACGACTGCAGTACATTTTTGGCCTCGTACGTGATGGTAAAGACTTCTCTGTACATCACTGGAATTGTCTTAGCCACAACGCCGTATAGCAAAGCAAACACCATGCTACTTCACCTCCACCCCCATCTGCTATGTTATGAAGATAGTCTCTATTTCCCACAAATCATCTATCTCATGGTTGCGGCACTCACCTCAACACCGTGGCAATCGGTGAAATCACCCATAAAATTGTGGATATTTCGCAAAATCTTATCTGCATTTTCACAGCAAAAGTTAATTTACTTGAAATTTGTTTTTTAGGGAAGTGAATAATTGTTATGGTTTAAAACATTGTTTGGTTGAAATTGCTTGCTTTTCAAGGTTCTCTGCGTTGTTTTGTATTTTTTTGTGTTTTAAGATTTTGTTTGTATTTGGTTTGGTTTGTGTTTTTCTTCTAGTTTGACAAAGTATTTTTATGATTTCGATTTCGATTTCGCTTTAGCATATAAATATTTTTTTTTTGATTTTCTATTGCGTTTTGAATGTCACCGTATGTTTTTAGCTGTGGATATCTGACGTATCTTTTTTTGCTTTTTAGATAAGTTTTTTGGAAATTTTTAGTTAACAAACGAAACTCTTCAGTGGTTATGCAGTCTTTTCTTTTTTCTTTCTCGCTTTCGTTTAATGACAATCTAAACAATTGTAGAAAATGCTAGCACACTCTTCTTATTTCCGTCTTTTACGTCTTCCGTGGTCGTTTCTCTTTCTGTTGTTTTATTGTGACTGTTATTATTTAGTCCGTATTCGCTCGCCGTCGTCATCGTTTGAGAGTATTATGCTGTCATTTGGTGTGCAGTGTTGCCACTAGCAGGCATTTTTTCTGGGAATGTCAATATGCTGAAGCGTTTTGTCAGCAACCATGACACATGACAACTTTTGGGATATTTGGCGGTTTTTAAGAAATAAAATTTTGTTTTTTTTTTTGTTTATTTTTCTTAATTTTTAATCAGGTTTAATTTTTTCTTATTTCATTTATCAATACAAAATATGTTACACTATATTTTTTGTTTTTTTTTTATTAGTTGTTCATTTTATAAAAAAAAGTATTTTTATTGCATTTTACTTGCTTTTATTGTATTTTAGTTAATGCATTTTTATAATATTTTTATTTGATTTCATTTGATTTTGAACCACTAGAGGGCGCAATTCTTATCCGTTTTGGCGAAAATTTGGCACGAAGTGTTTTGTTATGACCTCCAGCAACCGTGCTAAATATGTTTCAAATCGGTCTATAACCTGATATAGCTACCATACAAACCGATCTGGGATCTTGACTTCAGCCTCTAGAGGGTGCAATTATTATCCAATTTGGCTGAAATTTTTTACAACGGCTTCTCCTATGACCTTCAAACATGGGCGCAATTCTTTTTCGATTTGGTTGAAATTTTACATAATGACTTCTACTATGGTCTCCAACATTCAATTCAAATTGCAAAGAAGTTCTATTCTTTTATCCTTTGTTTACCTTAAAACAGATACTAAGAAAAGGCCCGCTCCGCTGCACCTTCCCCGGGGGGGGTCCCCGAGCCAGTTAGTCCGGAAAAAGACATCAGCATCTTGCTCTTCTCCCAAATACCATTTATTTAAACCCTATGTTGTCATTGGTTTAAGGTGAGTTTATGAAATGAGGCGGCCCCCAAACACTTGACCCCAAAATTGGTTATCAAATTCTTTCTCTGATCTTAAATACCTTTCATTTGGGCCAGGGTCGGTAAATATTGCCGGGGTTGGTAAATTGTACTCTTTGGAGAGTGTTTTGGGGAAGGGCCGGTGCCCCAAATACATTTTCCCACTTTTGGATATCATATTCGTATTTTACTCCCAAATACCTTTTTTTGAGCCGCTTATTGCGATGGTCAGTAAATAATTAGTGGGATGTTTTGGGGGATGGGTTAACCATCAGAAAATTGGTCCCGAAAGTGGGTATCAATTTCGTGCTTTACTCCCCAAAAACCTTTCATTTGAGCCCCACATTGGCATGGTTGATAAATATGTCCCATTTAGGGGTGTATTGGGAAGTGGGTGGTCCCCAAACACTTAGCCCTGAAAATATATCAGGAACGTTTTCCCAACAGTTGGTCCCGAATTTTGATATCAGATTCGTGCTCTACCCCCAAAATATCTATCATTTGAGCACCATATTTCAATAGCCTGTCTGGTTTGGGGGATGTTTAGGGGATGGGATTGCCACTGAGTGACTTGGCCCTGAAAATATATGTCAAATTCGAGTTCTTCTCTTAAATACCTTTTATTTGAGCTCCATATTGCAATGGTCACCAAAGCCGTCATAATTGGGGGGTGGGGTGGTCTCATAGACTCTTTCTCTCGAATGTTATGTTGATATTAGATTCGTGCTATACTCCCAAAGACCTTTCATTTGAGCCCCATTATGCTATGCTTGGTAAATTTGTTCTCTTTAGAGGGTGTTTTGGTGGAGGCGGTCCCCCAAACACTTAGTCTCACATTTGATATCAGATTCTTATTCTACTCTCAAATACCTTTTATTTGAGACCCATATTGCCATGGTCGATAAATATGCCCGGTTTAGGGGTATTTTGGCGGCTGGTGTGGTCCCCCAATCACTTACTCCCACTATTGGGTATCAGACACGTTTTCTACTCTTAAATACCTTTCATTTAAACCCCATATTGTCGTCATTGGTGTTTATATATATTTGGTCAGTTTTGGGGGCGAGCAGCACCCCTAGGTAACCCATCCGAAGTTTGGATATAAAATGTTTGTTTTTAGGTTACTGTACGAGAGCACACAAAATTTCGCTTAAATCGCAACTCCCATCTCCAAAATCTGGCGTTTCTGAAAATAAGGTTAAGGGGGAGGGTCCGCCTCCTTCAAAAATATCAAAAAATTTAGTACCCCATTTTGACTACAGGATCATTATACGCCATTTTTATATATATAGACTAGCTGGACAGAGCCCGCTTCGCTGCGCCTTCTTTCACTCTCTTAATTTTATCTGAGCCCTATATTGGCACGGTCCGGAAAACAGTCCTGTTTGGCGGTGCTGGTACGGCCTTTCAGATATTTCCCCTCAATTGGGATATCATATTGGTGCTCTACTCCAAAATTTCTTACAATTGAGCCTTATATTGCTATGATCGTTATATATGTCCGGTATGAAGGTATCAGATTAGTGCTCCAGTCTCAAATACCTTTCATTTGAGCCTAATATTGTCATTATTGGTTTAAATTTCCATTTGGCGGGCTTTGGGATGGGGCGCATCCCACCTTAATTATGTATACCAAATTTCTGTTTTTGAGTTATTATAAACAAACTAAATTTCGCGTAAATCGCCTCACCCATCTCCGAGATCTGGAGTTTTTGAAAATAGGGTTTGGAGAGGGTCCGCCTATAAATATTTGGATGATAAATGTACTTCATTCTTTTGGTTTTGGTGATGCATTGGAGTAGCCAAACCCTTTGCTCCAAAAGTGGATATCACATTTATACTCTACTCCCAAAAACCACATTTGAGCTACATATTGCTATAGTCGGTATATATGAGTGGTTTAGGGGAGTTTATGAGATGCGTCGTCCCTCAAACACTTGGCCATAAAACAGATATCAGATTTGAGCCCCTTTTGCCTAAATCCACAAATATGTCCAGATTGAGGGCTAAGTAAGATGGAGCGGCCACCCACGCACTTATCTCTGAAAAAATATCAGAATCGTCCTACTACTGTTAAATTCCTTTATGGATATCAAATTCATTTTCACTATTAAATACGTATTATTTGAGCCTTTTATTGCCATAGTAGGCAAATATGGCGGGTTTGAAGTTAGTTTAGGCGGCGGACCTGAAATAATATCAACATCGTTCTAGTGCACGATTTTAATTGAGCACCATAATGTCAAGCATTTTCAACGTTGCGATCAAGATATTCAGGTCTCGTTCGGATCCACACTAATACATTTTTGTTTGTATTGGTTATCTACATTCAAAGCTACCACTTGGGATACCACATATTTTAAAGATCCGCAGTGTACTCTCCTACCAAAGGCTTTTTATTGCTGTCCTATTCTATCCTGGTCGGCCTTCATTTATTATTTTTAATTCCTTTTGGCTTTGGGTAGGATAAGGGGAGGGCGATTGCCCTCTGAAATTTCCTTCCATTTGAAAATAATATATTCTCCGTCGTCCTACATGATAGTTTGGTGTTGTTTTTATTGGGGGGAGAAGGTCGGTCTCCCCGACGCTAAGACCAAAAACACAATTTATTTGGATCCTTTAATGTCGAGCTCTACATTTCTGTAGACTCTGTAACAAATGTGTGTATCAGATTTGTATTCAACTCTCAAAGACCTTTCATGTGACGTTGGACATTCATGCTCGTTTTGGGGGTTTTTGGACTTGGAGGGACCCCGTAGACACCTTGGACCAAATTCTTGTACCAGATGTGTACTCAACTTCCAAACATCTTTCATTTTATACCCATATTGTCCCAATCGGTAAATTTGTCATTTTGAGTTTTTGGGGGATGGAGGGCGCCTCAGACAACAAGGAATAAATTTTTAAATCAGCTTTTTATTATACTTTTAAATATGTCTAATTTGATATCCATATTGTCCCAATGGGTAAATATGTCCTTCTTGGGGGTTTTGGGCAGTTTTGTATTCTACTCGTACTTTTAAATATCCTTCCGACACTTAAGGTGACATTTTTATGCCAAGTACGTATTCTTCTCTTCCTCTCATATGATACCTCAATACCTCACATTTGATACCCATATTGCTGAAGGCGGTAAAAGTGTCCTGTTGGGTGGTGTTTTTGTGGGTGGGGTACCCCCCGACAATAAAGGTGACATTTTTATGCCAAGTTTGTACTCTACTCTTAAATATTTTTCACTTGATACCCATATTGTCCCAGTCGGTAAAAACGTCCGTCCGGGTGGGGCGTCCCCCCAGATTATTTGACTCCAAAATTGTATACCAATGTTGTGTTTCTGGGTTACCACAAGGCGGCATACAACATTTTGTTTAAATCGGTGCAAGCATCTCCGAGATCTAGCGTTTTAGAAAATCAGGGTACGGGGGAGAGACCGCTCCCCCTTTAGATATCAAAAAATTTAGTTCAAATGTAGTGAACTCTACCATCTGTAAAAATTTTACGGAAATCGGTTCAGCAGTTTTTGAGTGTATACGGAAAAGACAAACAAATTAATAAACAAACAAAGCGCTGCAATTAAATTTGTATATAATGGAAGATATATGCCACTTCATTTCATTTCATTTTGTTTTTTTTTTTATTTTAGTTTTCCTTTTTTTATTTGTTTAGTTTTGTTATTGTATTTAATTATATTTTATTTTAATTTATTTATTCAATTTAAGTTTGTTTAATTGCTTTTATTTTTTTACGTATTTTATTTATTATTTTCTTTAATTTTGTATTGTTTTTTATATTTTAATTTATTTTATTTCATTATTTGATTTGTATTATTTAATGTTTTTTTTTTTTTTTTTGGTTTAACTTGAATGGGGTTTTAATTAGCTTGGTTTGAAATTTTCTCAGAGCAAAATTAATCTGAATTTTTTGAAGTGGCAACGCTGTTGTAGCTTAAAATTTTTCTTGTTTTATTGTTTGTTTTCATTTTTGATTGCTCTTCGTTTTGTTATTGTGTTCGTCGGGGTCTAGTATGTCAAAATGCATGGTAGAGGAAATAATTCCTCTTCTTATCTGTTATTCATTGGGGTTGTCATTGCGCACTAGACGCTAAAATGACAATAAAACCGATATCTTTGGTTATAGCATATTTAGATATTTTATTATTATTTCAAAATATAATAATGCATATAATAAATTAGTGAACAGAAATATATATTAACATATTTTTTACTTTTTATTCAAGAGATATTTTAACTTCCATATTTATTTATTAATTAATTTTTTATTAGAATTTGTCATTAGATTTTGAGTAACCATAAGAACCACTAAATATTTAATAGCATGGTACCAAAATTATTCATATACATTAATTGCCGGCGGTGCTAATGCGCCACCTACAATCAAAGGGTTTGTGTCTCCGATAACGCAATACTTCATGGCAAACTTAACGAATGCTAGCTGTTGTTTATGCAGATGTACTAATTTTTAATAGTCTAGTAGTTTTTCCATGCAACTCTGTTTGTGGATATAATTTCCTGCAGTTTAGAATTTCCGTTAAAATAATAAAAGTTTTGAATATTGAGACAAACGAGGCAATAACGCCCCAAATAACTTGTAGGACCCAAAATCATGGCATGGGGGATATACAAATCTCTTCATTTCGTTTGTTACATCGCGAAGTTTTGATATACAATCAGAGAATATCCCACAGTATTTTCGGAGCAAACTAAGATTTACCTAACACATTCCAGGAAAGTGGGAGCTGCGGTTATATCTTTTGCGAGATGTAAGGTAAGTTTTCAAGAACAGGCCCGAATGGCAACGAATGACAGATTACTACAAAAAGCGGGTCGTGAAAAGTATATGGCCCAATTTAGCCTGGGAAAGGTCTACCTATTAAGGTTATGATATCGTCTAGACATCCACGTTGGTCATATTAAGGCCCATTGTGATTCCTCATCCTCTCTTTTCTCCTTCCGATGAATTCACTTCACATAGCAAACCATACATTAACGTACTCTCTGGAGCCAACCGGATGAAAAAGCAAAGGCCTTGATCCTGCATGGATTTACACTTCTCAGTTCTTCTAGTGCCTGAAAGAAAAAAGGATCCAGTATACTGTTTCTTCTTTGATATAAAGCAGGGCATTGAGCTGTCCTCCGAGCCGTCGATCTCACGACACCATCGACAGATGTCATAATTTCTAATACCAATACTAGCCAAATGTTCACTTAACTAATTATGTTCAGTAATAATTTGAGAGTTTGCCCACAAAAGTTTTGTTTGTTCACATCCGACTGTTGAATTCCAGCGATTAAACCATGTATCCTTATAACGCTCCTTAATTCAATGCAAAATTTCTGATAGTGTTGGGTATACATCCTTGAGGAGGCTTGAGGCTTGCAACCGATCTCGCCAGCATGTCCGTCTTCTCGCACAGAAGGATATCATAGGAAATGATATCCTTATGTGCGGGAACCCAGCATAAATCCAGATTGTGATTCCTCTGAAGACAATTTAATACCTCTCGACAGCCATTCAAAACCTTAGATCTTATATTCGTGCCAACTAAAGCCTTCAATCGCTGTGGATACAGATGTTAGATCGATCCATACCTCTGGAAAGCACAATCCCTGCCGCACTAGTTAAAGCAAAGACCTCTGTCTGAAAAATGCTGCAGTCATCACGCATTCGCAAAGAGCCGTTGATGTCAAGTTCACCGCAATATATGCCACAACTGGTCCCGTTCTTCCTCTTAGATCCATCTGTAAATATATTAATATCCGTAAACCTAATTCGAACCTTTAGCCATTCAGTCAGAGTCGGTATTCTAATATATAGTCGTCGCTCTACTATTTCCGTCCTAACATTCGGACTACAGTTCTTTTAATGTGCTGTCCAGTATACGGGTATGTCTAACTGGAGTTTTCCTAGGCAGGTAAAGCTGTAAAAATCTAACCAGAGACCTCTCTGCCGACTCCTTTATCAACAAATCGATCGGCTGAATTCTCTACTGCTTTGCTGTCGTTAACTGGAATAGACGTCTCAGTTATTGTGTCCATTTGATGGGAAATCACGATGATAGACTGAAGGTTGCAAGTAATGACTTTTGCAGAAGCGTTAAGGACGCCGAGGAGGCGAGGCGAACAACATCTGATGTGTGTCTTCCCCCACTGTAAAGCAGAAGAATTTCCACTTCTCAATTTCCAATTCTCATTTCTTTCAGAACTTGTTTGGGATTGTAAATGGGGTATATCGGTTCATGTTTTGGTATAGCTGCCATATGTACCGATCTTGGATCTTGACCCAAAAAAGGGCGAAATCTCATCCGATCTAGCTGAAATTTTGCAGTGGTTTGTTATGACTTTCAATAACTGTGCTAAGTTTGGTTCAAGTCGGTTTAAATTTTGATCTAGCTGCCATATAAACCGATCTTGGATCTTGAGTTCTTGAGCCACTAGAGGGCGCAATTCTTATCCGATTTGACTGAAATTTAGCATGAAATGGTTGGTTATGACTTTCATTAACTGTGCTAAGTATGGTTCAAATCAGCCTAAAATCCGATAAAGCTACCATATAAACCCATCTTGGATCTTCACTTCTTGTGCCAATAGAGGGCGCAATTTTTATCCGATCTGGCTGAAATTTAGCTTGAAGTGTTTCTTTATGACTTCCAACAATTGTGCTAGTGTGGTTAATATCTGACTATAACCTGATATAGCTGCCATATTGGCCGATCTTGGATCTTGACTTCTTGAGCCACTAGAGGGCGCACTTCTTACCCAATTTGGCCGAAATTTTGCATGAGGTGTTTTGTTAAGACTTCTAACAATTGTGCTAAGTATGGTTCAAATCGCTACACAAACTGATATAGCTGCCTTATAAACCAATCTGGAATGTTGACTTCTTAGGCCTCTAGAGGGCGCAATTCTAATCCGATTTGTCTTCAATTTTGTACAAAAGCTTCATTCATGACCTTCAATCTGCGTATATGATATGGTCCGAACCGATCCATAGCCTGATACAGCTCCCATATAAACCGATCTCCCGACTATGCTTCTTGAGCCCCTACAAGGCGCAATTCATATCCGAATGGACTGATATTTTACCCAATTTTTTTCCACTGTGGTCTGCAATATTCAATTCATTTACCAATAACAGAATGATAACATTGCTATTAACATTCCACTAAGGGAAAGGCGGCAAACTACTCACATATCAATGAGAGCAGTCCGATTCAAGTTTAAGCTCTATGATAAGGTGTCTCCTTTTTATAGCCGAGTCCGAATGGCGTGCCGACGTGTGACACCTCTTTGGAGAGAAGTTTTACATAGCATAGCATTAGGAGGGGAAAACCACCGCTGAAATTTTTTTGTGATGGTCTCACCAGGATTCGAACCCAGGCGTTCAGCGTCATAGGCGGACATGCTAACCTCTGCGCTACGGTGACCTCCGATTCAAATAGTACTTGGTACTTATGTTGGAAGTCATAACAGAAGTTTTTGTACCAAATTTCAGCCAAATCAGACGAGAATTGAGGCTTCTAGAGGCCCAAGAAGTTCAATCGGGGAATGGGGTCTATGCCAGTTTTTATGCCAATTCGGATCATACTTGGCAGAAATGTTGTAAGTCAAAACCGAAGTCTTTGTGCCAAGCTTCAGCTAAATCTGATGAAAATTGAGGCTTCTAGGGGCTGAAGAAGTTAAAACCGGGAATCGGTTAATATTGGGGCTATATTAAATGGTGATTTTTTAAGTTATTATCTTCTTGGCAACACTGGTTTTAACAGCTTACGAACATTTCGTCTTACAAACGAACAATGCTTGCAAATTATTAAATTTTTTTATTAAAATGCGTGCTCTTTAAGAAAGTTCATCGCGTTCTTCTTGTGTTTAGCGACGAAGCTAATTTTTTCCCTTAATGGATACGTAAATGAGCAGAATTGTCCATTGTGGATTGAAGATCAGCCAGAAGCATTGCCTGAGCTACCAATGCATCCAGAAAAAGTCAAAGTTTGGTGCGGTTCAGGGGCTGGTGGCATCATTAGACCGTACTTCTTCAAAGATGATGCGAATGGTGAGCGCTACCGTGAGATGATATCCAACTTTTTTTTTGCCCAAAATGCCAGAGCTTGACTTGCATGACAAGAGGTTTCAACAAGACGATGCCACGTGCTATACAGCACGCGTAACAATGGACTTATTGAGAGGCGAGTTCGGTAAACATTTTATTTCACGTGTGGGACCGCTCAGTTGGCCGCATAGATAGTGCGATTTGACGCCTTTTTTGTGGAACTATGTTAAAGCTTATGTCTATACAGACAAGTCCTCTTCAATTGACGCATTGGAAGAAAACATTGAAGCATTTATTCGTGAGATACCGGCCGAAATGTTGGAAAGAGAATGCCAAAATTGGTCTAAGCGCATGGACCATTTGAGGTGCAATAACGGTCAACATTTGCATCGATTCAAACGAAGATTTCATGCATTTTTCTGAATTTTAAGTGTTTTTTTTAACTTCCCTATAGCTCTTAAAAATCATCCTTTATATAAAGGGTGATTTTTTTGAGGTTAGGATTTTCATGCATTAGTATTTGACAGATCACGTGGGATTTCAGACATGGTGTCAAAGAGAAAGATGCTCAGTATGCTTTGACATTTCATCATGAATAGACTTACTAACGAGCAACGCTTGCAAATCATTGAATTTTATTACCAAAATCAGTGTTCGGTTCGAAATGTGTTCATTCACCGTAACGTTGCGTCCAACAGCATCTTTGAAAAAATACGGTCCAATGATTCCACCAGCGTACAAACCACACCAAACAGTGCATTTTTCGGGATGCATGGGCAGTTCTTGAACGGCTTCTGGTTGCTCTTCACTCCAAATGCGGCAATTTTGCTTATTTACGTAGCCATTCAACCAGAAATGAGCCTCATCGCTGAACAAAATTTGTCAAAATTTGAACACTTTTCGAACCGAACACTGATTTTGGTAATAAAATTCAATGATTTGCAAGCGTTGCTCGTTAGTAAGTCTATTCATGATGAAATGTCAAAGCATACTGAGCATCTTTCTCTTTGACACCATGTCTGAAATCCCACGTGATCTGTCAAATACTAATGCATGAAAATCCTAACCTCAAAAAAATCACCCTTTATATTCTATATCGTTTTGACATTCTATGTCGATATAGCCTTATCCGTCTGCTGTCTGTGGAGATCACCTAGGGCCATGAAATTTTGCACACGATTTCGGTAGCACCCCAGCTCTAACTATTTCAAAGAGATATCTCTATTCGCCCTCGACTATATCAGATCTCTTAACGAGATGGATAAACAGTTTAAAACTCACCTGTTCTGGGTGCCGGGCCACGGAGAAAATTGTAAAGCGGACGAGCTTGCGAGACTAGGAACTAACCAACACATTCCATGGATAATGGAATCTGTGGGTATGCCTCTAGCGACATGTAAGCTAAGTTTTCAGTACCAGGCCCGAAGGATAACGAATAATAGATGGTCACAAAGAAGGGGCTGTTAACATTCCAGAACTATGTGGCCTAATCTAGACTTGAAGAGGTCTACCGCTTTGCTGTCATTGGCCAGAACAGACGTCTTAGTCATTGTGTCCGTCTGCCATGACAGGTCACTGTCTAATCGATGTCATTTCTTTGAGAACCTGTCTGGTTTAGCGGATGTGAACATTCGCAAGTTATTGGGTTTTTTGAATGGACAAAAACGTCTAAGTGATCTCTACCCATTCTCACAGCATATTTTTTACTAGCGTTTTTTCGTTTTTCTCCCACTGTGCATCGGTACTTAGGTGGAGACACAATACCAGACATGAACTAACTTTGGGGCGTTGTATGGAAAACAATAAGGAATTTGTAAGTAGCACGGTTTTAGATATAGATTTTCTTTTTGAGGTTCCTCTTTAGTATTTAGAGCTCGCAACAAGTCCATTACTGGCTAATGTGTATATCCATAGTGGCATGGGACGGTATTTATATTCGCAACCTCTTTTCAACCTATCCTATTCCGACTTCTTAATGTGTCATTTTCAAATAGTAGATGTCTGAGTTTGCTACAACTAAGTAACTCGCAGTTACATTTCCAACATTTCCCTAAGTATATGTATATGTTTAGGTTAAAATTCTTTTCTTATATCATATTTTTTTATGCTATAAGCTTACTCATAGCATTGAAATTTTAGTTTTCTTTGAAAAGTTTGTTTTGTTCATTACCCTTAGGTTGCCACTTAGTCTGTGCTGTGCTACGCATTTCACAAAATTCCCAAAATTGGAATGACTATTGAAAGCGGTTGGTTATCTGCAGTTATTTATTGGAGTTTCTGTTTCATTTTTAATTAACAAATCTCTTAACATCATAATTACAAAGTTGTTCGATAATTGTTTCATTATCTTTAATGTTTTTGCCATCGCACTCATTTGTCCTCAGTGTTCAATGCTATTCAGTCGATTCTTTGTTAATTTTGTCACCACAGTGTCTCGTCTACACCCATCGACAAAAAGAATTGTGAGCTAAAATACTGGTATAATTAAATTGTCATCGCAGACTTTTGCATTGTCACGTTTAATGGCGACAACTTATTGAAGTTTAACTCTAATACGATTCACTAACGATAAGCTCTTTGCGTGCACTTTGAACGATATTGTTAGGAAGAAATAAAAGAAATAATGGAACAAAGTTATATGCGAAGAATAGATTAATTGGATGAGATAAAGGATATAAGAAGTCATTACATGGCATTAAAAGTAAAATTTCATGCAATAAATTCTAGCCTATGTACTCGTACACAGCTACTCTGATAGGGGCGAAACTTCTGTTTCATAGAAAGAAAACGGATAGAGGTGAGTATTAGCGAATTGAGATGTACAGCAGCCAGAGTGAAGTCCAGAAGTTCTATGATGTAGAGTGCCCACAGATTTCACAATACAATATGAACTTTTCCAGCTGCTGCATTGATATATACAATGAGCGTCAAACTTGTGTCAACAACCGCGAAATTGTTGCCTTTTTTAAGATAATTTTAAGAAAGTACATAGGACATGGCAATTTTAAAACTATCGAACATTTGCAAGAATATTGAAAATACAAATTTTCCTATGTTAAATAAAGGTAAATGTAAATATCTTCAACATACTTACCGCTATCATTCAATAAACTAAATTTGAATGGATGTTGACTTACTTTTGATGCTTATAGTATGTACTTCGAAATTTCTTACATCAATATTTAAATAAGATATGCAGATATTAATTTGCCCCATGCCACTATGGAGATCCTAAGCCAGTAATCGCCTCTAAAATCTAAAAAGTATCCTCGAAAAAGAAAATTTTAAGTTAGGAATTCCGTGCTACTAACAAAATCCTTAACTGTTTTCCATACCAAGTCAAGTGTCGTGAGCCCACCTTAGTTCCGGTGTCTATTCGCCGCGAAAGCCGGGAAATGACATAGTAAATCCACATGCCCTACACATCCTATCACTTGCTGCACTGATTTTGCATAAGTGAGCTCGTAGTCCTATGTGTCCCGTTATGACACCAACAGCTATACTGACCTCCTTCTTAATTTCTTTAAGTAATAGCCTCGTCCTCTAATGATCCGGATCACCCCATAGGATTTTCGCCGTCCTACCGACTGTTTCGCTGTACCACAGTGTTACATGCGCGTTTGTCGCCCACGCCCTTAAATCCGACAGCGTCCACCCGAAAAACTTCAGGTTGACCAAATTTATCGGCGGCAGTTCTCTGGCCTTCACCGTCAAATCTTCTGTCCTTTCATTTCCCCTTACTCCGGTATGGCCCGGCACCCAAACGATGCGGATTGTACTATCCTCAGAGAAGGCGTTTATCTCCTTCTTACACTGCAAGACTGTTCGTGACCTTACCTCCTGGTTGTTATTGCCCTTAAGGCCATTTTACTCTTCGTAAAGGTGTTCAAACTCGACGTCCTCGCGTTAGTACCACACCAGCTCACGCATTCCGTGATCGCCGATACATCCGCCGGCATGATCAGGCAGTCTTAAACAGATCTCAGTCCCTGGGTTCTCAATATAGACTACCAGGCCAACCCTGTCCGATCCATCCGTGTAACATTATCTTCGAGATGGCAATACTAGCTGAGCCGCTTTCTAATTAAAAATTACTGTACCACTATTCCTGATAGAACCGATTGGAACTATGTTATCCCTGATAACAGAAGTTACATAAAATTCTATACGGATGACTTTGGGTTGTACTCTAAAGATCTAGAAGTGGTCATATCGAAGAGGTTACCCGACCACTGCAGTGTGTATCAAGCAGAGATCCTTGCAATTAAGGAAGTGGTGGAATGGTTAAGATATAATGTCATTACGACGATTGGCATAAATATATTCTCAGACAGCGAGGCAGTCATTAAATCCTTGGAGAACGTATTTCTGAACACAAAAACCGCCCTCGACTGTCGCAGATCTCTTAACGAGATGGCTGAACAGTTCAAAATTCACCTGTTCTGGGTGCCGGGCCACAGAGATATTCCAGGGAATTGTAAAGCAGACGAAAGTGGGAGACTAGGAACTACCCTACACATTCCAGGGATACTGGAATCTGTGGGTATACCTCTAGCGATCAAACGTACTGCATCACTATTCCTGATGGAACCGATTGGAACGACGATATCCCTGGTACCAGAAGTTATATAGACTTCTTTACGGATGGTTCCAAACTAAACGACCAGTTTGGAACCATCCTCTAAAGATCTAGAAGTGGTCATATCGAAGAGGCTAAGATATAATGTCATAACGACAATTGACATAAATATCTTCTCAGACAGCCAGGCGGCCATTAAATACCTGGAGAACGTATTTTTGAACACAAAAACCGCACTCGACTGTCGCAGATCTCTCAACGAGATGGCTGAACAGTTAAAAATTCACCTGTTGTAGGTGCCGGGCCACAGACATGTCCTAGGGAATTTTAAAGCAGGCAAGCTTGCGAGACTGTGGCCTAGGTCTGCCGCTTTGCTATCATTGGCTAACAGGTCACTGTCAGCAACGTTTTTTGCAGAAAGTCACAAAGAGGGGACTGTAAGCATTCCCAAACTATGTGGCCTTATCTACACAAAAGAGGTCTACCGCTTTGCTGTCATTGGCTAGACCAGACGTCTCAGTCATTGTCTCCGTCATGACAGGTCACCGTTTAATCGGAAAACATGCTGACAGGCTGAAGGATGCCAGCAACGACTTTTTTAGAAGTTGTGGGGACATCGAAGAGAAGAGACTATAAAACACCTTCTGTGTGTGTGTCCCGCACTAGCAGTTGAAGGAGTTCCACTTTAGGTTTTCATTTCTTTGAGAACATTCGCAAGTTATTGGGCTTTTTAAAGCGATCTGGATGGTTCAACTGTAGGAACTAGAAGGCATCTTCCTTCTTCTGTTCCTGTGGTATCACAATCGATGAAAACATCTAAGTGAGTCTGATGGCAGACTGCCACTTAAACCTAACCTAACCTTTAAACAAAGAATCCATTGTACGTAATTAGCTTAAGTTTACTTATGTTTTTGTGGGTGGCATATGGTGGACATATGGTGTCGCTGAGGCGGCTGCCAATGAAGTTGATCTTATCTATCACTGTGAATAATTATCGCTTCATCATGATTTAAATATTCATTAGTGAGGAAAATACATGTATACAAAAGATTGAACGAGTAAAGTATTTTTACCTTATCTTCCATCACATCAATTATTTGTTAAATTATCGTATAAACATCATAATTGGCACAAATAATACATTAGGGTAGAGCAAAGGAAACAATCTTCTTTCTTATATATAAAATTTAATTTGTGTTTGTTTGTCGGTTTGTTTGATTGCTCCGTATAGACTCAAAAACGGCTGAACCGATTGCCTTGAAATTTTCACAGATTGTGCAGCTTGGTCTGGAAGGAAACATAGGTTATATAATTTTTTGATATCGGAAGGTGTTCGGACCCTCCTCCTTACCCTAAAAGTACTACCCAAAAATAAAAGTGGACCGATCGGGGCAGTATGGGACTCAAATGAAAGGTATTCAGTAGTAGAGTACGAATTTCATATAAAAAATTGGGTCTAGGTAACTGGGGTGCCGCCCCAACCCCAAAACCCCCTAAAATAGGGTTTTTGGACGATCATAACAATATGGGACTCAAATGAATATGGGACTATTGGAGAATAGAATACGAATACGGTATTAACTTCTCACACATCAATGAGTGCTTTCCGATTCAAGTTGAGTTTATCAACGATAAGGGACCTTTTTTATAGGCGAGTCCGAGAGAGAGTACCTCAAAAATGGCATAGTACCTCAAAAATGTCGCCAGCATTAAGAAGAGATAACCACCGCTTTAATTTTTTTCTGAAGTTCTCTCGGGGATTCGAACGCAGATGTTCAGCGTCATAGGCTACAGTAGCACGAATTCGATATCCACGTTCAGGGCGAAGTGTCCCCACCCTAAAAAGATATTAGAGGGTTAAAGAAGGCGCAGCGGAGCGGGCCCTGTCCAGCTAGTTATAAATAAAAAAACGACTTTTGAAGACAAAAGGAATTTTAATTAACTTACATTTAATAAATCACTGGAATTGTAGAGTCTACACTGAAGACAGTTTTAACAAAATTTTACAGTTCTTTAACATTTAATAGAAAAATTTCTATGGTGAAAGATTTCTAAATTTAATAAATCATATCGCCAGTTGACAAAGAGACACCAAACAGTTCATTAGCAACCACATTTTGTACTCTTCAACATTAATCGCCTTGAAAATGATTGCCAGCGGTAATCGAATTATTGGCCGTAAATAAGCGAAATGAAAATAAAATTGAATTAAAAACACCCGAAATCCTGTGAATTTAATTAAACAAAAAAGTCCTCAAGCTGGACAATTGCATAAAAAAAGAAAACTGGTCAACGAACAAACAAAAAAACAATAAATCACAAATTTAAGAATCTGGCCTGGGATCGCAGAAGCTACACAAAAATAATTTTAACTAAATTTAAAAATTCTTCACCATTGAATGTAAAAATTCCTATGATGAATGATTTTTTCTTAATATCCACATATTTAACTTTGCATCTTATTATCTTAAAGACAAAAATCTTTTGATGAAGTTTAAAATAAGGATGATGGTTGGTAATCTATTGATTTTTGGTGCACAGTTTAAATTTGTCTATTATTTTCTTCTTTTCTCTTCCCCACCCCAATATTCCCCCTACAATGATTTGTGCATTTAAATGGATTTGTTTTTGTGTCATTCCATTTCACCCCAGTGGCATTTACATTTTGATTAATTAACCTTGTTATCTCATCAAATTATGTTTATATTATCACTACTTAGTATTTATAGTCGGTGAGTTCTGTAATGCCTACCACGCTGGCACCCAACAACCATCCACCTACATACTCGTATATGCATTTGTCTGCTGGCATTCCAAACAGATGTCCCCACTTATGGGATACATTTGTAAATATCTAAGCCTTTAAGTATATGGTGAAGTTGGTATGTACAAATGCCAGTACATTGCAATAACACTCATTGATTGTCACTTTTGGTTAATGGGGATTTTGGGGATGAAACGCGACGCGACGTGTGCCATCATTGTCTTCACCCCCACAGCATTAGGCGTTCAATTAGCGATATAAACACAAAAAAGCTAAGGTCAATTATACATCAATTATAGGAAGGCCTTATCAATCAATTAGAAATTTTATGATATGTTGGTATATCGAATGTGAAAAAATTAGGAAACTTGAATGCATAAGGAAAACTGCGTATTCTATATTAGCTATGTATAAAGAGCTCAATACAACACTTCCTCCCTATGACTAAAACACATATGTAAGAAAATTTCAACTGGCTTCCGCTTTTATGGAACTGGAGTCCAACATATTTGTGCAGAAAAGCCGTAGGGGTCTTTGAGATAGAATATGGTTTGTCTAAACAAAAAATGAGAACCTAAAGTAGAACTCCTTCTGACTGCCAGTGCGGGACACACACACAGCAGATCTTCTATAGTCTCTTCTTCGTGGACGTCTTAACAGCTTCTGCAGAAGTCGTTACTTGAAACCTTCAGCCTTTCAGCATGTTTTCCGATCAAACAGTGACCTGTCATGACGACGGACTCAATGAATGAAACGTTTGTTCTAGCCAATGACAGCAAAGCGGTAGACCTCTTCGAGTCTAGATTAGGCCACTTAATTTTGGAGTGCTCACATTCCCGTCTTTGTGGCCATGTACCTGCAGACCTTTCTTGGGCGAACCAGTTTTGGGGCCCACCATGGCGGTCGCTGTTTGCCCTTTGGCTTGGCAATAGGACATGTTCACACAGAGCCTTCGTGATCCACTTGACTATTATGTCTATGTCCTCCGCATTTTCAACTTCTTTTTCAGGTCTAGAAGGTATAGTCGTGCAGAAAGTGTGTCGAAATTTATACCAAACCGCCTTTCTTCTGTTAAGCCAAGGGACCACATCTGCAGTAATTTCTTCAAGGCTGAAATTAATATGACGGTGAACCGAGAACCAACCAACAAACACATCCTAGCCGAATATCCTTTCGCTTATATCCTTCGAAACAAAGGTAACTTTCTGCCTGCTCCACGTAATAAAAGGTTGTATTCCCTTTATTACAAATCGCCAGATTGCAATTTATAATATATTTGTTAGTCTCATCTTCTGAGTCTGCCAGGAGTTCATCCTCACAAGATTCGTTCGCTCTTGTTATGATCGCATCCTTGCCCATCTGGGGATAGGTGAGAAATCAGTGGATCCGCTCTTCTTTAGGACACTTGTGAGGTGGACGATTCCTCTTAAGATGCTTCACTAGCTGCAGCTGTCGAAGTACTTTTTGAGATCCGTGCTTCCCCGCTGGCGCACACATTGAGCCTAATACAACCGGATGACCCACCCACACAGGGCTTGTTGGGTCCCTTTCGACGCCTTCCTCACCTGTTTTGATCGTGGCAGGGGGAATTCCAGTCTCCTGCAATCTGCCAGACTTTAGAGATGTGTTCGATAGTTCCTCAGGCAAGTGTTCAGCAACAACTGCTGAGTCTTCTTCTGATTCCCCAACCCAACCGCTTCTATATACCTTCCGCTTCAACTTGTTGAATCCATAGGATACAACATAGGATACAAAACAGCCGAAGTTTAGTATGAATTGGCCCGAAGGGCAACGAATGAAAGATGGTCACAAAGAAGGGGCTGTGAGCATTCCAAAACTATGTGGCCCAATCTAGACTTGAAGAGGTCTACCGATTTGCTGTTATTGGCTAGAAAAGACGTCTCAGTCATTGTGTCCGTCATGACAGGTCACTGCCTAATCGGAAAACATGCTGACAGGCTGAAGGTTGTGAGCTACGACTTTTTTAGAAGTTGTGGGGACATCGAAGAGAAGAACACTATAGAACACCTTCTGTGTGTGTGTCCCGCACTAGCAGTTTGAAGGTTTAGGTTCTCATTTCTTTGAGAACCTGTCTGATTTAGCAGATGTGAACATTCGCAAGTTATTGGGCTTTTTAAAGCAATCTGAATGGTTCAACGGTGGGAACTAGAAGGCATCTTCCTTCTTCTGTTCCTGTGGTATCACAATGGACGAAAACGTCTTAGTGAGTCTGATGGCAGATTGCCTCTAAAATAGTGGTATAGTACTTTTTATCAAAAACGGCTCAGCTAGGGGTACACCACACTGCCTGGAACATCGGATATTGTATCAAGCATAACACAGTGTCCGTAGCCGCTACCTGACCAAACAGAAAGTTACCTTAGCGTCACGACAGTGGTCGCAGCAATTTGTCTAGCTACAATATCCAGAGGCTTTAGATGTATTGAGCATTAAATTCAATGCATCAGATGGTGTCGTCCTCAGTGCGGTTCTGTTGCACAAACAAGCCATGGATCCGGTAAAGTATTGAGCAGTAGGTTTAATTTGGAAGCGCCGTCCACCAGACTACAACACCATATAGCATTAAAGGTCTGACAACTGCAGTGTATACCCAATGCTTGACGCGCGGTCTTAACCCCCAATTTTTGCCAGGTGCCACTGTAGGCACCTAGACTAGTGAAAGCAATTGCCAAAAAAAATGAAAAAATATGATCAATTAAGAAATTTGTAAATTTAGTTAAAAAATGTGATAAAATCGGACCTAAAAAAGGATTTGTACTATTGATAAAGCTCCCATATCAAACGATATCCCGATTTGACTTCTTGAGACCCTGGATGCCGCAACTTTTGTCCGATTTGGCTAAAGTTTTGCAAATTGGGTTCTGTTGTGACTTCCAAAAACTGTGCCTAGTACAGTCCAAATCGGTCTATAACCTAACATAGCTCCCATATAAACCGATATCCCGATTTGACAACTGTGCCAAGTACGGTCCGAACCGGTCCATAACCTGATATAGCTCTCATATAAACCGATCTCCCGATTTGACTTCTTGAGCCTTACAAGCCGCAATTTCTATCCGATTTGGCTGATATTTTGTATGTGGTGTTTCGTTATGACATCCAACAACTGTGTCAAGTACAGTTCGAATCAGTCTATTACCTGATATAGCTCCCATATAAACCGATCTCCCCATTTGGCGCCCGATCTTCCAATCTCCGATTTGACTGAAGTTGAGCATTTAGTGTTTTGTTATGACTTTCAACAACTGTGCCAAGTACAGTTCAAATCGGTATATAACCTGGTATAGCTCCCAAATAAACCGATCTCCCGATTTGACTTCTTGAGCTCTTACAAGCCGCAGTTTTTGTATGATTTGGACAAATGCCGAAATTTGGCGGGCGGTGTTCTGTTACGACTTCCAATAACTGTACTAAGTACGGCCCAAATCAGTCTATAATCTGATAGAGCTCTCATATAAACCGGTCTCTCGATTATTATTGTTAGGTTCCTAGAAGCTTCAATTTTGCTAGTTTTTTTTTTGCTTGAAGAGAGAATACATATGAGAGAGTTTGCCAGAGAAGAGAGCAAAAAAGGGCCAAACACTTAATATGTAGGGAAAATTGAGAAAATTATTTTAGATTTTAGAAACACTTAGAACTTAGACTTACAAGTCTAAGTTCTAAGTTCGGTGTAAAGTCATTTTGTCATTCCGTTTGCAACACATCGAAATATCCATTTTCGACCCTATCAAGTATATATGTGGACACTTTTCTTCTTCTTTTAAATCCCTTTATTTTATTTATATTTAGTTAAAGTTTAAGAGTAAAGTACAATAAAATGTTTGATATCAATAGAAAAGTAAAACAGTAATCAATGTAAACTAATGGAATGGCGTTCGGTTTTAACTCGCGTCTTTACGTCGTCACGGCTGCGGATAGACTGACTTCTGTGTGCTTCGCTTACTCGTCTTTGTGTTTACCAAAGCCAAACACACATACATTCAAATTTTTCCCACAATTCGGCCATCCTGCGGGGAATTCGTCTCGAATTCTTCATCTTCGCCCTCAAAATCGCACCACCTCTTCATGTATTCTGCACAAGTTGTAGTTTTCATCGGTCCCTCACCAGAACCACGTTTGGAAACATCGTAGGTATCATTTGGCTTTACCCTCATCACTTCGTAGGGTCCCAAATATTTCGGTTTCAGCTTAAGGCCTGGACCAAATTGCGTGCGCTTTATAGCAATTAAGTCACCCTTTTGGTATTTAGTGGCCTTACGTCGTCGTAGATTGTAATACAATCTGTTTTCCTGTTGGACTTTTAAAATTTGCTCTTTCGCAGCTTGTCTGTAAAAGTTTCTTTCTTCAACGAAATTCGAATTCAGCTCATCCTCAATCATCTTCAGAATTTCAGATTGTTCGGGAGTCCTCATCTTTACTCCAAACATTAGTTCAAAAGGTGTAGTGCTAATACTTCTGGAAATTGTCGAATTTATGACTTGCTGTACTTTTGCAACGTGTCGATACCACTTTGCAGGGTCATCCATACTCAACTTTGACAAAACGGCTATAATCGTCGAGTTCAATCTCTCAATTTGCCCGTTGGCTCGTGGCAAGCCCGTCGTTATCAGGAAAT
This sequence comes from Stomoxys calcitrans, assembly GCF_963082655.1. Taxonomy (NCBI): domain Eukaryota; kingdom Metazoa; phylum Arthropoda; class Insecta; order Diptera; family Muscidae; genus Stomoxys; species Stomoxys calcitrans. The sequence continues at coordinate 185,028,204 of NC_081552.1, read as the reverse complement.
GTCTGATGTTCTCCGTCTCACAATACAGTTTGAAGTCCTCTGAGGTAAAAGCAGTTCCTCTGTCCGAAATTATTTGATGGGGATTTCCAAATAGAACACTTTGCGACTTCAGCTTAGATAAAACTTCGTTCGTCGATGTTGTCTTTGTTGGGTACAACCAACAGAACTTTGTGAAGGCGTCTATCACGGCAAAAATATGTTTATACTGTTTGCTAGTTGATTCCAATGGTCCTAGATGATCAATGTGGTAGGTATGCAATGGTTGAAACTCTTTCGGTAATGGGTGGAGTTCGCCCTCCTGTTTTCCTTTTTTCCGGTTAGCCATTATGCATGGAATACAATTCTGCAAATGATATTTGACCTTCTCTTCTAATTTGGGTATATAATACTCCCTTCTTATAATCTCTTTGACTTTGTCTTTGGCAAAATGCCCTTTCTCATGAACAGCTCGTATTACTTCCCTCTGCATTCCCTTAGGAATCACCATTACCTCATAGTCATCAACATACCTGCACAAAATATTTCCTTTCATGAAATAGTTATCATGAACGTCTTTTTCTTGAAGAATGCTTATAATTGCCAATAACTCATCGTCTTGTTGTTGAGCTTTCTCCAATCTGGTTAGTAAACTATCCTCCACTATCGTCATTATTGGAAATCGGCTTAATGAATCGACATGTTTCATCCTTACACCAGGTCTATGCTCCACTTCATAGTCGAATTCTTGCAGTAGTAACACCCATCTGGCAACTCGTGTACATAAATCTTTTTTCTCCATCGTCTTGGTGAATGCATTGCAGTCGGATACTATTTTAAAATGAATTCCAAGTAAGTATACTCTGAACTTCCTCAGTGCCTCCACAACTGCGAGTATCTCTAACTCGTAACTGGAATATTTTCTTTCGGCGTCCGTCGTCTTCCTGCTCATGTAGTATACTGGATGCCAACCGTCGTCATCTGGAGATCGTTGCAATAAGATTGTGCCATACCCGTCCATCGATGCATCCGTATGAACTTCTGTTTCGTATCGTTGATTAAAAATATTTAATACGGGTCCTTCTGACAAAATCTTTTTCAAAGCGTTAAACGTAGCAATCTGTTCGTGACCCATCTCGAATAATCTTCCTGCCTTCGTTAAGTCGCTCAAAGGTTTAGCCAATATTGAAAAATCTGGAATGAATTTCCTAAAATAACTAGCAAGCCCTAGGAAACTCTGTAACCCTTTAACGTCTTTCGGCATTGGGAATTTCAATATAGCGGCGACCTTGCTGTTCGATGGAAATATCTGCTTATTCTCGATTACGTGGCCAAGAAATTCCACGCGTCTGACTAAAAATTGGCTTTTCTTCAAGTTTAGGTCAAGTCCATAATCCTTGCAAACTTGTATTACCTCCTTCAGATTTCGCAGGGCCTCGTCTTCGTCTTTTGATGGAATAATAACGTCGTCGACGTAAGGAAGTGCAACACCTCTTCGTGTCAAATCACGAAAAATTGTGTTAATAAACCTCTGGAACACAGCAGGTGAGTTTGACAAACCAAATGGCACCTTACAAAACTGGTATTGCCCGTTGTGAGTAACAAATGAGGTGTACTTACGGCTTGCTTCGGCTACACTCACGTGGAAGAATCCGTTCTTTATGTCAATTGTGCTGAACACCGTAGCCTCTTGCAGTCGGTCTAGCTGATCTTCGATGAGTGGTAGGGGGTATCGGTCTTTAACTATGATCTTATTCATGCGTCTAAAATCAACGCATAGTCTATACGAACCATCCTTCTTCCTAACCATCACCACTGGACTGCTATATTCAGACACAGATTCCTCAATGATGCCATCAGTCAACCACTTGTCCACTTGCTCATCCACTGCTTCCCTTTCAATCATTGGTAATCTACGAGGTCTGGAAAATATGTTAGTGTCTTCGCTCAGGATGATATTCATTTCGACATTCGTAGTTTTGTTCTTCTCAGGTCTGTAATTATCAATGAGCTTCATAACTTCGCGTTTTGCACCATCACTTGCCATTAAATTCACGTCTACTTGACTCTCTGGCTCGTCAGCTGTTCTTATGAGCATAATGTTGTGCTGCTGGGAGGTAACGTCGTCTTTGATCTTTTCGAACTTTAAACTATTCGCCGTAATTTCAACACGAACATCGGAGCAGAAATCCTTTCCTAGCACCACGTCGATATCCATAGAATTTGCTGGAACTACGTGGAATGTCAATTGGTAGTCCTCCTCGTCGATTTCAACTTGATGCGTGAAGTTTCCCAGCGGCTTTATTCGGTTGTTGAGAGTCCTTTCACCAAATCCAACCAAATAAAAATCAGATTTCTTAAGAGTTGGTCTTCTTAGATCATTGTAAACTTTATCGCTGACAACATTATACCTGCTGCCTGTATCGAAGATCGCCATGTATTGTAAATCAGAAAATTTAACAACTTTCTTCATTATGTCATCAGGAACTAAACGTCGCATATTGGCTCTTTCATTTTTGCGCGGACATTGTTTTGATATGTGGCCAAACTCATTACATCCAAAACACTTGGTCCCTTTATCTTTATCGCTGCAATTTCGGGACGTGTGCCCTTTTTCGCCACAGTTGTAACACAACTCCTTTCTCTCGGCCTTGTTTGTTGTCTTATCCGGTTGTTTCGTCTTATCAGGTTGTTTCGTCTTGTCAGGTTGTTTTTGGTTAAAATTAAACCTTGGTTTAATCTTTTCCTGCATCGTCTCGTAGCATCTTAATTTCTCCTTAAACTCTTTAAGATTTCTGGCACCATACAGCATCGCCTTATTTGTTGCTAAATCATTTATGCCGTCGATTACGTATTGTATCAAAGCGTCGTCTTCTATGTTGCCTCGAGAAGCTAGCTCTTTCATCTTTAAAAGATATTCCAGGTAATTTTCGCCTTTTTGGATTCGTCGTTCGGACAATTGTTTATGAAGCTGTGCGCTGTTTGTCGTCGACTGGAATTCTTCTACCAATTTGCTTTTAAGGGTACTCCAAGATGTTATACCACGTTCGCTTGATATAAACAATTTCGCAAGCCCTTTCAATGAGCGTTTAGCAAACACAAATTTCTGGAGGTCATTCCATCCCATAACAAAAGCAGTTTCGTCGAATTCATCCAACCATGCGCCAATGGGTAAGTCATCAGTTCCATCAAAAGGTCGAATGGAGTCTTCAATATCTCGGAAATTTAAAGTAAATCTGGGAACGTCATTGTATTGATGCGTCTGACACGATGAAACCTCTCTATTTACACCACTAGGCAGTTCGCAATTCATTGTTTGCTGTACGTGAACACTTTCAGCTTTGAGACACTGTTCGCGAACCAAATCGCCTGCAAGCAACAGCTTGTCATTATGTGAACCACCACCAATTGATTCTCTAACACTTGCTTGGCTATCTGCTCTCATTATTGTGCGGTCGTCTTCGTTGCTTTCGCCGTCGTCGTCGTCGCCTTCATCATCGTCTTCGTCGTCATCAACAGCAGCAGCTAACATTGCACCCTTTCGCAGATTATTAAAGATGTGTAAACACAAATCACCATCGATGTAGTCGATACCCAAAGCGTTACATATCGACACCAGGTCAGCTTGACACAAATTTGCCTTTATGTACGTTGCTTTGTTTGCATACATTTCGCTGTCTACATCGTAGTCGAAGCCGTCGAACAAGCGTAGTCGTTTTCGGTTGTCACGATCTCCTTCTCTTCCAAAAATGAATTTATGCATCGCAACCACCACCGTACGCTTGGCAGTTCTTAAACGATTGTCAACCGCCGTAAAATCCCCTAAACATGCCATGGTTCTCTTTTATTTATTATGAGTATTCTTTCTACACAAGTGTGTGTGTGCGTCTTTGTTATAGTTTTATTTTCTTATATTCACAAGAACTGTCCGCTGCACACAAACACATAAACGTGCACTCAATTCAAATCAGATATTGTATCAAATGTCTAAGGTGTCTTGACAATGTCTTACACACAATCACACTCTTCTCCTCAACTTGCCTCTACACACACAACGTTGGGATGTCGGCGTTCTCATATACACTTCTGAAAATTAACCGTCGTTTTGTGTATGGTTGCGAGAGTCCGTCTCTCTCTCACTAACACATACACTCGTCGTCTGTTGTTATTTAAACCACCTCCGTATTTTCAAATTCAACCGTCGTTTTGCGTGATTGTGTGAGAGTGTGTGCGTTGCAGAATTAAAGAAGTTGTACACCTGTGATTCCGTGCTTGGACATTCGTGGATAGAAACTATTCTGCTTTTTTCTTCTCTTTTGATGTGCTTGATGCAGACAATAAATATACTTCCTCGTCGAGTCTTTTCCTTTCTTTTTTAACCGTTCAGGCTGATTGTCGCCTTTCCACATTAACCATTGAATTACTCCGTCCGTCTCGACCGAGTCGCGTCGCGAGGTTTCTTCTTTCACTGCGGCTTTTATTGGCCGATCGTCGTTTTAGTTCACTGAGTCGACTCTATCCCGGTTGAGCCCCCAATTTGTGGACACTTTTCTTCTTCTTTTAAATCCCTTTATTTTATTTATATTTAGTTAAAGTTTAAGAGTGATATCAATAGAAAAGTAAAACAGTAATCAATGTAAACTAATGGAATGGCGTTCGGTTTTAACTCGCGTCTTTACGTCGTCACGGCTGCGGATAGACTGACTTCTGTGTGCTTCGCTTACTCGTCTTTGTGTTTACCAAAGCCAAACACACATACATTCAAATTTTTCCCACATATATATTCTTGATCGTATATATTCTTAAATCGTCGCCGGCGATTTAAGTTCTTAGGCCCATAAAAGCCACATTTATTTTTTGATGAAATTTGGGACAGTGAGTTGTGTAGGGCCACTCGACATCCTTCTTTAATTTGGCTCCGATCGATCCGGATTTAGATACAGCTGCCATATAGACCGATCTCACGATTTAAAGTTTTGGGCCCATATAAGGCGCAGAAAGTATGCATTTTTCACCTTATTATGGCGAAAGGTGGTTTACATATATACCCGAGATGGTGGGTATCCAAAGTTCGGCCCGGCGAACTTAACGCCTTTTTACTTTTTTTTAGATTTTTTTTGGAAGAGATGATTTTTTAGTTGGTGGAATATTACTGTAAAGAAGCTACCTGTTCCATCCATTGGTATACATTTTGAAATGTGGCTGAGCTCGCTCACATTCATTGTTATAGCATTGGCATGGCCTTTTGAAGCTAAATCTAAAGAAAAAAGACTGTGGAAGTATACATTCAGTGGTGATTATAAACATCCACTGAGACACACACCTTTACATTTGTATTTTATTTTTTTCCTCTAACATTAAGCAGCAGTCATTTTCAGCAAGCAACAGACTTTTCAGCAGTAAGTCTGCTGCTCTGTAATTTCAGAACTACTGCAAAATAAACTACTAATATTCAGCAGACGGTATTTGCTACTTTCAACAAACCCAACCTTACTGTATCTGCGTGTTTTTTCAACCAGACAATGACATGTCATATCGGAAGCGATGAGTGAAACTTATCCAACTAGCCAACAAAACGGGTAGACTTCTTAAAATTTATATTGACAACACAATTACTGCCCCTCACTTGTAACCATCTGTCATTCGTTGCCATTCTTGCTTTATTTCGAAAAATTTACTTTCATGTCTCTAGTGGTGTATCCAGTTTCCCCGGAATCGTTGAGGTTTTTCCTAATCTTTCAAGCTTGTCTGCTCTACATTTCTCAGTAGAGGTGAATTCTAAACTGTTCAGCCGACGCGTTGAGAGATATGCGACAGTCAAGTGTTGCTTTTGAATTCAGAAATACGTTCTACGGAGAACATACCGATGCCAACCATCGTTAATAGCCAATGGGAAAACTAATAGGGCCGGCGTAAATCAGGCCAGATAACAGCGCTTCAAGGCCTTCTAATAGAAGGCCATAAAGCGAAACTTCCAAGAGGACTAAAAGTTTGGCAAGGGATGCTTCTACCGTCTTTATGTATTCCTTCTGCAGTACCCCATAAAATAGATGCGACACATGTGAGGGTCTATTGAACTTCTGATGTTTTTAAGCAGTAACTCTGTCTTTCTAAACGCCATCTATTAACCGTGAAAGGCAAGTGCTAACATGTCAATGTCACTCATTGTAAAAAAGTTAAAGACATGGAATTCGGAGACCAGGTCTCAAGGATGCAAAGCAAGAAAATATATCAGGCCTTGAAGTCGTCGCCTTTACCCGCTGGGTACATAATATTTTAACCATTCCACTACAGGCCATATTTTAAGGGTCTCTGCTTGATACTCAATACAGCGATTGGAAACCCTTCTCTATATAACCAGTTCCAGTATTTCAGGCGACATGTTCGCCAAGTCTAAATTTCGACTTGGCATTTGCAAATGTAAATTTGGTAATGAACAGGGGGCAAACTTTTCAATAGTCTTTTTTTTATAGTTCATAGTGGAGAAGTTTTTAGAAAGCTTTTTTGCATGGCTAATACTTTATAAATGTCACCAACATTAGGTGGAGATATTCATTGCCGAAAAATTGTCTGATTAATCTCGCCGCCATTAGAACCCAAGCGTTGAGTGTCCGAAGTACCACCCTCTATCCGCAGGATATCTATGACCCAATCCTCCATTTACCCATGATTACTGGGTAAAAACAACTTCAAATCCTGCTGCCAGTAGGATAACCTTAACAACCGCTGAAGTGGTGGTTTATCTCTAAAAACCGGACAATGGTCAGGGCTCAAATTCTCTACCCTCATTGTGGTGGATTTTGATCATTTGCCACAGTGCGCTATTTCAAGAATTATACTATTATAGTAAGTTTATTGCACAAAGACGTGTAGCATCGTATTTGACTTCAAATTCGCCAAAATGTCTTCTAATATGCACTTATTATCACTTAAACATACTGTATCTCCCTCATACTTGCCTTGTCTCCAACTTCAAGACATTGTTAGCTATGAAGAATTCGCCTTACCATTTATTGTGCCCCAAGGCAAGTTTTTGAAGTGGCTTAATGATGCTGCCAGCTTTGTAAGTTGTCATCAACAGACCTTCATACACATTTACAAATATAAATAAACACATATACAGACACATACTCTTACATTTTTATTCCCCAATGCTATGATCCCTCAATTTAATATTATAATTGCAACAATTATCATGCTCATGCCACAAACCATGAAAAAGCAAAAAGAAAAAATTAAAAAAAAAAAGAAAATTGGAAAAAAGACAAGAAAACTTCACCAACACAAAGACAATTAAATACAAATGCTGCCGGCAGCAAGGATATGGAAAAGACAGCTGCATGGATATCTTAAGACTCCGCCCAGCAAGAGCTAGACACACCTTTTGCTGCTCATGTAAGACTCTCTTTCTCACATATTCTCCCTTTAATTCAGAGGTGGTGGGTTATTTTTTGCCCTAAGCCTTAAAACTCAACGCATGCGCTTACAACTTTTCATGTCAAAGGAAACAAAAACCCAAAAACTGTATTAAAAAACAAACAAACCAACTTTTAACTTTCTTTTTCTTCCTGGTGGCACTCATTTTCAGTTTTTGTGGCCATTTGGCAGCCTTAGAGCACGGAGAGTTACATATAACGGCAGCCACAGCAAATTGACAATGCCATCTCATCGCTGAGGCTAAATGCAAAAAAAAACTCACAAAACACAAACCAAGCGCGACCAGCGCAATGTCTGCCACTTCCGTTTGAGGCCATTATGAGCTGTTTTCAACTATTACCGTTATTTAATGGTGGCAATGATGCCACTGTTGTCATTAAGAGCCAAATCGAAGTATATGAAATGACTGCAACACCTACAGAGGGCTATGAGAAGAGAGCGTGTGAGTGAAAGAGAGAGAGGGGGAAGCTAAAGCAGTTCAAGTTTTTTTGTTTATACTCCCCACTTAATGTTGAAATTGCTTTTGGTGATGCTGTTGTTGTTCTTGTTTTTGTTGGCCCCAGCTCGTTAAGCCATAACTGATGACACAGATGATGATAATGACGTGACTTTGCCCATGATGGCACTCGATGAATGATGATAACGATGGCGTGCTTGCAGTAATCCAATGATGGCGCTTCTACGGATGACGTCTTTCGCAGCATCCGTCGCCTGGTATATCATCGTCGTTGATTATTTTCTTGTTTTTGTTTTTTCTTTCTGGCGTATATTAATGGTGAAAGTTTTTATCTCTTATGCTTGTTTTTTCTCAACTTTTTTTGCTGCTTTGTTTATATCCACAATTATGGGAAGATTAGCAGCGAAATCAATTAAATGGCAAATGAATTAAAGTAAGACTTATAAAAAATTTAATTGTAAGCCAATACCTATATCAGAAATTGTGTAACAATTTAACTTTATGGGTACCTGTAATCATTTGTTCTTGCGCTTCTTTAAATTGGTCACAAAAAACTTTGTTTTTTGTTATTGGATTTAAGTCCAGCTTGCGAGGCACTGCTGCCAGCGGCACAGTCTGACGGAACCCTAGTATTGTCGTCGGAAGGATCATGTTACACGGATTGATCAAAGCTAGGCGACAAAGTGGGCCTGGGGTCTACATTGAGAATGCAAGGACTAAGATCTGCTTTAGACTGCCTGACCATAATAGAGTCCTGTAGGCGGATAACCGGGCGATCACGGAATGCGTGAGGTGGTGTGTTGCTAACGCGAGGACTTCGATTGTGAAAATCTTTACGGACAATAAAATTGCTTTAAGGGCAACAACAACGAGGAGGGTAAGGCCACGAACAGTCTTGCAGTGTAAGAAGGAGATTAACGCCTTGTCTGAAGATGGCATAATCCGCATCGTTTGGGTGCCGGGCCATAACGGAGTAAGAGGGAATGAAAGGGCAGACGATGTGGCAGCGAAGGCAAAAGAACTTTACTTTACTTTAATTGGCTATGACAGAATATTTCTTCCACTAGCCGAACGTAGAATAGCGTTCCAAGCGCCTCGAACTTCTGCGCTCATTCTAAAATCTCTCACACCAAGTTTCGAGGTGTCTCTCACCACTTTATCTTTCCATCGGGTTTTTGGTCTTCCCGGTTTGCGTGTACCACCGTTTTTGCCTTCAAAAGACTTCTTTGCTGGAGCTTCTTCATCCATTCTGACAACATGACCTAGCCAACGCAGCCGTTGTATTTTGATGCGTGTAACTATGCTATCGTCGTCATACAGCTCGTGGTTCATACGTCGCCTATATTCTCCGTTAAGGCAAACTGGTCTATATATTTTACGAAGAATCTTTCTCTCAAATACTCCAAGCACTGCCGCAACTGCTTTCACAAGTACCCATGCTTCAGAATCATATAACAGCACGGGTAGTATCAGTGTCTTGTAAAGTGTAGTCTTCTTCCGTCGAGAGGTGACCTTTTTTCTAAACTGCTTACTTAGTCCAAAGTAGCATCTGTTTGCCAGTATTATTCTTCGCTTTATCTCAACACTGGTGTCATTCTTTTACGGCGGTGCCGAGGTAGATAAAGTTACTGACTATCTCAAAGTTGTGGTTCCCAACTTTCTCCATGTTCTTTATCTGCTCGGTTGTACAAGGCTTTTTGGGAGTGGAAAGCATCCATTTCGTCTTATCTCCATTTTCCATTTCCAATGGAAAAAAATGGAGAAAATGAAGGCAAAAGAACTGCCACCGATAAACTTGGTTAACCCGAAGCCTTTCGGGTCGACGCAGTCCGATTTAAGGGCGTGGGCGATGAACGGGCTTGTAACACTGTGGAACAGCGAAACAGTCAGTAGGACGGCGAAAATCCTATGGGGTGATCCGGATCGTGAGAGGTCGAGGCTATTTGCTGAATGGATATAAGAAGGAGGTCAGCAAATCTTTTGGAGTCATAACGCGACACATAGGACTACGTGATCATTTATGCAATAACGGTGCGGTAAGTGATAGGATGTGTAGGGCATGTGGGGAAGATGTCATTGTCATTGCCCAAATTTCGCGGCTAACAGACACTGTCACTTAGGTGGGGACACAATACCAGACATGAACCAACTTAGAGAAGTGGAATGGAAAACAATTAAGGATTTTGTAAGTAGCATGAAATTCTTAACTTAAAATTTTCTTTTTCGAGGTTATTTTTTAGTTTTGAGAGCGCTCGACAAGCCTCCACCATGGATCGCATGTCTCAAAGTGTTTATGCTTTTGGAGCTATAACAAGTTATGAACCTATTGGGGCCATACTTGGTTTGGCTGTTGCAGACCAAGGTGGGATTCAATGTGCAAACCTTCATCCAAATCTGATAAGAATTTTGCCCTATGGTGGCTCAAGAAATAAAACTGTTTATATGGAAGCTATGTCAGGTTATGGAACGCTTCAGGCCATATTTAACACCAATATTAAAGGCCAATCGATGTGCAAACTCTCGGCGAAATCGGATAAGAACTGCTCGTGGCTCAAGAATTACAATCGGGAGATCGGTTTATATTGGAGTTATATCGGGTTGTGAACCGATTTGGGCCATACTCGGCGCAGTTGTTAATGGGCAAACCAAAACATTTCAAAATTTCAGCAAAATTCCATGCGCTCTCTAGAAGTCAAGTTCTAGGAACGAATTATATGGGAGCTATATCAGGTTATATACCGATTTAAGCAATACTTGGCACAGTTGTTAGAAGTTAGAATAAAAAAACTTCATGTAAAATTTCAGATAAATCGGTTAATAATTGTGTCATCTAGCGGCTCAAGAAATCAAGTTCCGAAACCGGTTTATATGTGAGCTATATCAGATCGGTTTATATGGGAACTATATTCAAATCTGACCCGATATGGCCCATTTGCAATCCCCAACGAATATTGGTGTATATTAAGTATCTGCGCAAAGTATCAAGCGGCTAGCTTTACGCGTTCGACCGCTATCGTGATTTCGACAGACGGACGGAGGGACATGGTTAGATCGAATCGAATGTCGATAGGATCCATAATCAATATGCTTTATAGGGTCGCAGATCAATATTTCGAGGTGTTACAATCGAAATGACTAAATTAGTATGGGGGTATACTAATCTAATCATTCCGTTTGTAACACCTCAAGATATTAATCAGCGACTTCATAGAGTATATATATTTTGAATCCTATCGACATTCTGATTCGATCTAGCCATGTCCGTCCGTCCGCCTGTCGAAATCACAATAGCGGTCGAACGCGTAAAGCTACCCGCTTGAAATTTTGAGCAGATACTCAATTTTCATCCGATTTGGCTGTCATTTCGCACAAAGCAATCTGCTATGACCTTCAACATCTGTGTCAAGTACGGTTTAAATCGGTCTATAACCTGCTATAGCTCCCATATAAACCTATTTCTCGATTTGACTTCTTGAGCCCCTGGAAGCCGAACTTTTCATTCAATTTGGCTGAAATTTTGCACATAGTGTTCTGTTATGACTTCCAACAACTGCGCCGAGTACGGTCCAAATCGGTCTATAACCTGATATAGCTCCCAAATACCGGTCTCTCGATTATCCTTGTTCGGTTCCTAGAAGCTTTAATTTTGCTTGTTAGACAGAAGTTTGGTACGTAGAAAAAATTTTGGCATACAAATTAATTTAGTTTGAACAAAATTTTAGCAGAAACCATGGTGGTGGGTTCCCAAGATTCGGCCCTGCCGAAATTAGCACGCTTTAACTTGTTTATCTACCCCCTTTATTTCGCCACAACAATCATTTAAGCCAAATTTCGAAGTTCTAGCTCTAGTTGAGCTATTTCGTACCTTTTTTGGTGCTTTTTCTCCCTTAAGGTCCAAAAACTCTATTGCAATTTTAGTTTAGATATGGTACTAAACGTACCGTATTCCCACATCCGGTACTATTTTGTGAAATTTTTGTCACCACATCTTATTTTGTCATAATTCTCGCCTCATCCGGGTAAAAAGTCGCCATTTCGTAATTTTTAGTACCTAAGCGCATGAATATCAGAAAACCCCCTGTTATCGCGCATGTACGGCTCAAGACCCACATTCGTGCCAAATTTTATGACTCTAGCTTTAGCCGTTTGGGCTGGGCGTTGATCATTCAATCATGCGTCTCTTTTATATATAGAGAAAAAATTTCTTCAAAATCGGACAATGCCATCGAGGGTCAGACATTATGGGCTAAAATTTTGTCTTTCGAGGGCCCCCCTGGCTACGTCCTTGGATAGGGGCATACTTATTTTGTCATTCTGTTTGTAAAACCTCGAAATATGCGTTTAAGAATCCATTAAGTATATATATTCTTTATCGTCATGACGTTTTAAATCGATCTTGCCATGTCCGTCTGTCTGTCAAAACCTCGCTAACATCGACATCTTATTAGTGTGGGTCAGTTGGGATTGTAATTGGGCTAAATCGGTCCATGTTTTTATATAGCTGCCATATAAACCGATCTTGGGTCTTGACTTCTTGAGCCTCTACTGGGTGCAAGTATTATCCAATTTGAGTGAAATTTCGCACGTGATGTTTTGGTATGACTTCCAGCAACTGTGCCAAGTATGGTCTAAATCAGTCCATATCCTGATATAGGCGCCATATATACCGATCTCCCGATTAGACTTCTTGGGCTGCTAGAGGGCGCTATTTTTATCCAATTTGATTGAAATTTTGCATATGTCGTTTTGATATGACTTCCAACAGCTGTGACAAGTATGGTCTAAATCGGTTGATAATCTTATATAGCTGCCTTATAGACTGATCTACCAATTTAACAATCTGTGCCACTGGAGGGTGTTATTTTTACTCGATTTGCCTGAAATTTTGGAGGTGATATTTTTCTATGACTTCTAACGTGAATGAATAGTATGGTCCATTACGCCAATAACTTGATGTACCTCATATATATATTGAAAATGTCATTCAAAGAACTTGACAAATGCGATCCATGGTGGAGGGTATAAAGGATTCGGCCCGGCCGAACTTAGCATGCTTTTACTTGTTTATTATAATTTGATTTCTTTGCTACAATATTTGTATTAAACATTTTATTTCTAGAGGAGATTGCTTCATTATCATAAATTTTAACAAAAATATGATCAATAATTTTTTATTTAAAATTTTATTAAGAAAGATTCTTTTTTTTTAATTTTTCAATTTTATCTTGTTGCAACCCATGTAGTGTTTGATTCACTACTGGCCTTCTGCATGAATCGCATAAAATATCATCAAATATTCTAAGCACTAGCCAATTAGTTTACACCTCACCTTATTACAAACTCAACTTTTTCCCCTAAGAGTATGGCATCAATTGGATTAGCCCTTTACTCTCACACTACACACTCTAAATACAGCCTTCTAGCATATGTATGCGTGGAGAGTCACAACAAGCATACAAGACACCCACTGAATTGACCACCTCTATGAACATATGACATACTCGTACACACATATTTCCCACGAAATCGTTGAATGAGATTGAGGGCAAATAGATAGTTGTATCAAATTTTATTTTTAGTCTCTTTTTGTTTTTGCATTGGTTTGGATCACAGCTACGTTAATACACCACCCACTGAATGTGGGCGCCATTGTGTCCGTTTGCTTGTTGCGTTGAGTTACGTTTCGCTAACATGGGGATGTAGCTCAGATGGTAGAGCGCTCGCTTAGCATGTGAGAGGTACGGGGATCGATGCCCCGCATCTCCAATATGGATTTGTTATACATTTTGTTTTATTTTTTGTTTTAGTTTTTCCTGTATTAGATTTGATTTTTATATTTTGTGTTGATTGATACTGGTATACGAATATTTTGAAGCGCCATTCAAGTGTTGTGTAGATGTTGATAAATTGATGGTCATACCTTGTTTCATGGGAAACGGAAATTGAGTTTATTATTTATGAATTTATTTATTGTGTTAATTAGGATGTAATGTTTTATTTTATATTGAAATTAGATTTTGTAGCTCAATAAGGTTGTAATTTTAATAAAATTTTTTTTAATAATAATTTTAATAATTGTGTGTAGAAAAATTTTCTATAGGTATAAAATTTTGATAAAATTTTCTATAGGTATAACATTTTGACAAAATTTTCTTTAAGAATAAAATTTTGAAAAAAATTTTCTATAGAAAAAAAAATTTGACAAAATTTTCTATGGAAATAAAATTTTGACAAAATTTTCTATAGAAATAAAATTTTGACAAAATTTCCTATAGAAATAAAATTTTGACAAAATTTCCTATAGAAATAAAATTTTGACAAAATTTTCTATAGAAATAAAATTTTGACAAAATTTTCTATAGAAATAAAATTTTGACAAAATTTTCTATAGAAATAAAATTTTGACAAAATTTTCTATAGAAATAAAATTTTGACAAAATTTTCTATAGAAATAAAATTTTGACAAAATTTTCTATAGAAATAAAATTTTGACAAAATTTTCTATAGAAATAAAATTTTGACAAAATTTTCTATAGAAATAAAATTTTGACAAAATTTTCTATAGAAATAAAATCTTGACAAAATTTTCTATAGAAATAAAATAGAAATAGAAATAAAAATATCTTTAAACACTGACAAAATTGTTTTTTTTTTCGAACATTTCCAGCTTGACAAAATTTCTATGAAAAAAAAAAGTTGCCAACATTTTCTGTAGAAATAAAATTTTTGTAAGATTTGTTTGTCGAACTGAAACCAATAGGCTTTGATTTTGTTCCTATTTTGAATAGAGAGCAAAAAAACATTATAAAAAAGTTAAAGAATATGTCGTGTGTTGTAATGTATTGGGCAAGCAGGCAAATTGAAAAATAATTGCGCTCGCAAGAGGCTCAGAAAAATAAATTGGGTTATATATCAGTTTATAGAGTGATTTAGATCATACGTGGTGGAGTTGTTGGAAGTCACACCAAAACGACATATGCAAAATTTCAACCAAGTCGGATAACCATTGCGACCTCTAGAGACTCAAGAAGTCTAATCGGTAGATTGGTTTATATGGCAGTTATATCAGGATATAGACTGATTTCAACCATTCATGACATAGTTGTTGGAAATCATAACGAAACTATATATGCAGCAAAATCGGTTAAGTATTGCGCCTTCTAGAAGCTCAAGAAGTCAAGACCCAAGATCAGTTTATATGGCAGCTATATCAGTTTATAGACTGATTGAGATAGCGCAGTTAATGGAAGTCATATCTAAACGATATGTGCAAAATTTCAGCCAAATCGGATAAGGACAATCTGTGTGATGTGAACGGTAGGTCGGTCAGACCGATGGATATGATCCACTATAATGTTAAAAATGATTATCTAACCAATAAACGAAACGCATCCACAAGTAGTGTGGTATCCGTGCCCTGATTTGCCTGAAAATATCTGGCAATTTCTTTTCTTCAAAACCCATTTAATAATCTCCCCTTTTGTGTGTAACACTTGATTGGCTTCGGGTCAAACAAGTTTATTGACGGCAATCCTCTGGCCTTCACAGCTAAATCATCTGCTCTTTAATTTCACCTATCTTCGCTTTGGCCCGGCACCCAAACGATGCGGATGGTGCTATCCTCAGACAAGGCGATAATCTTCTTCTTACACTGCAAGACTGTTCGTGGCCTTACCCTCCTGGTTGTTATTGCCCTGATGACCAGTTTACTGTCCGTAAACCATCTTACGCATTCCGTGATCGCCCGGATTTCCGCCTGCAGGACCGTATTATGGTCAGGCAGCCGAAAACATATCTCAGTCGTTTGGTTCTCAGTTAAGACCCCCAGTCCCGCTCTGTCCACTAGCTTTGATCCGTCTGTGTAGCACGAACTTGCAGATGGCAATACCAGAGTTCCGACATTCCAAGACTGTGCCATTACCCAAGGCGAAAGTTTAATAATTGTCGCTTTCGGAGTTTACCATACGAATTCGACCGAGCTGCTCAACATACTGACTGCTATTTGCTCAGTAAAAAAAAAAAAAACAAGTAAAAGCGTGCTAAGTTTAGCCGGGCCGAATCTTGGGAACCCACCACCATGGATTCTGCTAAAATATAAGAGCTATATTAGGTTATAGACCAATTTGGACCGTACTTGGCACAGTTGTTGAAAGGCGAAACAGAGCACTATGTGAAAAATTTCAGCCAAATCGGACAAAAATTGAGGCTTTCAGGGGATCAAGAAGTCAAATCGGGAGATAGGTTTATATGGAGGCTATTTCAGGTTATAGACCGATTCGGACCGTACTTGCCGCAGTTGTTGGATGTCATAAAAGTCACACACTTTGCGCAAAATGTGAGCCAAATCGGACTAAAATTGCGGCTTTCAGGGGCTCAAGAAGTCAAATCGGCAGATCGGTTTATATGGGAGCTATATTCAACCCTGAACTGATATGGCCCATTTGATATCCCCAACGACTTACATCAATATTAGGTATCTGTGGATAATTTTAAGCGGCTAGATGAACTCAAGCTGTCGAGACGATCAAGAATATATATATACTGGGGTCCTAGACCAATATTTCGAGGTGTTACAAACGGAATGACTAGATTAGTATACCCATTGGTTAAATATTTTAAAATATTGTGTGTAAGAAGGTGTCTATACCAGTGACGAGCACACAAATGCAATTATTTGCAAGCGCATGGGCTTGCTTGGGATTATTTTCTTTTGTACGTACACAGTAATGTGCAATAGAGTGAGTATTTTTGCCCATCACTGGTCTATACGTTGAAATACTCACATCTTCTCTATAGTAGGGGAGACAAGAGAATAATAATTGGTCCAGTAAACGAATAATAGTTTGCAGCTGTCAAAGCACTTTTGGTTAAATAACAAGGCACTTTTGGTTTAACAGCTTTTGGTTTAATAACAAAAGAAAGGCAATTTTTCCATAGGCAAAGCTACTTAAGGGCTTACAATAAACAAAGTGGATTATGTTCAAAAGTGCTACATATATATTGTATGTTTACAAAAATTTCTGTAGAAAATATTATCAACATTTACTTTCTATTGACATTTTGATAATATTTTCTATGGAAATTTCTGTAGACATATAATTTCGTCCTTTTCTGTTTCTTATGTTTCTCCACTTAATGGCTCATACAGATTTTTATACCATTTTGGTCATTTTAACAGCATTCATTGATTTTTTCAAATTGAAATTTTGAAAACAACCCTTTTTGAATTCTAACTTCTATATATTAACAGATATTTATTTTTCCACTGTACCCATTTGCATACATCCCCGCCTTAACCGTAACTCGTCAGATATGCCAAACGTGTACGAATTGATATCCAGTCATGTTTTTTTCTTGTTGACAATCTATTTGCTTTATTTTTTGTTTCATGTTTTTCCAATGTTCAAACAATATTCAAACATTATTCAATTGTTGACTTTTTGTTAGAACTTGGAACGTGAGGGAAATTTCAAAAAATTCAGTTATGGCCAAACCATTTTAAACTGACGACAGATTTTGAAAAATAAACAAGTAAAAGCGTGCTAAGTTCGGCCGGGCCGAATCTTGGGAACCCACCACCATGGAATCTCCGAAGAATTTATATAAAATAAATTTAGTTGAAAGGCAAAAATTTATTATACTCAGTACCATAGAACGGGGGTATACTAACCTATTCCTTCCGATTGTAACACGTCGATATATTTATATGCGATCCCATTAAGTATATATATTCTGGATTTTCTCGACATTCTGATTCGATGTAGCAATGTCCGTCCGTCCGTCTGTCAAAATCCCGATAGAGGTCGAACGCGAAGAGCTAGCTGCTTGAAATTTTGCACAGATACTTTATATCGATGTAGGTGGATGGGCCATATCGGTTCAGATTTAGATATGGCTCCCATATAAACTGATCTCAAGATTTGACTTCTTGGGCCCCTGGAAGCCGCAATTTTTGTTCGATTTAGCTGAAATTTTGCACATAGTGTTCTGTTATGACTTTCAATGCTTGTGTTAAGTACGGTCCGAATAGTTCTATACCCATAAATAGCTCCCATATAAACCGATCTCCGGATTTACCTTCTTGAGCCCCTAGAAACCGCAATTCTATTCCGCTTTGGTTGAATTTTTGCACATAGTGTTCTCTTATGACTTCCAAACACTGTGCGAAGTTCGGTCCAAATCGGTCTATAACCTGATATAGCTCCCATTTAAACCGATCTCCCGATTTGACTTCTTTTGAGTCCTTACAAGCCGCAATTTTTGTCCAAAACTTTTGCCAGTTCTTCAAAAACTAGGATAATCGAGAGACCGGTTTATATGGGAGCTATGTCAGCTTATAGACTGATTTAGACCGTACTTGTCACAGTTGTTGGGAGTCATATCGGAACTCCACATGCAAAATTTAACCCAAATCGGACAAAATTGCGGCTTTTAAGGGCTCAAGAAGTCAAATCGGCAGATCGGTTTATATGGGAGTTATATCAGGTTAAAACCGATTTGGGCCGTACGTGGAACAGTTGTTAGATGTTATAGCAGAACACCACATGTAAAATTTCAGCCAAATCGGACAAAAGTTGTGGTTTACTGGGGCTCAAGGAGTCAAATGGGGAGATTGGTTTATATGGGAGCTATATCAGGTTAAAGGTCGATTTAAACCGTACTAGACACAACTATTGGAAGTCATAACAGAACACCATATGCAAGATTTTAGCCGAAAATGCGGCTTGTAAGAGCTCAAGAAATCAAGTCCGGAGATCGGTTTACATGGGAGCTATATCAGGTTCATGTCCAATTTGGACCGTCCCTAGCACAGAACATCGCATGCAAAATTTCCGCCAAATCCGACAAAAATTGCGGCTTGTAAAAGCTCAAGAAGTCAAATCGGGAGATCGGTTTAGTGGGAGCTATATCAGGTTATAGACCGATTTGGACCGTACTTAACACAGTTGTTGGAAGTCATAACAGTACAAACGGGATAAAAATTGCGGCTTCCAGAGGCTTAAGAAGTCAAATTGGGAGATCGGTTTCTATGGGAGCTATCTCTTAATCTGAGCAGATATGGCCTATTTGCAATCCCCAAAAACCTGCCACCGTAGCGCAGAGGTTAGCATGTCCGCCTATGACGCTGAACGAATCCTGGCGAGACCATCAGAAAAAAATTTGTCAGCGGTGCTTTTCCCCTCCAAATGCTGGCAACATTTGTGAGGTACTATGCCATGTAAAACTTCTCTCCAAAGAGGTGTCGCACTGCGGCACACCGTTCGGACTCGGCTATAAAAAGGAGGTCCCTTATCATTGAGCTTAAACTTGAATCGGACTGCACTCATTGATATGTGAGAAGTTAGCCCCTGTTTTTTAGTGGAATGTTCATGGGCAAAATTAGCAATAACCTGCGGCAATATTAGGTATCTGTGCAAAATTTCAAGCGGCTAGCTCTACGCGTTCGACCGCAATCGTGATTTCAATAGACGGAAGGACGGACATGGCTAGATCGACTCAGAGCGTCGCAACGATCTAGAATATATATACTTTATGGGGTCTTCGACGGATACTTCGAGGTATTGCAAACGGAATGACTAGATTAGTATACCCCATCCTATGGTTGTGGCTATAAAAGGATAGCTACACAGAAAAAAAAAAAACCCAAAATGATATCCAATTAAAAATTTAATTAAGAATTAAATTGCTTTCAATAAAATAATTTATTGATTCAATCATTTTTTAATTGATTGTGAACATTTTTCAATCACAATCGTGATTGAAAAGTTGGTAATTTTCAATAAAAAATTAATTGATTATACTAATTTTTTATTTGGACTTCAAAATTTTTTCAATACAATCGCGATTGAAAAATTTTTAATTAAAAAATTAATTGATGCCATAATTTTTTTTATATCGAATCGTAAGCAGTTTTCAAGTATGGTATTTAGGTAATTTTAAAAAAGGCTTTTTTGTGCCGTACAATATAAAGGGAAAGAGATTTTAAAGGCCCATATGTCCCACATTTGGACAAATCTATAACAATACCATGGCAGCCGGTTCTACGTGCCGGATTAAAACAATGGATTCCTTCATCGGTCAAGGATAAACTTCACAACACACTACTACGACAAAAACAATAAATGTGAAGAACCCACGCTGGAGAGTTTCTTTTTATACCGGTGCCCACGAACCTTTGCTCAAACAACGCACTTCTAACCCATGGTCCAGGAGGGTGTAATATTTAACAGCTATAGAAGTTTTTCAAAAAACAAAACGCATAAAATGCATGAAGCCTTTATTTGAATCGATAATACGGTCAATATAATTTAATGTTTGAAGATTATTTCATGCAAATGTTGACCGTGACTGCACCTCAAATGGTCCATCCGCTTTGTCCAATTTTGGCATATTCCTTCCAACATTTCGGGCGGTATCTCACGAATAAATGCTTCAATGTTGTCTTCCAATGCGTAAATTGTCTATATAAACATGAGCTTTAACATAGCACCACAAAAGTAGTCTTAGGGCTCTAAATCGCACGATCTAGGCGACCAATTGACCGGTACCGGACGTGAAATAAAATGTTCACCGAACTCGCCTCTCCATAAGTCCATTGTTAGGCGTGTCCTGTGTGGCATGTGGCACCGTCTTGGTGAAACCACATGCCATGCAAATCAAGCTCTTGTATTTTGGTCAAAAAGGGTAGGATATCATCTCACGGTAGCGCTCACCATAAATAGTTACGTTACGATTCGTAACGTAACTTCGTCTTCATCTTTGAAGAAGTACGGTCCAATGATGCCACCAGGCCATAAACCGCACCAAACTGTGACTTTTTCTGGATACATAGATAGCTCTTGCAATGCTTCTAGCCGATCTTCACTCTCAAATCGACAATTCTGCTTATTTACGCAAAAAATGAGCTTCGTCATAAGGGGGAAGAAGCCCGGTATGAACTTACTTAACAGATAACGCATTTTGATAATAAAATTCAATAATTTGCAAGCGCTGTCCGTTTGTAAGATGATTCATGGTTAAATTATAGACCAAACTGATGATATTTGACAGTGAAACAATACATGAAACGTGTGTGAGCTGTTTAAACCAGTGCCCAAAAAGATAATAGCTAAAAGAACACCCTTTTTATTCTGGATCATCCGTCCTTCTGTTGAAATCGCGATAGCGGTCGAACGCGTAACACATGAAATTTTGCATAGATACTTATTGCTGAAGGTCGTTGGGGATTGCAAATGTGCCATATCGGTTCAGATTTGGATGTAGCCCCCACATAAACCGATCCCCGGTACAGACTTCTTGCGCCCCTAGAAGCCTCAATTTTCATCCAAATTGGCTGAAGTATCGGAGAAAGACTTCAGTTATGACTTCCAACATCCGTGCCAAGTATAATCCGAATCGTTCTGTAAACAGATATAACCCCTGCATAAGCCAATTCCCCGATTTGATTTCTTGAGCCCCTAGAAGCCTCCATTTTCATCCGAATTGACTGAAATTTGGAACAAAGACTTGAATTATGACTTCCAACATCCATGCCATGTATGATGCGATATGAATTAAACAGAGATATAGCCCCATATAAATCGGACCCGGATTTGACTTCTTGACTCCATAGAAGTCTCAATTTTTATCCGATTTGGATGAAATTTGGAACAATGATTATGTCCGTGAAGATAAATTTGAATATAACTTAGCCAAGACGCAAACCTGACTTTTTAAGAGAGCTATGTTATATACAAATATAACTTTAGGGGCCAAATTTTTTCGATCTGAAATATAATTTGAATGTGGGGATTCCGATTCTAAAACTTCTTGGTAGGGGCTAATTCTGGTATTAGTTTGTATCACCTATCTATAACCAGTCCAGCACAGTGGACTGAATATTTGAATTATTTAATTCAAATATAACTTTAGGGGCCAAATTTCTCCAATCTGAAATATAATTTGAATATGGGGACTTCTGACTCTAAAAGCCCTTGGTAGGAGCTAATTCTGGTATTAGTTTGTATCACCTATCTATGACGAGTTCCCTGGAATGCCGTTTTAAAAATGGGTTATATGAGTCGTCAAGTTATATTTTTGGCAAAGGGGTTTGAGGGTTTGGTTATTATAAAGCATTTTTTAGTTGTAGATAAAAACTTTAGCAAGTGATATTTTTTTTATTTAAAATTAGCTGGCCCGGGCCCGCTCCGCTGCGCCTTCTTTTACTTTATATGGAACAAACGTTTCCTTGGAAAACAATTGCTGTTTGTGAGGTATTTTGGGAAAGGGGTATACCCCCAGAAAATTGGTCCTGAAAGTGGGTATCAATTTTCGTTCTACCCCCCATTACCTTACATTTAAGCTCCACATTGACATGGTCGGTAAATATGTCAAATTTAGGGGTGTTTTACGGATTGGGGTGGTCCTTCAAACACTAAGCCCGGAAAATATATCAGCAACGTGCTCTCTTCCCATATATTGGATATCAAATTCGGATATCATATTGGATATAAAATTCGTTTTCTAATCTCATTTAAACTCCTTATTGCAAAAGTCAGCAAATATGTCCGGTTGGCCCTAAAAACTATAAATATTTAGTTCCACTCTCTTTAAGACCCAAATGGACTTGGTGAGCAAAGACGTCCTATTTGGGGGTAGTTATGGTGGTGGGACGTCCCCTAGGCAGTTGGTCCCGAATGTTGATATCTGACGCGGGGTCTACTCTCAAATATCTTTAATTTGAGCCCCACATTTCCATAGTGGGCAAACATTAATCACTTAACATAGCTCTGTTAAATTGTCAGGTTTGGTTTAAGGGTTTAAGACCCAAATGGTCTTGGTGAGCAAATACGTCCTATTTAAGGGTT
The DNA here is from genome assembly GCF_963082655.1 of Stomoxys calcitrans. Lineage (NCBI taxonomy): Eukaryota > Metazoa > Arthropoda > Insecta > Diptera > Muscidae > Stomoxys > Stomoxys calcitrans. Next base: position 185,005,488 of record NC_081552.1, on the reverse strand, counting down.
GTTATGATGGTGGGACGTCCCCTAGGCAGTTGGTCCCGAATGTTGATATCTGATGCGTGGTCTACTCTCAAATATCTTTAATTTGAGCCCCACATTTTCATAGTGGGCAAACATTAATCACTTAACATAGCTCTGTTAAATTGTCAGGTTTGTGTATTGCCTAAGTTATATTCAAATTTATCTTCATGGACATACAATGATTTGAGTTATGACTTCCAACATCCATGCCAATTATGATTCGAATCGGTCTATAAACAGATATAGCTCCCATATAAACCGATCGCCGGATTTAATTTGTTGAGTCCTCAAAAGCCCAAAATTTCACTTGATTTGGCTGATATTTGCCTGAAAAACATATCTTATAACAACGAATCTTTCAGTATGGTGATATAGGCCTCCCTAAGTACCGATATCCCTATATGACTTCTTGAGATCCAATTAATTCAAATACTAACTCAGTTGGCGGTGAACATTACACTGAGGAACAAGGGATACTTCTCTCATATCAATGAACGCGGTCCGATTAAAGTTTAAGCTTAATGATAAAGGGCCTCCTTTTTTATGCCGAGTCCGAACGTCGTGCCACATAGCGTAACCACTTGATAGAGAAGTTTAACATAGAGAAGTTTTTAACAAAAGTAGCTAGCATTAGTAGAGGGATAACCACCGCTGAGAATTTTTTCAAAGTTCACGCCGGGATTTCAAACCCAGGCGTTCGGCGCCATAGGCGGACATGCTAAACTCTGCGCCACGGTGGCCTCCGCTTTTACCTTTCTATATCATACCGTTTATTTAGAATTTTAGCTATGAATTTGATCACTCAATCCTCGCGAGCCTTTTATAGGCCATAACGGCAGAACAAGCCCTCTTCATCTCCATCCTAACAAAGACCATATATGTTGGTTTAACATATTCATGTCCTTTTATCAGTTGTATCAGTTTCGCAACCAAAAAAAAACAAGTGACGAAAATGTTTACCAAAATGGTTCCATTACAAAGGATTTTATTGATTAACTCTTTCCTCTTTCTCCCCTCTCCCTTCCCATTCTCCATTTTCCTTTAGCATCTTCTCTTTATGGCATAGGAATAAAACATGCACGAAGCATGCTGTTATTGCAATGATTTTTATAGACTTTTTTTGTGTGGGCTGTTTGTATGAGTGTCTCTTTGTGGAAATTGTAGCTCGTTTCCAATGAATTTGCAACATAAAAATAAACCACACACGTATTTTGGGGATTAACATAAATTAAATTTTATTTCATTGACATTTCATCAACGATGAAATAAAACCGTAACGGTATTTTTACAACTCAATTTGAAAGCTATATAAACAGGAGAGTAGCACAAAAAAAAGCTGAGGAGAACATCATATTTCAACAAAATAAAAAAAAATTCTATGGAGCTGTCTTAATGAAAGTTGTTCTCCCTTTCCAGCCAGCTAATGAAATCCTGACACATTCTTGCGACCCAAACTTAGGGTAATTTTGTTATCCATGGGATCCACTCATGTAAGCGAAAATTCTAACCTCTGACGCCTCCACTCTCAAAAGAATCCCATAGTACCCCAGACTCCACAACATCGGTGAAGTAAATTTGATCTGTGGCATACCCCTGGTCGAATTCACCTTACCGAGTAGGCCCCAATATTGACCACGATCTTCCTATGTAAGATCATAAACGCATTTTATTACGTCGCCTCTATGACCAATGAATGTAAATTTTTAAAGGCGTCCTCAATGTTCAAAACCGACGTCAACGCTAATTCCTTGGACTATGAAAGAAAGTGATGATGCAACAGTGCTTAGATAGAGAGACGGTTGAGCATATCTGTTTTTCGACTCTCTGACACCGCCACCCACGCCGGATCTGCAACGGTTGATGAGGCAAAAGGCAAAACAGATAGCAAATGAGGTACTAATAGGGTGCAATGCGAACTCTCACCACATTTTGTGGGTTAGTACCTATACTAATAAGCGGGGCCTTGCCGTGTCAGAATTCTTCATTACTAACGACCTAATAACACTTAATATTGGTAATACCGCTATACCCAGAGAGAAGTTGATACCAAACGTGCTCATATCAGTACCATACGGTATTGATAGTAAAGCAACACACACCGTATGGTACAAAAACAATTCCGGATGGTATGGATGAACCATAAAATGACTAGTACCGTTTGGTACTAGCTGGTATTGGTTGTAATACCAATCTGTTATTGGTTTTAGTACCAACCGTTATTGAAGTGGTTTTAATAGGAATAGACCAATACAGCATCGTTTCCCACACAATGGACTACCATTGTTTGTAATTAAGAATGTCCTTAGAACTTGTACAATTTCGATTATCACCCCTTTCCAGTATTTGAACAGGTTTTTACGCACTCAAATTGTATTCAGACATTTTTTTTTGTTTTTTTATAATGGCGACAATACTTTAAGTAGAAAGCTCAACAACACTTCTAGCGCGATGACAAAAATATAAATGTAACGCCCTTAATTCTTAAAAGCTTTCTTTGTATTGAATTGATACCAAATGGTATTAAAAATCTTTGCCAATGACGCGAACAAAATAATAACAGGCGGTATTGGCAAAGTACCGTCATTTTTATATAAGCGTACCTTTGTTAATAAAATTAGGGAGGAGGTTTTAGATGCGAAAATATGTTCAGAAAATCTAATCGATAAAGTTCAGGACTAGAGGGTCTTCATGGAGCACTCATTCTCTGACCACCACTACATTAGGTTTAGTAGGGCCAGGACCGATAAGCTTTCGGAATAAGTTGAATTGAAACCCAACTGGACAAAATTCGAAAGACTCATCAGAAGAAGACTTGGGCAAGATAGCTTAGAATGTTCAAACAAAGAAGTCATGGATAACAATGTCTACAGGAATATGTGGGATCTTTCGAAAAGAGTTGGCCCCTCCGAGAAAGGATATCAGCGCCCTGGATGACAGACAGAGCACATTGTAAAATAAGCAGAAGTTTATTGAGATGTGTATTACATACGGCCCAAGGAATACAATAATATGATCAGAGCGGCAAAACGGGTCTCCTCTAAGATTATCTCCGAACAGATCAATAACCATAATGACGTCGCCAAGATGAAAAAGATTCTCTCAAAAACCCATGTCCAAACTGAAACGTTAGTAGACGAAATGGGAGTAAGAGTAAAGATAACGGAGCACATGTTGAGTCTTTTAATGAAACCCCATTTTTCACAGGATGCGACGGCACTCACGGAGACACCGAAATCTTGGAATAATGAGTTTGATCATTTGCAATTAATTACAAAATTAATGGCAACGGAGGGCTTGAAGTGCTTCCAACCAACCAGGACCTGATGGAATATCTCCGGCGTCACTACAGAAGCAGGCCGACAATCTGGCGCCCCATCTGGACGCTATATTCACAGCGTTCCTGGGACTTGCATATACTCCAAAAGCCTGACAGGAGGCAAGGGTGGTATTGTTACCCAAGCTCGACAAGGCAAGTTATGCGACACCAAAGCCCTACAGATCTATAAGCCTTACGTCCTTTCTACTCAAAACCATGGAACATATTGTGGACACCATGATAAAGAGTAGGACATCCAGCGAACTACTCAAATACAAACAGCATGCCTATGTCATGGGAAGGTCGGTGGAGACTGCCCTGCTCTAGGTTGTGCATAAAGTAGAAGAATCCTTCGAAAACGTATACACTGGGGGTATGCTTTGATATCGAGGGGGCTTTTAACAATGTGCGGACCGACACACTGATCCAATCCTTGGACCAGTACTTGGTGGACCCGGTACTTAGGGATAAACCATATTCTAAAGGGCAGTTGGATAGGTTGTGGGTCTCATGATATGAAAACAAGGAAGAAAGTGGCCCAGGGCAAGCCACAGGGGATGCTGACTTTGAACCCGTCTGCTACGCTGACGATGTTTTAATACTACTAGGGGGTAAGAATCTGAACAGGCTATGCAGAAGGGCCGAACGGGTCTTGCAGAGGGCACACGACTGGGCTAGACCCAGGGGTCCCAATGTTAACCCACAGAAGATTGAAATGTGCCTGTTCACGAGGAAGACGATCCATATTTCCTTAATAGAACGATTTCGATATCTGGTAAGGTCAAATATTTTGGTGTGATCTTGGACAGGAAATTCAATTGGAAGTGTCACATTCAGAAGCGTACCGAGAAGGCTCACAGATATAAGGCACTATGTAGACGGGCCGTAGGCTCGAAATGAGGCCTGAATCCTAGGAAAGTCCATTGGCGTGATTAGACCAATACTTACTTACGCGTCAGATTTTGGTGGACTGCGATGGGGAAAAAGTGCAACATAAGGACCATACAACTGGTTCAGAGAACATGTTGTCTTGGCATAGGCGGAGCGATGAGGACCACGCCCACTAAGGCACTGGAGACTATTCTAGATATTCGACCCATTGACATACAGATTAAGTGTGAGGCAGCCACTACGGCTATGAGACTTAAGGCGATGGGAGAATGGATTGAGGATGGGAGTAGCTCATACCATCGCGGTATAATCGAGGCGACGATAGGAAACCTGGAAGAAAGTGGAGAGGTTTCATATCGGATACCTGAGATGAACCTTGAAGTCGAGTGCGAAGCACTGCTGCCATCGGCACAGTCTTGGATTGACATAACACTAGTATTGCCATCTGGAAGATCATGTTACACGGATGGGGGTCACATTGAAAACTGGGCCAGAGTGGGACTGGGGGTTTACATTGAAAAACCAGGGACTGACATCCGTTTTAGACTGCCTGACATTAATACAGTCCTGTAGGCGGAGATCCGGGCGATCACGGAATGCGTGAAGTGGTGTGGAGCTAACGCGAGGACGTCGAGTCTGAACATCTTTACCGACAGTAAAATTTCCATAAGGGCAATAACAACCAGGACGGAGAGGTCACAAACAGTCTTGCAGTGTAAGAAGGCGATTAACACCTTCTCTAAGGAAATGAAAGGGCAGACTGTTTGGCGGTGAAGGCCAGAGGACTGCCGTCAATAAACTTGGTTAACTTGAAGCCTTTCGGGTCGACGCAGTCCGAGTTAAGAGAGTGGGCGACGAATGCGCATGCATCATTGTGGAACAGCGAAACGGTCGGTAGGACGGCGAAAATCCTATGGGGGATCCAGATCGCAAGAAGACGAGGTTATTACTGAAAGGAAGCAAGAAGGAGTTCAGTATAGCTATTGGTGTCATAACGGGACACATAGGACTAAGAGCTCACTTATGTAAAATCGGTGCGGCAAGTGATAACATGCGTAGGATATGCGGGGAAGATGATGAGACGTTGGAGCATTTCCTTTGTCATTGCCCGGCTTTCGCGTCCAACAGATACGGGTACTTGGGTGGAGACACAATATCAGACATGAGTGGCATTGAAAACAATTGAGGACGTTGTAAATAGCACGAAAATCCGAACTTAAAATTTTCTTTTTAGAAGTTACTTTATAGTTGTTAGAGCGCACAACAAGCCGATTACTGGCTTATGTGTATGTCCATAGTGGCATGGGGCGGATTAATATCTGCACCCTCTTTTCAACCTAACCTAACCTAACCCCCTGCTATGGGGGCATAGGTTATATCAAAATATGGCCCGATTTGTACCAAATGCAGAACGGACATTGTGGCATCTACTAGGAGCAATTGTTCAATTTTGTAGAGCAAAATATTGGTCTTCCTGGTAGCTATGTCCATATATAGGGCGATCTGAACTATATCCGACACGGATGTCGAAAAGCCTTACATGAGTCACTGTGTCAAATTTCAGCGAAATCGGATTATAAATGCGCCTTTTATGGGTCCAAGACTTAAAATCGAGAGATCGGTCTATATGGCAGCTATATCCAAATCATGACCGATCTGGGCCAAATTGCAGAAAGATATCGAAGAGCCTAACACAACAACACAATACCAAATTTCTGCAAAATCGGACAGAAAATGCGCCTTTTATGAGCCCAAGACCTTAAATCGAGAGATCAGTCTATATGACAGCTATACCCAATTCTGGACCCAAATTGCAGAAAGATGTCGAGTGGCTAAACACGCCCGTGGTGGTGGGTATAAAATGAGAGACTCTAAATCAAGATGTTACCCCCCTAAGACAAGTGTCATCGCCACGGCATTGCCCATAAATAACCACCCAACTTATCCTCCAATATTCGCTGCCACTCCCATCTATGAGAATTTTAAGTGTCACTCAGAAAAGAAAAGCCATAACAAAACTAAAGTAAATATTTATAAATCATAAAAAATGTGTGGCATACATTTTTCCATGATTAGGCCTTAAAACTTTGTGAGGATGCGTTTAAGCCAACAAACCCCTCAAGAATCATAGAAAGAGCGGCAACATCATACCCCAAAGCGAAGAACCGCAATGAATGGCTAGCTACATATTGATTTTGAAACCTAAGAATAACAACAACTCAGTGGAGGGGGTGGGGAGAAATCATTGAAATCCTCCTGCTTTATGCCTTCCATCGAAAATTTGCCTTGTTAACATTGGCGATAAAAATCAATCAACTATAAAATATGTCTGTCCGTCTTTGCGTCATTGCTGTCTGTATGTCTGTCTGTCCAGTCTTTATTTATTTATCTCTGTTATCATTGCGTTGAAGTTTGTTTTATTGATGTTTGGCCAATTTGCTGTAATGGAATGGGGGAGGGGGTGGTCGATCCATGGCACGAACAATTTTTATGGCTATTGAGTTTTGCCTTTATCCCAAACAACATGGAGGATAATGTTACAATTTTGTGGTGTTTTTTATGTTTCATTTTTGGCTTGTGGCATTGCATAAATTACAGAGGTCGTACCTCGGCCATTGTCTGTCTCTTTCGCCTTCTCCCTTGTTATTAATTCGACACTCCATTTTGGGAATACATCTTTGGAGTACGTGTATTTCGTGTGGTTGCTTGCTAGCTGCCTGTTTTGTGTTTTAGCGCTACTTTTAATTCAAACGCCAAACCTCTGTCAAAATGTAGGATTTATATGCTGAACATGACTAAGTAGCGACTAGTGGGTTACATAATGTAATCAATTTGAAAGGAACTTTAAAAGCGTAGGCCATTAACTAAGAAAGTTGTTACCTAAAATAGAAATGGGCTAAATTCCACGGAAAACCCGTAGCCAAAATTTTTGGTGAGAAAGCTGGAAAAGAAAAACATGTAAAACCGATCTAAGCTCGGCGGGGCCCAATCAGTTGAAGGGCATTATTTTATTCTACATACCAAACTTCTGTCAACCAGAAAAAATTAAAGCTTCTAGGAACCGAACAAGGAAAATGCAGAGACCGGTTTATATGGGAACTATATCAAGTTATAGACTCATTTGTACCGTACATGGAACAGTTGTTGGAAGTCGTAACAGAATACCGCTTGCAAAATTTCAGCCAAATCAGGCAAAAATTGCGGCTTGAAAGGGCTCAAGAAGTCAAATCGGGAGATCGGTTTATATGGGAGCTGCATCAGTTTCTTGTCCGATTTGGACCGTACTTGGCACAGTTGTTGGAAGTCATGAAAGGACACTAGGGTCCAAAGGACCGATCGCCGCCGGAACAAGGTGGTCATTAGTTATTTAAAGGCGGCAATAACTCGCCGTGTAATATCGAACATCGTAGGCAATCAGTATTTGTGCAAGAGCCGGTGGCGCCCGGTCTCACACTTCACACTTCAAACTCTCCGTTCGAGACCACTGCTTATCCGGGACTGCTTTTGCAGCTACTCCATATGAACACCAAACAAATCGAACCTCTGTGGATGGTTGTCCGATTGCCGGGACAACCTGGCCAGTTTTTGATTGAAAGAGGACGAGGAAGTTGTTGGTCCTCGATAAAGGATCACTGAGTACTTATTAAAAAAAAATCATATCCGGACCATTTCCAATAGGCCATATGGCCGCGTGCTTCTTTCTTTTACCAGGCCTTCCTTTTTATACCCTCCAGCATAGTGTGGGGGTATACTAATTTCGTCATTCTAAATATATTTTTGATCGTCTTGACATTCTAAGTCGATTTAGCTCTGTCCGTCCGTTTGTTCGTTTATACATCTTTCGAAAGCACGCTTACTTTCGAAGGAATAAAGCTAGGCGCTTAAAATGTTCCACGAATACTTCCTATTAGTATGAGTCGGTTGGGTTGTAAATGGGCTATATCGGTCCATGTTTTGATACAGCTCCCATATAAACCGATCCTGGATGCTGACTACTTGAGGCTCTAGAGGGCGTAATTTTTATACGATTCGGCTGAAGCTATGCACCAGGTGTTTCACTTTGGCGTCCAATAACTGTGCTAAGTATGGTCCAAATCGGTTCATAACCTGATATAGCTTCCGATCTGCCGATTATACTTCTTGAGCCTAGATTGAGCATTTCTTACTCGACCTTAAATGCCGTCTGAGGTATCCGATCGGAAATCCCTTCTATTTCTTCCATGCTTCCTATCATTGTTTTATACTGCAATGGAGTGACCTATACCTCTCCTATATCCATTCTCCCTTCGTCTTAAGTCTCATGGCCGCAGTACCTGCCTTATGCCTGGACCGTTTAGGTTTGGCTGGAATTGGTTGCCCATTCCGAAACGTGAGTTCTCTCGAAGGCTAGTCCTTCAAATTGTGATAATCTAGCAAGAAAAAGAAGAAGAAAAACCAAGGAAAGCGTGTTAAGTTCGGTCGTGCTGAATCATATATACCCTCCATCATGGATTGCATTTGTCAAGTTATTTAGCCAATATTTCCTTATAGACAAGGATAATGGATAGGAATTACTATGCTATTTCAGCAATACCAAGTTATGAGTCGATTGGGGCCATACTTGGTTTGGCTGTTGACGTCAAAAATTTAATTTATTAAGCAAAATTTCAAAAAAATCGAAAAAGAATTGTGCCCTCTAGCGGCTAAGGAAGTATAATCGGGAGATCGGTTTATATTGAAGCTATATCAGGTTGTGAACCGATTTGGCGCAGTTGTTAATGGTCAAACCAAAGCCCAGTTGTTGGAAGTCAAAACAAAATACCTCGTGCAAAATTTCAGAAAAATCGAATAAGAATTGTGCCCTTTGGCGGAAAAGAAATATAATCGATATAAGGTTGTGAATCGATTTGAGCCATATTTGCCGCAGCTGTTGATGGTCTAACCAACACACTTCATTCAAACATTCAGCCAAATCGGATAATACAATAATTGGGCACTTTAGAGGCTTAAGAAGTCAAGATCCGCGATAGGTTTATATTGGAGCTATATCTGGTTATTAACCGATTTGGACCATACTTGATTTTTTGAAAGTCAAAATAAAACACTTCATGCAAAATTTCAGCCTAATCGGATAAGAATGGCACCCTGTAGAGGCTCAAGAAGTCAATATCCGAGATCGGTCTATATGACAGCTATGACAAAACGTGGACAGATTTGGCCCATTTACAATTCCAACCGACGTGCTCTAATGAGAAGTATTTGTGTAACATTTCAAGCGCCTTGTTTTAGCGTGTATTCGACGGACGGACGGGCATGGCTAAATCGAATAAGAATGTCAAGACAGTCGAGAATATATATATACTTTGTTGGGTCTCAGATCAATATTTTATTTACTTTTAGTATTTAGAGCGGGAAACAAGCCGATTACTGGCTCAGGTGTATGTCCATAGTGCCACGGGGCGAACAAATATCCGCACATTCTACTCAACCCAACCTAACTTAAACCGTCCAGGCTTCGTCATCTTTTAGAATGCTCTCAACAATTGTCGGATCATAAGGGAACACCCTGCGGAACCTGGAGCGCACATTCACTTCCTCCTCGTAGTTTGGCTAAGTCTCCCTAAGTCCCCATTCCACCAAACATGCTGCGATCTCTTACCCTGGTACAACATTGCTCCTTCCAGCGGATTCGCTATCAATTAAAGCTCCTTTCTATGGTCTAGATCAATCAGTATGATAGCTATATCCTTATGTGGGTCGACCCGAACCTATTCGGCAAGGGTAAAAAATGTGAATTTATGGACTCTAAACCTTTAATCGGGAAATCGGTCTATATGCCAGCTCAAAAACAAATGCGATTCGATCTTTACCATACACAGCACAAAATTCAAGGGGTCGAATAAAACTCATCGTACAAAATATGCTTCTAGGGGCCGCAGAAGGCCAATGGGGAGATCAGTTTATATGGGAGCTACATCCGATTTCGACAATACTTACGATGGATATTACAAGTCATTACAAAACACTATGTCAACAAAATTGGATAACAATTGCGGCTTCCAGAAGCTCAAGACAACAAATCCGGAGATAGGTTTACATGGAACTGTGATTTCATAAGACAGGCGTACGGACGTACATGGCTAGATGGTCTAAGGGTGGGTATAAATTCAAAGGCTATACTTCTAGTAGGTGATATCAACAAAACCCATAACCACTGCCTGGAATCCTTTCCTGTCTATTATAACGTAATAATTCAAATGTTCCACCTCATTGAGCTAATTTCAAGTTTCTCTTCCCTAGCGTCCTTAACCATTTTCATTGAAGTCAAAGTCAATTACTGCAACTTAAAGAAAGGGTTGCTGCATTCAAGTACTCAACAAATATTTATTCTATGGAGTAGCTCTGCCAAAACAATTCTGTATTCATAACATATCCATGCAATTAAACACTGTTCATTATGGTGCTAAGGATGGGGTATACGGTGCCGTGTATCGATCGCCTTTCACACATTAAGTGCACCGAAACTTCATGAGTTGCCTGCATCACAAGGTTAAGGTTTGGATAACTCCCCCCACATTGATGGCTATATAACACCAAAGTATGCACAAACTAGACAATTGGCCTGAAGCCTATTTGAAAAGGGGCAATTGTGTTTGTATATGTGTGAGTGTTGCCTAAAGGACCTTCTTGGGCAAACAAGACAACAACCAAATATAACAGTGTTTCTGATGTTGCTGCTATGCATCCAATGATGGTGCTGATGATGAGAAATGATGGCAATGATTAAAAGCCTTGGGGTTATGTACAGAGTTTCAAACTAAACTACATGGTGTGAGAGGTTTTTGTGTTGGTTGGTCCATGTTGATATCTGTGGGCTGGCCCCCAGCCCAAAATCCATTTCCATTTAGTTCGTTTTGTTCGCTTTGTTGAAAGGAAAAATTCAACCAATCATTTGAATACAAACTCATGGCTTTGGAATGCTTAGCTACTACAAATTTGTTAAGTGATATGAGAGTCCTTGCAGTTCTTGTCAAGAAATGCAAGGGAAATCCCAACAATGGTTTAGCAAAGTTTGTATGTTTGTACACGTATCAGTACTGAGACACAATTTCACAGTTGTGCATAAAATAATATGAGAGATTGGGAGATCGGGAGATCGGTCCATATGGCAGCTACATTCAAAAATGGTCCGATCTGGACCGCATATGTCAGCTATCAAAACTCACTATGCCAAATTTTATCGAAATCTGATGAAAAGTGCTCCTCCTATGGGCTCAACACTCTATATCGGGAGATGGCAGCTTTATCCAAATATGGTCCGATCTAGACGATATCTCACAGGACTGGGTGGGGGTCTAACACAACTCACTGTGCCAAATTTCATCGAGATCGGATGAAAACTGCTCCTCCTATGGGCTCAACACTCTATATCGGGAGATCAGTCTATATGACAGCTATATCCAAATATGATCTAATATGCACCCCATTTGACAAGAATGGGTAGGGGTCTAGCAAAACTCACTTTGCTAAATGTCATCGAAATCTGATGAAAAATGTTCTCTTTTGGGTTCAACACTCTATATTGGGAGATCGGCTTATATGACAGCTATATCCAAATGTGGTCCAATTTGGACCACATCTCGCAGGAATGGGTAGAGGTTTTGAAAAACACACTGTGCCAAATTTTATCGAGATCGGATAAAAATTGCTCCTATTATGGGCTCAACACTCTATATCTGGAGATTGGTCTATATGGCAGCTATATCCAAATATGGACCGCATCTCAGTGGAATGTTTTGGGACTGCCAGAACTCACAGTGGCAAATTTAAGAGAAATGGGGTAATAAATGGATCATTTATGACTTTAATACCTTTTATCGAGAGATCGGGTGGTCGGTCTATATGACAGCTATATCCAAAAATGGTCCGATCTGAACCACATCTCATAGGAGTGAGCAGGCGTCTACCAAAATTCACTCTGCCAAATTTAATCATAAAAAATAGTTGCAAAAAAAGTCTGCAAAATTTTCAATACCCAGTATATATGGTGAATACCCGGGTATGTACCCAATTTACTGTGTAAAAACTCTTTGGGCATTTAGCCATCGCTTATTATAGGCCTGTCCGTCGTCGTTTTAACTTAGAACACTGGAAAGATTGGTTGACCTGGAGACAAGGGAGGGACCGACACCGGTGAATGTCAGTGGGGCACGACATGCATACCTCAAGAGGAGGTCGGTGGAGATGGCCCTACATTGGGTATTCCCAACTTTTAATAACGTGGAGATAGGGTCGATAGTCAGTACCCTGGACTGGAGTGGATCCCCCGAGTATCTCCCGGTGGACGGTAACATGCTTCGTAGTGGAATTTTTAATGCGGATTTGAGAGAAAGTATGGTCAGAAGGAGAGTGACAAGGCTGACATCTCAAAGAGAAGTATTCCCGCCGATTCTCTGGAACCTGGTGATAATCGTAGTCCTGTGAAACTAACGGCATATGCGGACGGCGTCGTCGTATACATTCGAGGCAGACGTCTGTCAATGATCAGCTGGATTATGGAAAGTTCAGATCAAACGGATCTGATGCTCGTCACTCGGAGATATAAAACATCAGATATCAGATTCCCGTCTTTGGACGGGACCACTATGCAGTTGTCAAGGGAGGCGAAATACCTGGGCCTAGTCCTCGTTTCGAAACTGTTCTGGAATAAGAATACGGAGAAAAAGTACCGAAAGATCCACACTGTTGGCGAGTCTGGAGACGATGCTGAATTTACAACCTGTTAAGGTATATGTTCGGGACTGTGCCGCTAGGGTGGTGCTTAAGCAGAGGGAGATTGATATACTGAGAGAAGGCGGACACAGCCACTGCTCCATTCTGGAGGTATTGGATGCAGGAATTAGGCTCAGATTACCATTCGCCGAGGTCGATTTGGAGAGTTTGTTCCGGATTTGCTTTCCAGAAAGGGAGCAATGGGAGGTGGATGCTGTGTTTCAGTAAGATGGAACCTCGGTCTTCACTCAACTCAGAGACAATCGACATCGGCTTTACAGTTAAACTGCCGGACGAGTGTACAGTTTTTCAGCAGAGGTTTGCGTCATTACATTGGCTTCGAAAGAGAAACAAAGGATGTACCTGTCATCTGCGAAATTGAGGATAAATGAGGACAGTATTGTGGCCCTTAGGACCATGAATTCACGGACGATGAGGTCAAAGTGCGTGGCGGAGTGTACGGTCTTTCAGGCAGAGGTTTGTTTCATTACGTTGGCAACGAAAGAGATTCGGAGAATGAACCTACCATCTTCGAAACTCAGGATATATATGGACAGTATGGCGGCCCTCAAGGCCATGAATTCAAGAACGATGAGGTCGAATTGCGTGGGCGAGTGTTTGGACGCCCTAAACGAACACGTGAATTCTTGCCCGTTTGTCGAACTGATGAACATAGAAGAGGACATGGTCAGTGCAAAAGCCAGGTGGGAGTCTGTGGACAGTTGTTGGATTGCCAAAACACTATGGCTAGATGCTGGCCGAAAGAGGATGTGGGAGTTGCTGGCCCTCGAAAAGGGGTCATTGAATACGATGACAGGAGTCATAGTTGGACACTATGCGATAGGCCATATGGGGCGGCGCATGGAAGTACCGCACAACGACTACTGTGGACGTTGCCTTGATAAGGATGCGGAGGAGACGATCGAACACCTACTCTGCTCATCCCCAGGTCAGCAGGGGCATAGGCTTTCTATTCTAGGAAGACGATTCTTCTACGATCTTGGTGAACTTGCAAAAGTGTCGATAAGAAATGTTTGATTCCACGTGGGATGTGCTGAGATCTTCAAAACGTTGTCTTGCGGGCACAAATGCGCAGCACCTATGCTTGACACATGGGAAGTGAATACTTGAGTGAGTGGGGGCTTACGATCCGGGTAGGCACTCGCGTGGTGGAGATATATATATATATATAGTCGCTTCCTATTCTATTCCTATATTTCTTGTGTTTTTCTTAACTCCCCATCTCCTTGTTTCCCCTTCGGAGCGAACGGGAGGCAGTGTATTTCTGTCACAATGTAGCAAACTTACCTTTCGGGTTGGGCTACCTATTCAACCTTAATCTAGTGCTTTTTTCTTACCCCTAGCTGTCCCAAATAAGCTTTTAGTTTGTATCTAATCTAATGGGGGAATTGGATGGTGAGTAAGTTTGTTGCATGTTTGTAGGTTTCTAACATTTCTCTGACTTTACGGATATATCAGACAATTTGGTCGAAGGAGAAGTGTGAAAAAGTCAAGTTTGTTAAAAGTTTATTGTAACTTTACCGACAAACATTTCTGCATAATAATGATCTTTGAGCTGCTACAGTGAACACTTTTTGTTCATTGCCACATTGATGTGTGTGATGTTTAACGGTAATGGAAGATACGTTATACAACAGTGGGCTAAAATGAAAAAAAATATATATCTTATTTGCTTGTAAAATTGAAAGATTACATAGAAATTAAATTTTTTTGAAATATTTATGAAATTGTTGATATTTTTTGAACTTTTTGCCATTTGCAAACAGCAAAAATGTTTGCTGAAACAGCAGAAAGTCAGCTGAAAATGGGACAGCAGTAATTTGTTGCTAAAAAGGCAAATATTTTCTGCTGTTTGGAAATGGTAAAAAATTAAAAAAAGTTCAAAAATGTCATAACTATTTCAAAAATGTTATATTCTATGTAATCTGTCAACAAAGTTTTTAGTCAGTAAAGTTGGCAAATTTTTTTATTCACACATAGCAAATGATCAAATGTTGTTTAAAAGTTCAAAAAATTGTTTATGGATTCATTCAAAAGCTTAAAATCTTTAGTTTTATATCGGCAGAAAGTGTTTGCTGATATAGCAGACCAATTTCTTTGGGTGCAGAACATTTTAGAGGTTGCTTAAAATTTTGAAAAATGTCTAGTTATTTTGATTATTGTTAAGATCGTCATCTTCATTAATCAATTTTGCATCGCGGTAGGTATCTACTTTTGAGATTTCGAACAATGCCACAACAAACAACCGCATTTTTTTGAGTGTTTTTTTTCCAATTCAGATGACAGCAATTTGTGGAAGAAATCTAAATTTAAAAATCCATTCACTTTAGCTTCATATGACCACCTTTGGCATTGAATATATTTCGAATATGTAAAATGAGTTATCTGCGGCATTTTGGTCCATTTCCGTAAAATGGCTTTCTTCAGCGTATCGATACTGAAACAGTTTTATACCCACCACCGAAGGATGGGGGTATATACATTTTGTCATTCCGTTTGCAACACATCGAAATATCAATTTCCGATCCTATAAAGTATATATATTCTTGACAAATCTGAGACGGTCTAGTACAAATCTGAGACGGTCTAGCCATGTCCGCCCGTCTGTTCGTCTGTCTGTTGAAATCATGCTACAGTCTTTTAAAATAGAGATATTGAGCGGAAGCTTTGCACAGATTCTTTTTTTGTCCATAGGCAGGTTAAGTTCGACTCATGTTCGACTATATATTTAGGACTATATTTTAGTATAGTTCCCATATAGACCGATTCGCCGATTTAAGATCTTAGGCCCATAAAAGCCACATTTATTATCCGATTTTGCTGAAATCTGTTGTGAAATTTGAGACAGTGAGTTATGTTAGGGCTTTCAATATTCTTCTTCAATTTGGTCCAGATCCGTTCAGATTTGGATATAGCTGCCATACTGATTTATCCGCCGATTTAAGATCTTAGGCCCATAAAAGCCATATTTATTATCCGATTTTGCTGAAATCTGTTGTGAAATTTGAGACAGTGAGTTATGTTAGGGTTTTCAACATCCTTCTTCAATTTGGTCCAGATCGGTTCACATTTAGATATAACTGCCTTATAGACCGATCTCCCGATTTAAGGTTTTGGGCCCATAAAAGAAGCATTTATTGTCCGATTTTGCCGAAATTTGAGACAGTGAGTTATGTTAGGGTTTTCAACATCCTTCTTCAATTTGGTCCAGATCGGTTCACATTTAGATATAACTGTCATATAGACCGATCTCCCGATTTAAGGTTTTGGGCCCATAAAAGAAGCATTTATTGCCCGATTTCGCCGAAATTTGAGACAGTGAGTTCAATATTCTTCTTCAATTTGGTACAGATCGGTTCAGATTTGGATATAGCTGCCATATAGACCGATATCCCGATTTAAGGTCTTGGGCCCATAAAAGGCGTATTTATAACCCGATTTCGCTGAAATTTAACGTAGTAACTTATGTTGGGCTTTTCGATACCCGTGTCGCATATGGTTCATATCGGTCTATATTTGGATGTAGCTAACAAAATGACCAATGTTTTGTTCTACGAAATTGATTCCTCCTAAACATGAAGATTTCAAATTACTTGAGTTAGCGGCCAGACTTCTAGGTTTAGTCTAGTCATATGCCATCTTCAGATTCGAAATATGCAGCAAGCAAGTTTAAATCCCAAAGCCAAATTTCAAAAGTCTACTTCTCCTCATTTATTTCCAAATGTTGCCTAAAAATAGTACTTTGAACACACTTGGTACCATAATGGTACTATGTTCAATTCGAGTGTAGGTTAGTTTACGTTAGATTTAAGTGGCAGTCTGTCATCAAACTTATTTAGACGTTTTATTGCATTGTGATACCACAGATACCGGAGAAGAAAGATGCCTTATAGTTCTTACCGTTGAACCATCCAGATTGCTTTAAAAAGCCCATCAATTTGCGAATGTTTACATCTGCTAAACGAGACAAGAACTTGACAAGAAAAGAGAGCCTAAAGTGGAACTCCTTCTGTTTGCCAGTGCGGAACATACACACACCAGATGTTCAATAGTTTCTTTTCCTCAAGGTCCTCCCAGCTTCTGCAGAAGTCTTTACTTGCTACCTTCAGTCTGTCAGCACGTTTTTCGATCAGTCAGTGACCCGTCATGACGGACACAATGTCCGAGACATTGCAAGATAGCCAATGGCTATCTTGCAGGTGAGTAGGGTAAGAAATCCAAGTTTTTTGAATTGAAGTTAAATTTCGTGTGCAGCAACACACAAGTATTTTCCAGTATGCAAATTTGGCTATGCAGATCCCATTGAGGAACGGGGGAAAACTTTTCACATATCAATGAGTGCTGTCTAATGAAAGTTTAAATTCAATGACAAAGGACCCTCTTATTAAAGCCGAGTCGGAACGGCGTGGCACGATGCGACATATCTTTGGAGAGAAGTTTTTATATGGATTCTATGCATGGCATAGAAGTACCTCACAAATGTCACCAGCTTCATAGGGGGACGTGATAACCTCTGTGCAATTGCAACATTCTCTCCTCCCAAGGAAACAGCAGCCACTGTGGGTAACTTGTATCGAATAAGAGTTCAAATGACCCTTAGTACAAAGTTCCAAAAGTTTGCTGTATCCGTTGCAGCGAATACTATATCTCACTGTGCATCAAGTTTCATAACAAATACTATTTGGATTGCTTTTGCACTTTTAACCCCCTAAAGTCACCATCTATCGAATGGCAACTATCTGCAAAAGCATACCCCATGCATGACAGCGTCTATTTGTTCTCTTTGTTTGGTATGCTTCCATCCATTCAATATCCTCTAATAGATACTTTATTAGGAATATTCAACGCGTGATGTACTTTTATTCAGAAGAAGAACAATTCTTTGTTCCTTCGATTGACATAGAAGCTGTGGTTCTTTGTGTCATCAATTTGGGAACAAGTTTTTGACATTTTGGGATTTAAAGCACTTATTTTGTTGTGCTTATGAATATGTCAAGTGAGAACCATACAGATATGCATGAAAAGTATGCAGTTTTATAAACTCAATGTTAGGGACAATAAAACTTATGGTGTATTAGAGGAGAGTAGGAGGATGTTGTTGAAATTTGATGGGTTTATTATGATGACTAACTAATGGGTTCTGTACTCAAAATTGTTAAGAAAACGAAATTTTATTATTGAAAAACCAGTAAGGATAGACAAAAGTCGGGCGGTGCTCACTGTATAATACCCTACACCTACCATAAAAAACAATGTGTAAGCTATATCTAATTCTGCATCAATTTTGATGAAACTCGGCGGATGTTTTCAGATGGTTTATAAATAATCCGTATCAAATTTCGAGCAAATATGTTCAAACTGTAATAACTACGGTTGACATATGACATATGGGAGCTATATCGAAATCTAAACCGATTTCAGGAAAATTTGTCTGTAAAGTCGAGAGTCAATAGAAAATCCTTCTGCCAAATATCCAAAATGCCAAAATACCACACTATTCCAAATTTCTCAAAATTGCAATGTTTCTCAAAATCGGACGAACATATATATGGGAACAATATATTATGTCTGAACCGATTCCGAACAACCTTTACAGATATTGTGGAATTCGCCGACGAAAGCGTTGTACACAATTTTGGCAAGATTGGTTAATAAATGCGCTTGCAGTGGCTCTAGAAGTGAAAATCGGTCGATATACATTGGTTAATAAATGCGCTTGTTGTGGCTGTAGAAGTGAAAATCGGACGATATACATATATGACAGCTATATCTAAATCTTAGCCGATTTCTATGAAATTCACCAGCAATATCGAAAATCAAAGAAAATCCTCCCTGCCAAATTTCGAGAGGATCGGTTAACAAATGACGACATTATTGCAATATTAGTTCAAAAACGGATGAACATATATATGGGAGCTATATCAAAATCTGAATTTTTCGAATTTCAATAGGCTTCGTCGCTAGGCCGAAAAACATGCCTGTACCCATGCGCACCGCCATACAGTCTATGGCACAGTGCCAGGTTATGACCCCTGTTAAGTTACTCTTCGACCTCTTATCGAACGCCAGCAATTCCCTCGTTCTCCTTCGGTCGATGACAGGCCAGAGCGCCCTTGCGGTCCTACAAACATCAGCCGAGTCCCGCCGACGCCACCCTGGCCTCCCCTCTACTGTGTTCAGTAGCTCGACAAATTACACGCAGGCAAGACGAACGGTGCAGACGAACCCCTTCAAGCGCACTCGTCCGCCCTCTCATTTCCTGGAATCCCGTCATGCCCAGAAACCCATAACAGCACCACATCGTGGAACCGGAGCCTCTCCAGGGACTTCAAAACAATCCGCCACGCATCTCGAAATCACCATCCTGGACACCAAAAACTTGAGCGCCGCCATACTGTCCACATAAATTCTGAGTTTTGAGGGCGGTAAATCCCTTAGCATCTACGAGATAACGTCTAGGAATGGGTTGAGGCTGATAGATTTCGCCGCGGCAAAAAACGTAGTAGTTAGTAGCATCAAATTTCATCAAAAAAATATTCTCAAAGCTGGCACCCGATCAAAATACGAGGAACCAAATTGATCACGTTGTGATATATGGAAAGCATCCATCCAGCGTGTTAGATGTAGATGCAGATTCGTGGAGCTAATATACATTCGGATCATAACCTTGTTGCAACAAAGGTTCGCACCCGTTTGAACTTGGCGAGGAAAGTACGATCTGACACTGCACGGAAGCTGGACATTGAAAATCTGCAAACACAACAGATGGCAGCGGTGTACTCCACTCGACTGACCCGACTGCTTGATGAAAGCTCTCCTTGTTTCAATGAAATAATAGTGCAGTGGCAAACCAATACTCACTCCATGGAGAAAGCCATGGTACGACCAAGAGTGTCGAGATGCTGCTGAAGCCAAGAATTTGGCATATTGAGCAACCCTGCAATCAGTAGCAACGCGCCAGATGATGGAGAGGTATCGGGTGAAAAGGGGGGAAAAAGAAGCGTCTATTCCGCAGAAAGAAAAAGGAAATGGAAAGACGTGAGTGTGAGATAATTGAGATGTACAGGAGTCAGAATGAAGTCCGGAAATTCTACCAAAGAATTTCGCATCAAACCGATGGCTTTGGCGCAGCACATCCTCCTGCAGAGACAAAGAAGGAAATCTGGTAACTGACACAGATAACATGCTGAGGATATGGAAAGAACATTTTACCCAACTGCTTATGTCCGACGACGGCGGAGAAAAGAATATCGCAGAATCAAACCCACAGTAGAGCGTACTGTGTGCAAGATTAAAACCTAAAGTCAATGAGATAATTAGGCCCTATCAATGCGGCTTTAGACCTCGTAAATCCACCCTGGACCAGATATTCATACTGCGCAAATCCTGGAAAAGGCCCGAGAAGGACAAATCAACACCTATCAGCTCTTTGTTGACTACCCCAATAGCCCTTTACGTTGATTGGTATTTCAAGCCATGTCTGAGTTTGGTATCTTTTCAAAATTAATAAGAGCCTGCAGGATGACACTTGCTGATACGCGTTCCTCAGTACGAATAGTAAAGAATGTCTCCGAACCAGTTAATACCAAATGAGGTTTTAGACAATGAGACAGTCTATCGTGTGATCTCTTTAATATCCTGCTGGGGAAAATTACACGAGATGCAGATGTGAATAGATATAGCAGACTAATCACGAGAAAAACATGTTACTCGCCTATGCTGACGTCATCGACATCATAGGTCGGTCACCGCAAGTAGTACCTGCAGCCTTGAAAGAATCGAAAGAGAGTCAGTGAAAATGGGTCTGGCAGTAATTGGAGATAAGTCGAATTGGATGGTTTCAACTCCCAAAACAACCGAGCAGAAAAAGAAAATGGAGAAAGTTGGGAACCGCAACCTTTAAGATAGTCGGCAACTTTATCTACCTCGGTACCGCCGTAACCGAAACGAATGACACCAGTTTTGAGATAAAGTGAAGAATAATACTGGCAAACAGATGCTACTTTGGATTAAGTAAGCAGTTTAGAATCAAGGCCACCTCTCGACAGACGAAGATCACACTATACAAGACATTGATACTACCCGTGTTGTTATATGGTTCTGAAGCATGGGTACTTGTAAAAGCAGATGAGGCAGTGCTTGGAGTATTTGAGAGAAAGATTCTTCGTAAAATATATGGACCAGTTTGCGTTAATGGAGAATACAGGCGACGTATGATCCACGAGCTGTGTGATTTGTATGACGACGATAGAATAGTTACTCGTATCAAAATACAAAGGCTGCGTTGGCTAGGTCATGTTGTCAGTATGGATGAAGAAGCTCCAGCAAAGAATTATTTTGACGGCAGACACGGTAGTACACGCAAACCAGGACGACCAAAAACCCGATGGAAAGATCAAGTGGTGGATCGAGGCTCTTGGAAGCCTATTCTGAGTTCGGCTTATGAGACAAACGTTCTGTCATAGCCAATTAAAGTAAAGTAAATCCCTTGCCAGAATTTCCCTTGCGGTCACTGCAATGGACAAGACCTTGGCCTGAAAGAACGTACACTCGTCCGGCATTTTCAGAGACATACCAATATTGAGTGCGTCAGAGTAGACCCCCAATCCAGTCCCTGACTCCATTTTGGAACCTTCGGTGTATATCGAGATATCATCCTTCTAAAGTACAGCATTCGCTCTCCATTCATCCCTCCCAGGAAAACGGAACGCGTATGTAGGTATGAGAGAAGTATCTCCTATTCCTTAACGGTATGTTGAAGGCAAATTTAGTAGTAGTAGTATTCTGCAAGATTTTGTACATTTACTTCCATAAATTGATCCCAGTCAGTATATAGTATCATGATGATAAATTATATATGAATATTCTTAAATTTCCTCTTGTTCTTATGGACAAACTCTTACTTCATTATTTGTTTGCTTTTGATTTTAACTTGGTTAACATTTGAATGTACACTTGTGTTTTGTGTGTGTGTGTGTGTGTGTGTACCTGTATTTTGTGAATGTCTGTTTGACCAGTTATTTAAGCTAAAGTGTCAACATCATAGAAGCTCAAGTACCCACAGATGTTTCAGTACTAACTTGACCATTAAATGCAGTCAATTTGTTGGGCAAACATTCCGACCACATCATGAAGTTTTGGCCGCACTCCACTTGCGCAAATGCTATTTGAAGTCCTTTTGTGCCCTTCCCTCCAGTTTTTGGTCCTTGCTTCGTTAAGGATTCTCACACGAGGACATTTTGTGTGTCCAATGTTTATTTAAACATTCCCTAAAGTGTAATTAATATGTAAATGATCGTCTGCAAATCAAGATGAATTTTACTTCCGCTAACATCAAAGTGGGGGGCTGACATCTTCGCCATGTGAAGGATATGTGTGATGTGGGCAGTTTTCATAAATGGATAATATGCCAAAGGAAGTAAGAATCCAAGTTTGGTGAAGCTTGGACTGAGTTTAAAAATTTTCACATAACAGTGTCACTGTCAATCCATTTCGAACATCTCGAAATGTTGGTCTAAGACCCCATTAAATTAATCATTACATTTTAAGTCAATAATCATGAAGGAGTTGAAGTTTCTAGGCATCAACTTTACCATAAGAAAGTTTTTTTAATAACTTTCTTACTAAAAGATGCATTATGGCGGGCTTGGAATCTGTGGATCTAAAAATATGGTGTAGCAGAAGAACATCTTAAGGAGGTGTACTGTCTCCTCTACTTTGGAATATAGCCATTAACAATATATTAAGAAGAACAAAAAGGCGTAAATGCGGTCGCGTATGCTGATGACGTGGCAATTGCGGTTAGGGGAAAGTTTCCCAGTACTCAAAGAGATATAGTTCAGGAAGCTCTACGTGCAACAGCAAAAGCTCTACGTGCAACAGCAAAAGCTCTACGTGCAACAGAAAGCGCAAAATACCTGGGAGTTTTGCTGGACAGTAAATTGAACTTCACATCTAAAATTTTGGAAAGGGCAAGATAGGCAACTCTTGCCCTGTACACCTGCAAGAGAGCCATTGGCAAGAGAGCCGCGTGGCATGCATTGGGTATATACTGCAGTTGTCAGACCAATAATGCTATATGGTGTTTTGGTCAGGTGGACGGCGCTTCAAAAGCCCACCTACTGCCCAATACTTAACCGGATCCAAAGGATGGCATGTTTGTGCATCACAGCCGCACTAATGACGACACCATCTGATGCACTGAATTTAATGCTACATCTATTGCCTCTGAACATTGTGGCTAGATAAATTGCCGCGACCACTGCCATAAGGTTCAGGGAGCTATCTCATTGGTCATGTGGTGGCTACGGACACTGTTTTTTCCTTGATACAATATCCGACATTCCAGGCAGGGTGAATTACACCCTACCTGAGCCGCATTTTGACAAAAAGTACTGTACCACTATTCCTGATAGAACCGATTGGAACTACGATATCCCTGGCAACAGAAGTTACATAGACTTCTATACGGATGGTTCCAAACTTAACGACCAGGCGGGCTTTGGGGTGTACTCTAAAGATCTAGACCTGGTCATATCGAAAAGATTACCCAACCAGGGCAGTGTGTATCGTGCCGAGATTCTTGCAATTAAGGAAGTGTTGGAATGGCTGAGATATAATCTCATAACGACGATTGGCATAAATATCTTCTCAGACAGTGAGGCAGCCATTAAATGACTATAGAACGTATTTATAAACTCAAAAACCGCCCTCGACTGTCGCAGATCTTTCAACGAGATGACTGAACGGTTCAAAATTCACCTGTTCTGGATGCCGGGTCTCAGATATACCCCGGAGAATTGTAAAGCGGACGAGCTTGCAAGACAACGAATTACCCTACTCATTCCTGGGATACTGGAATCTGTGGGTATGCCTTTAGCGATATGTATGCTAAGTGTTCAGGACCAGGTCCGAAGGGCAACGAATGATAGATGGTCACAAAGAGGGGGCTGTGAGCATTCCAAAACTATGTGACCTTATCTAGACTTGAAGAGATCTACTGCTTTACTGTCATTGGCTGGAAAAGTCGTATCATGCTATCTGACTGAAGGTTGCCAGCAACGACTTTTGCAGAAGCTGTGAGTACATCGAAGAAGAAGAGACTATACCACACTTTCTTTGTGTGTGTCCCGCACTAGCAGTCAGAAGGAGTTCCATTTTAGGTTCTCATTTCTGTGAGAACCCGTCTGACTTAGCGGATGTGAACATTGCAAGTTATTGGGCTTTTTAAAACGATCCTTCTTATGTTCCTCCTGTGGTATCGCAATGGACGAAAACGTCTAAGTGAGTCTGATGTCAGATTGCCACTTAAACCTAACCTAAGTCAATCTGGACATGTCTGTCCATCCATTTGTCGAAAACAGGGCAACTTTCGAACGAAATTGTGCACAAATACTTCCCAAGGATTTAGGTAGACTGGGTTTGTAAGTGGGCCTAATCGATCCATGTTTAGATTTTGCTTTCATATAGATCGATCTCCTGATTTTAATCCAGCAGGTATGCCGAATATGGTTTGTAAAGTAAATGCAGAATGACTGCTTATAACAAATTTTGTATAGGATAAAAAAATGCATAGTCAAGCTTCAATCGACTTACATATTAAGCTTCAAATCTACCTTCGTGCTATATGCCTTTTTGCCCATTTCCACTTCACCTTTGTTCTCTAGCCATTATCATGAACATAACAAAGAGACTCGTCCCCCAATGCTACTTCATCCTCCTCAGCCTTCATGTACAACCTTAGCACGAGAACATTCTTAAACCACTCACAAATGATCCAATTAGTAAATTTTAATTACGCACATCAACAACCCGTTTAACTTTTTGCTTTTCCAAATTAACCACGGCTCATCATCAGCACCAGGCCAGCTATAAGGAGGAAGGAGTAGCAAAAGAACCATCAAAGGACCAGCAACGTGTACAGAGACAACAGCCATAAGACAATTATAAATGCAAGCAGCAGTAGCAGCGCTACAGACTAAAAGGACAACGTTGGCAACCAACATTCCAACAATGGTAAATCGGCCTTCCACCATCATCAGCCATCATGGTTATGGTGGCGGCGACTCGTTGGGTGCAATACATGGGGGAGTCATCAATTTCAATCTTCGACATTTTGAGGAAAATTACAAAGCATTTTCAACGCATTTGTATTCCAAATGAGCATTCGTTACAATAAAATATACTTTTGATGCGAACCAATTACTCAACGACAATGGTAACAGCAACAGCAAAAACAAACAAAACTGGCAACACCATGTAGCATATGAACAAAAGCTGCAGCATGAGCAACATCAGCAATCGTGGCCAAGGGTACATACTTCCTTGCTTTCACCATCATAATAAGCATTTCCCAGCTGATGAGCGCAGACAATTAAGGGACTTGAAAGAGCCACCTCCTTACAGTAAATGCCGCTGTTCTCACATAAAAATCATGGACTTAAACAATTAAAAGGGTACATAGAGAGCATAGTAAGCTTTATCGTACAAAATTGTTATTCTGGAAGCGCAGGGTATAAAACGGTGGTATAGGGTATTGATAGATTGATAAGTAAACCGATCGACTCTGAATCACTTTCTTTATGTCCAATTTAGCTATGTCCGTCTGTTCACGTTAATTTGAGTACAAAGTACAGGTGGCAATTTTCATCGGATCGGCTTCAAATTGAAGCCTATTGAAATTGAAAAAATTGGTTCTGATTTGGATATAGCTCCCATATATACGTTCGTCCGATTTGGACTAAAATTGCAATCATATCATCATTTGTAAACCGATTCTCACGAAATTTTGCACGAGGAGTTCTCTATAAGTCTCGAAATTATTGGTGAATTTCATAAAAATTGGCTCAGATTTAGATTTAGCTCTCATATAGATGTTCGTCGGATTTAGACTAGCATTGCAATAATTTGGTCGTTTGTTAGGTTAGGTTAGGTTGAAAAGAGGGTGCAGATATTAATTATTAGTAATTATTAATCCGCCCCATGCCACTATGGACATACACCTAAGCCAGTAATCGGCTTGTTGTGCGCTCTAAAAACTATAAAGTAACCTCTAAAAAGAAAATTTCAAGTTAGGAATTCCGTGCTACTTACAAAATCCTTAATTGTTTTCAATACCACTCCCCTAAGTTGGTTCATGTCTGGTATTGTGTCCCCACCTAAGTGCAGGTATATGTTGGACGCGAAAGCCGGGCAATGACAAAGGAAATGCTGCAATGCCTCATAATCCTCCCCGCATGCCCCACACATGCTATCACTTGCCGCGAGGATTTTACATAAGTGAGCTCTTAGTCCTATGTGTCCCGTTATGATACCAATAGCTTTACTGACCTCCTTCTTGCTTCCTTTCAGTAATAGCCTCGT
Organism: Stomoxys calcitrans; assembly: GCF_963082655.1. NCBI lineage: Eukaryota > Metazoa > Arthropoda > Insecta > Diptera > Muscidae > Stomoxys > Stomoxys calcitrans. The sequence goes on along the minus strand of NC_081552.1, from coordinate 184,979,129 downwards.
CTTCTCACGATCTGAATCCCCCCATAGGATTTTCCCCGTCCCACCGACCATTTCGCTGTTCCACAATGTTGCATGCGCATTCGTCGGCCACTCCCTGAACTCGAACTGCGTCGACCCGAAAGGCTTTGGGTTAACCAAGTTTATTGACGCCAGTCCTCTTCACCGCCAAATCGTCTACCTTTTCAGTTCCCCTTACTCCCTTATGGCCCGGCACCCAAACGATGCGGATTTACCTATCCCCAGAGAAGGCGTTAATCTCCTTCTTACACCACAGGACTGTTCGTGACCTTACCATCCTAGTTGTTATTGCTCTTGCGGCAATTTTACTATCGGTAAAGATGTTCACATTCGACGTTAGCATAACACCACATCACGCATTCGGTGATCGCCCGGATCTCCGTCTGCTGGACCGTATTATGGTCAGGCAATCTAAAACAGATCTCAGTCCCTGGGTTCTTAATATAAACCCCAAGGCCCACTCTGTCCTCCAGCTTTAATCCATTCGTGTACCATGATCTTCCAGACCAATGCGTCAATTATGTTTTAAATCGTTTCAACATCTGATACAGCTCCAATATAAACCGGTCTCCCGATAATTTTGTTGAGCCTTTAGAGGAAGCATTTCTTTGTCGATTTGAAATTTTTCACAACGAATTGCACTTTGGTTTTCAACAGCCTAGCCAAGTACGGCCCCAATCGGTTCATAACTTGTTATAGCATTATCCTTTGTTTGCCTATAAGGAGGTATCGGTCAAAGAAATTGACAAATTTGATCCATGGTGAAGAGCGTATAAGATTCGACCGGCCAAACTTATCACGCCTTTGTTTGTTATGTAGAAAATTTTTGACTTTAGGTTACTGTTTAACCTATGGGAGAGAACAGAAACATAAGCCCGGTCGAAGACCGCTTCATTTCCCCTCTTTTTAATGGAAAGTCTTTTTTTTTTTAGAAAACTGTTGACATTATTTGACCTACGAGAGAGAAGGAAATCGAAGGCCCGGCCCATTCTTTAATTTTGTTTTCTAAATATTTATAAATGACCTTGGCATTCCAAAGAGGGAAATATTGATCATATTGGTCATTAAGGTATTTAGGAGTAGAATTCGAGGCCCCCTTGTACATTCGACACCCCCAAAACGTTATCATAATACCGAATGGTGCGACATACAACGAAAGGTATTTGAGGGACATGCTCCAAGGATCCAAAAACAAATATTTTAAGGGACTTTAAAAGGACGTTAGGTATGGTAAGAGTGGCAGTCCTCTACAGGCTCACTACGACAATTTTAGACCCATTATGGTAGCAGCATAGACAAAGGAAATCTATAGACTCATAACGATATGTTCAGAAAAACTCTAACAGATGGGAGAAATGTCAAATTCTAAGTCGTTTGTATGTGTTTGCGCAAGGATCCGGGGCAACATGGAACAAATAACTTTTAAGTTATTTTATTAACATTTTGGGTATTAATGTCTAAACCTTTCTCTTATAGATGGCAGCACTAACATTCAGAAAAGCGCCATCTGTTTCTATATGGATCAGCTGAATGAAGACGCCAAAACGAACAGAGAGAGGGCAGAGTGGTAAAAATTGATCATGCAGCATTTATCTTTGTTATGGCAAATAAAGAAAAATAATAAAGGGTGATTTTTTTGAGGTTAGGATTTTCATGCATTAGTATTTGACAGATCACGTGGGATTTCAGACATGGTGTCAAAGAGAAAGATGCTCAGTATGCTTTGACATTTCATCATGAATAGACTTACTAACGAGCAACGCTTGCAAATCATTGAATTTTATTACCAAAATCAGTGTTCGGTTCGAAATGTGTTCATTCACCGTTCAGCGATGAGGCTCATTTCTGGTTGAATGGCTACGTAAATAAGCAAAATTGCCGCATTTGGAGTGAAGAGCAACCAGAAGCCGTTCAAGAACTGCCCATGCATCCCGAAAAATGCACTGTTTGGTGTGGTTTGTACGCTGGTGGAATCATTGGACCGTATTTTTTCAAAGATACTGTTGGACGCAACGTTACGGTGAATGAACACATTTCGAACCGAACACTGATTTTGGTAATAAAATTCAATGATTTGCAAGCGTTGCTCGTTAGTAAGTCTATTCATGATGAAATGTCAAAGCATACTGAGCATCTTTCTCTTTGACACCATGTCTGAAATCCCATGTGATCTGTCAAATACTAATGCATGAAAATCCTAACCTCAAAAAAATCACCCTTTATATACGAATTTCATTGCGGTTGATTGCTGTATTATTTTTTAAATTTCCCACAGATTTCCTCATAGATAAATATTTATTTTGTAGAGAGCGAAGTTTGTGCTTTAGCTGTAAGAGGGTAAGGGTCAACGAACGTACGCAGAATCAGAGCTATTGGACAGTAGGTTACGTAACAGAGGTGGCATTTTCTACGTTTTGAAAGCGAAAGCATAGTGGATCGGGTTTGATTGAAAATTAAGCTCAAAGATAAGAAGCCTCCTTTTTATAGTCAAGCCCAAGTGACGAGCCGATAAGCACAAATTTTTTTTCGTTTTGTCATTCGATTCGTTCGCCATGTAATTGAAAACAGGGAAAATAGCTGATTTCAATGACTTGGCGAACGAATCGAGTGACAACAAGTAAAAGCGTGAAAAGTTTGGCCGGCCGAATCTTACATATCCATGGTAGAGGGCATGGATCTCATTTGTCATTTTTTTTTGCCCGATATTTCTTTATGGGCAAACAAAGGGTAATGGATAAAAATTGCAAAGCTTTTGGAGCTATTTCAAGTTATCTACCGATTAAAACCATGCTTGGTTATGCTGTTGGAGTAAAAGTAATTGTGCAAAATGTCAGCCAAAACTGAATAAGAATTGAGCCTTATAGCCTTCAAGAATTAAAATCAGGAGATCGGTTTATATGTGAGCTATATCAGGTTAAGGACCCATTCAGGCCATATTTGACACGTGTGTGGAAGGTCATAGGAGAAGTCGTTAAAATAATGTTTAGCCAAATCGCACAAGAATTGAGCCCTCTAGAGGCCCAGAGAGTCAAATTAGGCGATTGGTTTACATGGGAGCTATATCAAGTTTTAAACCGGTTTGAAACATATTCAGCACAGATGTTGGAAGTCATAACAAAATATCTTATACAACATTTGAAACAAATCGAATAAGAATTGCGGCATTTAGGGGCTCAAGAGGTCAAGATCCAAGATTGGTTTATATGGCAGCTATATCAAAACATAGACCAATATGACACATTTACAATCCCAACTGGCCTACACTAATAGGAAGTATTTGTGCAAAATTTCATGCGCCAACAACTTTGCCAAGTATGGTTCAAATAGGTCCATAACCTGATATAGCTGCCATATAAACCGATCTTGGTCTTGACTTCTTGAGCCTCTAGAGTGCGCAATTCTTATCCGATTGGAATGAAATTTTGCACGATGTGTTTTGTTATGATATCCAACAACTGTGCCAAGTATAGTTCAAATCGGTCCATAACCTGATATAGCTGCCATATCAACCGATCTTGGGTCTTGACTTCTTGAGCCTCTAGAGTGCGCAATTCTTATCCGATTGGAATGAAAATTTGCACGACGTGTTTTGTTATGATATCCAACAACTTTGCCAAGTATGGTTCAAATCGGTCCATAACCTCATATAGCTGCCATATAAACCGATCTTGGGCCTTGACTTCTTGAGCCTCTTGAGTGCGCAATTCTTTTCCGATTGGAATGAAATTTTGCGCGACGTGTTTTGTTATGATATCCAACAACTTTGCCAAGTATGGTTCAAATCGGTCCATAACCTGATATAGCTGTCATATCAACCGATCTTGGGTCTTGACTTCTTGAGCCTCTAGAGTGCGCAATTCTTATCCGATTGAAATGAAATTAAAGCGAAATTTTGTGTGCTCTTTAATAGTACCCTAAAAATAAAAATTTGCTATCCAAATTTCGGATGGGGTACCTAGGAGGGCCGCCCCACCCTAAACCTACCAAATATATATTTAGACCAATTACGACAATATGGGACTCAAATGAAAGATATTTAGGATAAGAAAACGTATCTGATATCCAATTGTCGGACAAAGTGTTAGGGGGATCACCTTAACCCCCAAAACACCCCTAATTCGGACATATTTACCGACCATTGCAATATGGGACTCAAATGAAAGGTATTTGCGATTAAAATATGAATCTGATATCCAAATGTGGGACCAAGTTTCTGGGAGTCCAGCCTTCCCCAAAACACCCCTCAAACAGGACTTATTTACGGACCATGGCAATATTGGGCTTAGATAAAAGGTATTTCGGTGTAGATTACGAATCTGATATCCAAATGTGGGGCCAAATGTTTAGGGGGCCACCCCTCCCAAAAACACCCCCAAAAGAGGACAAATTTATGACCATAGCAATATGGGGCTCAGATGAAAGGTCTTTGGCAGTAAAGCAGGAATCTGATATCAATATTTGGGAAAAAGTGTCTATTGGACCACCCCACCCCCATAACACCACCTAAATAGGACGTAATTGCTGACCATTCCAATATGGGGCGGTAATAAGAGGTATTTTAGAATAGAACACGAATCTGATATATAATTTCAGAGCCAAGTCACTGAACGGCCGCCCCATCCTCCAAAACCCTCCCCAAGCCGGTCATGTTTGCGACTATGGAAACATGGCGCCCAAATAAAAGGTATTTGGGAGTAGAGCGCAAATATTATATCAAGATTGATGACCAACTGCCTAGGGGATGGATTTGCTCACCATGACAATTTGGGTATTAAAGGGAGTGGATCTCGATATTGGTAATTTTAAGGGCCCATATCCCAAACCGGACATATTTGCTGACTTCTGCAATAAGGGGTGAAATGAAAGGTATTTGAGATTACAAAAACAATGTGATATCCCATTTTGAGACCAATGCCAATATGGGGTTCAAATAAATGATATTTGAGAGTAGAGAACGATGCTGATATATTTTCGGGGCTATTGTTTGGGGGACCACCAAACTGCCCAAAATACCTCTAAATCGAGCATATTTAAAGTGAACACATCAGGGCAACACGGGTCTCAAATGAAAGATATTTGGAGGCAGAATACGAAATTTAACTCCAAAATTAGAAGCTCAATTCCCAGGGGACCGCCAAACCCCAGTAGATTCGAAAAGGAGTAATGGCTCCGAAAGTCTTGATACTCTGGGCATCGGCTTCGTTATATTTCAATGTAATTTTAGAAAAAAAGCGTGATCTTCACCGTACTCAATCGTCGTTTGGTATGTAGAGCACCTTAATCAATTTGAGAAGGGTGTTGATGAAGATACATGGCGTATCAGAAATCGTGATCCACCATGCCAGTCAAAGTGTTTTTGACAACAGCAGACTCTTGCTAGAGCAATGAATTTAAATGATTTTCAGCTGGAATATGTTCGAAAAATCACAAAAGGATTTTAAAGATCACAATAAAAGAGCACAAACAGACATATTTGGTTTTAAAAGTCCATTTTAGACTATAGCGAAGCACACCAGGCCAGCTAATGTAAAATGTAATTATTCAAGAATATTTTGTCTGAAAATTTTTCAACAGTCCAATTATTAGTTTTTGGCCATTTGGGTTAGTTTTTATTCTTGCTGTTGCCAAAAACATTTGAATTTCTCATTGTGTATTTGATAAAAGATTGGTCAGAATTATTTCGAAAAACATGTGCAAACGATATTGTGTATCATTTGCAATCTTCATCACCATCAGCATTGAAAACTCCATGGCCATCCTTATCGTCATCGTCGTTGCCATTGCCTTCATCCGCATCATTATCCTCGTTCATGTCGTCATCATCATCACAATCATTGTTTTATGTACTCATCAGCAATATTCGCATGGATGGACTTTAGGACAGACAGACATACGGCCAAATGGATGGATCAACCAACAAACAACGACCAATGTACCATTGCTGTGGCTATCATAGCGAAACTGTGAAAACTGATTCAGTTCGCATGGATAAGCAACTCAACTCTATCTTTAATTTGGCATCTCATACTTGCAGCCATTCTTGCGTGTGGCAACCACCAAAAAGTTCTTTGTTAGCTGTTTCACCCCCCAAGTAACTACCCTGTTTTTGTACACTTGTTCATATCGCAGAAGGATCGAGGACTATGGTGGGTGAAGAGATTGTGTGTGTGTGTGTGCTTGATTGTGTGTAGTCAGTCATTAAACATTTGGAAAACGTATTAAAACACCCCATCATTGCCTTAATTAAGAGCCATAAAAGGACATTTACTTGTATTTGTGAGACGCATTTATAAGCGAGCTCCAAATAAAAATCCATATTTACAGACATTAAATACCAGACAACCGGGAGGACAGACAAACTCTGAACAGAGTTGCCGTTTGGGTAACCAAAATCTAAAACTATTCTACTATACTACTAAATATCCCATGAACATTCCACTAAGGAACAGGGCATACTTCTCTTATATCAATGAGTGCAGTCCGATTACATTTTAAGCTCAATGATAAGGGGCCTTCTTTTATGCCGAGTCCGAAATCCGGGGATCGGTTTATATGGGGGCTATATCTGTTTATAGACCGATTTGGATCATACTTGGCATGTATGTTGGACGTCCATTTGTTCGAAATTTCATACAAATCGCATAAAAGTAGAGGCGCTCAAGAAAACAAATCGGGGGAAAGGTTTATATGGGCGCTATATCCAAATCTGAACCGGTATGGTCAATTTGCAGTCCCCAACGACCTACATCAATAAGAAGTATCTATGCAAAATTTTAAGCGACTAGCTTTATGCGTTCGACCGCTATCGTGATTTCAATAGACGGACGGACGGACATGGCTAGAGAGAATCAGATAGGGCTGAAGGAGTCAAATCCAGGGATCGGTTTATATGGTGGCTATATCTGTTTATTGACTGATTCGAATCATACTCGGCATGGATGTTGGAAGTCGTAACTCATGTCTTTGTTTCAAATTTCAACCAAATGGGATGAAAATTGAGGTTCATGATCGGTGTATTTGCGTGCAATATCTAAATCCGAACCGATATGGTCAATTTGCAATCCACAACGACCTACATCAATAAGAAGTGTCTATGCAAAATTTTAAACTGCTGGCTTTACGCGTTCGACCGCTATCGTAATTTTAACAGACGGACGGATATGTCTGGATAGAGTCAGATAGTCAAATCCGGGGATCGGTTTATATGGGGGTTATATCTGTTTTTAGACCGATGCGAATCATACTTGGCATGAATGTTGAAAGTCATAACTCAAGTCTTTGTTCAAATTTTCATAGAAATCGGATGAAAAACGAGCCGATCGACTCAGAATGTCGAAACGATCCAGAAATTTACAGTGATGGTAGAGTTTGAGCCTCCGGTGAAAATGGGGTATTACATTCTTTGATATCCGAAGGGGGCGGACCTTTCCCCTGACCAGTATTTATAAAAACGTCAGATCTCGGAGATGGGTGCACCGTATTAAGTCAAATTTTATGCCACCTTGTGGTATCCTACAAACATGAAATTGGTATAAAATGATGAGTTCGAAGATCCTGGGGGGACGCCCCATCCGAATACCCACCCGAACGGACAATGTTACCGATTGGGACAATATGGGTATCAAATGAAAGGTATTTAAGAGTAAAGTACGAACTTGGTATACAGATCTCACCCTAAGTGTTCGGGGGTCCCCCACCCAAAAAAAAACCTCCCAACAGAACACTTTCACCGCTGTGGGCAATATGAGTAGCAAATAAAAGGTCTTTAAAAGCACAGAGTACAAATCTGACATAAAAATATATTCCTTGGTGTTTGAGGCGCCTCCCCACCCCCCAAAACTCTTCAAAAGCACATATTTACCTATTCGGACAATATAGGTATCAAATGAAGGGTATTTGAAAGTTGAATACTCATCTGTTATAAGAATTTGGTCCAAGGTGTCTGCGGGAGCTCCTCAACCTTAAAAACCCCCAAAAACGGGCATGAATATTCAACGTAACAATGAACGTTCTTTGGGAGTTGACTACGAATGTGGTATACACATTTGGCAGAGTGCGGGACCGGGCCACCCACTAAATACCCTTCAATAAGACGTGTAGATCAATCGGGAAAGTATGGGAATTGAAAGAAAGGCCTATGACAGTAGAGTTTGAATCTAATGTTGATATTAGGATCCAAGTATCTGCGCCACGTCCTGCCGTTCAGCAGAACAAGTAGATCGCGACAATAAAGGACTCTAATATATAGTCTTTTGGGTCTTAGCGTCGAAGGGGCCGTACCTCTCCTCCCAATATAAGCAACACCAGACTCTCATGTAGGACGACTGAGAACCCGGTCCGATATAGCTGTGACTGCCACACAGGCTGGAACATTGAGGTCCGATCTATGTGGAATTCATTGCAGTCACGAGAAACTTAGCTGCGAGCTACCGGGCGCGTCCACAGGTAGCTTATAGTGGAATGCTTCATGCGGAGTAGCTGCAACGGCCGTTGCAGACAATCAGCGGAGTCCAGCGGAGAGTCTCAGTGAAACGCCGGGCGGCTTCGGCTCCGGCTCTTGCAAAAAAAAAAAAAAACTGTGTGAGGTCCTGCGGCAAGGTGGAGTTCCTGCGGCGATCGGTCCTTTGGACCGGAACGACTTTGCTCACCTACAGGAGCTTGACGAGAATCGCCACCTATACATGAAAATGTGACTACAACAACACAGCAACGACTGAGAACATATTGTACACAAGGGAAAGGACTGTCAGAGGGCAATCCGCCTCCCCCATCCTACCTAAAACAAAGAGAAATTAATAAACTGACTTTTTGAAACTGGATTTATCTTTAAACATTTTTAAGCTGGTGATCAAGACATTCAGAGCTACGTGTCTTGTTCAAACTATTTTTTTTGTGTCGGTTATCTTCTTTCAAAATCATATTTCAAAACTACACATTTTTAAAGATCCGCAAGTCCTTCCTTTGTTCATGCCATTTAGAGTGCAAAAAGTGTACTCGACTACCAAACACTTTTTATTGCTTAAACACTTGGATCAATGTAACTTAGGTACCGATTTGGGCAAGTTGTGGTCTACTGTTTAGTCACTCTCGAACCCCGGTAGATGGGACGACAGGTTCTCATCACTTTTGGCGACATAACTGTGTATATTCCGAAGAGGTGCGCCATGTTGTTCAACCGTCAATTTGTTGTTCACCCCGAGAGTGACAGAGCTAGGAAAAACGCCATTCGTTGTATCCGTGGTCTCCGAGCCGATGAACAGCCATCACAATTTACCGTAGACGAAGTTACAAATGTCATGTGTGGCACCAAGTCATCCAAGGCGTTGGGCCCCGACAAAATCTGTACACTGATGGTGAAGAACCTGGATAAACCTGGAGTCGAGTACCTTACGACTGTCCTCAACCTGCTTTTAGTACCCAATGTCTGGCAGATGGGTAGAGTATCCCTCTACTGAAGATGCTTGACTGCTCCTCCCGACCCTTGTTGGATAATTTTCATTCGCATGGATTTCAAAGACCATATCCATGCTAATGCTCGGCTAATGGAAATTCTCCAACGAGGCTCGGGAGGACTAGTCCCTCAAGCGTCTTGGCTACTGGTGAGAGTAGGGAGATCGGTCTTTACGACCGGCACTTACTCGGATCCTTTCCAGGCTTCAGTAGCGGGATCACTCTGCCCATCTTCCGGACATCGTGTACTATAAGAGTATTAAAAGACGGATTGAGGACAAGGACAAGGTAAGGTACTCGACTCCAGGTTGATCCAGATTCTTTAGCATGAGTTCCGTCGGGGCCCAACGCCTTGGATGACTTGGCGACACCGATGACATTTGTAACTTCGTTCACGGTAAATTCTGCTCAACAACTGCTCTGCATGCCATCACTGTACACATTTGTCGTGGCTTCAATCAGAGGGATAAGAAATCGAAACACCGTAGAGCGAAACAGGGAGTTCCCCAAGGCGGGGTGATATCTCCGGCACCGTTTAACCTCTACGTATCCTCCATTCCACCCCCTCCAGACGGCATAGGGATCGTATCATATGCAGACGATTGTACGATCATGGCATCAGGCCCACGACTCATTGATGACATTTGCGATAGACTGCAAGAAATCTGAAGATATCCGCCACCAAATCTTCAGCCACATTGTTCACTACATACAGGCATGAGGTGGGTAGGGAGCTGAATATGATGGTCGATTGAGTAACAATTTCGACCATCAAGTGTCCAAAAATACTAGGTGTCACATTTGATAGCTCTTACAAATTCTCCTCACATGCCACTGCACTAAGCAATAAGGTCTGAAATAGAAACAATGTTCTCAAGTCACTTGCCGGCAGCACTTGGAGTGAAGACAAAGAAACCATGTTAGTAAGTTATGCAGCGCCAATGTGGTCTTGTCAGCTTTGTGACACGCAGTGGAATAATATTCAGATCTGCCAGAACGCCGTTCTCCGAACTGCGACGGACTGTGCCTCCGTTCTCATGTGGATCACCTCAATCAGGAGACAAAGATCCTATCAGTGCGAAGACATAACTACATGCTGTCTAAGCAATACCTTCTGGGCTATTCTCGCAGAGACTATCCGAATTATCTTGGTATCTCGTGGATAGGTATTCACCGCCCAGAATCCTTAGGATAGATCTACATGATCTAAAGCGTGATGTTCAGCGCTACAAGAGAGAATCTCTAGATCAAGCTGCATATCAAGCGGGTGTACACATCATTTATGCAGACACGGTAGCGGATGAGGTAGGAATATAGTCCTTGGAGAATGACCGCCTCACATTGCACCTGAAGAAATTGACCTCCGCGGCAAACCAGAGTAGTTATGGCTCAATTACGATCCGGCAGAGCAAGGATTGATGCCGACGTGCAAGATGCATGTCCCGATTGTGACCAGGGACCACTCGACACACGTCACCTCTTTTACTGCCAAGCCAGACCCACTCGTATTAGACCCAGATCCCTCTGGACGCACCCCATCTTTGTCGCAGAGTTCCTGGATTTGGATATTCAACAGAATCAAGCAGACGAAAGATAGAACACAACACACTGCTACAACAACAACACATTTAACTGCTGTCCTATTGTATCCTGATCGGCCTTCATATATTATTTTTAATCCCTCTTTGTTTTGGGAAGGAAGGGGGAGGGGCCGGGGCGTATATTCTTGACATTTTGAGTCAATCTAGCGATGTCCGTCCGTCTGTCCGGACGGATAACCTACACTAATAGCAAGAAATTGTGCAAAATTTCAATCGCCTAGCTTTACTAGTTCGAAAGAAGTAAAGCCAGGCGATAAAAATTTTGCACAATTTCTTGCTATTAGTGTAGGTTATCTGGGATTGTAAATGTATCATATCGTTTCATGTAAATGGACCATATCGTTTCAATTATACCAACTGTTATTCAAACCGACTTCGGATCTTGACTTCTTGAGCCCCTAGAGAGCGCAAATATTATCCGATTAAGCTGAAATTTTGCTTTGGGTGTGTGTTTTGACTTTCAATAAATGTACTAAGAAAAGTTGAAATCGGTTCATAACTTGATATATCTGTCATAGAAACCAATCTTGGATCTTTACTTCTTCAGACTCTAAAGGACGCAATTCTTAACCAATTGGGCTGCAATTTGCACGAGGTGTTTTATTTTGACTTCTTTCTTACCACTGTGCCATGTATGGCCCAAATCGGCTTATAACCTTTCCCATTGTGCATTTCAACTTAAGTCATGACGGCAACACTGTTGACAACCCAAAGCCTCAATAAACGGACAGACATATAGACAGAAGGACACAAGAATGTATTGGGCCGTAAAGCTATCGCCTTTTCATTTCATTATGGCCCCTTTTGCAAAAAGTGTTGTTTTAATTCCCTCACAAATAAAATGGCCCATACTGAATAAACGCTCCAGGGGAGAAATGACTAGTGGGTGGGTCGAGATGGGACGAACGGCTTAGCTGCCTGGTTGGTTGTTGGCATGGAATTAAGTGTATTTTACGTTGAGTACATGTTAAAATGCCTCCTTTGGCGGCTCATTTTGTTTTTGGGCAAATGTTTAATTGTTTATTTGGGGTATTGTAGGCCGATTAAGGACATCCCCGTTAAATTAATTCATGGCAATATTGTGTGCTGCCTTCTTCCTTCCTACAGCGAGCATAGAGAAGTGCTGATAATTAGTTCAATGTATTTTATTATGGCTTTAATTTCATTTATAATTTGCTTTAATTTTCCTTTTCTTGTGGTTTCTTGGGGATTTGCAATTTGATGTGGTGTTGGGGAGAAATAGTGAATTATGATGATGGTGATACTTTGTTTAGTTTTCTTTCGAAAAGGGACAAGAGCCGGGCGTATCTTACATACCTTCCACTATGGATCATGACTATCAAAAGTCAGAATCCTCCAAAATGGACCACATGTGACACGTAACGATTGCACCGTTTTTTTTTCGAAAAATAATTGCACGAAAAAAACTAGTAAAAAACAAGTAAAAGCGTGTTAAGTTCGGCCGGGCCGAATCTTACATACCCTCCACCATGGATCGCTTTTGCCAAGTTCTTCTCCCGGCATCTCTTCTTAGGCAAAAAAGTATATAAGAAAATATTTGGTCTGCTATTATTATATTATTACATGTTGGAGGCCTGTGTAAAATGTCAGCCAATTCGAATAAGAATTGCGCTCTTTGGGGGCTCAAGAAGTAAAATAGTGAGATCGATTTATATGGGAGCTGTATCGGGCTATAGACCGATTCAGATCATAATAAAGACGTATGTTGATGGTCATGAGAGGATCCGTAGTACATAATTTCAGGCAAATCGGATAATAATTGCGCACTCTAGAGGCTCAAGAAGTCAAGACCCAAGATCGGTTGATATGGCAGCTATATCAGGTTATAGACCGATTTGAACTATACCTGACACAGTTGTTGGATATCATAACAAAACACGTCGTGCAAAATTTCATTCCAATCGGATAAGAATTGCGCACTCTAGAGGCTCAAGAAGTCAAGACCCAAGATCGGTTTATATGACAGCTATATCAGGTTATGGACCGATTTGAACCATACATGGCAAAGTTGTTGGATATCATTACAAAACACGTCGTGCAAAATTTCATTCCAATCGGATAAGAATTGCGCACTCTAGAGGCTCAAGAAGTTAAGACCCAAGATTGGTTGATATAGCAGCTTTATGAGGTTATGGACCGATTTGAACTATACTTGGCACAGTTGTTGGATATCATAACAAAACACGTCGTGCAAAATTTCATTCCAATCGGATACGAATTGCGCACTCTAGAGGCTCAAGAAGTCAAGACCCAAGATCGGTTTATATAGCAGCTATATCAAAACGCGGACCGATATGGCCCATTTACAATACCAACTGACCTACACTAATAAGAAGTATTTGTGCAAAATTTCAAGCGGCTAGCTTTACTCCTTCAGAAGTTAGCGTGCTTTCGACAGACAGACGGACGGACAGACGGACGGGCATGGCTAGATCGACATAAAATGTCGCGACGATCAAGAATATATATACTTTATGGGGTCTCAGACGAATATTTCGAGTGGTTACAAACAGAATGACGAAATTAGAATACCACCCATCTTATGGTGGAGGGTATAATATGCCATGTGAGAACGGGTAGAAATATCTCTTTGAAATTTGGATGGTTAGAGCTGAGTTGTTAGCGAGATCGTGTGCAGAAAAAGCCATGCCCTAGGTTGTATGGGCGTTTTTTGGCAGGCCCCTAAATTTGACCACCTCGGTATTTCGAAAAATTGTTGGGCTTCCAAATCTTCATTTGTGGTCCGATTTCTAAATATCCCTACAAAATAGTCCGCTTGATGTCAACAATATATCCACAGGTTTCGGGTTGTGTTCACCCTAGAAGAAAATTAGAAGACAATTTGAGGAAACAAGTAAAAAGGTATTAAGTTCGCCGGGGTCGCACTTTGGATACCCACCACCTCAGGTATATATGTAAACCCCCTTTCGTCAAAATCCGGTGAAAATTGGATAACTTATGCACCCAAATTCGGCACGGATATTGAGTGGTCTAATAAATATAAGTCAATGTTTAATTTTGTATATCAAATTTCAACAAAATCGGGTTATACTAAAGCTTTTATGGGCTTCAGACCCTTTATCTGGAGATCGGTCTATATGACAGCTATATCTAATTTGAACCATATTAAGGTCAGATATAGGGAGGCTTAAAATAAATGAGCGAAATCGGGTAATAAATGAAGCTTTGATGGGCTTCAGACCCTTTATCGGAAGATCGGTCTATATAAATATAGTCAGTTGTATCTAAATATAGTCCAATCTGAACCATATTTGGGTCCGATATCGGCAGGCCTAAAACTACTCATTGTTTCAAATTTTAGCGAAATCAATTAAAAAAATAAAGCTTTTATGGTCTTAAAACCCTTAATCGGGAAATCAGTCTATATGGCAGCTACAATATATCGAAACATAGTCCGATTTGAAAGCTGGTATCAAATAAAGCTTTTATGGGCTTCAGACCCTTTATCGGCAGATCGGTCTATATGACAGCTATATCTAAATATAGTCCGATCTGAACCATATTCAGGTCGTATGTCGGGAGGCCTAAAACTACACACTGTTTAAAATTTTAGCTAAATCGGTTAAAAAATAAAGCTTTTATGGGCTTCAGATCCTTAATCAGGAGATCGGTCTATATGGAAGCTATATCCAAATATAATCCGATTTGAACCATATTTAGGTCAGATATCGGGAGGCTTTAAATAACCCACTGTATCAAATTTTAGCGAAATCGGGTAATAAATAAAGCTTTTATGGGTTTCAGACCCTTTATCGGCAGATCGGTATAGATGGCAGCTATATATAAATGTAGTCCGATCTGAACCATATTTGGGTCAGATGTCGGGAAGCCTTAAACTACTCACTGTTACAAATTTCAGCGAAATCGGATAAAAAATAAAGCATTTGTAGGCATTAGACAATTTACCGGCTGATCGGTCTATATAGCAGCTATATCCAAAAATATGGTCCGATTTGGCCCGTTCAAGAACTTAAACAGCGTGCATCAACAAGACGTTTCTGTGCCAACAAATTTTTTTTTACATGTATCGTGACGGTCTGTTAGGGACGCTGTTTCTGCAGTAACATCGTCTCCAGTGCCTCCAGGATCCCGAAGTCCACCCATGCAGAATTCTATCAGAATGATAGAATTCTGATAGAAGACTTCTGCTGCAGTGTTCTCATCCAACTTAGACCCATCCTTGTATACAGAGAGTCCCGGGAAAGCGGGGTGCCCCCAATCAAGAGATCCTCTTTCAGGAAAATAACTTGCAACCCTGGTTAGAGGAGCGCAATGTACCTGACCTACCTCAGTCTGATGGCGATTAGCACTAACGGTACTAGCGGTACTCTGTAATTTCTCGATCATCATACGAAGGGCACAATTGACCAGAGCTATGTACCACACCAGACAACCATAGGTGATAAACATTCAATGCACCGTCCCGTCCTTAGGCCCCAACTCCTTTCTATCGATTTGCGACAGGAGTAGAACGCTTTTAGTTTCCCTTTGCCCCTTCCTTCGACGTTTTTTCTCCAACTTCGTTTCTGGTCAAGAATCACTCCCAAGTACATCTACCTCAAACAGGATAGGTCCCTTAAAAACATCTAGTTTTCTCCTTCTGGTGAAAAGGACCAGTTCAACCTTTCTGGGATTTATGCCAAGCCCGTTGCCCTCGCCCATGTGGACAGCTTGCTCAAAGAACGTTGAACTAGGTCCACAATAGTAGTGAGAAACGACCACCCACCATGATGCAGTCATCATATTGGGTGGTCGTCCACGCAGGCAACGACATTCACCCTCTCTACCGAAAGGCCTCATAATCCCATTGAGTGTCCCAAAAGCCACAATACAGGAGATAAAACTCCTCCTTGCGTAGTTCCTCCGGTCACAATCTTATGGAGCCCTCTGCAGTGATGCGTTGATAATCCAGCCTTTCAGCATCGTATCAACCCAATTTACCAAAAGAGGGGGACCTTCAGGTTCTTTAGAGCGCCATGTATGGATTCAAACTTCATATATGGGAGCTTTATCTAAATATAGACCGATAAAGCTCATTTACAATATAATATACCCCCATCCTATGGTGGAGGTTATAAAAATCATCTCAAGGAGTCGTATGACAATCAGTTCTGCTCTTTGCAGCACAGCAGGCAGTACACTATCCGGTCTCTTTAACTTGTAGGGTTCAAACGAATTCATCGACCGGACATTTTCCCCTCCGTAATCATGTCCTCAACCACAGAGAGAGTGACTCGGCACTATATTGTGTCGGAGGAACATCGATATCAACCGGGTTAAAGACCCACCTGCTAAATCCGAGCAACTAGGGAAGTGGTTAGCAGCCAGGAGCTCGAGCGTCTGAATGCCAGATTCCGTTCAGGTTACGTCATCTCTTAGAATGTTTCCAAAAGTTTTCGGATTCTTGGAGAGCAATTTACGGAACTTGGAGGACTCATTCACTCCCTCTATTGACCTGCAAAATCAGACGCATGAAGCTCTCTTGGACGTTTTCAGGACTCCCGGTGCAGGTCCCAGTCAGCAGACAGCTTGGTTTTGTTTGCCATATACTATTAAGCCTTCTCGTAGTCTGTTCATGTCGCCTCCGATCACCTACCCGGATATATCAAAAGTCAGTTCTCTTCAAAACTAACATGGTTCCAGCCAGCATTTCGCCCAGGTTCCGTCATCACTTAGCACGCTTCCAAGAGTATGGAGACCAAACTGCGGAACCTGGAGGAATCATTCACTTTCTCTATCGGCTCTCAAAAACAGACCCATGAGACCTTTTTGGACGATTTAACCTCGCGTTTGCACTTGTTTAAGGACTCTAGTGGCAATCCCAGTCCCCAGCCAGCTTGGTTTTGTTTGCCAAATCATAAAGCCTTTTCATTGTCTATCCAAGTCTCCTCAAGTCCCCGTTGCACCAAACAGGTTTCGATCTTTTACCACGATATGTCAAAGGGCAGTTCTCCCCATAACTACTCAACATGGTTCCTGTCAGCATTTCGTCCAGGTTCCGTCATCACTTAGAACGCTTCCAAGAGTTTTCGGATTCTTGGAGAGCAATCTGCTTAACCTGGAGACTCATTCACACCCTGTGTCGACTCGCAAAACAGACCCATGAGGCCTTTTTGACGATTTCACCTCGCTCTTGCATTTATTTTAGGACTCCAGGTGCATGTCACTGTCCGCAGACAGCTTGGTTATGTTTGCCCTAATATAGAGCCTCCTCGTAGTCTGCTTAAGTCTCATTAAGTCCCCGTTTCGCCAAACAGGTTTGGATCTCTTACCCGGCTATGTCAAAAGGCAGTTCTTCGCATTACTACTCAACATGGTTCTTCTCAGCAGATTCGCTGCCAATTCAAGCTCCTTTTTATCTGTAAGTGAGGTTCTTATGATCCACAGTTTTGTTTCAACGCTCTTCGCATAGCGGTTTCAGTTGGTTTTTCTGGGGTTCCTATATGGTGGGTCGTTACCCGGATACAACATCAGATGAAAGAAAATATATCTATGACCCGAAAGTCCTCTTTCGACACTGTCCAATATCTTAAAATCGTATCACGGAGATTCGTCAATGTTATGTCTATCACAAGTCTCATTACTTTCTTGCTTCCCTATATATGACACACGATTCGGAGATGTCGGGGATAAACCGACCTTTATTACCAGTAACAGGCAGGTGATACAAGATATTACCTTTGTATCGGAAGATATAAGCGCAAGAATATGCGACTGGGAAGTGTTGGATGACCACAGCTTCTCTGATCATCGTTATGTTAGTTTCAGCCTTGGAGAAAATACTGCAGATGTGGTTTCTCGGCTTAACAGTAGAAAGGCGGATTGGGATAAATTTCCGCTCAAATTCTGCACGTCTATCCCTTTCTTGGGAGGAGAGAATGTTCCATTTACAGAAAGAGCAAAATACCTTGATGTTTTTCTGGACAGGAATGAAAGGCAACTCTTGCCCTATATACTTGTAAGAGAGCCATTGGCAAAAGTTGGGGATTTAGACCGCGCTTCATGCATTGGCTGTATACAGCAGTTGTCAGACCTATAATACATATACAGACGGGTTTTCAAAATTCCACCTTCTGTTTAATACTCAACCAAAGGATGGCTTGTTTGTGCTTCACAGCCGCACTGTGGACGACACCTTCTGATGCAACTGAATTTAATTCTACATCTCATGCCTCTGGACATTGTGGCTAGACAAATTGTTGCGACAACTGCCGTGAGGCTAAGGGAGCTTTTTCATTGGTCATGTGACGGCTACGGACACTATGTTATCCTAGATATAATGGATTGCACCCAAACTGAGTCGTTTTTTGATAAAAAATACTTACCCCTATTCTTGATAGAACCGATTGAAACTACGACATCCCTGGTAACAGAAGTTACATAGACTTCTATACGGATGGTTCCAAACTAGAGGACCAGGTGAGCTTTGGGGTGTACTCTAAGATCTAGAACTGGTCATATCGCAAAGGTTACCCTACCAATTTCCAATTAAGGAAGTGGTGGAATGGCTGAGATATAATATCTTTACGACCTTTAGCGACATGTAAGCTACGTTTTCAGGACCAGGCCCGAAGGACAACGAATGATTGATGGTCACAAAGAGGGGACTGTGAGCATTCCAAAAATGTGGCCTCATATAGACTTGAAGAGATCTACCGCTTTGCTGTCATTGGCTAGAATAGACGTCTCAGTCGTTGTGTCCGTCATGACAGGTCACTGTCTAATTGGAAAACATGCTGACAGACTGAAGGTTTCCAGCAATGACTGTGTGTGTACCACACTAGCAGTCAGAAGGGGTTCCACTTTAGGTTCTCATTCCTTTGAAAACCCTTCGGATTTAGCGGAAGTGAACATTCGCAAGTTGTTGGGCCGGAGTTCAGAATCAACTCATAAGTCGACTCACTTCTCTTGTTGATGTCCGTACTGAGTGTTTCGCATTGGCATCGCAACCCAAGGTTAGCGGCATTCTCCGGTCGTTCTCGCATACTCGCCTTCGCACTGCCTCGTAAGGCAGGTAAACCGAAAAAATCAGCAAACGACCAGTCTCCAACCTCACAGTCGTCAGATTGCAAATGCAAATTTTGCCCATGAACATTCGACATTCGCATTAGGAGGGGAAAACCACCGCTGCTAAAGTTTGATTGAATGATCGTGTTTAAACTTTTCCTTCCCACAATCCATGTCCTTATCTTTTCACCAGGGTGGAGTAAAGACTGCGTAATTCCTATTGCCTAACCCTATATCTAATAACATCCTGAATCAAGGCAATGTCTAAGAGTGCTAGAAGGAGTTCTTCCGAAATTCTTCGCTAGAACCTCTTTGGACATGGCAAAACCGAAATCCAACCTTAATCCTGAACTCTCTACTCATCAGATAGCGTTCTAAGGCCCCGTCGATCAAAGCCTTCAGAATTATGCCGCAGTTCTCTGCTTTTAGATATAAAGAAAGTGGTTTCTCTCTATTTTTGACTACAACAGGAAAACAAACTCACATACTAAACAAGTTTTCCAAAAAAAATCCTTAGCAATTAATTTATTCATATTGTCATCATATACTGTTTTATCACATGTTTTTAAATTAAGGTTCCAAATGGTTTTGATCTTAGCAAACAGATGATGTCATAACACCGCAAAATTCTAAGAAATTTTCGCCCATTTATCTCAACAAAATTTTTGTATAATCACATAAATATTCTTAAGAAAATTAGCATTAGAAAAAAGAGGAAAACAAACCGAAAGGCATTATCTTAGCAATCATAATGTTATCATCAAGCTAAGTGAAAAAGCCACTTAAAAAAATACAATGTCCCCAATCCAGACCTCAAACCTCAGCCTTAACCCACCATGAACCATTTGCCATGGTCCGCCCTCTCATCAGAAGACATTGGAGGCCTTGATTTATGTTATGACCCATCAACAGCAAATAAAGGCTAAGTGAAGAGAGTATGTTGAGCTAACAGTCATACGACAGAGACAACCACAACATAAAAAATAAGATAAATGTCGAATATTACAAAATTGTCAAAAGGAGGACACTGAGAGAAAAAAATCGATTGCAGTTAAAGTAAAAAGTTAAGGGCCGAATCTTAATCAACCGGATAAGAGTTGTGCTCTCTAGAGGCGCAATAAGTATAAGCGGTTTAAATCTATAGCGGCTAGATCTAAGCTATCTCCGTTCGAAAATAAGCGCGCTTGCGATATATGGACGGATGGACTCACACAGAACCATTTCAAATGTTCTTAACTTGAAGTTGTAAAGGACCTGAAGGGCCACCATTACAACGAGAAGTTCACAATGGTGCCCGAGCATGAACTAAGAGAATAACTGTGAAGGGCTTATTATTCTCAGCAAACATTTTAGATTCTTATGACAAACTACAGAAATTTAGGAAAATGCATAGAGCATTGACCGGAGGTGTATTGTACTCAAGGAGGTGTACTGTCTCCCCTACTTTGGAATATAGCCATTAACCATATATTATTGTCTCTGGACGAAAAAGGTGTTAAAAAGGTCGCGTATGCTGATGACGTGGCAATTGCGGTTAGTTTCCCACCACTCTAAGACATATACTTCAAGAATCTCTACGTGCAAGAGCGAAGCGGGCTTTTCAGCAGGAAATACACATAGTGCACATAGTGGAATTTGTCTCCTGGGAGGAGAGAATTTTCCATTTACAGAAAGCGCAAATATGATGCGAATCGTAGCGTAACTGTGAATGGTGAGCCCTATCGTGATATGATATGCAGCAGGAAAGCTTCGTTTTTATGCAGATTAACTGCAAAAGCGGCCGCGGGCAGTCAGCGATTTTCGAGAGGAGAGTCTCAGTGAGGAGGAAGGTTGCACTGGCTCTTAATTAAATACTGAGTGCCAATGATACTCGATATGACTAGGCGAGTTATTGGCGCCTTCAAACAACCAATGGCCAACATCAGCGTCTGTTTCCAGATTAGGGGCGGCAGGAGGCGAGCGTCGGATCTTGAAGCAAGCGGCTCGCCACAACGAGGGATACACATGCAATCTCACAAAACCCATGCGGTTGGGGCGCTGGGTCATTAACCCGCCCCCGGAAAACTGTGAGAAACAAATGAATAGTAAAAACTGATAGCATAGTTACATGCGTCAAAATACAACGGCTGCTTTGGCTAGGTCATGTTATCAGAATGGATGAAGAAGCTCCAGCAAAGGAGTCTTTTGAAGGCAAACATGGTGGTACACGCAAACCGGGAAGACCAAAAGCCCGATGGAAAGATCAAGTGGAGAAAGACACCTCGAAACTTGGTGTCAGAGATTTTAGAATGATCGCAGAAGATCAAGGCGCTTGGAACGCTATTCAACGTTCGGCTAGTGGAACAAATATTCTGTCATAGCCAATTAAAGTAAAGTAAAAATATTTTTGGTGGGGCTATGTTAAAGCTCATGTCTATACAGACAATCCCGCTTCAAATGACGCGTTGGAACGCAACATTGCAGCATTTATTCGTGAGATACCGGTCGAAATGTTGGAAAAAGTACACCACAATTGGACTAAGCGGATGGACCATTTGCGGCCGAGTAACGGTCAACATTTGCATGAAATAATCTTCAAATTGTATGGACCGTAATATTGATTTAAATAAATATTTCATGTATTTTTTGAATTTTATGCGCGTTTTTTTGAAAACTTTCTTTCGTATACCTCTTAAAAAATCACCCTTTAGCTCTCAGTTAAACGGGTCTGTTCGTGACATTACCCCCTGGTTGTTATTTCCCTTATGGCTATTTTACTATCCTCAAAGATGTTCACACTCGACGTCCTCTCGTTTGCATCACACGCATTTCGTAATCGCCCGGATCTCTGCCTGCAGGACCGTATTATGGTCTGGCAGTTTAAAACCGATCTCAGTCCTGGGATTTCAATGTAGACCCCCAGTCCCACTCTGTCCTCTAGCTTTAGTCCATTCGTGTTCCGTCCGTCAATCCAAGACTGTGCCGATGGCAGCAGTGCCTCGCACTCGACCTCAAGTATCGTCTCAGGTATCCGATCGGAAACCTCTTCCCTTCCTTCCAGGTTTTCTGTCGACGCCTCGATTATACCGCGATGGTATGAGATGCTTCCATTCTCCCATCGCCTTAAGTCTCATAGCCGCAGGGCAGCCTCACACTTAAAGTGTATGTCAATGGGTCGGATATTTAGAATAGTCTCCTGTGCCCTAGTGGGAGTGGTCCTCATTGCTCCGTCTATGCCAAGCCAACATATTCTCTGAACCTATTTTATAGTGCAGTCCACCAAACTACTACTACCCATTATAAAGAGAGTGGGTGATTGTCTCGTCGTATCCCCCTGTCCCTTAGGCTATATCGAGTGTCCCGCCACTGAACCGCCTGATTTAAGCACGTAACAATGGGCGTTACGATTGATGTAAAAAAATCTGAGCCGATAGTTCAAAACTTTGCCATTTGTTTGCCCTCGCACTCTCTAAGTTCAAGCGGGCAACTGTATTATGTTCTATGATGAGCGATGTGAAGCTTTTTCGCAGTTCTTCAACCATTTCTTCGGTATCAAATTCGAAATCTTTTTAGGTTATATACCAGGCTTACACGGAACGATGTCGCCATTATGCTCTACGTTTGACGACAGAAAACCACTGACCGATTAATAGCATTCATTTCCACCCTTACTCTTTAAGTCCATGCTCGGTTGCCATTGTAAACTTGTTGATAAGGTGGCACCTGCACTTTTTCAACTTGAGGAGTACCGTAGTACCCCCGCAACCGGTTTATTACCTTTAAAACCACAATATTGACGCTAAGACTCTTCACGTATCAGGGTGATTAAGAGATGTTTTTTTAATCCTACACCATAGAATGGATGAAATCAGGGCTAACTTCATCATATAATACCAGACATGAACCCACTTAGGGGCGAGGTATGGAAAACAGGGATTTTGTAATTAGCACGAAATTTCTAACATTTGTTAAATGAAGCTTGCTTTTATTTACACCGCACAACAAGCCGACTATTGGCTTAGGTGTATGTCCTTAGTGGCATGAGGCAGATTAATATCCGCACCCTCTTTTGAACCAAACTTAACAAAACCTTGTCATTTCTTTTGAACGGTATGCTCCTCAATATTTTCCCATTTTCTCTCAGTGTTTCCCAGCAACGATGTGGAACAATCATGTCCTGTAACAACAAATGAAGCCAATAAAAAATCATAAGCACGCATTCAAATCTGACAGCAGAGTAGTGTTCAAATGTCAAAAATTGTGTACAAAGTCTTTGTATTCCCGTGTGTCTAAGTGTGTGCGAAAAAATATGAGTTTACGACAGTGTGTGTATGCGAATTGTGAGGGTGGCATCCTGTTTCCGTTTCCGTACAACTACCATTTTTCTTATATGACATTGTATTTGTTTATGGTATCTATCACGTATCTCCTTGAGTGTGTATGTGTGCCCTGGTATGTTGATTTTCAAATTTCTTTCAAAGGATAAGCTTATCATTTCACCCAAGTATTTGCTTATATGAAGGTCTTATGGGTTTTTTTCTCCACTCTTGCGGATTCTTGCTTTTGTTACAACAATCTAAGACACATTCGCATGGATTGTCATTGTCATATACTTTTATTTTTCTTTGGATGTTTTTTAAGCATAAATCCAAACAAATCACAATCATCATAATCGTAATACGCACTCACCCGTCCCACATGAAATTAACTGACAAATACGAGTACGACGTTCCAGGAATGGAAGGACGAATAGGACACACATACTTTGTGATTGAAAGAGAGTAGTTGGTGATGGCTGATGATGGTGATGGCAGTGTTTATGATACGTGATATTTTCATATAACATGTCATACTTATTCCCAAATGTAAATATTGAGTGCTTGAAGTACTTAAAACAAGGAAAGACAGAACGAAGGAAGGCTTTTTGGTGTACGCTGAGCTTTTAAGTCGTCAGGATTTCACATTTCCTAGTCTACAGCCGGATCAGGGAACAAGTCGTAGAGATAACTTTTAAAACGAGCAGTGACCCAGTTAAAGTCTCAAACTGAAACATCTCTACCCGTTGCTACTTTTTGGTGCTATACAGTATAATTTCAGGGCACATATTCGGAGCTGGGACCCCCTGAAAACCAATCAGTAATGGTGGATACCCGGACTGAAAATACTCAGTTTCCTTCCCGAGTAGGATGATTTGTAATTTGGCAAAGAGAGAAAGAGAACACGGAGAGGGCTGTGACCAATATCGAACTGAAGGTACGCAGTTTCCTTCTTGAGTTAGACGATTTTTAATGTGGCAAAGAGATAGAACGTGGAGATGTCTGTGATCAATATCGCAAATTGCTGAGCAAGTTTTCAGAGGAGACTGGTATAGCGAAAAAGCGTTTCCGGGCAAACATTTTGTGAAGAATTGAAAGGCACTTATGACGTATTTATGTAAAGTAAAGTGTTCTTTATGCATCCCAGAGCACCAAGCTTCCTTAGGAGGAAGGAAGGTACTTACACCGAGAGCAATCAGGATCTTGGGAAATTCTACGCCATGGTGATCATCCTGAATATCGGAAGGGAATTTGTCTGGAACCTCGAGATAAACCAGATTCTATTGCAACTCCACAGGGATAATCCGGAACTTATCGCACATTCGGACGATGTCATTCTACAAATCCGAGCCAAATTTCAATCGACAATCAGCCACATCATGTAAAGGTAACTGAGGAGACGAGATCGATATGGAATGCGGGATATAGATTGAATATGAAAACATGAAAGCCAGAATTGGTACTGTTTACTAGAAGATATTGTATAAGATACCCACCAACACAGTAGCGCAAAGGTTAGCATGCCCGCCTATAACGCTCAACGCCTGGGTTCGAATTCTGGCAGGAACATCAGAAAAACTTTCAGCGGTATTTTTCCCTTCCTAATGTTGGCGATATTTGTGAGGTACTTTGTAAAAATTCTACCCAAAGAGAGGTCGCTCTGCGGCAAGCCGTTCGGACTCGGCTATAAAAAGAAGGTCGCTTATCATTGATCTTAAAATTTAATCGGACAGCACTCGTTGATATGTAAGAAGTTTGCCCCTGTTCCTAAATGGAATTTTCATGGGCAAATTTGCATTTTTACCACCACAGGATGGGGGTATACTAATCCAGTCATTCCGTTTGAAACACCTCGAAATATTCGTTTAAGACCCCACAAAGAATATATATATGTTTTTGATCGTCTCGACGTTCTGAGTCGATCTAGCCATGTCCATCCGTCCCTCCGTCTGTTGAAATCACGGTAGCGGTCGAACGTGTAAAGCTAGCCGCTTGAAATTTTGCACAAATACTTAATATTGATGTGGGTCATTGTGGATCGCAAATGGGCGCAAATGACTTTTTAAGCATTTACAAGCCTCAATTTTTATCCGATTTCGCCGAAATTTTGCATGTAGTGTTCTGTTATGACTTTCAACAACTGTGCCAAGTGCGGTCCGAATCGGTCTATAACCTGATAGCTTCCATATTGACTTCTTGAGCCCTAACAAGTCGCAATTTTTGCCCGATTTGGTTGAAATTTTGCTCATTGTGTTCCGTTTTGACTTCCAACAATTGTGAAAAATACGATCCAAATCAGTCTATATCCTAATATCTCCCATGTAAGCCGGTCTCTTGATCATCCTTGTTCGAAGTTTTAATTTTTGTTGGTACGTCAGAAGTTTGGTATGCCCAAATTTATTTTGTATTAATTTTTGGCAGAATCCATGGTACTGGGTTTCCAAGATTCGGCCCGGCCGAACTTAGCACGCCTTTACTTGTTGCTTTTACACATCATTCATTATACCATGCACCACGAGCTAGACCCATTGTCAAGTATACCGATCGGCTAAGAATTACTTCCTGATTCGATTTGGCTATGTCCGTCTGTCTGTCCATGTATTCTTGTAATCAAGGTACAGGTAGCATTTGTTGTAGAATTTTGTTTGTAAAATTTTGCACAAGTTATTTTTTTGATCCAAGGACGAACGCTTTTGATTTTGAAAAAAAAAAAATCAGTCAAGATTTAAATATAGCTCCCAAATATATCCGATATGGCCGATTCAGACCATAATTGAAATGAACATTGGAGACCATCGTCATTGTGTAAAATTTCAGCCAATTCGTATAAAAATTGGGCCCTCAAGAGTAAAATAGGAAGATCGGTTCATAACGAAGCTGTATCAAGCTATAGACCTTTTCAGACCATATTTAGCACGTATATTCAAGATCTTTGGAGAAGCCTTTGTACAAATTCAGCCAAATCGGATAATAACTATGCCCTCTAGGTGCTCAAGATTCTAGATAGGTTTATATGGCAGCTATATCAGGTTATGGACCGATTTGAACCATACTTGGCACAGTTGTTGGAAGTCATAGCGAAACACGTCATGCCGAATTTCAGGCAAATCGAATAAAAATTGCCCCCTTTAGTGGCTCAAAAAGTCAAGATCCCAGATCGGTTTATATGGCAGCTATATCATGTTATAGACCGATTTCAACCATACTTGGCAAAGTTGTTGGAAATCATAGCCAAACACCTCATCCCAAATTTCAGCCAAATCGGTTAAGAATTGCGCCCTCTAGTGACTCAAAAAGTCAAGATCCAAGATGGGTTTATATGGCAGCTATATCATGTTATAGACCGATTTCAATTATACTCAGTACAGATGTTGGAAATCATAACAAAACACCGCATGCAAAATTTCAGCCACACCGGATGAGAATTGTGCCTTCTAGTGACTCAAGAATTCAAGATCGGTTTATATGGCAGCTATATCAAAACATGGACTGATATGGCCCGTTTACACTAATAAGAAGTATTTGTGCAAAATTTCAAGCGGCTAGCTTAACTCCTTCGAAAGTTAGCGTGTTTTCGACAGACAGACGGACGGACAAGATCGACATAAAATGTCATGACGATCAAGAATATATACTTTATGGGGTTTTAGATGATTCTTGCGAGGAGTTACAAACAGAATGACGAAATTAGTATACTCCCATCCAATGGTGGAGGGTTTAAAAATGTATACATCGGACCACAAACAATGATTTGTCAACCCCAACAAATTTTTGAAATACCGAGAGGTTTAACTTTAGGGCCTTGCCATAAGGCGCCCGACCACCTAGGACGAATTTTACACACAATCTTGCTTTAACCTCAGCTCTTACCATTTCAAATTTCAAAGAGATATCTCTACCCATTCTCACACGGCATATTTTTTACTTTTTTTTTGATTTTCTCTCACTGTGCATAGGAGCAATACCTATGACATTGTCCGGATTTCGCGGCTAACAGACACCATAAACATTGCATAAAAATTGCTTTTTGATGTTCTCGTCGGAATTTAAATCCAGATATTTAGGGCCGTTGGCGGACATAAAAACCTTTGTCCTACGTGGCCAATCTTCTACTCCAAAAACTACTTCCTTGAGCGTATTTTCGCTTTAACTTTAGCTTCCTGAAGGTTTTGGCATTAAGCTAATGGGAAAGCTGTAACAAATTAAACAAGTAAAAAGGCGTTAAGTTCGGCCGGGCCGAACTCTGGATACCCACCACCTCGGGTATATATGTAAACCACTTTTCGTTAAAATCCGGTGAAAATGTATACCTTATGCCCCATAGCAGCTATATCGAAATATGTTCCGATTTCGACCAAATACTAATAAGTACAGGTCATTGTTCAATTGTGTATAACAAATTATTGCTCATTTTGGTAGCTATATCGAAATATAGACCCATCTGAACCATATACGATACGGATGTCGAAAAGCCTAACATAACACTGTGTCAAATTCCAGTGTGTCAAATTCCAGGATTATAAATACGCCCTTTATGGGGCCAAGACTTTAAATCGAGATATCGGTCTATATGGCATCTATATCCAAATCTGGACCGATTTGCGCCTTTTATGGGCCCATACCTTAAATCGAGGTCCATATGGCAGCTACATCCAAATCTGGATCGATCTGGGCCTAATTGAAGAAGGGTGTCGAAGGGCCTAACATAACTCACTGTCCCAAATTTCGGCGACATCGGATAAGAAATGCGCCTTTTTTTGGGCTCCATACCTTAAATCAAGAGATCGGTCCATATGGTAGCTACATCTAAAATATGGGAGCTAAAAATCTGAACCGACTTGGGCCAAATTGAAGGAAGATGTCGAAGGGCCTAACACAACGGCCCAAATTTCCGCGAAATCGGATAATAAATGTGTCTTTTATGGGCCTAAGACCTGAAATCGTCGGATCGGTCTATATGGCAGCTATATCCAAATGTGGACCGATCTGGGCCAAATTGAAAAAGGACGTCGAAGAGCCTAACACAAATCACTGTCCCAAATTTTCGCAAAATCGGACAATAAATGCGCCTTTTATGGGCGCAAGACCTTAAATCGAGAGATCGGTCTATATGACAGCTATATCCAAATCTGAACCGATCCGGGCCAAATTGAAGGAAGATGTCAAAGGGCCTAACACAACTCACTGTCCCAAATCTCAGCAAAATCGGATAATAAATGTGGCTTTTATAGGTCTAAGACCCTAAATCGGCGGATCGGTCTATATGGGGGCTATATCAAGATATAGTCCGACACAGCTTATCATCGAACTTAACCTGCTTGTGAACAAAAAAAGAATCTGTGCAAAGTTTCAGCTCAATATCTCTACTTTTAAAGACTGTAGCGTGATTTCAGACAGACGGATAGACGGACTGACATGGCTAGATCGTCTTAGATTTTTGCGCTGATCAAGAATATGATAGGGTCGAAAATGGATATGTCGATGTGTTGCGAACGGAATGACAAAATGAATATACCCCCATCCTTTGGTGGTGGGTATAAAAACAAAAAACATTCATCCAAACTTTACATACATATGTTCATTTAAATTTTGGTTATTTGGCAATTTTTCGCTTCATTTCACATTTCCTTTGGTTTGCTACAATCAATGAATGTTCGCCACTTTTTTTTTTTGTATGACGGCCTTAAATATTGTTCTGCCATCGCAAACAACTTTGAAAAGATAAATAGTCCGACCAATTCAGGACAACCAATAATTGGCGAAAGGGTACGGAATGCGCTTCCGCCTACCGATGGTATGGGGTTGGAAATTCGATATTGATGGTTGTTGGTTTGGTGCTCAGCGAAAAAGATGTTTTATTTAAAACAAAATGGTTTCGTTTTCATTGCTAGGTCCTTTGAGTGTGAGAGGACTCCTTCGCAGGGCTTTTAATCATAGAAATGATACTAATCAACTACATTGGCAAAATCAAAACAAAATTCGTAGTCATCAAGAAAATTGGTATAAATGTGATGGATGAGTGGCAGTGGGAGAAGAAATTTTGGAAGGGTTGAAAACAGTGTTGCCATTTGTGATGTAGACAAATTTTTATGGGAGTTTTGAAGATTTTTTGTTTTGAGGGTGGGACCGTCTTATATACGTAATGGATATTTGTCAGAAACTTAGGCAAGGAATTATGGGTAAGGCAACTTGTTTTGACTCCAAACCGTATTTGCTTTCGGTAAAACCTCCTACTTTGACTACGCTATGACCTACCTTACACATTCCAGGGGAATCTGTGGATACGTCTCTAGCGAACTGTAAACAAATTCTTCGAGATAAGGTCCGAAGGACGGATAGCAGATGGTCATAAATTGGAAGTTGTGAACGCCTCCTAAATTATGTGAACCGAACTAAACTTGAAGAGATATATTGCCATTATGTCATCATAGAATAGAAGTCTCCTCATCGTGTTTTTCATGGCAATTCACCGCTTGATTGAAAACATGACGATAGATTAAACTTTGTAAGCAACGACTTCAGCAGAAGCTGCGAGGGCATCGAAGGAGATGAAACTGTTGAACATCTGTTGTGTGCCTATCGTTCAATGACAAGCCTAAGAAGTTCCACAATAGATTCTAATTTGTATGTAGACTAGACTGAATTGGCTGATGAGTGCATTCGCAAATTATTTATCCTTTGTCCTGACATTGTCCTACATACCGGTTCATGGAGGTAGGTCAGGAAGGTATGTATTTATCCCCAAGGCGAAGAATTATAAATGCGAACTTGGGAGAAAGTGTGGTCAGAAGCCGGGAGACAAGGGAAACGACTAAAGAAGGGGTGTTCTCGACAATTCTCTGTCTCCTGGTGATAAACGAAGTGCTATTGGATGTCGACGTAGGTAGATTGAAACTAATCGCATATACACAAAAAAAAATGTGTCGCAGACAAAAAATCTGTCACTACACGAAAACATATGGATTGGGAAAAGTACAGCTTATAGACAGGGTTGTCGAGCGTGGTTAATGTGGTGTTTGTATCATAGAGGTGTTTTCACAATAAATACGATTCAAATACAACATACCAATGTACGGCCCTTGAAGCCATCACACCTAATATGGTTGCAAGTCTTTTAACCAAGGACGAAACGCGACCCATAGTTGGTGTGTGTTGCGATCTCTGGCTTTCCTTTTCCATTTGCAAAGAAAATCTTCGATCATTGAGCTCGTCTCGAAAGAGAACAAACAAAAATTGTGAAATTTAATGATCTTCGCTTTAAATCACGAAATTTATTAATCCAATTAATTTTTTAATTGAGACTGCTTCAATCATGAAAATGATAGTATCAATTACCGTTTTTTATAAAAGTAGTTGGAAAATTTTGTAATTAAAAAAATTCTATATTCAAATAAAATAGATAAAAAGGCATTAAGTTCTCCCGGGCCGAACTTTGGATACCCATCACCTCGGATATATATAAAGGGTGATTTTTTAAGAATGTTAAAAAAAGACACATTGAATTCAGAATCGATAGTATGTACGGTCATATAATTTAATGTTTGAAGATTATTTCATGTAAATTTAGAACGCGACTGCGCCTCGAATGGTCTATCCGCTTAGTCCACTTTTGGCAAACTCTTTGCAACATTTCGGCCGGTATCTCACGAATAAATGCTTCAATGTTGTCTTCCAAGCGTCATTTGAAGCGGGTTTGTCTCTGTAGACCCGAGCTTTAACATAGCCCCAAAAAAAAGTCTGAAGGCGGTAAATCGCACGATCTACGTTGTCAATTGACCGGTCCCGAACGTGAAATAAAATGTTCTCGAATTCGCCCCTCAATAAGTCCATTGTTATATGTGCTGTGCGGCTTGTGACATCGCCTTGTTGAAACCACATGTCATGCAAGTCAACCTCTTGCATTCTGGGCAAACAAAAGTTTCATATCATCTCACGGTAGCGCTCACCATTCACTGTTACGTTACAATTCGCATCATCTTTGAAGAAATACGGCCCAATGATGCCACCAGCCCATAAACCGCACCAAACTGCGACTTTTTCTGGATGCATTGGTAGCTCATGTAATGCTTCTGACTGATATTCACTCCAAAATCAACAATTTTATTGACCAATCTTGCCAAAATTTTGCACAACGCTTTCCTCGTCGACTACTACAATATCTGAAAAGTTTGCTCGATATCGGTTCAGATTTAGATATAGCTCCCATTTATATTTTTGTCCGATTTTGAGAAATTTTGCAATAAAGTGCTCATTTGTTAACCGATTCTCTCGAAATATGGAATTGCTCTCGACCGTCTGACTCTCGTCGACTGGTGAGTTTCATAGAAATATGTTCAGATTTAGATATAGCTGTCATATATGTATATAGCCCGATTTTCACTCCAAGAGCCACTGCAAGCGCATTTATTGACCAAACTTGCCAAATTTTTTGCACAACGATATCCACAGATACCACAGTATCTGAGAAGTTTGTTCTAAATCGGTTCTGATTTAGATATAGTTCCCATATGTATTTTCGTCAGATGTTGTCATTTGTCAACCGTAGTTATTACATATTTGCTCGTAATTTGATACGGACGTAGCTTATCTTTGGCTCAATGGGTAAGTATTATCGATTTTCGAGTGACGATCTGCCAGAAGCATTGCAAGAGCTTCCAATGCATCCAGAAAACTCACAGTTTGGTGCGGTTTATGGGCTGGTGGTATCATTGGACCGTACTTCTTCAAAGACGATGAGAATCGTAACCTAACTGAGAATGGTGAGCGCTATCGTAAGATGATATCCAACTTTGTCTTGCATTTTGGGAAAAAAAGCTTGACTTGCATGACGCATGACATGTGGTTTCAAGAAGACTGTGTCACATGTCATACAGCATGGATAATAATGGCCTTATTGAGATCCGAGTTCGGTGAACATTTTATTTTACGTTCGGGACCGGTTAATTGAACTTCCTTAACAGAACACACATTTTGATAATTAAATTCAATAATTTGCAAGCGTTGTTGGTTTGTAAGACGATACATGGTTAAATTAAATTGAACCCAATTTTAAATGACATAAAATAAACAAAAATAAACAATCAAAGCGCTAAAATTTCACTTTTATATAATAGATACTGAACAAAAAACTTGACAAATGCGATCCATTGTGGAGGGTATATAAGATTCGGCCGCGTTTACTTGATCTTACTTGGGTGTCAAAATGGGCCGGACTGACCTCCGAGTAAACTCAGCTTTTAGGGTGGGCTATCCCATCAACCTAAACCTTAACCTTAACCTATTTTGTATAGCGATGTGTCTGATTCCACGGAAGAAATTAGAAGGCCTCTGCCATCTTCTCAGCCTTTGGTACAACAATTGACGAAAAATGCCAAATGTGAATTAGATTTTTGGTGGCAACTCTCTTTGAATTACCCCTCTTTTTAACCCATTCCAAAAAAAGGGGTTAGTGAAAATTTGTTTTGATTTTTATTTCCTTTATGTAAGGATTGTTGTTATGGTCCTAGGTTTGTTATCCTTATTGACATATCCGTTATGATGTCATCATGGCAAATCTGGAGTTCACCAAATCAACTGATGGTGATGTTATGTATACCTCTTGCCCGTCTTGGCAAAATTTGAGAAATGTCAAATCAATGTCATTACCAAAAGTCTTGCGGTTACGTGCTGTTTATTTAGGATTAATACTGACAAAGGTTACTGGAAGGGGATCTTACGCCACTTTCATATCTTTTTAAATAAATCAACAATTCTATGCCATTGCTACAACAACAACAAAACCATGAAATTTTCACTTAAAGATGGCAATTGTGAATTACGAATGTTATAAAAGGGCCATCCTCGTTCCTTTCATTTCATGTTATCCACCTGCTGAGGCCAGCTTGAAGCAGTCAAACAGTTACCATGGCTTGCGGACTTTTGAGGAAATAAGCTTTCGATTCGTTTGTTTGAAGTTTTATGCAGGAGGATTAGGTTCATAAAAGGCCATTAATTTTGTAAAATGTTTTTAGTCGAATCATTGATGACACGATATTTAAACAATGGTGTAAAGACATGGACATTGTTGGCAAATAATAATTGATGAGGTACATAAATGGAAGAGCATTGCTAAAATCAACTAATAAGGTGCCGAGGCATTTCTACTTTCAAACTATACACTCATTCATAGTTTACGAGACCATTCTTAATCTATTTTAGCTGAAGAGTACATATGTTATACTTTATATTGAAAAACTCTAAAATCTTCTCATACGAATGTGTACGAATGTACCAAAACCAAGGCTATTAACTACCAAACTTTGGTTTAAGTATGCGGGTCAACATCCCCTGTCGAAACCATCCCGTCTTGTCTGCGTATTTGTGGGGATCTACTGGAAATACATTTGGTGAGCCAATTCAGAGAAAACTGTCTCCTCATGTCCCGTGTAGACCCGGACATGAAGAAAACAAGTCCTCGCTCGTCTCCTCCTCGTCTTCTCTAAGACAGTTTCAGCTACAATCATTACGCGGAGTTTTGATGTGCGCCGCCATATGGCCTATCGCAAAGTGCCTGGTTATCAATCCTGTTGTTGTTGTAGCAGTGTGTTGTGTTCTACCTTTCGTCTGCTTGATTCTGTTGAGTGTCCAGATCCAGGAACTCTGCGACAAAGATGGGGTGCGTCCAAATCGATCTGGGACTGAGAAGAGTGAGCCTAGCTGGCAATTAAACAGGTGACCTATATCGTGTGGTCCCTAGTCACATTCGGGACATACATCTTGCACCAATCCTTGCTCTATAGGATTTGAGGCGGCTCCATCTGCCGGAACGTAATTGAGCCAGAACTACCCTGGTTTGCCGGGGGAGGTCAATTTCTTCAGGTGCAATGTGAGGCGGTCGTTCTCCAAAGACCACATTCAGCTATTCACCGCATCTGCTATTGTCTAGGCTCGTTTGATTTAGAGGTTTTCTCTTGTAGAGCTAAACCTGACGCTCTAGATTATGTAGATCTACCTTAAGGCTTCTGGGCGGTAAATATCTTTCCACTAGATGATGATTTGGATGGCCTCTGCGATAACAGCCCAAAAGGTATTGCTTAGACAGCACGTGCAGGATCTTTCTCTCCTGATGGAGGTGGTACACATGAGAACTGAGGAGACATCCCGTCGCAGTTCAGAGGGCTGCATTCTGACAGATCTAAATATTATTCCTCTGCGTGTCACAAAGTTGACGAGAACTCACTGGAGCTGCATAATTTACCACAGACCGGCCAATTGCTTTGTATGTTATCAACAAGGTTTCTTTGTCTGCACCCCAAGTGCTGCCGGCAAGTGACTTAAGGGCCTTGTTTCTACTTTTGACTTTATTGCAAATTGCTGTGGCATGTGGGGAGAATGTGTAAAAGCTGTCAAATGTGATGCCAAGTATTTTGGGACACTTGATGGTCAGCTTGGCATTCACCTCACGCGTATTTGTAGTGAACAATGTGACTGAGGATTTGGTGGTAGATATCTTTAAATTTCTTGCATCGAAATACGAGGCAAGTTCGTTGAGGTAGATGTTTAACCTATCGCAGATGTCATCAATGGGTAGGGGCCTGATTCCATGATCGTACAAACGTCCGCATATGATACGATCTCTATGCCGTCTGGAGGGGGTGGAACGGAGCATAGGTAGAGGTTAAACAGTGCTGGAGATATCACCCCGTTGGGGAACTACCTGTTTCACTCTTCGGTGTTTTGATATCTTATCCCTAAAAAGCATACGGTGACCCAGCGTTTCAAACTTGGCTAGAGGGACGCATTGGCGATGTCCTCAAAGAGTTTGGCATGGCTGACCATGTCGAATGCCTTCGATAGGTCCAGCACCAAGAGGATCGTCCTATCATATGGCCTGGGCTGATTGAAGCCACGGCAAATGTGTGCGGTGATGGCATGCAGAGCAGTTGTTGTGATGTAAGCAGTCTTCGAAATCCATGTTGATGCTAGGCGAATGGAAATTCTCCAACAATGCTCGGGAGGAGTAGTCCCTCAAGCGTCTTGGCTACTGTACGACTCCCCCTTAGTAGGATCCTTTCCAGGCTTGAGTAACGGGATCACTCTGCCCATCTTTCAGATATCGGGAACAATAAGAGTATTCAAAGACGGGTTGAAGACATTCGTAAATTACTCGACTCTAGGTTGATGCAAATTCTTCAGCATCAGTGTAGAGATTCCGTAGGGGCCCAACGCTTTGGATGACTTGGCACCACGGATGACATTCGTAAATTGTGATGGCTGTTCTTCGCCTCGGAGACCACGGATACGACGAATGGCTCTCCTCCTAGCCCTGTCACTCTCGGGATGCACAATAAATTGACAGTTGAACAACCTGGCGCACGTCTTCGGATCAGCCAAAAGTGAATGAGGTCCTGTCGTCCCGTAGACTACAGCTTGCTTAAACCGGTAGCTAAGTTACATTGCTCCCAGTGTTCCAGCCACAAATTCCTCTTATATTCGTTGACTACCCTGTTACTTTCAAGATTCAACTCGGGGTCAGTGGGGTCTATGCAACGAATTTCATCACGGTCGTCTGTGAGTACCACTGCCTGCGCCGAAAAATTGGGCCGCACTTGGAGTATTCGACTGGCTGGTATAAAGCGAATGACTGCTGCATTAATGATGTCTCGCAATTTCCTCTCGGCAACTAGCACATTTGAGTGTACTACTGCTGTAATAGCAGAACTACTGCCACAATAGCAACACAATTAACTTATAATATTCAGCAGACAGTGTTTGCTATTCTCAGCAAACTTTTTTCTATGAGTGTAACACTATGTGCAAAATTGCAGCCACATCCGATGAAAACTGTGACTGCCAGAGGTTCAAGAAATCGGGAGACTTATATGGAAGCTATATTAGGTTCTTGACCGATTTGGATAGTACTTGGCACAGCTGATGAAAGTCACAACAGAACACCGCACGCAAAATGTCTGCCAAATCGGCTGAGTCCGTTCCAGGGACTCAAGATGTGAAATCGGGAGATCGGATTATATTGGAGCTATATCAGGTTAACGACCGATTCGAACCGTACTTGGCACAGTTATTGGAAATCATAACAGAACACTCTGTGCAAAATTTGAGCCAAATGGGGCAAAAATTGTGGCCTCCAGAGGCTCAAGATGTCAAATCGAGAGATCGGGTTTTATGGGAGCTATATCAGGTTATAGACCGATTTCAACCGTATTCAACATAGTTGCTGTCCTAACAGAATTTACTTACTTACTTTAATTGGCTATGACAGAATATTTGTTCTACTAGCCGAACGTAGAATAGCGTTCCAAGCGCCTCGATCTTCTGCGCTCATTCTAAAATCTCTGACACTAAGTTTCGAGGTGTCTCCCACCACTTGATCTCTCCATCAGACTTTTGGTCTTCCCGGATCGCGGGTACCACCGTGTTTGCCTTCAAAAGACTTCTTTGCTGGAGCTTCTTCATCCATTCTGACAACATGACCTAGCCAACGCAGCCGTTGTATTTTGATGCGTGTAACTATGCTATCGTCGTCATACAGCTCGTGGTTCATACGTCGCCTATATTCTCCATTCACGCAAACTGGTCTATATATTTTACGAAGAATCTTTTTCTCAAATACTTCAAGCACTGCCTCATCTGCTTTCACAAGTACCCATGCTTCAGAACCATATAACAGCACGGGTAGTATCAGTGTCTTGTATAGTGTAATCTTACTCTGTCGAGAGGTGGTCTTGTTTCTAAACTGCTTAATTAGTCCAAAAGTAGCATTTGTTTGCCAGTATTATTCTTCGCTTAATCTCAAAACTGGTGTCATTCGTTTCGGTTACGGCGGTGCAGAGTTAGATAAAGTTACTGACTGTCTCAAAGTTGTGGTTCCCAACTTTCTCCATTTTCTTTATCTGCTGGGTTGTATTTACAACGCGTTTTTGGGAGTTGAAACCATCTATTTCGTCTTATCTCCATTTACTGCCAGACCCATTTTCACTGACTCTCTTTCGATTCTTTCAAAGGCAGCAATTACTACTTCCGGTAACCGACCTATGATATCGATGTCGTCGGCATAGGCGAGTAGCATGTGTTCTCTTGTGATTAGTGTGCCATATTTATTCACATCTGCATCTCGTATAATCTTCTCCAGCAAGATTGTAAAGAGATCACACGAAAGGCTATCTCCTTGTCTGAAACCTCGTTTGGTATTTAATGGTTCCGAGAGCTTCTTTCCTATTCTTACTGAGGAACGCGTATCAGCAAGTGTCATCCTGCAGAGTCTTATTAATTCTGCAGGGATACCAAACTCAGACATGGCTTGACATACCTTTGAACGTAAAGGAGTATCGAAGGCGGCTTTGTAGTCAACAAAGAGATGGTAGGTGTTGATTTGTCCTTCTCGAGTCTTTTCCAAGATTTGGTGCAGTTTGAATATCTGGTCCAGGGTGGATTTACCAGGTCTAAAGCCGCATTGATAGGGCCCAATTATCTCATTTACTTTAGGTTTTAATCTTTCACACAGTACGCTCGAGAGTATCTTGTATGCGATGGGGAGGAGACATATTCCTCTGTAGTTGGCACATTCCGTCTTGTCTCCTTTCTTGTGTACGGGACATAGTATGCTGAGGTTCCAATCATCGGGTATGCGTTCTTCTAGCCAGATTGCGCAGATAAGCTGATGCATAAGCCTTATCAGCGTGTCGCCTCCGGTCTTAAATAGTTCAGCGTGTAACCCGTGGGCTCCTGCTACCTTGTTGTTCTTTAGTGGGGTCACTGCTACTTGGACCTCATTCTGACTAGGTGGTAAACATTCTATACCATCATCAGGGATTGGTTCTGCGGTATCCTCTTCGTCACCAACGTCGGACACTAGCAGTTGTGTCAGTAACCATAACAGTTGTGTCAGTTACCATAACAGAACACTTTGCGCCAAATATCAGCCAAATCGGACAAAAATTGAGGCTTCCAGGGGCTCAAATAGACAAATCGGGAGATTTGTTATATATATATCAGGTTATAAGCCAATTCAGACCGCACTTAACGCATTTGTTTATAGTCATGACAGAACACTACGTGCCAAATTTCAGCCAAATCGGATGAAAATTGTGGCTTCCAGGGGTTCAAAAAATCAAATCGATAGATCGTTTTATATGGGAGCTATATCCAAATCTGAACCGATATGACCCATTTGCAATCTTCAACGACCTACATCAATATTAAGTATCTGTGCAAAATTTCAAGCAGTAGCTTTAAGCTTTCGACCGCTATCGTGATTTTGACAGACGGACAGACTTGGCTAGATCGACTCAGAACAACGAGACAATTAAGAATATACGTACTTTATGGGGTCTTAGACGAATATTTCGAGGTGTTACAAACGGAGTGACTAGATTAGTATACCCCCATCCTATGGTGGTGGGTATAAAAACGTTCGTCATAATACAGTGAAAAATTCATAACTTTTTAACCCATAGTAGCTATATCTAAATATAGTCCGATCTCAACCATATTCATGAAGGCTATGTCAGGGTCTAACACAACTCATTGTACCACATTCATCGGTTCAAAAATTCACCCTTTATGGGCCTGAAAACTTAAATCGGAAGATCGGTATGTGTATAGATAGCTATATCCAAATATAGACCGACCTGAACTATATTGAACAAAAATGACGAGGAGCCTCACACAGCCCACTGTGTCAAATGTTAGCGACATCGGGTAATAAACGTGATTTTATTGTCTCAAGAACTTAAACTGAGAAATCGGTACACATGGCAGACATATCCAAATACAGCCCGATCTTGACCATACTTGATACGAATGTCAAAGGGCCTAATTGAACTCATTGTGCTAAATTTCATCGAAATCGGTTTATAAATTTACCTTTTAAGGAGCTACAACCTCAAATCGGGAGATCGGTTTATATGGCAGCTATGTCCAAAACTGGACTGGACCTAAATTTTAGCGTAATGGGTCAATAAATGCGCTTATTATGGACCCAAGATCTTAAATTTAGAGATGGGTCTATAAGCAGTTTTGTGGAAATAAGGACCGATCTTAACCTTACTAGATACGAATGTCGAGTGACCTATCACAGCTCGCTGTCCCAAATTTCATCGAATTCGGACAATACGTGCGCCTATTATGGGTTCCAGGCCCTAAATTGAGAGATCGGTCTTTATAGCAGTTATATCGAAATATAGACCGATCTTAACCATACCTTTTACGTTTGTCGGGGGGCCTAATGCAACACACTGTACTGAATTTAAGCAAAATCGGTTAATAATTTCACTTTTTATGGGCCTAAAATCTTAAATTGGAAGATCGGTTATTTCCAAATGTGGGCCGATCTGGGCCGATTTAAGGTACTGGACCCATGATAGGTCCAGAGATCGGTTTATATGGCAGCTATATCCAAATTTGGACCAATCTAAGCCGGATTGCATAAGGATGTCGAGTAGCCTTACACAACTCATTGTGCCAAATTTCAGCAAAATCTTCAAAAATTCACCTTTTATGGGCCTAAAACCTTAAATCGGGAGATCGGTATACATGGCTGCTGTATCGAAATCTGAACCGATCTGGGCCACATTGAACAGGGATGTCGGGCAGTCTAACATAACTCGCTTCACCAAATTTCTGTTAAATTGGACAATAAGTGCGCCTATTATGGGCCCAAGATCTTAAATTGAGAGATTGGCTTATATGACGGCTATATCCAAATCCAGGACTGATATGGTCCAAATTAAATAAGGATGTCGAGAGGCCTAACATTAGTTATTGTCGGAAATTTCAGCGCCTTTTATGGGCTCAAGACCCTTTATCAGAGATCAATCTATATGGCAGCTATATCTAAATCTGGACTGATCTGGGCCGTATTAAACAAGGATAGCGGGAGGCCTCACAAAACTCACTCTCCCAAATTTCAGCTAAATCGGATAAAAAATGTAGCTTTAATGGGCCTAAGACCTTAAATCGGCAGATAGGTCTATATGGAGGCTATATCAACATATTTCTAGTAGATATAGTCCGATGTGCCCCATACTTTGAACTTAACCTGCCCATGGACAAAAAGAGAATTCAGCGCAATATCTCTATTTTTAAAGACTGTATACAAAAAAGTTCACTTGAATCAATACCCAGCGGTTTCAAAACTACAGTGACACCGGGTTTTTAAAATCAAGCGCAAACCACTTTTACTTTGTTAAAGCCTCATTTGTACTTCATTCAAGTATCATTAGTTCTTGATCTATTGTAGTTTTATTTATGAGAAATCATAAACACAAGAATAATTTATTGATATAAATTTTCGATTCGAACACAAAAAGAGGATGAATTTGAAAAATTAACAAATAAAAGCGTGCCAAGTTCGGCTAGGCCGAATCTTGGGAACCCACCACCATGGGTTCTGCTAAAATATAGGTGTTATAGACCAATTTGGACCGTCCTTCTCACAGTTGTTAAAAGTCATAACAGAACTTTATATGCAAAATTTCAGACCAATCAGATAAAAATGGCGATTTGGAAGGGCTCAAGAAGTCAAATCGGGAGATCGGTTTATATGGGAGCTATATCAGGTTATACACCGATTTGGGCCGTACAAGACACAGTTATTGAAAGTAATAATGGAACACTATCTGCAAAATTTGTGCCAAGTCGGACAAAAATTCGATCGGTTGATATGGGAGCTATTTCTAAATCTGAACCGATTTAGCCCCTTTGCAATCCCCAACAACCTACATCAATATAAAGTACTATTTCAAGAGACTAGCTTAACTCGTTCGACCGCTATCGTGATTTCGACAGACGGACGGACAAACGTGGCTAGATCGACTCAGAACGTCGAGGCGATCAAGAATATATATAATTTATGGGGTCTATATTTCAAGGTGTTACAAACGGAATGACTAGATTAGTATACCCCATCCTATGGTGGAAAAAATCATAGCTGTGGCATCTTAAGGTTGGATGCTGCTGCACTTGGGTTGTTTTAACTTCTTGAGCCTTCAACTACTGTGGTAAAGACAATAATAAGACTGCCTTTTAGTAACATAGTCCATCCTTACTTATTTAAAGCATTGAATAGTTAGTCAATTTTGTGTTTATTGATTTTTTTAATTTTTTCTTTGTAGTATTTTGCAGGTAAGTTTTATTATCGGATGTATTATCTTGTAAATGCATGTAAGTAAAGATTTTTACTAAATCCACCATTTTACTTCATAACTTACTGTCAACTAAATATATATGTAACAAGTAAGAGTGTGCTAAATTTGGCCGGGCCGAATCTTATATACCCTCCACCATGAATCGCATTTGTCGAGTTCTATGCGCGGTATCTCTTTTTAGGCAAACAAAGAATATTGAATAAGAACTGTTATGCTATTGGAGCTATATCATGTTATAGTCCGATTCGAACCATAAATGAATGCTAAACATTGCGCCCTCTAGAGGCTCAAGAAGTCAAGACCCAAGATCAGTTTATATGGCAGCTATATCAAAACATGGACCGATTTGGTCCATTTACAATCCCAATCAACCTACAATAATAAGAAGTATTTGTGCAAAATTGCAAGCGGCTAGCTTTACTCCTTCGAAAGTTAGCGTGCTTTCGACAGACAGACGGACATGGCTAGATTGACTTAAAATGTCGCGACGATCAAGAATATATATATTTTATCAGGGTCTCAGACGCATATTCCGAGGTGTTACAATCAGAATGACGAAATTAGTATACCCCCATCGTATGGTGGAGGATATAAAAATTAATTTGCGTTTGTTTGTATATATGTTCCATATAGACTCAAAAATGGCTGAACCAATTTTCACAGATGGTGCTCTATGGACCCGTGGTGAAAATAGGGTACTAAATTTATTGATATCCGAAGGGGGTGGACCCTCCCCTTTACCCTAACTTTCAGAAATACCAGATTTCGGAGATGGATTTGCGATTTTAGCGACATTTTGTGTGCTCTCTTATAGTAACCTAAATATTGGGTACCTAGGGGGGGCCGCCCCACCCTAAAAACCTACCAAATATATATAATGGCCAATCACTTCAATATGGGACTCAAATGAAAGGAATTTAAGATAAGAAAATGTGTCTGATATCCAATTGTTGGACCAAGTGTTTGGGGGACCACCCTAACCCCCAAAACCCCTCTTAATCGGACATATTTACCCACCATGGCAATATGGGACTCATATGAAAGGTATTTGCGAGTAGAATACGAATCTGATATCCAAATGTGGGACCAAGTTTCTGGAGATCCATCCCTTCTCCAAAACACCCCTAAATAGGACTTATTTACTGACCCTAGCAATATGGGGCTCAAATAAAAGGTACTTGAGAGAAGAACACGAAACTGGGACCAAGTGTTTGTGGGGCCGCCCCTCCCAAAAAACCTCCCCCAAAGGGGACACATTTACGACCATAGCCACATGGAGCTCATATGAAAGGTCTTTGGGAGTAAAGCACAAATCTGATATCAATATTCGGGAAAAGTGTCTATGGGGCCACCCCACCCCCACAACACCACCAAAATAGGACTTATTTGCTGACCATTACAATGTGGGGCTTAAATAAGAGGTATTTCATAGTATAACACGAATCTGAGTCATATTTTCAGGGCCAAGTTAATGAGTGGCCGCCCTATCCCCATAACACCCCCACCAAACCGGACACGTTTGTCGACTATGGAAATATGGTGCTCAAATAAAAAGTATTTGGGAGTAGACCATGAATGTGATTTCAACATTCGGGACCAACTGTTTAAGGGACGCCCCACCCCCATAACAACCCCAAAATAGGACGCATTTGCTCACCGTGACAATTTGAATCTTAAAAAGAGTGGAGCTTGATATTAATAGTTTTTAGAGCCCATACCCCAAACTGGTCATATTTGCTGAATTTTGCAATAAGGGGTTTAAATGAAAGGTATTTGAGATTAGAAAACGAATATGATAACCAATTTTGAGGTCAATGACAATATGGGGTTTAAACAAGTATAAAGGCATTAAGTTCGGCCGGGCCGAACTTTAAATACCCACCACCTTGGGTATGTATATATATGTAAACCACCTTTTGTCATAATTCGGTGAAAAATTCCTAATTTCCATATACGACACGGATATTAAATGGCCTTACATATGCGAGTGTGTCAAGTTTGAGCGGAATCGGATTATAAATAAGCCTTTTATGGGGCAAAGATTTAAAATCGAGAGATCGGTCTATATGGCAGCTATATCCAAATCTGGACCGATCTGGGCCAACTTGAAGAGGGATGTCGAAGAGCCAAACACAACTCACTGTCCCAAATTTTGGCGAATTCAAACAATAAATACGCCTTTTATGGGCGGAAAACCTTATATCGAGAGATCGGTTCATATGGCAGCTATATCCAAATCTGGACCGATCTGGGCCAAATAGAAGAAAGATGTAGAGGGGCCTAACTTAACTCACTGTCCCAAATTTCAGCAAAATCGGATAACAAATGTGGCTTTAATGGGCCTAAGACCCTAAATCGGTGGATCTATATGGCAGCTATATCCAAATCTGGACCGATCTGGGCCAATTTGAAGAAGGATGTCGAAGGACCAAGCACAACTCACTGTCCCAAATGTTGGCAAAATCTGGCAATAAATGCGACCTTAAATCGAGAGATCGGTCTATATGGCAGCTATATACAAATCTGAACCGATCTGAGCCAAATTAAAGAAGAATGTTAAGACATAACACAACTCACTGTTCCAAATTTCAGCAAAATCGGCTAATAAATATGGCTATGGCAGCTATGTCGGCTATGTCTATATGGCAGCTATATCCAAATCTGTACCGATTTGAGGCAAATTATAGAAGAATGTTGAGGTGCTTAATTTAACTCACTGTCCCGAATTTCGGCAAAATCGAATAATAAATGTGGCTTTTATGGACCTAAGAGCTTAAATCAAGATATAGTCCGATATAGCCCATCTTCGAACTTAACCTGCTTTTGGACAAAAATAGGGCAAAAATCTGTGCAAAATTTCAGCTCAATATCTTTATTTTTAAAGACTGTAGCGCGATTTCAACAGGCAGACGGATAGACGGACGGACACGGAATTTCGATGTATTGCAAAGGGAATGACAAAATGAATATGCCCCCATCCTTCGGTGGTGGGTACAAAAATGATATTCGAAAGTAGAACACGATGCTGATTTATTTTCAGGGCTAAGTTTCTGGCGGACCACCTCTTTCCCCAAATCGGACATATATACCGACCATGTCCATGTGGGGCTAAAATGAAAGGTATTGTGGAGTAGAGCACGA
Source organism: Stomoxys calcitrans (assembly GCF_963082655.1). NCBI lineage: Eukaryota > Metazoa > Arthropoda > Insecta > Diptera > Muscidae > Stomoxys > Stomoxys calcitrans. The sequence continues at coordinate 184,934,432 of NC_081552.1, read as the reverse complement.
AATTGCCACCCACTTTCAGACCAATTTTCTGAGGTTGTACCCCTTTCCCAAAACACCCACAAACAGCAATTATTTACTGACCATCGCAATGTGGGGCTTAAACAAAGGTATTTGCGAGTAGAATACGAAGCTGATATCCAAATGTGGAACCATGTATTTGGGGCACCGCCCCTTCCCCAAAACACTCCCGAAAGAGTACAAATTTACCGACCATGGCCATATGTGTCTCAAATATAAAGTACTGGAGATTAGAAAACGTATTTGATAACCAAGTTTGCGGCCAAGTGTTTGGAGACGCCTAACCCCATAAACTTCCCTTAATCCTATGGCAATATGAGGTTTAAATAAATGGTATTTGAGAGCAGAGCACGATGCTTATATATTTGTTTTCAGAGCTAAGTGCCTGGGGGAACACCTCACCCCCGAAAACACCCCCAAGTCGGGCATCTTGAGAATATCGGCTCAAATAAAGTCTGTTAAGAGTGGAGTACATCTAACATCCAAACTGGTCATATGAGATTCAGATAAAGGCATTTATATTGCTCTACTGTTAGTCAAACGATATAGTTTTACTGTTTTCGTACCATGGTATTCACTTAAAGCTCTTTAATTGGCGAAAATAAATATTCAAAGATTAATTTTGTTCCATATAAAGTAAAAGAAGGCGCAGCGGAGCGGGCCCGGTTCAGCTAGATGTTTATAAAAATCTGGCCACCTCAACCAATAAGTAAAAACCATTGTGGAAATGAGTACCAAACAAACTTCAATGAGGAATGCCAGAATAAGTCGCAAAGTTAGTCTTGAATGCAAAAATTCAGTCTCCTCATTCAAGTTCACCTATTAACGTCCCTCATGTCACCCTCCAACCACCAGACACATTCTACAAATGCCAGCATAAATTGGTAGGTATTTTTATGCTATACGAGGGAATCACCGCAATCATCATCAGCATCATTGGGACAATCGACAATCATTTCCATCTCCAATGCTGCGTTCGTATGACTGTTTTGACTGTGCAAACGTATAAATTTCTCTATTGATTTTAAAATTATGAATGTCAACAATAAATAAAAGCACACCACCATCACGATAACGAGAAACATTTTAGCCACCAATAAAATTGGCTTAGAGCAACAAACACCCCGGGGATTGTAGGAGTAGAAAAGTCACAATGAATTGTCATACAAATAACCATGAACAGAATATATAAAATTGACATCCTTTGACGGGGATATTCCATTGTCGCTTCTACTCACTCCTGCTGTTATTCAACGTTTTATTGTTGAAATGTGCATATCAATTTATGCAAAATTGACTAGGACTTTATTGACTTGGAATATATGCAACATTGAATTGTTGTTACGAAATGTTATACCTATATTGACAATTGAAATGTTAGGCATTTCAAATTGAACTCTAGAAAAATATGGATACTAGCTGTAAGAACACGTTTATTTCTTCTTATAATAACTTCACAATCCGCTTAAAATTCTAATGATAATCTGAGAACTCGTATCAACTTCCATTTGCACTCATATTTTTCATTTGATTAAAACATCTAGTCATCTTCTTTCTTCAATTGGCTATGACAGAATATTTGTTCCATTAGCCGAACGTAGAATAGCGTTCCAAGCGCCTCGATCTTCTGCGCTCATTCTAAAATCTCTGACACCAAGTTTCGAGGTGTCTCCCACAACTTGATCCTTCCATCGGGCTTTTGGTCTTCCCGGTTTGCGTGTACCACCATGTTTGCCTTCAAAAGACTTCTTTGCTGCAGCTTCTTCATCCAATCTGACAACATGAGCTAGCCAACGCAGCCATTGTACTTTGATGCCTGTAACTATGCTATCGTCGTCATACAGCTCGTGGTTCATACGTCGCATATATTATCCATTATAGCTAACTCTTACACATATTTTACGAAGAATTTTTCTTTCAAATACTCCAAGCACTGCCTCATCTGCTTTCACAAGTACCCATGCTTCAGAAAGCATGGGTAGTATCAGTGTCTTGTGTCTTGTTTTTAAACTGCTTACTTAGTCCAAAGTAGCATCTTCTCCTCCTTCTCGGGTCTTTTCCAGGATTTGGCGCAGTGCGAATATCTGGTCTAGTATGGATTTATCAGGTCTAAAGCCGCATTGATAGGGCCCAATTATCTCATTGACTTTAGGTTTTCATCTTTCTCACACTACGCTCGAGAGTATCTTGTATGCGATAGGGAGGAGACTTATTCCTCTGTAGTTGGCACATTCCGTCTTGTCTTCTATCTTGTGTACGGGACATAGTATGCTGAGGTTCCAATCATCGGGTATGCGTTCTTCTAGCCAGATTGCGCAGATAAGCTGATGCTTACGCCTTATCAGCGTGTCGCCTCCGGCCTTCAATAGTTCAGCGGGTAACCCGTGGGCACCTGCTGCGTTGTTGTTCTTTAGTCGGGTCACTGCTACTTGGACCTCATTCTGACTAGGAGGCAAACAATCTATACCATCATCAGGGATTGGTTCTGCGGTATCCTCTTCGCCACCAACTTCGGACACTAGCAGTTGGGTAAAATGTTCTTTCCATATCGTTAGCATGTTATCTGTGTCAGTTACCATATTTCCATCTTTGTCTATGCAGGAGGATGTGCCTGCACCAAAGCCATCGGTTTGATGTTTAATTCTTTGGTAGAATTTCCGGACATCATTCTGATTCCTGTACATCTCATTTCGCTCACACTCACGTCTCTCCATTTCCTTTTTCTTTCTCCGGAATAGACGTTTCTCCTCTCTCCTTTTCTCCCGATACCTCTCCTTCATCTGGCGCTGATTGCAGGGGTTGCTCTATACGCCGCATTTTTGGCTTCAGTAGCATTTCGACACTCTTGGTCGTACCATGGGTTTCTTGGAGGAGGCTTCCGGTACCCATGTACGGATTTCGCGGCATTTTCCATGGAGTGGGCAATAGTTTGCGACTGCGCCATTATATCATCGGAACAAGGAGTGCTTTCATCAAGCAATTGGGTCAGTCGAGTGGAGTATGCCGCTGCTATTTGTTGTGTTTGCAGTTTTTCAATGTTCAGCTTTCGTGCAGTGTCAGATCGCACTTTCCTCGCCATGTTCAAACGGGTGCGAACCTTTGCTGCAACAAGGTAATGATCCGAATCTATATTCACTCCACGGATCGATCGTACATCTAACACGCTGGATGAATGCCTTCCATCTATCACAACGTGATCAATTTGGTTCCTCGTGTTTTGATCGGGTGACAGCCATGTGGCTTTGTGAATATTTTTATGTTGAAATCTGGTGCTACTAACTACCATGTTTTTTGCCGCAGCGAAATCAATCAGTCTCAACCCATTACTAGACGTTATCTCGTGGATGCTAAACTTTCCGACTGCAGTGAGGCCATTCCCATTCCATCCCACTTCCTATTAGGCGGTAATATCTGCCTTGTACTTCTCTAATACATCCGCCAGCGCATATACTGCACCTTCTCTATAATGAGTGCGGACATTCCAGGTGGAGATCCACAAATCATGGTCCTTTTTTCGTTTGCGTGGGTCGTCAACGTTGGGGGGGGTCAGTTTTTATATCATCCACCATAGGATGGGGGTATACTAATTTCGTCATTCTGTTTGTAACTCCTAGATATATTCGTCTCTGACCCCAAAAAGTATATATATTTTTGATATTCATAACATTTTATGTCGATCTAGCCATGTCCGTCCGTCCGTCCGTCTGATTGAAATTTTGCACGTGGTGTTTTGGTATCACTTCCAGCAACTTTGCCAAGTATGGTTCAAATCGGTCGATAACCTGATATAGCTGTCATATAAACCGATCTGGGGTCTTGACTTCTTGAGCCTCTAGAGGGCACAATTCCTATCCAATTTGGCTGAAATTTTGCACGAGATATTTTGTTATGATTTTTAAAAACTGTGCCAAGTATGAGTGAAATCGGCCCATAAAGTGACATAGCTGCCATATAAACCGCTCTGGGGTCTTGACTTCTTGAGCCTTCTTGAGTCAAATATGGTCTGAATAATACATACATACATAAAACAGCTCCCCTATAAAACCATCTCCCTATTTTACTTTTTGAGCCCCTAAAGGGCGCAGTTCTTATTCGATTTGGCTGAAATTGTACACAATGACTTCTACTATGGTCTCCAACATTCATTCGAGCACATGGTCTGAATCTGACCATAACTTGATATAGCTCCAATAGTACAGCAATTATTATATTTTATCCTTTCCTTTACTTTGCTTGCCTAAAAAGAGACACCGGGAAAAGAAGCGACAAATGCGGTCCATGGTGGAGGGTATATAAGATTCGGCCCGGCCGAACTTTGCATGCTTTTACTTGTTACTATTCCTTTGTTTCTCATAGTATTTCTCATAGTTTTCCGGGGACGGGTTACTGGCTCAGCGCACCAACCGAATTGGTTTTGTATCCCTCGTTGTGGCGAGCCGCTTGCTCCAAGATCCGACGTTCGCCTCCAGCCGCCCCTAACCTGGGAACAGATGCTGATGTTGGCTATTGGTTATTTGAAGACGCCAATAACTCGCCTTGTCATCTCGAGTATCATTGGCACTCAGTATGTAATTAAGAGCCAGTTCCACCTGACTCCTCGCTGAGACTCTCCTCTCGAAAATCGCTGACTTCCCGCGGCCGCATTTGCAGCTACTCCGCATACGGAAACGGAGCTTTCCACCGCTCGATAGACACCACACAAGTCGGAGCACAAAATTCCAACCTGTGTGGTGCTCATAGTTATCCCGTGTCGGCCGGGATATGACATCTAGTCATAGTCAGCTTTATGTTTGACTCCAGGTTAAGACTATATAAAATCGATTAAGATTTGGAAACTTTTTTTTTCTTATCAGTGCGATTATACTATAGTCTATACACTTATTGGTTTACGATCATAGAAAGTAATTAATTGACTTTTCCATTTTCAAACTTTTCTTGCCCTGTCGCATATTGTTTACGATTTTCTTATGTCTTCTTCATTTGTCCAATAATAATTGTTTATCAATTCGTTCATTATCGCAAGATGTTAGAAATGTTCAATGTTTTCTTAATTAATGTTTCAAGTTTGAAGGAAGGGAACGAAGGTGAAAAGAACAGACAGGCAATAGGCCTCAGGTGCCGCAATACAGTGGCACTCAAGTTACTCCAACAAGACTCATTACTTCATTTAAAGACGTATTGTGCTTGTCACACCTAAAGATATGCCTTCTTGTGCTCATACACTGAGAAAAATGAGGTAGTAATTAAATTAGTCCCTACACCTAAAATGCATGATGAGTATTTTAGGAGGGGTGTGTGTGGCAGGTACTAGGCTTTCCCTTTTCATTTCAAGAACATTTTGAGTTAAGTTAAGAGGAATGAATGCTTTTTTCTGCTTAAAACTAAGTAAATTATGTTACGAGATCTGGTCAATACATATTTTCAGTGTTCTCTACCTTTTTTCAATATTATTGTGTAACGTCTATCATTTCCTTCTTTTGCTGTTGTTGCTATTCTCTGTTTATCCATTCGAATGAAATCAACAACATTCTCTGATAAAAATGTGAGGGCATTGCCGTCACCGTCATCGTTGATTTGGTATTTTATCGATATTACATCTGTTTATAATTGAAAATTTTGCTACTGTGCCATGGCGTTATCTCTTCAAAATTATGATGAAATAAATGATGGGGTTATGAGGCACAGTACACTAAAAAAATTAAAAAACAAAAAAAATTTAAAGTTCCCAAGATTCGGCCCGGACCAACAACCACCACCAAATTTATACAAAAAAAAAAATTAGTTAAAGGTCACAAATCTATTCTACATACCAATATATCAGGTTATAAACCGAGATGTGCAAAATTTAAGCCAAATCGGATAAAAATTGTGGCTACCAGTGACCAAAGAATTCAAATCGTGAGATCGGTTTATATGGGATCGATATCAGTTTATAGACCGATTCGGACCGTACCAGCATGGTTGTTGGAAGTCATAATAGAACAACACATGCAAAGTTTTAGCTAAATCAGAAAAAAAAATTGCGATTTCCAGGGGCTGCAGAAGTCTAATCGGAAGATCGGTTTATATGGGAGCTACATCTAAATTGGAACCGATATTGCCCATTTGCAAACCCCAACGACCTACATCGCTATTAAGTAACTGTGCAAAATTTCTAGTGGCTACCTTTACGGGTGCGACCGCTATCGTGATTTCGACAGACGGACATGGTTATATATATATATATATATATATATATATATATATATATATATATATATATATATATATATATATATATATATACCTTACTAGCCGAACCGGGCCCGCTCCGCTGCGCCTTCTTTAACTCTCTAATATCTTTTTAGGGTTGGGACACTTCGCCCTGAATGTGTATATCGTATTCGTGCCACTGTAGCCTATGTCCGCCTTTAACGCCGAACGACTGCGTTCAAATCCTGGCGATAACATCGGACAAAATTTAATGCGGTGATGAGCCCCTCTTAATGCTGGCGACATTTGCCATGCATGGTCATGTAAAAAGTTCTCTACAAAGAGGTGTCGCCATTCGGACTCGGCAAGAAAAAAAGGTCCCTTATCATTGAGATTAAACTTAAATCGAAAAGCTTTCATTGATGTGTGGGAAGTGTGCCCCTTCTCGGTTCCTAGGTAAATTTTTACTTCACTCCCAAATACCTTTCTTTTGAGTCCTACGTTATCGTATTGGTAAATATTTCGGGTTTAGAGAGACACCAGTCCCTTTTTGTAATTATACGCTTCGTGCTTAACTTTCAAATACATTTTATATGAGCCCCATAGTGGCATGATCGGTAAATATATTCAGTTTGAGGGTGGGGTGGACCCTAGGGACTTTTATCCTGAAAATGAGTATCAATTTCCGGAAAATCAATCATTTTAAACATCAAATAGCGTTTATATAATAGGGAGGTGTTTTCGGGTGGGGCAAATCCCCAAATCAATATCAAATTCGTTTTTTTCTCTCAAGCACCTTTCATTTGATCTCTATATTGTCGTGATTGGCGGGTTTTGGACGGCCCCCGAGGCACGGACCCCAACAATAGAAACTGTGAGAGCGCAATAAAAATTTCGAACGAGATCTGATGTTTTTTTTTTTTTTTTAACAGAAACAAGTAAAAAGACAATAAGTTCGCCCGGGCCGAACTTGGGATACCCACCACCCACAATCCGGTGCACCCCAATTCGGCACGGACATTGAGTGGTCTAATAAATATGAGTCACTGTACAATTTTGCAGACCAATTATTGGTCTTTTTGATAGTTTTATCCAAATATAATCCGATTTGAACCATATAGGTGTGTATTATATGGTTTTATAGGGCCAAGACTTTAAATCGAGAGATCGTTCTATATGACACCTATAACCAAATCTGCACCGATGTGGACCAAATTAAGAATATAATAATCATCCTATTTTATTATGACTTTACTACTATATCCTTTGTTATATTTTAATAGGAGCTGGTCTCGACCATATTTTATTCAGTAAAATTTTCATACAATAAATTAGCTTTTTATGGGATTAAGACCCTAAATTGGAAGATCGGTCTATATGACAGCTATATCTATATAGTCTGATCTGACTCATATTTGGGTCGGATGTCTTGAGGTTTAAACCAACTCATTATTTTAAATTAAAACGAAATCGGGTAATAGATTAAGCTTTTATGAGCTTCAGATCCTTCATCGGTATATCGGTCTGTATGACAGCTATAACTAAATATAGTCCGATCTAGACCATATTCTGATATTGGGAGGCACAAAACAACTCATTGTTTCAAATTTCAGGGAAATCGGGTAATAAATAAAGCTTTTATGGCTTTCAGACCCTTTAGCGGCAGATCGGTCTATATGGCAGCTACATCTAAATATAATCCGATCTGATCTATATTTGGGTCCGATGTTGGGAGGCCTAAAACTACTCACTGTATCAAATTTCAGCAAAATCCGTTAAGTTTGGCCGGGCCGAAGTTTGGATACCCACCATCTCGGGTATATATGTAAAGCCCCTCTCGTCCCAATCCGGTGAAAATTGGATAACTTATGCACCCGTATAGATCATTGGATAACAATGTTACACGAATGGATCAAAGCTAGAGGACAGCGTGGGCCTGGGGGTATGCATTGAGAAGCCAGGGACTGAAATCTGTTTTAGATTGCCTCACCATAATACGATCCTGCAGGCGGAGATCCGGGCAATCACGGAATGCGTGAAGTGGTGTGGTGCTAACGCGAGGACGTCGAGTGTGAACATCTTTGCTGTAAAATTGTCATAAACCAGGACAATAAAAACCAGGACGGTAAGGTCACTAACAGTCTTGCAGTGTAAGAAGGAGATTAATGCCTTATCTGAGGATGGCAAAATCCTCATAGTTTGGGCCCCGGGCCATTTGGCGGTGAAGGCCGTCAATAAACTTGGTTAACCGAAGCCTTTCGGATCGACGCAGTCCGAGTAAAGGGAGTGGCCGACGAATGCGCATGCATCATTGTGGAACAGCGAAACAGTCGGTAGGATGGCGAAAATCCTATGGGGAGATCCAGATCGTAAGAAGACAAGACTTTTACTGAGAGAAGAAAGACAGTATAGCTATTGGTATCATAACGGGATACATAGGACTACGAGCTCACTTATGTAATATCGGTGCGGCAAGTGATTTCCTTTGTCATTGCCCGGCTTTCGCGTCTATCAGATACCGGCACTTAGGTGGAGACACAATACAATACATGAACCAACTTAGGGGAGTGGTATTGAAAACAATTAAGGATTTTGTAAGTAGCACGGAATTCCTAATTTGAAATTTTCTTTTTAGAGGTTACTTTATAGTTTTTGGAGCGCACAACAAGCCGATTACTGGCTAAGGTGTATGTCCATAGTGGCATTGGGCGGATTAATATCTGCACCCTCTATTCAACCTAACCTAACCTATGCACCCAAATTCGACACGGACATTGAGTGGTCTAACAAATATAAGTCACTGTTGAATTTGTTATATCAAATTTCAAAAAATCGGGTAATAAATAAAGCTTTTATGGGCTTCAGACCCTTTAGCGGCAGATCGGTCTATATGGCAGCTATATCTAAATATAGTCCGAACTCAACCATATTGAACTCGGGAGGCTCAAAAAAACTCATTGTTTCAAATTTCAGCGAAATCGGGTAATAAATAAAGCTTTTATGGGCTTCAGACTCTTTATGGGCAGATCGGTCTATATGGCAGCTATAACTAAATACAGTCCGATCTGAACCTTATTTTGGGTCCTATGTTGCTAGGCGTAAAACTACTCACTGTTTCAAATTTCAACGAAATCGGTTAAAAAATAATGCTTTTATGAGCTTCAGACCCTTTATTTGGAGATCGGTCTATATGGCAGCTATATCTAAATATAGTCCAAACTAAACCTTATTAGGGTTCTATGTTGGGAGGCATAAACCTATTCATTGCTTCAAATTTCAGCGAAATCGGATAAAAATATAACTTTTATGGGCTTCAGGCTCTTTTTCGGTAGATCGGTCTATATATGGTCCGATTTGGCCCGTTCCAGAACTTAAGCAGTGTGCATCAAAAATATGTAACTGTGCCAATTTTCCGATCAAAATCTCAATTTTTGGAGGCTGTAGAGTGACTACAACAGACAGACGGATAGACGGACAGAGACACTGACATCGTCAAATCGGCTTAGAATTATACGACGATCCGAAATATATATACTTTTTAGGGTCGGAAATTGATATTTCGATGTGTTGCAAACGGGATGACAAAGTGAATATACCACTTATCCTAAGGTGGTGGGTATAAAAAGCCGCTTGATTTGGTTTAAATTTGGAACAGGCAATTTAATGAATTGAGGGTAGCTAGTAATCCTTGTCCATAATATTATACGCTGTATGTAGAGCGATCTGCCGAATAAACGTTTTTTCCGAATGCACTACCTTTTGTAATCGTTCAAAGTGATCACACTGTGATGGCAGCAGAAGTTTCTTTATGAGATTTTTTCCTACTTTTCATATGCCAAGACTGTAATCGCTTAAATGATATGAATTTGACATGAAAATTGACGCCAATCATGCCATTAGTGTCAACAAATGTCTTTGTTTCCAAAGGCAAACTGACTGATAGGCTGGCTGTCTGCAGTCACATTTACAGTGTCATAAATGCACAACAATCTTCTTCAAATATAAATGTCAGTAGTAATGCAGTGGTTGGTATTTTTTCTGATTTAATGAAATTCATTTTCTGCTTTGCTAGTATTGGTGATTATTTGGGGAATCGGTTTTACTTCTATTGTACTGACTTCATTTATGACTAAACGACAAACAGTAGCAGTCAATTTGAAAAATTAAATGCGTTTTTCATTGTATCTGGTATTTGTTAAGATATGGTCGATGTTTCATTCTGTTGACGTAGTCGCGCACTGATAAGCAAAGGTTTACCTTTTGCCCAAGAATTCTGATATAATTTCGATATATGATAGGGATTGGGTGTTTTCGTTTCCTATATGATTGCCTTTAATGTGAATTACACTTAGGGCATTATCTTTGCCAAGCCAAAATAAACAAATAAGAACTTTAACCGAAAAAAGTAATTATTTGATACCTACTGCTTAACTGTCCACGTAAGTGGTGTGAGTTTCATTAATCAGCTTTCAAACAGGATTTTCCGACTAACCATAATTATGCTAGCTTGGCTATATCCTTACTACACAAAAATATAAACTGTGTGTAATCTTCTATTATATAAAAATTAAATTGTTGGGCTTTGTTAGTTTGTTTTTTCTGTTTCGTATAGACTCAAAAATGGAGGAACTGATTTTCATAGATGGTAGAATATGTTAAAGATGGTAGAGTATGACCCCCCGGTAAAAAAAAGTGTACAAAATTTTTGGATTTCCGAAGGGGAGGGGGGTGGACCCTCCCCCTACTCTCATTTTCAAAAACGCCAGATCTTGGCGATGGATGCACCGATTTAAGAGAAATTGTGCATGTCACCTTATGGTACCCTAAAAACATGAAATTTGTATAAAATTAGGGGTTAACTAATCGGGGGGGGGAACCCCCATCTCCCGAACGGACAAGTTTATCGACTGGCACAATATGAGTATCAAACGAAAGGTATTTAAGAGTAGTATGTATATATATATATATATATATATATATATATATATATATATATATATATATATATATATATATATATATATAATTTGTGTTTATTTGTGTGTTCCTTATAGACTCAGAAACGGCTGAACCGATTTTCTTGAAATTGTCACAGATGGTGCATAATGACCCCGTGGTGAAAATAGGGTGCTACATTTTTTGATATCTGAAGGGGGCGGACCCTTCCCCTTAACCTAATTTTCAGAAACGCCAGATCTCGGAGATGGGTGGTGCGATTTGTGTGCACTCATATATTGTCGTAAAAATAAAAATTTGGTATCCAAATTTCGGATAGGGTACCTAGGGGGACCACCGCAACCCCAAGACGCAATAGAATACGAATCTAATATCCAAATGTGGGACGACGTTTCTGGGGGTCCACCCCATCCCCAAAACACCCCCAAACAGGACTTATTTAATGACCATGGCAATATGGGGCTTTAATAAAAGTATTTGAGTATAGAATTCGAATCTGATATCCAAATATGGGACCATGTGTTTCGGGGCCGCCTGTCCTCCAAAAACAAATTTACGACCATAGCAATATGGGGCTCAAATGAAAAATATTTGGGAGTAAAGAACGAATCTGATATCAATATTTGTGAAAAGTGTCTAGGGGGCCACCCCACCCCACAACACCAACAAAATAGGAAGTATTTGACTATTGCAATATGAGGCTCAAATAAGAGGGTTTTTAGAGTAAAACACGAATCCGATATATATTTTCAAGGCCAACACACTGAGTAGCCGCCCATCTCCCAAAAACACCCCCTCAAGCCGGTCATGTTTGCCGACAATGGAAATATGGGGCTCAAATTAAAGGTATTTGGGTGTAGACCACGTATCTGATATCAACATTAGGGACCAACTGTCTAGGGGACGTCCCACCACCATAACAATCCCCAAATAGGACGTATTTGCTCACCAAGAAAATTTGGGTCTTAAAGAGAGTGGAAATATATATTTTTAGTTTAAAGGGCCAAATCCTCAAACCGGATATATTTGCTGACTTTTGCAATAAGGAGTTGAAATGAGATTAGAAAACGAATTTGATATAAAATTTTAAGGCAAATGGCAATATGGGTTTCAAATATATGATGTATAGTTATATGTTACATAATACCCCACAAACAGAAATTTTTTACTGACCATCGCAAGATGGGGCTCAAATAAAGGTATTTGGGAGTGAAATTCGAATTTGATATCCAAATGTAGGACCATGTATTTAGGGCATCACCCCTTCCCCAAAACCCCCCTCAAATAGTAAAAATTTTTGGAACATGGCAATATGTGGCTCAAATGAAAGGTATTTGAGTATTTGAGATTAGAAAACGAATTTAATAACTTATTTTGGTGGCATGTGTTTGGGAGGCGCCTCATCGTGTAAACTCCTCTAAATCATTGGCAATATGGGGTTTAAATAAATGGTATTTGAAAGAAGAGCACGATGCCAAGTGCCTGGGGGACCACCTCACCCCCGAAAACATCCTAAAATCAAATATCATGAGAATATCGGGCTGAAATAAAGTATTTTAAGAATGGAGTACCAGTATATATAAATATATATATATATATATATATATATATATATATATATATATATATATATATATATATATATATATATATATATATATATATGGATAAAAGTATAGTAAAAAGCTGATATAAAAATGTATTCCTTGGTATCTGAGACAATATGCCTTATCATGATGTGTCGCCTTCGGTTTTAAATAGTTTTCCGAACAACCCATCTGTTTCTGCTTCTATATTCCTCAATCGTGTCACTAGGCAATTCCTTATTCCTCTGTAGTTGGCACATTCTGTCTTCTTTTTGTGTACAGGATATAGTATGCTGAGGTTCCAATCAACGGCAATGCGTTCTTCTCCAGTCCAATTGGCTCTTGCTGTCTTATTGTTTTTCAGCTGGATAACTGCTATGTGGACCTCGTTTCGCCCATGTGTCCCTGCAGGAGGATGTGTCTGTACCAAAGCCATCAGTGCGATGTTTAGTTCTTTGGTAGAATTCGCGGACTTAATTCTGGGTCCTGAACATCTAATTTCACTCACACTCACGTCTTTCCATTTCCATCTTCTTCCTGCGGAAGATAAGTTCTTCCTCTCTGCTTTTCTGTCGATACCTCTCTTTCGCCTGGTGCTTTGCTACTAACTGTAATGTTACCCTGTATGCCGAATTCTTTCCTTCAGTAGCTTTTTGGCACTCCTCTTTCCATGGAGTGGACAATGGTTCGCCATTGCACTGGTATACTATCAGAAAAGGGAGTGCTTTCTTTGATTTCCTATTTTTTGCCTAATTTCTTGAAAATAAGCGAAAATTGGTTATTTTTCATAGGTAAATTGCTGCGGACAACAACTCATTTCTATTCGAAATTTGGATAAGTATTAATCGATAACGGATGCCATAATCCAAAAAATTTGAAACTCGATCGTATTAGTCGATTTCACATCCAGAATTAGGGCCCTGACTAGTAGCAACCATCATCGGAACACGATGATGGTTTCTGTGGGATATAGCAGCAATGGATATAGGTGGCGACATTGAGGCAGGTTGGAGTTATAGTTAAGAACAACACAGTTAACGTACAACCGGAGAATCGATATGTGCCGAAGGTGTGGTGGAATTCAGAGGCTTCTAGGCTGTTTAGGCTTAGGACGGTGGCATGGCACAAATATTACATACACAATGGCACCGAGCTCGAAGAGACCGACAGGACTTCCACCACCTACGTCAGGACCCCCATGAGAAATAATTTCCGGAAACTTATTGATGAGAAAGCTTCGGCTGGCCTCTCCCACATTAAAGAACGTTTGCAAGTACAAGATGCCCAAGAACCCACGCAGCTCGTGAGATGAGGCTCAGAATATGGAGTTCCTTCAACGCATGACGGCTGTTGCAGTGTTCCCTCTACAGGACCCTGTGGTAGGGTATCCCCCGTCACCTAGTTTCACCATCACACCGCTATCCCTGGATCCGGCGACGAGGCTTTTTTCAGTTATGAGGAGTTTTTGGAATTTTTGAAGTCCAGAAACGGCAAGCAAGTCTGAAGCAGGTCCGGATGGAATTTCCTACGCTATGCTAGGGACCCGTTGTCTAGCTACCGTGCAGTGTCAGATCGTATTTTTCTGCCCACACTTGGACTTGTGCGAACGTTTGCTGCAACAAGGTAATGATCCGAATCTATGTTCGCCCCGTTCTAAAGGTGAACTCGTGGCACATAGGTGACACCGCGGGGAGGTTTGTGTCCACATTTGAGATGAAAGAAGAGCAAGATAAGTGTGGGTTTTGCTGAATCAAAACCGTTCAGATCCGTTGCTTGGCTTCCAACATCCCCTTGCTCACCCTTTGCACGTGAGCAAAATGCAAATTTTGCCCATGAACATTCCACTAAGGAACAGGTGCAAATTTCTCACATATCAATGAGCGCAGTCCGATTCAAGTTTAAGCTCAATGATAAGGGTCCTCCTTTTTATAGCCGAGTCCGAACGGCGTGCCGCAGTGCAACACCTCTTGGGAGAGAAGTTTTTACATAGTTCCTCACAAATGTCGCCAGCATTAGGGGGGAAAACCACCGCTGAAATTTTTTTCTGATCGATTCGCAAGGATTCGATCCCAGGCATTCAGCGTCATAGGCGGACATGCACTTCTGCGCTACGGTGGCATGGGTGACAAATCAATCACCTGCACATCTCTGGTCTTAATCCCTTAAAAAGTTAATTTATGGCCCGATTGCACTGAAATTTAAAACTGTGTATGAGGCCTCTCGACACCTGAAGTAATTATGATCCAGATAGGCCCTATTTAGATATCAGAAAGAACAAGTGAAAGCGTGCTAAGTTCGACCGGGCCGAATCTTCGGTAGCCATCACCATCCGCTATAAATGTACCCTTATTGACTGAGTTTGTATTACAATTATTTTGGTCTCAAGAAGTCATATCGGTATATCGGTAAATAGAGTTTTTGGGATATCGGTACACAGGTGATTCGGATAAAACTTGACACTGATGTTGTATGTCATAAGATAGGGTTTGATCCAATTTTCAGCCAAATGAAATAAAAACTTAGGCATCTAAGGGCTGAAGAAGTCAAAACCAGGGATCGGTTTATATGGGGGCTATATCTGTTTAAAGACCGATTCGGATCATACTTGTCATGGATGTTGGAAGTCATAAGTCAACTCTTTGTTCCAAATTTTAGCCAAATCGGATGAAAATTGAGGCTTTTAGGGTCTCCAGAAATCAAATGGGGGATCCGTTTATATGGGGGCTATATCTGTTTAAGGAACTATTCGGACCATACTTAGCATGGAAATTGAAAGTTACAACACAAGTCTTTGTGCCAAATTTCAGCCAAATCGGATGAAAATGTAGGCTTCTAAGGGCTCAAGGAGTCAAATCCGGGGATCGGAATATGTTTGGGCTATATCTGTTTATAGACCGTTTCAGATCATACTTAACGTGGATATTCTAAGCCATAACACAAAACCTTGTTCGAATTTTCAGCCAAATCGGATGTTTTGCTGGATAGGAAATTGTACTTTAAATTCAACATTTTGGGAAAGGCCATTGGCAAAAGTTGGGGGTTAAGACCCCGTGTCATGCATTGGGTATATACTGCAGTTGTCAGACTTATAATGCTATATGGTGTTGTGGTCTGGTGGACGGCAATTCAAAAGTCTGAGTACGACACCATCTGATGCACTGAATTTAATGCTACATCTAGAGGCTCTGGACATTGTGGCTACCCAAATTGCAGCGACCACTGATGGTTGATGGAGCTTTCTTTTTGATCATGTGGACTCTGTGTTATCCTTGATACAATGCCCGATGTTCCAGGTAGTGTGCATTACACACTACCAGAGCCGCTTTTTGATAAAAAGTAATGTACTTCTATTCCTAATAGAGCCGATTTTAGCCAAATAGGCAACAAAAGTTACATAAACTTCTTCTATACGGATGGTTCCAAACTACACAAACAGGTGCGCTTTGGGTTGTATTCTTAAGATCTAGATCTGGTCATATCGAAAAGGTTAACCGATCGCTGCAGTGTGTATCAAGCGGAGATTCTTGCAATTAAGAAAGTGGTGGAATGGTTAAGACATAATGTCAACAAGACGATTGACATAATTATCTTCTCAGACGGCCAGGCAGCCATTAAATCCCTGGAGAACGTATTTCTGAACACAAAAGCCGCCCTCGACTGTCGCAGATCTCTCAACGAGATGGCTGAACAGTTCAAAATTCACCTGTTCTGGATGCCGGGCCACAGAGATATCCCAGGGAATTGTAAAGTGGACGAGCTTGCGAGATTAGGAACTACTCTTCACATTCCGGAGCTACTGTAATATGTGGGTATGCCTATAGCAAGATGTAAGCTATGTTTTGAGGACCAGGCCCGAAGGAAACGAATGATAGGTGGTCACAAAGAGGGGACTGTGAGCATTCCAAAACTATGTGGCCTAATCTATACTCAAAGAGGTCTCCCGCTTTGCAGTCATTGGCTAGAACAGACGTCTCAGTCATTGTGTCCGTCATGACAGGTCACTGTCTAATCAGAAATCATGCTGACAGTCTAAAGGTTTCCAGGAATGAATTTTGCAGAAAATATGGGGAAATCGAGGAAGAAGAGACTGTAGAACACCTTCTGTGTGGGTGTCTCGCACTAGTAGTCAGAAGGAGTTCTACTTTAGGTTCTCATTTCTTTGAGAACCTGTCTGAGATAACGGATGTGAACATTCGCAAGTTATTGGGCTTTTTAAAGCGGTTGGTTGGTTAAACGGTAGGAACTAGAAGGCACCCTCTTTTTTCTGTTCCTGTGGTATCATAATGGACGAAAACGTCTAAGTGAGTCTGATGGTAGACTGATACTTAAACCTAACCTAATCTTATCTAGCTTTAGATGCCATATAGACCGAAAGGTCAGTTAAGGGTCTTGAACCCATAAAGGCGGCATTTATTACCCATTGTTGTAAGCCTCTAGACATCCGTTCCAAATATGTTGCAAGTTGGGTAATATTTAGATATAGACCGATCTGCCGATAAATGGTCTGAAACCCATAAAAGCTGTATTTTTTACCCGATTTTGCTGAAATTTAAACAGTGAGTTTTTTTTAAACCATCTGACATTCGACCCAAATATAGCTTAGATCGGATTATATATAGATATAGCTGCCATATTGGACGATCTGCTATTAAAGGTCTGAAGCCCAGAGAAGCTGCATTTTTTACTCGGGTTCGCTGAAATTGGAAGCAGTGAGTTGTTTTAAGCCTCCCGACATCCGACCCAAATGTGGTTCAGATCGGACTATATTTGAATATAGCTGTCATATGGACCGATCTGCCGATTAAGGGTCTGAAGCCCATAAAAACCGCAATCATCCAATTTCGCTGCAATTTGAAATAGTGAGTTGCTTAAAGCCTCCCGTTATTCGACTTAAGGAGATTTATTGCCCGATTTCGCTGAATCTGTTATTTGTGTAAGAGTTCTTGGGAAAGTTCTCTTTAAAAAGAACTATGGATGTTTTTGTGGAGTTATAATATAAAAAGGATGATTAATATATCCATTGTAGTGGGTATTTAATGTTATGAATTGGATTGGGATATACTAAAATCGTCGTTCCATTTGTAACTCCTCGAAATATTCATCTAAGGTCCCATAAAGTATACATATTCTTGATCGTCATGACATTATAAATCGATCTAGCCATGTCCGTCTGTCTGTCGAAATCATGCTAACTTACGAAGGAGCAAAGCTAGCCGCTCAAAATTATACTCAAATACTTCTTATTGGTGTAGGTCGGTTGGGATTGTAAATAGGCCATAGCGGTCCATGTTTTGATATAGCTGTCATATAAACCGATCTTGGATATTGACTTCTTGCGCCACTAGAACGAGCAATTTTTATCCCATTTAGCTGAAATTTAGCATGAGGAGTTTTGTTATGATTTCCAACAACTGTGAAAAGAATGGTTGATATCGGTCCATAACCTGCTATAGCTGTCGTATAAACCTATCTGGGGTCTTGACTTCTTGAGCCTCTATATGTCGCAATTCTTATCCGATTTGGCTGAAGTTTTGCATGAAGTGTTTTGTTATGACTTTCAATAACTGTGAAATGTATGGTTCAAATCGGTCCATAACCTGATATTGCTGTCATATAAACCGATCTAGGATCTTGACTTCTATAGCCATTAGAGGCCGCAGTTCTTATCCGACTTGACTGAAATTTTGTACAACGGCTTGACCTTCAATTTACGTATGAGATATGGTACGAATCGCTCCATAGCCTGATCCGGCTCCCATATAAACCAAACTCAATATTTTACTTCTTGAACCCAATAAGGGCGCAATGCTTATTCGAATTGGCTGACATTTTAGACAATGACTTCTGCTATGGTCTCCAACATTAATTTTAATTATGGTCCGAATCGGATATAAGATATATCTCCAATAGCATAGCAATTCTTTTCTTTTATCCTTTGGAGGCCTAAAACGAGATACCGAGAAAAGAACTCGACAAATTCGATACATGGTGGAGGGTATATAAGATTCGGCCCGGCCGCTTTTACTTGGTTATTATAATCCGACTAGAAAAACACCAGAATAACTTCTGCATAGTACCTACCTACAAACGGGAACAGCCTCAAATACAAGTCCACTTCCCAAAGCTTACAAAAGCGGTTTGAGTTAGGGTTTAAGTTATTTAACTCCATCTATATCGACTTAAACCTGTTATGCCTTTTTTATACCTACCACCGAAGGATGGGGGTATATTCATTTTGTCATTCCGTTTGCAACACATCGAAATATCCATTTCCGACCCTATAATGTATATATATTCTCGATCAGCGTAAAAATCTAAGACGATCTAGCCATGTCCGTCCGTCTGCCTGTTGAAATCACGCTTAAGTCTTAAAAAATAGAGATGTTGAGCTGAAATTTTGCACAGATTATTTTTTTGTCCATAAGCAGGTTAAGTGCGAAGATGGGCTATATCGGACTATATCTTGATATAGCCCCCATATAGACCGATCCGCCGATTTAGGGTATTAGGCCAATAAAAGCCACATGTATTATCCGATTTTGCTGAAATTTGAGACAGGTCCTTTGGCATTCTTCCTTAATTCGGCGCTAATCAGTCCAGATTTGGATATAGCTGCCATATAGACCGATCCGCCGATTTAGGGTATTAGGCCCATAAAAGCCACATTTATTATCCGATTTTGCCAAAATTTGGGACAGTGAGTTGTGTTTCACCACACAGTATCCTTCTTTAATTTGGCCTAGATCGGGCTAGATTTGGATATAACTACCATATAGACCGAACTCTCGATTTGAGGTTTTGAGTCCATAAAAGGCGTTTTTGGCATTTGGCATTTATTGTCCGATGTCGCCGAATTTGGGACAGTGAGTTGTGTTAGGACCTTCTACATCCTTTTTCAATTTGGCCCATATCGGTCCTGATGTGAATATAGCTGCCATATAGACCGATCTCTCGATTTAAGGTTTTTGGGGCCATAAAAGGCGCATTTATTGTCCGATTTCGCAGAAACCCGGGACAGAGAGTTGTGATAGGCT
This sequence comes from Stomoxys calcitrans, assembly GCF_963082655.1. Classification (NCBI taxonomy): domain Eukaryota; kingdom Metazoa; phylum Arthropoda; class Insecta; order Diptera; family Muscidae; genus Stomoxys; species Stomoxys calcitrans. Next base: position 184,914,646 of record NC_081552.1, on the reverse strand, counting down.
ATTCGACATTTTTCTGCAACATGGCCCCAAACAGTCCAGATTTTGGATATACCTGCTATATAGACCGAAATCTCGACTTACAGTCTTGGCCCCACAAAAGGCGCATTTATTGTCCGATTTCGCCGAAATTTGGTACAGTGAGTTGTGTTAGGACCTTCTACATCCTTCATCAAATTGGCCCATATCGGTCCTGATTTGAATATAGCTGCCATATAGACCGATCTATCGATTTAAGGTTTTGAGCCCATAAAAGGCGCATTTATTGTCCGATTTTGCTGAAGTTTGGGACAGAAAGTTGTTTAAGGCCCTTCCTTAATTTGATAATCAGTCCAGATTTGCCATATAGACCGATCCGACGATTTAGGGTATTAGGCCCATAAAAGCCCCATTTATTATCCGATTTTGTTGAAATTTTGGACAGTGAGTTGTGTAGGGCCATACGGTATCCTTCTTTAATTTGGCCTAGATCGGTCTAGATTTGGATATAGCTGCTATATTGACCGAACTCTCGATTTAAGGTTTTGGGGCCATAAAAGGCGCATTTATTGTCCGATTTCGCCGAAATTTGGGACAGGGAGTTGTGTTAGGCTCTTTGACATTTTTTCTCGACTTAAAGTCTTTGCCCCACAAAAGGTGCATTTATAATCCGATTTCACTGGAATTTAACACAGTGACTTATGTTAGGCTTTTCGACATCCATGTCGTATATGGTTCAGATCGGTATAGCTACTTAAAAGATCAATATTTTGTTATTCACAATTGTACTTATTAGTATTTCGTCCAAATCGGATCATTTTTGAATATAGCTGCTATGGAGCATAAAGTATTTTTCATCGGATTTTGACGAAAGTTTGGCCCGGCCGAACTTAACGCCTTTTTACTTGTTTAAATTTAATTTCAATTAAGTTTTAAAAACAACACCTTTAGCTTATCACTACCCAAAAACTTAAAATACTGATATGAATTAGTAGTAGCACATGAAATTTAATTATTTTTATGCCGTTATTTAGTTGCGATAAAGCCCAAAGAATTTACGAAATTATCATCAATAATAAATTAATTAGAACCCTTTGCTTTATCGTAGTCACTGAATTAATAAGAAGCAAATACCCAAATCTGTTTTCGAATTTCCAATTATAATTAAAACAATTATTAATCAATAAACGAATACATCCCAATTTCCCAAGCATGGACACAAAAGTTCAGAGATATTAAATGTGAATACCCCACATAAATTTGATACCAATACTGTCGGTTGTCGTTGTCGGTAGTGGCATAGGAATTAGAAAACAACTCCTGAATAATCTACGATTTATGGCGGCCTTAATGCAAAGCGAAACCTTATCACAATTAATTTGGAATCTATGGAAAATTATTAACAAATGCCCAATGAATTATGATCGTGGAATTGCTGTTAGAATTAATTCTTTATGATTATTAAATCTGGGGGAAATCACAGCAATTGACATTTGGTATCTGTCAGCAAATACCATCCATGTGCATACACATGAATAATACCGATAAATGTATGTACTCATAAATTAAATCCACAACCAGAAAATGATTGCATGATTAAATGACGGAACCCAGGGTAGACCGAAATCGGCCTGTTCACAAGGCAGACGAAGGTGGGCCAATTTGATGCACCACGTTCCCTCAACAGAACTATTTAGATAGCTGTCCAAGATCATATACTTAAGAGTGATCTTGGATAGGAAATTCACAGATTTTGGGCTCAGTCTACACCTGAGGCCGTAGGCTTAAAATGGGGCCTGAATCCGTGAATAGTCCACTGGCTCTACAGGAGCATGATTAGACCAGTACTTACTTAAGCCTCTGTTGTTTGGTGGACTGCGATGGAAAAAAAGTGCAGCGTAAAGATAATACAACCGGTTCACAGAACATGCTGTTTTGGCATAGGCGTAGTGACGAGAGCCACGCCTACTATGGCGCTGGAGACTATTCTAGAATCAGACCTTTACACTTGCAGATTAAGTAGGAGGCAGCCACTGCGGCTATGAGACTTAAGGCGATGGGAGAATGGATTGAGGATCGGAGCAGTTCATACCATCGCGGTATAATCGAGGTGACGAGAGGAAAACTGAAAGGAAGAGAAGAAGTTTCCGATCGGACACCTGAGATGAACCTTGAGGTCGAGTGCGAGTAACTGCTGGCTGCGGTACAGTCTTAGATTGACGGAACCCTAGTACTGCCGTCTGGAAGTTCGTGCTTCACAGATGGATCAAATCTCTAGAGGACAGAGTGAGCCTAAAGGTCTTCATTGAGATCCCGGGTACCGAGATCTGTTTTCGACTGCCTAACCCTAATATGATGCTGCAGGCCTTCGCCTGCGATCACGGAATGCATGAAGTGGTGTGGTGTTAACCCGAGGACGTTGAGTGTGAACAATTTTACGGACAGTAAACTGGCATCAGGGCACTAATAACCAGGACGGTAAGGTCATTATGTAAGAAGGAGATTAAAGCTTTATCTGAGTATGGTAAGATCTGCATTGTTGAGTAAGATCTGCATAGTAAGAGGCAATGAAAGGGCAGCCGATGTGGCAGTAAAGGCCAGAGGACTGCCGTCAACAAACTCAGTTAATCCGAAGCCTTTGGAGGCGACGCAATCCGCGTTAAGAGCATGGGCGGGCACCGCGCATTTAATACAGTGGTCGGTACGACGACGAAAATCTTGTTGAGAGATCCGGATCTGAGAAGACGACCCTTTTTTCGAGGTTACTTTTAGTAAGCCAGTAACCAACGAGCCGGTTGCTGGCTTATGTGTATGTCCATAGTGGCTTGGGACGGATTGGTATCCGCACCCTCTTTTCAACCTTATCTAACTGTATAAAGTCAACCGACATTAAACCATCATACTTACATTACGGAGGCCAACGTAGCGCAGAGGTTATCATGTCGCTGAAAGCCTGGGTTCGAATCCTGGCGAGACCATCAGAAAAAATTTTCAGCGGTGGTTTTTCCCTCCTAATGCAGGCAACATTTGTGAGGAACAATGCTATGAAAAAACTTCTCTCTAAAGAGGTGTCGCACTGCGGTACCCCTTTCGGGTATAAAAAGGAGACCCCTTATCATTGATCTTAAACCTGAATCGGACTGTCTGTTCACAAGGAAGACGGAGGTGGGCCAATTTGATGCAACACGTTCGCTCAACAGAACGAATTAGATCGATGACAAAGTCAAATATTTAGGAGTGATCTTGGACAGTTAAGAGCGTGGGCGAGCACCTCGCATTTAACACTGTGGAACGATCAGTAGAACGACGAAAATCCTGTCGAAAGATCCGGATCTGAGAATACCAGCCTTTTTTCGAGGTTACTTTTAGTATTAAGACCGCACAGCAAGCCGATTACTGGCTTATGTGTATGTCTGAGGGTCTGAGTCGAGTGGGTCTAGCCGGGCAGTTAAACAGGTGACGTCTATCGTTTGGTCCCTAGTTACAATCGAGACATACATTTTGCACATCGGCATCAATCCTTGCTCTGTAGGAGTTGAGGCGGCTGCATCTGCCGGAACGTAATTGAGCCAGAACTACTCTGGTTTGCCGGGAAAGGTCAATTTCTTCAGGTGCAATGGGAGGCGGTCGTTCTCCTAGCACTACACTCCCGGAAGCCATTTACCGCATCTGCTACCGTGTCTGCATGAATGTTGTCTAGACCTGCTTGATATACCGCTTGATCTAGAGGTTCTCTCTTGTAGCGCTGAACCTCATGCTCTGGATCATGTAGATCTACCTTAAGGCTTCTGGGCGGTGGATATCTATCCACAAGATGATGATTTGGTTGGTCTCTGCGATAACAGCTCAAAAGGCATTGCTTAGAAAACATGTAGTTATGTCTTTGCACTGGTAGGATCTTTGTCTCCTGATGGAGGTGGTCCACATGAGAACTGAGAAGACAGCCCGTTGCAGTTCGGAGGGCGGCATTCTGACAGATCTGAATATAATTCTACTGCGTGTCACAAACTGGACGAGACCACACTGGCGCTGCACAACTTACCACAGACCGGCCAATTGTTTTATACGTGGTCCATAAGGTTTCTTTGTCTGCACCCCAAGTACTTGAGGACCTTGTTTCTATTTTTGACTTTAACGCAAATTGCTATGCCATGTATGGAGATCGTGATGTAGGTCGTTTTGGTTTGCAGATGGGCTATATCGGTTCAGATTTAGATGTAGCTCCCATATAAACCGATCTCCCGATTTCTTCAGCCCCTGGAACCGCAATGTGTGTCCGATTTGGCTGAAATTGTGCATGTAGTGTTCTGTTATCACTTCCAACAATAGTGCCACGTGCGATCCAAAACGGTCTATAACCTGATATAGCTGCCATATAAACCGATCACCTTGAGCCCCCGAAAGCCGCAATTTTTTCCGATTTAGCTAAACTTTTGCATGTAGTGTTCTGTTATCACTTCCAATAACTGTGCCACGTGCGGTCCCAAACGGTCTATAACATGATAGAGCTCCCATATAAACCGATCTCCCGATTTGACTTCTTGAGCCCCTGGAAGCAGCAATTTTCCACCGATTTGGCTGAAATTTTCCACATAGTGTTCTATTATGACTTCCAACAACTGCGTCAAGTACTGTCCAAATCGGTATATAATATGATATAGCTCCAATATAAACCGATCTTCCGATTTGACTTCTTGAGCCCCTGGAAGCCTCAATTTTTATCCGATTTTACTGAAATTTTGCACATAGTGTTGTGTTACGACTTCCAACAACTGTAACTAATACGATCCAAATCAGTTTGTAACCTGTTATTGCTCCTATATAAACCGGTCTCTCAATCATCCTTGTTCGGTTCCTAGCTTTAATTTTTGCTAGTTTGACAGACGTTTGATATGTTGAATGAAATTCTGTCCTTCAACTAAATTTAATTTGTATAAGTTTTTAGCAGAATCTCTATTTTTAAAGACTGTAGCGTGTTTCAACAGACAGGCGGATGGACGGACATTGCTAGATCGTTTTTGATTTTTATGACGATCAATAATATATACCTATATATTGAATATTTTATAGGGTCGGAAATGTTTATTTCGATGTGTTCCTCCACAAAAAGATGGTTCCTGGATAAGAACAACGTCATATCCTCCTGCCATGAGAAGGACCTTTAGTGCTGCCGGAGCGGTCTAACAATAGTAGAGATTTATCTGCAGAAACCGAACAATAGTCAGGATTCACAATTTCCACCACTGTTGCACAAGATTCGTTGGAACTTATCATGATGAGCATCCATGGATAATTGAGAAAGTAGTGAACCCACTGTTCCTCAATACACTAGACACTTGTGGTGTGAATGATTCCGGCTTTGATGCTTCACAAGCGTAAATGCCTCGGAAATTTCTTCAACGGAGCAGCAGATATCCATACAGGATTTTTTCGAAGCCTTTTCATCTCAACTTTGTATCTTCTTAATTCAGCTTTATAGATGTCGCCCACCTGTGCTGCCCTGTAACTTGAGCCTTGAATAAAATGAACAATTTGATAAATATTCTCATTACCTTTCGTATTACCTTTCCTTAGACGAATTAGTGAAAGTATTTTATCAAAGAATGCCTTTGATAGCAACTAAGAAAATGGTTTATAAAAAAATTGCATGTAATGGCATTGTAGCCATTGAGTGAATGTTTTACATGTTTTATAATTGAATTCAAGATAAAATTCCAACATTGCAGACTAATTTTCTCTGTATATAGTCAGATTGGCATTGTGGTTTAAATCGGAATATGATAGAAACATTTTTTAGTTTATCACTTAAAAATCCTTTTAAGGAAATACTTCTCTCATATCAACTAAAAATTCCTGGGAAAAATTATCCATTACGGATACTTACTTTTCTTACTTTACTTGGCTATGGCAGAAAATTTGTTCCACTAGCCGAACGTAGAATAGCGTTCCAAGCGCCTCTATCTTCTGCGCTCATTTTATAATCTCTGACACCAAGTTTCTAAGTGTCTCCCACCACTTGATCTTTTCATTGGGCTTTTGGTTCTCACGGTTTGCGTGTACCACCGTGTTTACCTTCAAAATACTTCTTTGCTGGAGCTTCTTCATCCATTCTGACAACATGACTCAGCCAATGCAGCCGTTGTATTTTGATACGTGTACCTTTGCTATCGTCGTCATACCGCTCATACAGCTCGTGGCTCATACGTCGCCTATATTCTCAATTTACGGAAACTGGTTCATATATTTGACGAAGAATCTTTCTCTCAAACACTCCAAGCACTGCCTCATCTGCTTTCACAAGTACCCATGCCTCAGAACCATATAACAATACAGATAGTATCAGTGTCTTTTATAGTGCAATCTTCGTCTGTCAAGAGGTGGCCTTACTTAATACAAAGTAGCATCTGTTTGCCAGTGTTATTCTTCACTTTATTTCAAAACTGGTGTCATTCGTTTCGGTTACGGCGGTGCCGAGGTAGATAAAGTTACCGTCTATTTCAATGTTGTGGTTCCCAACTTTCTCCACTTTCTTTATCTGCTCGGTTGAACATGGCGTTTTGGGAGTTGATTCCATCCATTCGTTTCGTTTTATCTCCATTTACTGCCAGACCCATTTTCACTGATTCACTTTCGATTCTTCCAAAGGCTGCAGTTACTATTTCCGATGACCGATATATGATATCGATGTCGTCGGCATAGGCGAGTAGCACTTGTTCTCTTGTGAGTACTGTGCGATATCTATTCACATCTGAATTTCGTATAATCTTCTCCAGCAGGATATTAGAGAGATCACACGATAGGCTGTCTCCTTGTCAGAAACCTCGTTTGGTCTTGAATGGTTCCGAGAGCTTCTTTTCTATTCTTACTCAGGAACTCGTATCATCAGGTGTCATCGTGCGGAGTCTTATTCATTTAGCAGGGATACCAAACTCATATATTGCTTGAAATACCTTTGAACATAAAGGAGTGCCTGAAGCAGCTTTGTAGTCATCGAAGACATGGTAGGTGTTGAGTTGTCCTTCTCGTGTCTTTTGGCGCAGAGTGAATATCTGGTCTAGGGTGGATTTACCAGGTCTAAAGCCTCATTGATAGTACCCAATTATCTCATTGGCTTTAGGTTTTAATCTTGCACACAGTATGCGATGGGAAGAACACTTATTCCTCTGTAGTTGGCATATTCCGTCTCGTCTCCTTTCTTGTGTAAGGGACATAGTATGCTGAGATTCCAATCATCGGGTATGCGTTCTTCTAGCCAGATTGCGCAGGTAAGCTGATGCATACGCCTTATCAGCGTGTCGCTTCCGGTCTTAAATAGTTCAGCAGGTAACCCGTCGGCTCCTGCTGCCTTGTTGTTTCTCAGTCGGGTCACTGGCACCTGGACCTCGTTTTGACTAGGATGTAAACATTCAGGGATTGGTTCTGCGGTATCCTCTTCGCCACCAACGTCGAACACTAGCAGTTGGGTAAAATGTTATTTCCATATCGTCAGCATGCTGTCTGTGTCAGTTACCAGATTTCCTTCTTTGTCTCTGCAGGAGTATGTGACTGCACTAAAGCCATTGGTTTGATGTTTAATTCTTTGGTAGAATTTCCGGACTTCATTCTGACTCCTGTACATCTCAATGGGATTACATGCACATCCTTCCATTTCCTTTTTCTTTCTCCGGAATAGACGTTTCTCCTCTCTCCAGATACTTGTAGTATAAAATACCTGGGTGCTTTGTTGGACATGGAATTGAATATTAGGGATTACTCCTAGGAACTGGGCGTGGACATAGCGAGAAGGTTACCCAATTACAAAGTGCAACGCATGATAGTTGGTGGGAACTGCAAACGCCCCACGAAGGTGTGGCCATATCTAACTTATCCGAATAATTAGGTTGGCATATTTGCACTTTATTGAACTTGTTCCATTCCTCCATCACAATGATCTTAAACCACATTTGCTTGTAAAACCCACTGTTCATTCCATCATTTGCTGTATTGATTTCATAGCGAAAAATATCCCATTTTTTATTTCGATTTGCCATTTACATAACCATCATCAATCATGGATTGAATTGAATGAAGTTCAACACCGCAGCAAAAGCTTCATACCCTCCTCTCTCTCTCTCTTTTTGTACCCTTTTTCATTTAAATTTGGTTGACTTTCATTCATTGTCGCATTTCGATATCATTTGCAATCAATTTCAACCCTTTTTTGTGCTCTTGATTTTGCCATTGTAAATATTTGAAAAATTGTTATACACTTGTAATTTTTTGGAGTGAGTCCTTACTAGAATATCGAACGAAGAAAAACAATCATCATGGTGGGTGGTCCATGCGAATGGAACATGGGCAGATGGCTTTGAGGGAAAGGGGTAGATGGCTGCTCGCAAGACTTGTTTGCCCATATTGTTTGGCAATTTATAAAAATCGGCATTGATTTTGTTTCTCCTTGCCTTTTTTCTTATGATTGGGGGGGGTGAGAAGTTTGTCGTTACCGAGGGTGAGAGTGTTGTATTCAATTTGTTAATGATATTACCAAACATTCATCAAATCAATTGCGTTTTTAAATGGCTTTTCTTTTGATGTTTTGGTTTTTGTGGGTTTGTAAAAGACTGGCATGGGGGACTTTAAATCAAGAGATGAGTAGTTGCGATTTGCTTAATGATAATGGTGATGTGCTACCAATTCCTTATTACTTGTTTGAAGAAAAATTGTGTTTTTTGCATACTGTCATACATGCTCTAAAAAGGTCTTCTTTTTCATTGATATAGTATTTCAAATGCTAATCCTCAACTATATATGAAGGAAAAACAAGTAAAAGCGTGCTAAGTTCGGCCGGGCCTAATCTTGGATTCTGCTTCAAAGTCATCTATATATATAAAAATGAATTTGTGTTTGTTTGTTTGTATGTTTGTTTGTTTGTCTGTTTGTGGGTTTGTAAATTTGTTTGTTCCGTATAGCCTCAAAAACGGCTGAACCGATTTCTTTGAATTTTTCACAGATTGTGGGGAGTGGTCCGGAAGGAGCAATAGGCTATATAACTTTTTGATATCGCATTGGGGGCGGACCCTCCCCCTTACCCCAAAAGTACCAGCCATAAATAAAAGTGGACCGATTGGGACAATATGGGACTTATATGAAAGGTATTCAAAAGGTATAGTACGATTTCCATATTAAAATTGAGTCCAAGTAATTGGGGAGCCGCCCCGACCCCAAAACCCCCCAAATTGGTTCATTGGACGATAATGACAATATGGGACTCGAATGAAAGGTATTCGCGACTAGATTACGAATATGGTCAGGATGGAGGTATGGGCTATATAATTTATTGATGTTGAAGGCGGGCGGACCCACCCCCGTTACCCCAAAAACGCCACCCAAAATCAAAAGTTGACCGATAGGGACAATATGGGTATCAAATTAAAGATATTGGTGAGTAGAAAACGAATGTGGTATAAAAACTTCGGTTAAAGTATCCAAGGGGTAGCCCAAGACGTATATATCAATATAGGACTCAAATGAAAGGTATTCGGGAGTAAACTACGAATATCACATAAAAAAACGCGGTCCAAATATCTAGCGGACCACCTCACCTCGAAACAGTTGATCAATTATAATGACCTAACAGGTCACTGCTGCCGTACCCCCAAAGTTATGATGTTCGGTGTGATAGGAGCAGTTGCAAACCTTAAGTCAAGGTGGCCGCCATTTTTAGCTCATCGACAAGGAGCCTTCTATTCCTATACAAGGCCAAACAACGTGCCGCTGGGCAACACTTTCATGTTCAAAAGTTTTGCATGGTTTAATTACTTAGAACTGTCGCCACCACACCTAATATAAAGACCGGCAAATTAGTTCTCTACCACTGAGAATCGTTTAATATGCCAATTTGATTTGATTTAAAAAAGACTACATTATGACTATTCAACAGGTAGCCATAAAATCAGTTATAGACAACTTACACATGATGATCAATGTTATAGGCGCTAAGCCGCCCCAAGCGAGTAGCAGCGTAGACAAAGAAATTTATAGATTCATAACATATGTTCAAAAAAGCTCTAACAGGGAGAAATGTAAAATTCTCAGTCGTTTATATGTGATTGCGCAAGCATCCTGGGCAACATGGAACGGAGAACTTGTAAGTTATTTTGTAAACATTTTGGGTATTAAAGTCTAAACCTTTCCCTTATCGATGGCAGCACTAACGTCTGATCTGTTTGGAAATGGATCAACTGAATTGAGACGCCACCAAGAACATAGAGGGGGCAGAGTGGTAAAAATTGATTATGCAGCATTTATCTTTGTTATGGCAACCTATCGGTTCGTAAAATAAAGAAAAAAGTCTAGGAATTTCGTTGCGGTTGTTTGCTGTACTATTTTTTGCTAATTTCCCACGCTAAGATAGATAATTCAGGTAGTTTATGTGGCTATCTTTGCCATAAATAAAAACTTATTTAGTAGAGTGCGAATATCCAAGTTTGTGTTAAACTGTTAGAGGGGAAGGCTCAACGAACGTACACAGAATCAGGGCTGTTGGAGAGTAGATTATGTTACAGAGGTGACATTTTTCTACATTTTGAAAGCGATAGCTCAGTGGAGCGGGTTTTGCTTGACAATTAGGCTGAAAGATAAGAAGCCTCCTTTTTATAGTCGAGCCCAAGTGGTATGCCGATGAGCACATATTTTTTTTTCGTTTTGTCACTCGATTCGTTCGCCAAGTCATTGAAAACCGCTGATTTTATAAAGGGAAAATAGCTGTTTTAAATGACTTGGGGAACGAAGCGAGTGACAACAGTAAAAGCGGGAAAAGTTCGGCCGGGCCAAATCATACATATCCTCTACCATGGATCTTATTAGTCATTTTTTGGCCGATATCTCTTCATAGGCAAACAAAGGATAATGGATATAAATTGCAAAGCTATTGGAGCTATTTCAGGTTACCAACCAATTCGGAACATACTTGGTTTGGCTGTTGGAGACCATAGTAGATGTCATTGCGCAAAATGTCAGCAAAAATTGGATTAGAATTCAGGAGATCGGTTCATATGGGAGCTATATCAGGTGATGGACCCATTCAGACCATATTTGGCACGTATTTGGAAAGTCATTGGAGAAGTCGTTAAAATAATGTTAAGCCAAATCGCATAAGAATTGCGCCCTCTAGAGACTCAAAGAGTCATATTAGAAGATCTGTTTAGATGGGAGCTACATCAAGTTTTAAACCGGGTTGAAGCATACTTAGCACAGATGTTGGAAGTCCTAATTTTGCGAATTGCGGAGATTAGGGGCTTAAGAGGTCAAGATCCAAATCAGTTTATATGGCAGCTGTATCAAAACATAGACCAATATGACCCATTTAAAATCCCAACTGACCTGCACTTATAGGAAGTAATTGTGCAAAATTCTAATGCGCCTAGCTTTATCCATTTGAAAGTTTGTATGCTTTCGACAGATGGACGAACAAAAGTATACATACATATATAATTTTTATGGTTCTCATATGAATATTTCGATGCTTTACAAACGGATTATTGTCGCAACTATTATTGAAGGAATATCCAGTGCTCAAATTTTTTCTGATATTTTTGGCATGGGTATGCCGAAGATGCTTACCCATACGCAACGGTGACATTAGATAGGCCAAAAAAGTGAAAATTCGATTGAATTTGAAAAATAGATAAAATGATGACAATTTGATTGGAAACAACAGCGAGCACCACCGACAACAAATTCAGCGCCATCTATTGGGAGATAGAAATTATTTGAATAGCCAAACAAACCCGAACAGAGAAAAAGAGACAAGCTTCCACAATAGTCAAAAGTTCTATAAAAACATGGCCGCAAAATATATACGTATCTTAGTGAATGCAAAGAAGTGTAATTGAAAAGAAAGTTATAATTTAATGGTGTAAAAGAAAGCGCTGCGAAGCGGGCCGGGTTCAACTAGTCTTATATATAAAATTCAATCTGTGTTTGTTTGTTTGTATGTATGTTTGTTTGTATGTTTGTTTGTATGTTTGTTTGTCGATTGGTTTGTTTGTTCCATATAGACTCCAAAACGGCTGAACCGATTACCTTGAAATTTTCACAGATTGTGTAGGTTGGTCTGGAAGGAAACATAGGCTACATATTTTTTTGATATCGGGAGGGGGCGGACCCTCCCCCTTACCCCAAAAGTACTACCCAAAAATAAAAGTGGACCGATCGGGACAATATGGGATTCAAATGAAAGGTATTGAAGAGACGAGTACGAAATTCATAATAAAAGTTGGATCCATATACCTGGGAGCCGCCCCAATCTCAAAACCCCTTAAAATAGGTTTATTTGACGATCACGACAATATGGGACTTAAATGAAAGGTATTCGGGAGTAGATTACGAATATGGTCAGGAAATACGAATAGGCTTTATAATTTATTGATAACGGAAGGGGGCGGACGCTCTACCGTTACCCCAAAAACACCACCCAAAATCTAAAGTGGACAGATAAGGACAATATGGGTATCAAATGAAAAGTATGCGGGAGTTGATAACGAATCGGGCATACAAATACATTTTTGTGGGGGCTCAACCCACCCCCCACAAAAACGCCCGATATGAGCACATTAGCCGACCACGAATATATGGGACTCCGTTTGTTTGTTCCGTATAGACTGAAAAACGGCAACACCGATTTTCTCGAAATTTTCGCATATTATGAAGGTTGGTCTAGAAGGAAACATAGGCTACATAATTTTTCAGTATCGGAAGGGGGACGGTACCTCCCCCTTATGCCAAAAATACAACCCAAAATCAAAAGTGGGCCGATCGGGACAACATAGGTATCAAATGAAATGTATTGGAATGCGGTAGAATACGAATATGGTATTAAAATTTGAGTCTAAGTACCCATCGGGCCGCCCCAACCCCAAAACTCCCCCAAACAGACATATTGGACGTTCATTTTAATATGGGGCTCAAATGAAAAGAGTTCGGGAGTAGATTTCGAATATGGCATACAAAATCAGATTGAAATATAGGGGGTCACGCCACACCTCAAAAACGCCATTAGACCCATTATGACTATATGATACTTGGCTGAACCGATTTTCCTAACTTTTTCACAGATTGTACACGTAATTTTATAATTTTAAGATATCGGGTAGATGCGGACCTTCCCCTTACCCAAAAACGCCACCCATATCCGAAAGTGGTCCGATGGGCACAATGAGGGTATCAAATGAAAGGTATTGGAGACCAAAAAACGAATATGGTTTTAAATTTGGGTCCAAGTACCCAGCGGGCCCCGCCAACCCCAAAACTCCTTTAATCAGATATATTCGAAGTTCATGTCAATATGGGACTCAAATGAAAAGTATTAGGCAGTAGATTACAAGTATGGCATAAAACATTAGGTCCAAGTAATTGGAGGTCGACCAACCCCAAATACCCCCAAATGGACATATAACCGACCATGGTATTTGGGAGTAGAAAACGAATTTGATATCCAATTTTGAAACTACATTTTCGTTGGGAATAAAGAACGAATTTGATATCTTTTTTCAGTGCAAAGTGCCGGTGGCCGCCCCAGACCCAAAACACCCTCCATACGGTTCATATTTACCAGCCATGGCAATATGGGGCTCAAATTAAAGGGATTTGAAAGTGCAGCACAAATTTGATATCCATATTTGAGTCGAAATGTCGGAGGTTCCATCGCTCTCCTAATGAAAACATTACCACCGGGAACCGAGAAGGGCAAATTCTCACACATCAATGAGTGCTTTTCGATTCAAGTTTAAAGTCGATGATAAGGGACCTTTTCTTATAGTCGAGTCCGAACAGCGTCCCGCAGTACGACACCTCTTTTGGGAAAATCTTATAAATGACAATGCATCGCAAATGTTGCCAACATTAAGAGGAGATAAACACCGCTTTGTCCGATGTTCTCGCCAGGATTCGGATGCGTTCAGCGTCAAAGGCTACCATGGTATGAATTCGATATCCGCATTCAGAGCGGAAGTGTCCCCACTCTAAAAAGATATTAGAGAGTTAAAGAAGGCACAGCGGAGCGGGCCCGGATCGGTTAGTATTTTATATAAACCAATTTCTGGAGTCTTGTATAGGCCACATACAATTCTCTTTCCAAATTTCAAGATGAAGGAATGGAAATTTCTAGTTGCATTTTGATTATAACGTAACATTGACAAGCAGACTTTCGGACAGTCTAGATTGCCTTTCACATTCCATCCGGATGATTGATGAGGACATTGAGAAAAAGTCTTCCTACGTTGATTGGGTCTTGTAAGAATCGTAGAAGTTGCTTCAACAGGAGAGTCATACGAACCACATTGATAGCCAAGACCGAAACATGAAAGAGAGACCGATTTCTCGGATCTCGGTTTAGAAGCGAAGAAGACAGAAGCGTCATAAGATTTCGTTTATTCCCGGAAAAACAAGACGAGATATTGTAGACCTCAAGCGTACTTTTTTGTGGGGATTTTTGAGCACTATCTAACAAAAACAAAAAAATTTTGGAAATCGGCCCACAAACGAAGATTTGGCAGCCCCAACAAATTTTCGAAATACCGAGGTGATCAAATTTAGGGACCTGCCAAGAGGCTGGCGGACAATATAATGCCTTAAAATTTGCACACGACTCGCTAATACCTCAGCTCTAACCATTCCAAATTTCAAAGACATCTCCACCCGTTCTAACACGGTTTATTTGTTTTTTCGGTTCTATTCCAGTGGATTACGGTAACACTGTATGCCAATACTGTCCGACTCAAGTTTTATACTCAATGGTAGTAAGGAAACTCATTTTTATTGCCGTGTCCGAATGGCATGCCGCAGAGCGACTACACTTAGTAGAGATATTTTATACGGCTAAATACTCCACAAATGTCGCTAGCGTTCCTGAGGGTAAGTACCTATGAAAATTTTTTCAGATATTCCCTCAAGAATTGGATTCCAGAATTTCAGCGTCATAAGGTGACATGCTAATCTCTGCATCCCGGTGGCCTATAGGATACGTAAAAGCCAAAATTAAATGAAATGTTGTTCCGAAACAATCTTTCTTTAAACATCACATGCTTCCACACATAGCAACCAAAGGACTCACTTATGCATACACATGTAGCCATAAAAATTATATTCTAAAGCTGCTAATGTTAAATCTCTTCTGCTTTTGTTCTCGACAAGTGAAAATGTTTAGAATTTTCCAAAACGGGGGGTGGAAAAAAGCTGGTAACAATTTTATATAATATCATTGTATATAAAAACACACACATACACAGATAGACATGGATATGGATGTGTGACTGCGTGTTTGTTGTTCAACAAATTGTAAAGTGATTTACGACAAGACAAGCCATTTATAAGCATTTGAATTAGAATATACCCTTGGCAGTATGAGCAAAATGGAAATGGGAAAGAGAAATTGTGGAGAGCACAACCATAAGATTCAATGGAGGTTACGGCACGGGGGAAGTGGATCATGTAAACCCCAAGAAAAATGACTAAGAATACATTTTACAAATTGTTGCAATATTATATCAGATTATATATCCATATAAAATAATTTCCAAGATAACAAAACCCAAAGACGATTACAACGAACACGAAGACGAATAGCAAACGCACATTAGCCCCATACACATACACACACAGATATATAAACAGCCAAAAGGATAAGAATGCTTTTAAGCATGAAAGCAAAGTAGACACTTACACACTCACACACACACATTGAAAGAGATCCTTCGACACATATGGCAAGCTTACAGTTACATTTACCCTAAAAAAAGCAAAGAATTACTGCTACAGCATGCAAAGAAAGCAACCACCCAGAAACTGATGAGGGCAGCACCAATAATGTGGTTGTGGCAATGTGTTAAGATAACCTTGATGAGATCAAGGCATAGGGATACCATATGGTTTGAAAATCAGATTCATCTTAGGCGGACGTTAGACAATGCTAGTTTCTCGGTCGATATCAGAAATTTCACAAAGCCGGTAAATTGCCTTCAAATTGTTTTCACCAATTTCTGTGGCCAAGTTTCACGATTTCCTCCTGCAATTGATCTTCCAATATAAGTTTAGGTTTTCTCTCTCTAGGCTGGAGCTTCTTCTCTTTGCAGCACAACAGATTATCCGATTCCGATGAAATTTGACGTAGCGAGTCATTCTGCGTACTTACCAACTATTGCGTACTTCTTCGTTCTCAAAGTGTAATAAAATGTTAATGTGAATTTTAATTTGGAATTTACTACTACTACTAATTTTCCCATGAACATTCCACTTGGGAACAGGGCATACTTCTCTCATATCAATGAGTGAAGTCCGAATAAAGTTTAAGCTGAATGATAAGGGGCCTCAGTTTTCGCCCATTATGATACCACAGGAACAGAAAGAGGAAGATTCCTTCCTGTTCCTACCGTTGAACCATCCAGATCGGTTTAAAAAGCCCAATAACTTGCGATTTTTCACAACTCGCTAAATCAGACAGGTTCTCAAAGAAATGAGAACCCAAAGTGGAACTCCTTCTGACTGCTAGTGCGGGACACACACACAGAAGGTGTTCTACAGTCCCTTCTTCTTCGATGTCATCACAGCTTCTGCAAAAGTCGTTGCTAGTATGTTTTCGTTGCATGTTTTCCGATTAGACAGTGACCCGTCATGACGGACGCAATGACTGAGACGTCTGTTGTAGCCAATGACAGCAAAGAGGTAGACCTCTTCCAGTCTAGATGAGGTCACGTAGTTTTGGAATGCTCACAGTCCCCTCTTTGTGACCATCGGTCATTCGTTATCCTTCGGGCCTGGTCCTGAAAACTAAGCTCACAAGTCGCTAGAGGCATACCCACATATTCCAGTATCTCCGGAATGTGTAGGGTAGTTCCTAGTCTCGCAAGCTCGTTCGCTTTACACTTCTTTGGGATATCTGTTGCCCGGCACCCAGATCAGGTGAATTTTGAACAATTCAGCCTTCTCGTTGAGAGATCTCCGATCTGTATCAAGAATAACACAATGTCCGTAGCCGCCACATGACCAATGGGAAAGCTCTCTTAATCTCACGGCAGTGGGCGCTGCAATTTGTCTAGCCCCAATGTCCAGAGGCATACGATGTAGCATTAAATTCACTGCATCAGATGGTGTCGTCCTCAGTGCGACTGTGATGCACAAACAAGCCATCCTTTGGATCCGGTTAAGTATTGAGCAGTTGGTGGACTTTTGAAGCGCCGTCCACCAGACCACAACACCATATATTAGTTAGGAGATTACAACCGCTGAAAAATTTTCTGATGTTTACGCCGGGATTTGAAACCAGGCGTTTGGCGTCATATGCGCACATGGTAACCTCTGCTCCACGGTGGTCTCTGAATTTCGATTGTCTTTTTTCTGATGAGAAATACTCAATAGGGAAACTTTTTAAGATGATTTTCAAAGGTAGCTTCCAGATTCTGGATAGTATAAGGGAAGCTAGAGTTATGGTGAAGAGAGTAAAGGTGAAGAAGGTGTTTGGTACTGACTTATCAGTTGTTGTTGTTGTAGCAACATTTTCATGTGGAGGTGGCGATCCTCGTCAAGCTCCTGAGCAAGCTCGTTCCGGTCCAAAGGATCGATCGCCGCTGGAACAGGGAGTCTATTGGTTATTCAAAGGCGCCATTAACTCGCCTTGTCCAATGGAGCCTCATAGACACTCAGTATTTGTGCAAGAGCCGCTGCTGCCCGACCTCTCACTGAGACTTTCCGCTCGATAGCGCTGATTGTCCGCGACTGTCGTTGCAGCTACTCCGTATGGAGCATTCCACAATCCGAAACCTGTATACGCGCCCGATAGCTAACAACTAAGTTTCTCGTGGCAGCAATGAGCACCACACAGATCGGAACTCAATGTTTCGGTTTGTGTGGTGATCACAGCTATCCCGTACCAGGCTTCGCTCGGATGAGTAAAAGCCATAGGCAGGTGAAGTCTGAGATGTCTGGTTCAATTTAAGGTATCTTGTGGTTGGAGGAATTGGTCAAATGGAGTCCGCTGGTATAGTGGTTGGTACCAGATGATGGTGCTGTACCAGATGTTGTGAGCGCAGCTGTTGCTGGTGGTGCTGCTGTGCTGGTAGTGCTGCTAATTCATTTTGGTGGTGTGGACGGTGTGTTTAGTACTGACTCGTCAGTGCTTCGCTCGGGTGAGTAAAAGGTCTAGGCAGGTAAAGTCTGAGATGTCCGGCTCAATTTAAGGTGTCCTCTGGTTGGAGGAATTGGTCTGTAGTACTGC
Organism: Stomoxys calcitrans; assembly: GCF_963082655.1. Lineage (NCBI taxonomy): Eukaryota > Metazoa > Arthropoda > Insecta > Diptera > Muscidae > Stomoxys > Stomoxys calcitrans. Next base: position 184,896,423 of record NC_081552.1, on the reverse strand, counting down.
GTGGTGGTGCTGCAGTTGGAGCACCAGATGTTGTCAGCGCAGCTGTTGCTGGTGGTATAGCTGGCGGTGCTGCTAGTTTGTTTTTTTTTTTTTTTTCGTGGAAATAAGCCTTCGTTTACGAAGGGGGGAAGGAAGCAGTAGGAGAGAGAAAAAGAGTAGGGCCTTATGTCATATAACGTACCATTGGCGCAACGATTATGGTGATGAAAGAGGTCACAGATGGTGTCAGTGAGACTATCTATGATGCCATTTTTGGTTCAGATATTACATGTAGAATGATCCACTATAAAGGGAGGAATATAAAAAGCGAGGGGTGCGGAGAACTAGGGGGTGGGCGATAGGGTGTTTGGGGTGCATTAGTTGGTGATGGCAATGTCGGTGGATGTCCGGCTGTTCTTCAGTTGGCGCCAGTTGGAACTGCTGTCACTACACTGCGGTTGTTTGCGACTACCGCCTTGTGCTCCCTGCCGCCGACTATAGAACTGGTGCAAACGTGGGGCGTCATCGCAAAGGAGAAGGCATAAACCACTTCAGTTTTGTATGTTGCTAAGGATGGTGAGTGCTTTATGAAAGCCTGAGGACGGTGGTGTTAACATCACCCTGGAGTTTACCCCTAAGTTCACACAAGGGGATTTGAACCCAGGGTATTGGAATTCCGCATAAAAGAGGAAGTACGTCGCCGGTACGACATGCATAAACCCTTTTATTGCAGAAACGGTGTGTTCAAGGGGCCACCGCCAGGTGACTCAAAAACAGCAGATCTCGAAGTGATCTCGATAACAGAAACTTGGTATCCTTATTTAGGGTGGGATATCTAGGGGGCTGCCCCACCTCTAAAGCCCGCCAAATAGAAATATGGACCAATAATGACAATATAGGGCTCAAATGATATTTGAGACTACAGTACGAATCAAATATATGGGAGTCCGCCTGGGTTTTGATTGGCGTAATCTACCATCTTGTTCATACAAAAGGCGGGGAAATTGAGTCAAAGGACTACAGGCCTTAATTTTTAAGACCCTGTACGAACTACTTGAAATAGTTCCTTCATCATACGCAAGAAAAGATTTTGTCACTATCTTTTGGTTTCTGTTTATCTATGGGAACTGAGCTCATTCTAGAAGGAGAGGGTGAAGGTCGCTGCATACGCAGATGTCGACGACATTACGTTGGGTGACCGTTTCTTTTCTTCTGTTACGAACATCGTTCAACCAGAGTTAAGGAAATTTGTACTCAGAGAAATTTGTAAAAATGTTTGCTATATTGGGAAAATGACTTCTAACTACTGTGCCAATAATGGTCCAAATTGGTTCATAACCTAATATAGCTGCCATATAAACTGATCTCAGATCTTGATTTCCTAAGCCTCTATAGGGCGCAATACTTTGCCGGCTGGGCTGATATTCTGCATGAGGTGACTTCTAATAACTTTACCAATAATAGACCAAAGTAGCTCCGTACCACATATAGCTGCCATATATAAACCGATCTCAAATCTTGACTTCTTGAGCCTCAAAAGGACACAAAAGGTGTTTTGTTTTGACTTCCAACAACTGTGCCAAGTACGGTCAAAATCGTACCATAAACTGATATAGCTGTCATTTAAACTTATCTGCAGATTTGCCATTTTGAGCCTCTAGAACGCTTGATTACCACTCGATCTGGCTAAAATTTTGGTGAGGCTATGGCTTCCAACAACAGTGCTATGTATGGTCCAACTGGATTTATAACCCTTCATAGCTCCCATATAAACCGATCGCCCGATTTTTATTTTTGAGTTTGTAGGCGGCGCAATTATTTGGCTGAAATTTTAAACGTGATGTTTTATTGTAACTGTAAATAGCCATGGTAAGTACGGTCCATCTGTATCTGCCGATGTATATTCTATATATTCGAAAAAGTCATTCAAACAACGTGGCAAATGCGATCCATCTAGGTGTGTATATAAGATTCGGACCGGCCGAACTTATCGCACTCCTAGTTGTTTCTGATGATTTCGCCAGGACTCTAGCCCAGACGTTTAGCGTCTGCGCGACGGTGGCCTCTTCCTCAGCAATAACAGTTTAAAATTTCAAAGAGTTATCTTTACCCGTTCTCACATAGCAGATTTTTGACTAGTTTTTTATGGCTTCCACCATAATTTCGTCATTTCGTTTGTTACACCTCGAAAAATGGGTCTAAGCCCCCACAAGGTATATATATTCTTGATCGTCATGACATTGAAAGTCGATCTAGCCATGTTCGCCTATTTTTCTGTCGAAAGCATCCTAACTTTCGAAGGAGTAAATCTAGGCACTTGAAGTTTTGCACAAATACTTCTTGTTAGTGAAGGTTGATTGGGATTGTAACTGGGCCATATTGGTCCATGTTTTGGTATATCTGCTATATACCGATCAGTGATCTTGACTTCTTGAGCTTCTAGAAGGCGCAATTGTTATCCAATTTGGCTGAAATATTGAACACATCATTTCGGTATGACTTCCAACAACTGTGCCAATATGGTCGAAATCAGTCCACAATCTGATATAGCTGCCATGTAAACTGATCTCCCGTTTTTACTTCTTGAGCCTCTAGAGGGCACAATTCTTATCCAATTTGCTTGAAATTTTGCACACGTCGTTTTGATATGACATCCAACAACTGTATCACGTATGGTCCAATCAGCCCGTAATCTGATATAGTTGGCATGTTAACCGATCTTCCGATTTGATTTATTGAGCAGCTAGAGGTTATAGAGTCATTCCGTTTGTAATTCCTCGAAATATTCGTCTAAGACCCCACAAAGTATATGTAATATTGATCGTCTCGACGCTCTGAGTCGATCTAGCTTTGTCCATCCGTCCAACCGTCCGTCCGTCCATCTGTAGAAATCACGATAGCGGTCGAACGCATAAAGCTAGCAGCTTGAAATTTTGCAAAGATGCCTAATATTGATGTAGGTCGTTGGGGATTACAAATGGGCCATATCGGCTCAGATTTAGATATAGTTCCCATATAAACCGATCTCCGGATGTGACTTCTTGAGTCTCTGGAAGCCGCAATTTTTGTCCTATTTGGCTGAAATTTTGCATGTGGTGTTTCGTACTAACTTCCAACAACTATGTCAAATACGGTCCAAATCGGTCTATAACCTGATATAGGTCCCATATAAACCGATCTCCCTATTTGACTTCTTGAATCCCTGGAAGACGCAATTTTGGGCCCATTTGGTCCCATTTTGCATGTGATGTTTTGTTATGACTTCTGGTCTAAGTAGGAGCCAAGTAGGCTTCAAATTGGTCTTTAACCTGACATAGCCCCCATATAAACCGATAACCTGATTCGACTTCTTGAGCCCATGCAAGCCGCAATTTTTGTCCGATTTGGCTGAAATTTTGCATGTAGTATTCCGTTATGACTTCTAACAATTGAGCCTAGTACTGTCGAAATCGGTCAATAACCTGATATTGCTCTTATGTAAACTGGTCTCTCGATCATCCTAGTTCGGTTCCTAGAAGCTTTAATTTTTGCTGGTTTGACAGAAGTTTGGTATGTAGAAAGAAATAATGCTTCAACTAAATTTATTTTCTATTATTTTTTAGCAGAATCCATGATGGCGGGTTCTCAAGATTCGGCCCGGCCGAACTTAGTACGCTTTTACTTGTTTTTTGTTAGCTTTTCTCTGGCTCCCTATGAGTTTTGATGATGGCAACTCTTGTCTGCACCATAACACCTCATTGTAATTCACTCGACTTTTCTTTGATTGTTTGGGTGGGGAGGTGGTCGTTTCAAATAAATCCTGCAAATTGATTTAAGTGGGTGTTTACAGATAACTTAACAAAACACAAGAAACAAGACAGGCAGAGCTCTTAAAGGATCACCTAACCTCAGGAGCAGGCAGCCAAGCACACATAGACCAACCGACAAACAGACAGATAGACAGATTCGTTCACCCATTGTCCTTGCCTGCCACAACACAAATGCGTGTTAAAGGGCAAATGCTAAAAAAATCCTCAACCAAAAAAATGGCAAACGGCAGCATTTGAAAAATGACGATGAGCAAGGCGTTCTCCTTGATGGGAGCGATAATAATCAAGCTGCAGAAGCTGCAGAACCATTACCACCATCATCATACTCTTACCATACTCGTACATACACATTCCGGTAATCGTCACTACCAAGGCAATCACCCAAGAACAGCAACAACGCATACCAAATGAGCAAAATGTCGAAGGCAACAAAGGATTTTTGAATGGCTGAAAGGAAAAGCACAACCCTGTTAAGCTTCTGGCAAGAGCATAAAAAAGCCCCATTTGCACTTTTGGGAGTTTGTAACGCAAAATAACCTGAAATGGCTAAAAAGGGCCAACATGGCTATGCAATGGTGGTTGGTTGGGTGGGTGGTTGTTGGGTTAAAGGGATGTTTTCCCCCAAAACTTTGGCAAACAAACTTTTGCCTACGAGGTTGCTTTGGTTGTTTGTAACTTCTGTTGTTGTTTTTTTTTTCTTTTTGAGAGGAGAGAGGATCTAAACAATGGCAGTTTAAACATCGTTTACCTTTTCATAGCTTCTTGGTTCTCAGGGTTTTTGTTGCATAATCGGATATGGTTTATAAATTAAATTAAAAACAAAAACATAAAAATTAATATTGGAAAAGTAAAAAAAATTAAAGAAATGTTGTTAAGCATTTATTAAAAAAAAAAAAAAAACATTTTTGCAAAAACAAACTTCTTTCCTTCTTGTAGGTTTATCTATTGTAGCTTAAATCACTACGATAATGAGTTTAGGAAAGAAAAACATTTTTTTCTCGAAGAAAAGAAGTTGCCATTTTTAAGACAATCAGGACACAGATACCACACTATTGACACACGCGTTGTTTAGATGGTTAGTACATCGTCGCGTGTGTTGTATCCGGCAGTCTGTATCTTTTGATAGAAATATTTTATATTTTCTGGATTTGGTAAAATTTTCTACTTAAAATGCAAATTTGCCATTAACATTCTATTTAGGCACTGGGGCAAACTTTTCACTTATCAATGAGTGCTGTCCGATTTATGTTTAGGCTCAGTGATAAGGTGACTCCTTTTTATAGCTGAGTCTGAACGACGTGTCGCAGTGCGACACCTCTTTGGGCAGAAGTTTTTAGATGTCGCCACATGTCGCCACATGTCGCCAGCAATGGGATGGAATAACCTCCGCTCAAAACTTTTCTGTTGTTCTCGCCAGGCGTTCAGCGTCAAAGGCGGACATACTAACCTCTGCGCTACGGCAAACTCTACTTAAAATCAAAGTTCTTTAAAAAGTAAAATTTGATTAAATTTTCTTGGATATTGACGATTGATTTTGACGAGTTTTTCTTTACAAAGTACAAAATTTAATAAACATACACCACAGAACGATAGCGTCCTAAGTTTGGCCGAGCCGAATCTTGGGAGTGGTGGGTTCCCATGGATTATGCTAAAAATTTATACGAAATAAATTTAATTGATTCTGCATACCAAACTTCTGTCAAACCAGCAAAAATTAAAGCTTCTAGGAACCGAACAAGGATAATCGATAGACCGGAGGTATATCACAGATAGACTGGGAGCTGGGAGCTATATCACAGATAGACTAGGATTAGCTATATCAGATTATAGAATGATTTGAACCGTATTTGGCACAGTTGTTGGAAGTCGTAATAGAACACCGCATGCAAAATTTCAGCCAAATCGGATCGGAAATTTAAGCTTGTGAGGACTCAAGGTTATCAGGTTATAGACCGATTCGGATCGTACTTGGCACAGTTGTTGGAAATCATAACAAAATACCTCATAAATTTCAGCTAAATCGGATAAGAATTGCGCCGTCTAGAGTCTCAAGAAGTCCAGATCCAGAATAGATTTATATGACAGCTATATCAAAACATGGGCCGATATGGCCCATTTACGATCCCAAAAACCGACTTACACTTATAGGAAGTATCTGTGCAAAATTTCAAGCGCCTAGCTTTCGTCCTTCGAAAGTTTGCATGCTTACCACAGATAGACAGACGGGCGGTTATGCCTAGATCGTCTTAGAATGTCATGGTGATCAAGAATATATATAGTTTATAAGGTCTTAGACCAATGTTTCGATGTGTTATAAACGAAATGACGCAATTAGTATGCCCCCATCCTATGGCATAAAAACTCAACCTGTAGAGTATGATGCAGTGAGTCAATTCAGGACCTGCAGAACTGCAGAATAACAACATGTCTAAGAGCCTGTTGGGAGTCCAGGCTGGAAAAGAAGTGTTCACCAGTATCTTCTCCTCGCAATTGCGGGGCAATGCTATAAAAGGTGCTCCAACGTCTCACACTAATTTTCGTCATCGCACATTTCGCAGAAGTCTGCCTCTCCATGCATCCAGGTCGATGTGAAAGACCTGGTGTTGCAATAACCAGTCAGGACTCTTATTAGCAGTCCTAAGTCATTATTTCTTAGCCCCAGCATAAGCGATGTTCCGGCCACAGGGCCTTGTACCCACAGCCTACAGCACCTGCCCACGCCTTATTCACACAGTCATTGTAGAAGGTGTCTAGCTTACCAAAAAGCTCGCACAGTGAAGGTGCCACTGACTTCATAGCAAAATCGGCGGCAATCAGCGATTCATTCCTGGCCAGATCGTCTGTCTTCGTTCCCCGCTACACATTGATGGCCTGGGACCCATCAGAGCCTGACAGCCTTTCCCATGTTTCAAAGAAGCTCTTTGCATCTTCTAGCCAGTTTTGATCTCATGCTGCCTGAAGCCAGAACCTTCAGCGCCATGTATATCGTGACAGTATGTCCGTGCCGCCGCTGCTGCATCAACATCGTCTCCAGTACTTTCAGGTTCGGGAAAACCTCAATCTGAAAGGCGCTGCACCTGGCGAGAAGTCCCTGCCCCAGAGATAAGCACTGCAACGGTACCCTGTACGATCTCGATCATTGTGCCAAACCAGACAACCATATGGGAGAACTGGTCGAACGACCGCTGTACACATCCAGTGTAGCGTCCCCGGTCTCAGCGCCCAACTCCTTCCTATCGGCTTGCGACAGGAGTAGAGCGCATTCAGTTCCCTTTTGATCCCTTCTTCGACGTATCTTCTAAAGGTTGATTTTTTAAGAGCTATAGGAAATTTTTTCAGAATATAGAAAATAAAATGTTCCCCGAATTCGCCTCTCAATAAGTCCATAGTTACGCGTGCTGTGTAGCATGTGGCAACGTCTTGTTGAAACTACATGTCATTCAAGTCAAGCTCATGCATTTTAGCCAAAAAAAAAAGTTGGATATCATCTCACGATATTCACCATTCACAGTTACGTTGCCATTGAAGAAGTACGGTCCAATGATGCCACCAGCCCATAAACCGCACCAAACTATGACTTTTTCTGGATGCATTGGCAGCTATTGCAATGCTTCTGGCTGATGTTCTTCCCAAATTAACAATTCTGCTTATTAGTTACGTATCGACAATTCTGCTTATTTACATTGAGCCAAAAATGAGCTTCGTCGTAAAATGAAGCGCGCTATGAACTTTCTTAACAGAGCACGCATTTTGATAATAAAATTCAATAATTTGCTAGCCTTGTTCATGGTTAAATTGTAGACCAACATGAGGATGTTTGACAGTGAACCAAAAACAAAACGTGCGTGAGCTGTTTAAACCAGTGTTGTCAAAAAGATAATAGCAAAAAAATCAACTTTTAGAAGAGAAAAAGATGGAGCACTATTTTATAAAAATACACCACAGAACGATTCTGGACATCAAATAGAGGCAGAAAAACGAAAATAGTGCAAAAGAGAAGAAGATACAAGTGAAAGAGTGCTAAGTTCCGCTGGGCCGAATCTTTCATACCCTCCACCATGGATCGCATTTGTCAAGTTCTTTGGTCTATATCTCTTTATAGACAAACAAAGGATATCTATTTTCTATTGCTATGCTATTTCAGCACAGCTATATCAAGTTATGAACAGATTTATTCCATATTTAGCACGTATGTTAAAGGTCATGCAAGAAGCAGTATGTCCTTTTAGTCGTTTCAGCCAAATGGCTTAGGATTTGCTTCCTCTATAGGCTCAAGAAGTATAATTGAGAGATCAATTTATATTGGAGCTATATCAGGTTGTAAACCGATTTGAGCCATACATGGGGCAGTTGTTTACGGTCAAACCAAAACATTTTAGGCAAATCTTCAGCCAAATCAGATAATAATTGCGCCCTCTAGAGGCTCAAAGAATCAATATCCGCAATCGGTTTATATAGGAGCTATATCTAGATATGAACCGATTTGAACCATACTTGGCACAGTTGTCAAAAGTTAAAACAAAACACTTCAGCCAAATCGGTTAATAATTGCGCCCTCTAGAGGCTCAGGATGCCAATATCCGAGATCCATTTATATGTGGGCTATATCAGGCTATGAACCGATTTAGGACAATCTTGGCACAGTAGGTGATGGTCCAACCAAAATAACTTTCAGCTAAATCGGATAAAAACTGCGCCCTCTAGAGGCTCAAGAAGTCAGACCATATTTAACACGTATGTTGAAAGTCATGGGAGAAGCCGTTGTACAAAATTTCACCCAAATCAGATAATAATTGCGCCCTGTAGAGGCTCAAGAAGTTAAGATCCCAGATTGGTATATATGCAAGCTATATCAGGTTATGAACCGATTTGAACCATACTTTGCACAGTTGTTAAAGTCATAACGAAACACGTCGTTCAAAATTTTAGCGAAATCGGATATGATTTGCACCATCTAAAGGCCCACGAAGTCAAGACCCCAGATCGGTTTATATGACAGCTATATATCAGGTTATGCATCAATTTCACCCGTACTTGGCACAGTTGTTGGAAATCACAACAAAACACCTGATGCAAAATTTCAGGCAAATCTGACAAGAATTGCGTCCTCTAGTGCCTCAAGAAGTCAAGATCCCAGATCGGTTTATATGGAAGCTATATCAAAACATGGACCGATTTGAACCATACTTGGCACAGTAGTTGGAAGTCATGACGAAATTTCAGCCAAATCGGATAGGAATTTCGTCATCTAGAGGCTCAAGAAGTCAAGATCCCAGATTGGTTTATATGACAGCTATATTGGATTATATGACAGCTATATAAACCGATTTATTGAAAATCATAAAAAAACACCTCATACAAAATTTCAGCCAAAATGGGATAAAAATTGAGCTCTGAAGTGGTTCAAGAAGTCAAGATCCAGGGTCGGTTTATATGGCAGCTACATCAAAACATGAACCGATATTGTCCATTTACAATCCCAATCGACCTAAAAGAAGTATTTGTGCAAAATTTCAACCGGCTAGCTTTAGTTCTTCGAAAGTTAGCGTGCTTTCGACAGACAGACGGACATGGCTAGATCGACATTAAATGTCATGACGATCAAGAATATATATATACTTTATGGGGTCTGAGACGAATATTTTGAGGAGTTACAAAAAGAATGACGAAATTAGTATACCCCATCCTGTGGTGGAGGCTATAAAAACGAAGAAGATCTATATATGTCCCGAAAAGGAGTCCTTCTCAAACACACTCCAATCGCTTAAAATTGTGTCACGGAGATTCGTCAAAGTGATGTCCATCACCCCAGATCTATTACGTATCTTGAAAGTCGAAACATCAAATCAGAATAAACTCAAAAATCTACTCCACTCTCTTGTTGATGTCCGTACTTCCCCATTGTGAGTGGTGCGCATTGGCTTCGTAATCCAAAATTAGCTGCATCCTACGGTCGTTCTCGCACACTAGTCTTCGCACTGTCTCGTTAGGCGGGTCCGTCTGCTGGTTGGGCAGGTAAACCGATGAGATCAGCAAGGGGCCAGATTTGTTGGTCTCCAAACTCTCAGTCGTCAGATCACCATGGCTATACATTAATTGAAGGATTAAGTTCAAACTTTTCCTTGCCACTATACATGTCCCTATCTTATCTTCAGGGGGTGGAGTAAGGACTGTGCAGTTCCTATTTCCTAGAGACCCTTTTTCGAACAACATAAGGTTCCTGAATCAAGGCAATGTCAATTCAAGAGTCAAAAATTGCTAGAAGTAGTTCGTTCCGGGCGACCAGGGAGTGGAGCAGTTTAACCTGCCCTTCGGGAGTCGGACATGGCAAAACCTGAATCAAGGCAATGTCGACTCAAGAGTTAGAAAGTGCTAGAAGCAGTTCGTTCGGTGCGGCCACGGTGTGAAGCAGATTAATCTGCACTACTCCGTGGCCGCCTGGATCAAACCTCTTTTTGACTTCGGGAATCGGACATGACAAAACCGAAATTCAACTCAAAGCCTGAGCTCTCTAGTCATCAGATAACGTTCCGAGTCCTCGTCTATCGAAGTCTTCAGAGTTATGCCTCCGCCATATGAACAGGGCTTTGTGGAAAGTACTTTCCACCTTTCTGTACAAAGCCCGACGTTCTGCTTCACCAGGAGCCTCATCAGGCCTAACTCGATTCATTCTGTCGGGGTCCATGCCTTTGCCACCGTAGTAAGTTGATATTCAAATAAGGTATCAAATAACAGGGAACTGCGCAATCTCCAGAATATTTTAATTTCTGCATAAATTTCTAGAAAGTTCGTTGAAGGAATTCTGAAGAAATTTTTAGCCAATTTTATTTTCCATTTTGTATATTCACTTGTTTTCTTCCCACTGTGCCTGCCTTTCTTTCGTAAAACATTCTAAGGAAAAGTGTTTTTGAAGCAATGAATTTAAATGGGAAAAACAGAATGGTGTAGGCGGTTGAAAATGAAAATTTTGTTTTTCCAACTCACATGCCCTGCCAACTCTATACCACCCAGTTGAGTAGACGCTAACTTTTTTAGTGCATTATGAATTTTATGGAGTTTTTATGGTAATCCATTTCATGTTCGCATGGAAGCTGGCAAGAACAAAGGTTTCGCAAAACAAAATCCCTCTTAAAAAATATTTTCATTCATTTTGGCAGATTTGTGGAATATAATTTATTTTTGCATCTAATTTGTGCAAATATTCAGCATACACTGGTAATTATATGGAAGTTAAGTGTGTTCAACATACTGAGAGGAGATCTGAGATTGATTCTAAGGGTTTTGCATTAGGGAACTTTGGCAAATGGGCATTAAAATGGGTTGAATTAATTTTGAATTTATGGGTAGTGCTTCTTAAATACCCACTTAATCCTTGGCGAACATTTCAAAGTCCAAAATTCTCTCTCGAATATCGTAGATATGACAGAACAGTTTAAGATTCATCGGTGTGCCGGGCCACACATATATCCCAGGGAGTCATGGAGCAAACGAGTGAGTTTGTCTTTTTTGCGGCAACGAAGGACAAAACCAACAAAACTATCGGGGGCACAACGAAGTAGCATAAGAAGGTGCACCAGTAGGGCAATCGGGCAATGTTCCTAGGGATACAACTGATATTACACTTCTGCGGAAGCTTTGAAGAGTATCAGATTTCCTAAAGTTCCGAACTTTGCAAAACCATCGAAATTAAGCCCCCCGCTTTCAAGTAATCCGGGAAAATCGATTCAGGCCTCCCGCAATGGAGGCTCTAGACAGTCTAGTTAATCGAGTAGATCAAAGAGCGGGTGTTGAACACTGGAGAGGCTCCACCCATACAATTCACAAGCTCCACTAGCAGCAGGGATTAGCTGATGTTGGGGTTCAAGGAAACTTGTAGCACATATCCCCACTCCCTGGGAGGGCGTTAAACTTGAATTGGCGAGAAAGATGGATATTCACAGAAAGGCAACGGTCTTCATTGAAGGATGAGGCAGCAAGTTCGCAAATGAAAGCATGCTAGAAGTGTTAGGCAAGCAAAATAAAATTTTGAAGAAAAACAGATAAAGATACATGGAACCAGTCAACAACAGCTGTAGAAAAATTAAATCAATGCTCAAGACATAAAAGTAGGGAACTAGGCGGACTGGAAAGAAACCCTAATCGTTGAGATTATGGTTGACTCAGCAATTCGGCCTCTACAAAACGGTAAAATGACGAAAAGATTAATTGCCAGGTACATAAAGAGGTGTTGACCAATTATCAATCACTCCTATGGGCGACCATCATAAATTATTTATTACGGATGCTGACTGAGGAGGCATTTGAACCCGTCTGCTACGCAAACGATGTTGTAGTACGTCTAAGAGGTAAGAATCCGAACCACCTATGCAGAGGGCAGAAAGGGTCTTGCAGATGGCCTACCACTGGGATAGTCCTAAGCCAATGTTAACGTAGAGAAGACTGAAATATGCCTGTTCACTAGGACGACAACGGTGGGCCAATTTTAACGCACCTAGTTTCCTCAATAGAACGAAATTCGATGAGGACCACGCTTACTAGGGCACTGGAGACTATTCTAGATATCCCACCCATAGACATATAGATAAAGCGTGAGGCAGCCACTGCATCTATGAGACTTAAGACGATGGGAGATTCGATAGAGGATAGAAGCAGGTAACACTATAGCGGTATAATCAATTCGACGATAGGAAACCTGGATGAAATGGAAGAGGTTATCGATCGCATACCTGAGACGACACTTGAGGTCAAGTGCGAAGCATTGTTGTCAGAGGCACACTCTTGGATTGACGACACTCTGGTATTGCCATCCGTAAGATCATGCTACAAAACACATGAATCATAGCTAGAGGGCAGAGTGGGCCTGGGGGTCTACATTGAGAACCCTTGGACTGATATCTGTTTTAGACTGCCTGACCATAATACGGAAAACTTGAGGTGTTAACTCGAGGACATCAGACAATAAACTGACCATTAGGGCAATTACAGCCAGGACGGTAAGATCACAAAACATCTCTGAGGATGGCACGATCTGCATCGTTAGGGTGCCGGGCCATAGTGGAGTAAGTGGGAATGAAAAAGCAGATGATTTGGCAGTAAAGGCCAGAGAACTGCAGTCAATAAACTTGTTTAACTCGGTCGGTATCTCAGGAATAAATGCTTCAATGTTGTCTTCCAAAGCGTCAGTAGAAGCGGGCTTGTCTGTATAGACATGAGCTTAAACATAGCCCTACAAAAAATTATCCGAAGGCGTTAAATCGCATGATCAACTATATTTCAAACGAAAATGAGAAGTAAAAATCTGGAGATCGCTTTATATAGATGCAATATCAATGCAGAGACCGAAAAAACCCCAGGTGGAAGTTATGAGAAAAATCATTGTTCATGTTATCGCAATCGTATAAAAATTGCGCCCTCTATAGGCGGAATGTATCTTCTAGCATACATCTAATGTCCGATCTCTTATATTTGTTCAAATTTGCAAAAAATGTTACTTTGGCGATGGTATCGATAGGAATAATATCAATCGATATTGAGATAAAAAAATAAAATATCGATAGTGCCATCGATATTTTACCAGCTCTACTCAGAAATACTTTCGGATTCGATTTAGCTACGTCTGTGTGTCTGTCCATGTTAAATTGTGTACAAAGTATAGTTCGCGAGTTTCATCCGATCGTCTTAAAATTTAGTACAGTCATGTTTTTCGGCCTGGAGAAATTGGAAGCCTATTGAAATTGTTTCCGAATTAGATATAGCTCCCACTTTGTACTTATAGGGTAGGTTTTGGGTATTATACGGTCTATACCTGATATAGCTTCATATAAACCGATTTGCCGATTTGACTTCTAGAGCCCTAACAAAACTCAATTTTTGTCCGATTTGGCTGAAAATTTGCATGTAGTGTTCTGCTAAAACTTTCAACATCTGTTCTAAGTACGGTCCGATTTGGTCTTTAACCTGATATAGCTCCCATATACACCGCACTCCCGATTTGACTTCTTGAGCTCCTGGAAGTCACAAGTTTTGAGGTGTCTCCCATCGCTTGATCTCTCCATCAGGCTTTGGGTCTTCCCGGTCTGCGTGTACCACCGTGTTTGCCTTCAAAAGACATCTTTGCTGGAACTTTTTTATCCATTCTGACAACATGACCTAGCCAACGCAGCCGTTGTATTTTGATGCGTATAACTATGCTATCGTCGTCATATAGCTCATACAACTCGTGGTTCATACGTCGCCTATATTCTCCATTATCGCAAACTGGTCTATATATTTTACGAAGAATCTTTTTCTCAAATACTCCAACCACTGCCTCATCTGCTTTCACAAGTACCCATGCTTCAGAACCATATAACAGCACAGGTAGTATCAGTTTCTTGTATAGTGTAATCTTCGTCTGTCGAGAGGTGGCCTTGTTTTTAAACTGCTTAGTTAGTCCAAGGAAGCATTTGTCTGTTTGCCAGTATTATTCTTCGCTTAATCTCAAAACTGGTGTCATTCGTTTCGGTTACGGCGGTGCAGACCGTCCATTTTGTCTTATCTCCATTTACTGCCAGACCCATTTTCACTGACTCTCTTTCGATACTTTCAAAGGCTGCAGTTACTACTTCCGGTGACAGACCTATGATATCGATGTGGTCGGCATAGGAGAGTAGCATGTCTTCTCTTGTGATTAGTGTGCAATATCTATTCACATCTGCATCTCGTGTAATCTTCTCCAGAAGGATATTAAAGAGATCACACGATAGGCTATCTCCTTGTCTGAAACCTCGTTTGGTCGTTAATGGTTCCGAAAGATTATTTCCTGATCTTACTGAGGAACGCGTATCAGCAAGTGTCATCCTGCAGAGTCTTATTAATTCTGCAGGGATACCAAACTCAGACATGGATTGAAATACCTTTGAACGTAGAGGAGTATCGAAGGCGGCTTTTAAGTCAACAAAGAGATGGTAGGTGTTGATTTGTCCTTCTCGGGTCTTTTCCAGGATTTGGCGCAGTGTGAATATCTAGTCCAGGGTGGATTTACCAAGTCTAAAGCCGCATTGATAGGGCCCATTTATCTCATTGACTTTAGGTTTTAATCTTTCACACAGTACGTTCGAGAGTATCTTCTATGCGATGGGGTGAAGACTTTTTCCTCTGTAGTTGGCACATTCCGTCTTGTCTTCTTTCTTGTGTATGGGACATAGTATGCTGAGGTTCCAATCATCGGGTATGCGTTTTACTTCTCAGATTGCGCAGAAAAGCTGATGCATACGCCTTATCAGCGTGTCGCCTTCGGTCTTAAATAGTTCAGCGGGTAACCCCTGGGCTCCTGCTGACTTGTTGTTCTTTAGTCGGGTCACTGCTACCTTTTTCTAACTAGGAGGTAAACATTCTATACCATCATCAGGGATTGGTTCAGCGGTATCCTCTTCGCCGCCAACGTCGGACACTAGCATTTGGGTAAAAAGTTCTTTCCATATCCTCAGCATGTTGTCTCTGCAGGAGGATGTACCTGCACCAAAGCCATCGGTTTGGTGTTTAATTCTTTGGTAGAATTTCATTTCATTGACTTCATTCTGACTCCTGTACATCTTAATTCGCTCGCACTCACGTCTTTCCATTTCCTTTTTCTTTCTGCGGAATAAACGTTTCTCCTCTCTCCTTTTCTCCCGATACCTCTCCTTCATCTGGCGCGTTGCTACTGATTGCAGGGTTGCTCTATATGCCGCATTCTTGGGTTCAGTAGCATCTCGACACGCTTTGTCGTACCATGGGTTTTTTGGAGGAGGCTTTCGGTACCCAAGTACGGATTTCGCGGCATTTTCCATGGAGTGGGCAATAGTTTGCCACTGCGCCATTATATCACCGGAACAAGGAGTGCTTTCATCAAGCAGTTGGGTCAGTCGAGTGGAGTATGCCGCTGCCATTTGTTGTATCTGCAGCTTTTTAATGTCCAGTTTCCGTGCAGTGTCAAATCGTATTTTCCTCGCCATATTCAAACGGGTGCGAACCTTTGCTGCAACAAGGTAATGATCCGAAACTATATTCGCTCCACGGATCGATCGTACATCTAACACGCTGGATGAATGCCTTCCATCTATCACAACGTGATCAATTTGGTTTCTCGTGTTTTGATCGGGTGACAGCCATGTGGCTTTGTGGATATTTTTATGTTGAAATCTGGTGCTACTAACTACCATGTTTTTTGCCGCGGCGAAATCTATTAGCCTCAGCCCATTACTGGACGTTATCTCGTGGAGGTTAAACTTTCCGACTGTTGGACCAAAAATGTCTTCCTTCCCTATCTTCGCATTAAAATCTGCCAGAACGATTTTAATATCATGGGCGGGCAGCGGTCATATTCTCTCTCTAGGCGCTCGTAGAAAATATCCTTGGTCTGCTCGTCTTTGTCTTCCATCGGGGCATGGGCACAAATAAGGCTGATGGTAAAGAATTTGGCTTTTATGCGGATTGTGGCTAGCCTCTCATCCACCGGAGTAAAGCTGGAGAAAAGGTGTTTCAGTCTCCGACTAACCACAAATCCACAACCAAATTCATGCCTCGTGTTATGGCAGCTATAGTATAGTTCGACACCGCTTGGTTTTGTAGTGACGCCATTACCATTCCATCGCCTGTAAGGCGGTTATATCTGCCTTGTACTTCCCTGATACATCCGTCAGCGCGTATATTGCACCTTCTCTATAAAGAGTGCGGACATTCCAGGTGCAGATCCACAAATCATGGTCCTTTTTTCGTTTGCGTGGGTCGTCAACATTGGGGGGGGTCCGTTTTTATATCCTCCACCATAGGAGGGGGGTATACTAATTTCGTCATTCTGTTTGTAACTCCTCGAAATATTCGTCTCAGACCCCATAAAGTATAAAGTATATTTGTGATATTCATGACATTTTATGTCGATTTAGCCATGTCCGCCTGTCTGTCGGTCCGTCTGTCTGTCGAAAGCACGCTAACCTTAGAAGGAATAAAGCTAGTCGCTTGAAATTTTGCACAAATATTTCTTATAAGCGTAGGTCGGTTGGGATTGTAAATGGGCAATATCGGTCCATGTTTTGATATAGCTGCCATATAAACCGATCTTAGGTCTTGATTTCTTGAGCCTCTAGAGGGCGCAATTGTCGTCCGATTTGACTGATATTTTGCACGTAGTGTTTTGGTATCACTTCCAGCAACTATGCTAAGTATGGTTCAAATCGGTCCATTACCTGATATATTGGGTTGCCCAAAAAGTAATTGCGGATTTTTCATATAGTCGGCGTTGAAAATTTTTTTCACAGCTTGTGACTCTGTAATTGCATTCTTTCTTCTGTCAGTTATCAGCTGTTACTTTTAGCTTGCTTTAGAAAAAAAGTGTAAAAAAATATATTTGATTAAAGTTCATTCTAAGTTTTATTAAAAATGCATTTACTTTCTTTTAAAAAATCCGCAATTACTTTTACCCATAGCTGTCATATAAACCGATCTGGGGTCTTGACTTTTTGAGCCTCTAGAGGGCGCAATTCCTATCCGATTTGGCTTAAATTTAGCATGACGCATTTCGTCGCAACTTCCAACAACTGTGCCATGTATAGCTCAAAGTGGTCCATAACCTGATATAGCTGCCATATAATCCGATCTTGAATCTTGACTTATTGAGCCATTAGATGAGGCAATTTTTATCCGATGTGGCTGAAATTTTGCACGAGATATTTTGTTATGATTTTCAACAACTGTGCAAAGTATGGTTGAAATCGGTACGTAACCTGATATACAGGGTGGCTGATGAATATTGCTACAATGATGAATATTGCTACATTTTTTTTTCGGTGTATGGAATACATTTTTCTTTTATTCATGTTAAATTAAATTATTAAATTAATTATTAAATTATTATTAATTAAATTAATTAATTAATTAATTAAATTAATTATTAAATTATTATTATTAAATAGAAAAAAAGTTATTACATTTTTTTTTGGTAGCGGCTTTCATCAGCCACCCTGTAGCTGCCATTTAACCGATCTGGGATCTTGACTTCGTGAGCCTCTACATGGCGCAATTATTATCTGATTTGGGTGAAATTTGTACAAAATGGCCTTCAACATACGTGTCAAATATGGGTCTATAGCCCGATGCAGCTCTCCAATAAAACGATCTCCCTATTTGACATTTTGAGCCCCTAAAGGGCGCAGTTCCTATTAACATTGAGTCCCATAGGTCGAGTCCAGTTGTATGCCATCTGCAAGACTCTATCAGCCCTTCTGGATAGCCGATGCGGATATCTACCTCTTAGAAACATTCAAATCTCTCCTCAGTCAGCATCCGCAGTAGCTTATTTATGGTGGTCACCCATAGGAGTGGTGAAAAAAGCCCCCCCAGTGGCGTGCCTTGTGACACTTTTCTTTTTTTATACCCACCACCAAAGGATGGGGGTATATTCATTTTGTCATTCCGTTTGCAACACATCGAAATATTCATTTCCAACCCTATAAAGTATATATATTCTTGATCAGCGTAGAAATCTAAGACCATATAGACATGTCCGTCCGTCTGTCTGTTGAAATTACGCTACAGTCTTTAAAAATAGAGATATTGAGCTGAAATTTTGCACAGGTTCTTTTTTGTCCATAAGCAGGTTAAGTTCGAAGATGGGCTATATCGGACTATATCTTGATATAGCCCCCATATAGACCGATCAACCGATTTAGCCACATTTATTATCCGATTTTGCTGAAGTTTAAGACAGTGAGTTGTGTTAGGGCCTTCGACATCCTTCGTCAATTTGGCTCAGATCGGTCCAGATTTGGATATAGCTGCCATATAGACCGATCCTCCGAATTGGGCCCATAAAAGCCCCATTTATTAGCCGATTTTGCTGAAATTTAGGACATTGAGTTGTCTTAGGCCCTTCGATATTTTTCTTCAATTTGACCCTGATCGGTTAAGATTTGGATATAGCTGCCATATAGACCGAACTCTCCATTTAAGGTTTTGGGCCCATGAAAGGCGCATTTATTGTCCGATGTCGCCGAAATTTGGGAAAGTGAGTTAAGTTATGCCCCTTAACATACTTCTGCAATATGGCTCAAATCGATTTAGATTTGGATATAGCTGCCATGTAGACCGATCTCTCGATGTAAAGTCTTGGCCCCATAAAAGGCGCATTTATAATCCGATTTCACTGAAATTCGGCAAAGTGACTTATGTTAGGCTTTTTTACAATCTGTATCGTATATGGTTAAGATCGGTTTATTTTTAGATATAGGTACTAAAAAACCATTATTTTGTTATACACCTTTGAATTTGTGAACTTATTAGTATTTGGTCCAAATCAGAACATATTTCGATATAACTGCTATGGGACATAAGGTATGCAGTTTTCACCGGATTTGATGGAAGGTGGTTTACATATATACCCGAGGTGGTGGGTATCCAAAGTTCGGTCCGACCGATCTTAACGCCTTTTTACTTGTTACTATTCCCTTGTTTCTCATAGTGATTCATATAGTTTTCCGGGGGCGCGTTCGTGGCCCAGCGCCCCAATTGCATGGGTTTTGTGGGATTGCACATGTATCCCTTGTTGTGGCAAGCCGACGCTCGCCTCCAGCCGCCCCTAACCTGGGAGCAGACGCTGATGTTGGCCATTGGTTACTTGAAGGCGCCAATAACTAGCCTTGTCATCTCGAGTATCATTGGCACTCAGTATTTATTTAAGAGCCAGTGCCACCTGACTTCTCACTGAGACCGTCCTCTCGAAAATCACTGACTGCCCACGGCCGCATTTGCAGCTACTCCGCATAAAAACGGAGCTTTCCACCATCCGCAACCTGTGGACGCGCCCGGTAGCTTCCCGTGATAACGATGCTCGGTTCCGAGAAGCTTTATTTTTGCTGGTTTGACAAGGGTTTGGTATGTGTAATAAAAGTATGCTCTTCAACTAAATTTAGTTTGTATGAATTTTTAGCAGAATCCATGGTGGTGGGTTCCCAAGATTCGGCCCTGCCGAACTTAGCAAGTTTTTACTTGTTAATTTTTAAATTTTATTACAGCGATAGCAATGCCACGCATAGACTGACCTCACTTACAGCGGTTGAATTTCAATCAACACAACTAATCCCGACCAAAGTAATGTTGTCATTTGGCCTAAATAATAGAATGCAAATCATTGTTAAATTGTTCAGCAACAATTTTCATACACAGACACACGTACACATACATGTGCCAAGGGAAACCATATAAGTCCCCGTGTTCTCTTCATCTCTCTCTCTGTCTCTCTGTCTCTATCAGTGTGTTCAACTTTTGGCATTTCCAACAAAACGATATAAACAAATAATAGATAAACAAACAAACAAAAACAACAAACAACAAGAACAATAAAAAAATATTAAATTGTAATCCGCTTAAATTAAACGAATTACAGCTCATTTGCATAATTGTTCCACATAGAAAACAGAAAACCGAAAACCATATCCCCATAAAACCAGGAACAGCAAATGCAAACCAAGCCATCCATCCCCTGTGCCCTTTGTCCTCGGCTCTATAGGAACCCGACTTGGATTTTTACAAAAAAAAAAAAAAAAAAAACTTAAATATGAGCACAGCATTGAAATGCTTTGGCGGGCACCAACAACGAGACCATGATGTTGATGATGACGAGGTTATTATTCATGGCCAAAGATGAGCAGGAGATTCGTTGACACTTTTTGTTGGTAGCGGAAGGGGGAAAATTAGCCGGTGACACATACTCTGCAACGCTGGCTGGCAAGGAAGAAAGTAGCAGGGAACGTGATGACAATATTAAATTGTGTTAATTTGCATAATTAACGTGAATGTTTTTTTTTCTTCTTCTTCTTCATTTGTTCTATTCTGTTGTATTTTGGCCGAAGGATATCCTTTTGGCACTCTCTTTACCTTGCTCTTTCTCTTTTTGAATTATTAGCGTGCTGAATAAATGAATGAATGAATGCCTGTATGGCCTGCAGGGAAAGGTGAGCAATGATGGTTTTATGGCTATTAAGCAGTTAGGGAAGTGGGGAGGGGTGGTTGCCTTTAAAAACAAGAGCTGTCGCCCTGAGTGATGATGTGTCTAATCAACCCTTAACATGGAGAGGTTAATTTCATTGTGTATGCCTTTATACCTCGGGCCATGCTAATGCCTTATAGGACCTTCGAAGTGATTGTTGTCGTTGTTGTTGCAGTCGTTAATAAAATCATAAAGTTGTTTTTACGCCTTATTGCTCCAATTAAACTCAAACACTTTTCGTGCTATGTATAGTCAAAACATTACACCATTCATTTATGCTTCTGTCTGTCCTAACCTCCCTCTCTCCTTGCTGGATGACTGTCTGTCTGTCTGGCTAACTTGTTGTTTTGGCTGGCTTCCCTGGAGATTGAAATGCGTAAATTTCAATTTATTATAAGTTTGCCGCTAATTGGCTTAACAGCCGTAAGGAATTATTACCCAAAAATAACAAAAAACACTAAATCCCTTAGACCAAATCAAAAAGTGAAGGAGAAATTTTGGTGTTTAGGTATTTACTTGGCTTTCTTCAATGTTTGCTTTAAATGTCTCTTCGTTTTTATACCCTACCCCATAGGATGGGGGTATACCAATAAAGTCATTGCATTTGTAACACATCGAAATATTGGTATTAGGCCCCATAAAACAGAGAAGGTAAAAATCACAAACAATTTTCAGCGGTGTTTATCCCCTTCTAATGCCGACGATATTTGTGAGGTACTTTGCCATAAAAAAATTTCTCCCCAAAGAGGTGTCGCTTCACGGCAAGCCGTTCGGATTTGGTTAAAATAAAAATGAGGCCCATTATCATTGATCTTAAAACTCGGATCGGACAGCAGTAATTGATGTGTGAGAAGTTTGCCTCTGTTCCTCAATGGAATGTTCGAAGGCAAATTTGTATTTCACACCATCTATCTTCTTGATCGCCATGACATTTTGAGTCGATCTAGCCATGTCCGTCCGCTAGATTAGGTTAGGCTGAAAATAGGGTGCAGATATTAATCAGCCCCATGCCACTATAGACATACACCTAAACCAGTAATCGACTTGTTTGCGCTCTAAACACAAAAAAGTAAACTCGAAAAAGAAAATCTAAGTTAGGAATTCCGTGTTACTTACGAAATCCTTAATTGTTTTTCATGCCACTCCCCTAAGTTGGTTCATGTCTGGTATAGTGTCCCCACCTAAGTGCCGGTATTTGTTAGACGCGAAAGCCGATCAGTGAAATGCCAGTCTCATCATCTACCTCACATGCCCTACACATGCCATCATTTGCCGCACCGATTTTACATAAGTGAGGTCGTTGTCCTATGTGTCCCGTTATGGTACCAAAAGCTATACTGACCTCCTTCTTACTTCCATTCAGTAGTAGGCTCGTCCTCTCACGATCCGGATCACCCCATAGGATTTTCGCTGTCCTACCGACTGTTTCAGAGGGAACATCACAAAAAATTTTCAGCGATGGTGTGAGGTACTATGCCATGTAAAACTCCTCTCCAAAGAGGTGTCGCACGGCGGACTCGGACTCGGCTATAAAAAGGCGGCCCTGTTCCTTACTACAATGTTCATGGGCAAAATTTGCATTTTTTTACCGACTGTTTCGCTGCTCCACAGTGTTCCATGCGGGTTTGTCGCCCTCGCCCTTAAATAGATCTGCATGGACCGAAAAGGCTTCGGGTTTACCAAGTTTATCGACGGCAGTTTTCTGGCCTTCACTGCCAAATCATCTGCCTTTTCATTCCCTCTTACTGCGTTATGGCCCGGCACCCAAACGATGCAGATCTTGCCATCCTCAGAGAAGGCGTTTATCTCCTTTTTACATTGTAATACTGTTCGTCACCTTACCATCCTGGTTGTTATTGCCCTTATGGCCATTTTACTGTCCGTAAAGATGTTTACACTCGACATCCTCGCGTTAAAACCACACAACCTCAAGCTTTCCATTTTCGCCCGGATCTCCGCTTGCAGGCCCGAATTATGGTCAGGCAGTCTAAAACAAATCTCAGTCTCTGGGGTCTCAATATAGACCCCCAGGTCCACTATGCCCTTTAACTTTGATCCATCCATGTAACATGAACTTCCAGATGGCAGTACTAGGGTTCCGTCAATCCAAGACTGTGCCAATGGCAGCACTGCTTCGCACTCGACCTCAAATGTGGTCTTAGGTATCCGATCGGAAATCTCTTCCCTCCATTTCAAGTTTCCTATCGTCACCTCGATTACACCGCGATGGTATGAGCTGCTCCCATGCTCAATCCATTCTCCCATCGCCGTAAGGCTCATAACCGCAGTGGCTGCCTCACACTTAATCTTTATGTCAATGGGTCGGATATCTAGAATAATCTCCAGTGCCCTAGTGGGCTTGGTCCTTATCGCTCCGTCTATGCCAAAACAACGTGTTCTCTGAACTTGTTGTATGGTCCTAACATTGCACTTTTTCTCCATAGCAGTCCACCAAACTACTGAAGCGAAAGTAAGTATTGGTCTAATCAAGCTCCTGTAGAGCCAGTGGACTCTTCTCGAATTCAGGCCCCATTTCGAGCCTACGGCCCGTCTACATAGTGCCTAATATCTGTAGAGCCAGTGGACTATCCACGAATTCAGGCCCCATTTCGAGCCTACGGCCCGTCTACATAGTGCCCAATATCTGTAGAGCCAGTGGACTATCATCGGATACAGGCCCCATTTCGAGCCTTCTACACAGTGCCCAACATCTGTGAGCCTTCTCAGAACGCTCCTGAATGTGACACTTCCAATCAAGTTTCCTATCCAAAATCACTTCTGAGTATTTGACCTTGTCAAATATCGAAATCGTTTTGTTGAGGAAACGTGGTGCGTTAAATTGGCCCACCTTCTTCTTCCTCGTGAACAGGCATATTTCAGTCTTCTCTGGGTTAACATTAAAACCTCTGGGTCTAGCCCAGCTATACGCCATCTGCAAGACCCTTCCAGCCCTTCTGCGTAGCTGGTTCGGATCCTTACCCCTTAGAAGTATTATCACATCGTCCGCGTAGCAGACGGACACAAATTCCTCCTCAGTCAGCATCCGTAATAGGTCATTAATGGTGGTCACCCATAGGAGTGGCGATAAAATGCTCCCCTGTGGCGTGCCTTGTGCCATTTTCTCCCTTATGTTCATGCCATGGGACACAGAATTTATCCACCCAGTACTGGTCTAATGGCATGGGTACTAAAACTAACCTTCCCCAACGGCAAGGGTAATAAAACTACCCTTCCCCAAAAAGGTAGTTCCCACTATAGAAGCAGCCCGCCGCGAAGTACACGAGTACATTGGCCACCCTCTACAATGTTCCATGCACATTTGACTTGGGTTTCTTGTTTGTGGCCCCATTCCCAAAGGCTACTCTCTGCGAACCACATTCAGAATTCTGTACCCCCGCCCGGCCGTTTCCGTGGGGTCTGCGGCTGGTTCAAATACTCATCTTCTCTTCATGTCAGAGCATTTCTTGGCAGATACTGAATCAGGCGATGCAATTTTCTATCACACCGATGAATGAGGAGCTGCGATTTCATCGAGGTCTCGTAATCCTGAAATACATCATCAGTTAACTAATATCTTCAGTTTGATATGTATTGGCTGCGAATCAATGATAGCTTGAGACTCTCCTCAGTTTTCCCCTTAGCATTTATCGTATTGACATGAGGCCGTAGCCCCTACTCATCTTCCTACAGCATGTGGAGCTTCCCTTCGCCACAGTCCCGATTTTGAGCATAGCTTGCAACCTAGAACTTGATGTAGACCTTAGCTATTATCCTTGTCGGAAACATGGAATGGATCCTCTTTCACATTAGAAGACAAGTTCATCGATTCATAGCTTACTGATGGAGTAGAAGGCGCACTGGCACACAGGTGCAGAACTGAGCGCAGACCTTTTGCTTCTTTAACTCCTGTCTTCGCCTGGCTGTTGTTCTAAGCAGATGAGTAATGTGTTCTCCGCCAAAAACATTGTGTGCGAAGTGTTACAAAGCTCTTCAGAGTGCAAAATATGTAAAGTGCTGCATTTGCAATTCTAAATTACATCTGTTCTGTGCCGATATCGATGAACAGTCGGTTTATTCTGTGATTCAAAAAACTAAAAACATTGTTTATAATTGTGATGATTGTTTAAAAACATCCAAAGATTTGGTTACTGCCGTTTGTACACTTTCGGCAGAAGTTACACAGTTAAAAGAATGCCTTAAGTCACTCTTGTGTGAGAGAATAGATAATTCCGTTGCTGCTGTTAATTCATGTACATCAAAATGTTTTTTATCTTCGCTCTCTGCGAGTGAGCACGAAAACAATGCAAAGCATAATGAAATAAGCAATGTACCCATCATAACTAACATTCAAATGACAAACAAAGCGAAACCAAATAATATTCTTGCTGCTGTGAGCGATGGTTGTGGACCTTCGTCTGTTGCTAATGTTGATTCGAATGCTCGTGTGGTAAACAAAACCAAATCAATTGCTTTTTCGGCTGCTTTTGAACCCTTCTCTTCATCTCTTGCTGCTTCTGCTGATGTGCCCACTACAAGCGGTAATTTTCGTAAAACTGCTGCTGTTGTTGTGTCCAATGAGAACATTGGTTTTGTTGCAAATGATCAGAATAGTGTTTGCACTGAAACTACTCATTCTCATGCATTATCTTCTCATCCTCAATCAAGTAATACTGCAACTAATAACCCAGCTAACATTTCTGAGTGGGTTAGTGTCTCGCGTAAAAGAAACAACAGAAATAAAGCATTTATAATTGGGCAAAACAAAACAAATGATTTAGATGTTGTAGCACGCAGAAAGTGGGTGCACATATCTTCCTTCAAGTCAACAGTCTCTGAGGATGCAATACTGAATTATGTGGGAAATCGCCTTGATATAAGTCTTGATCATATTCTCTGCCGTAAACTTGTTAAGAAGGATGTAGACGTTTCAACTTTAAGAAGTGTTAGCTTCAAACTTGGAATATCTGAAGCTTTTTATAAGGAGTTATTTAAACCGGAAGTTTGGCCTGAAGATGTGAAAGTTCGTCCATTCCAGTTTTTTCCAAAGGACAAAGCAATAAGCGAACAAACTTAAATGCTGCGCCCAATAAGCTAAAATGCTACTTTCAAAATATGTCTGGATTGAGAACAAAAAGCATGGATATATTTTTACTTACAAGTCAGTGCAACTACGATGTTATAGTGTTTGTGGAAACATGGTTAAATGATGACTTTTATGATGAGGAGTTTTTTGATTGCCGATTGTATCAAGTTTTTCGAAAAGATAGAGATGCCGTTAGCACAAACTGCTCTAGAGGTGGAGGTGTTCTTATTGCTGTTCGTCGTGAATTGCCAGCTTTAAAAATTGATTTACCAAACGCTGATGTTATTTTAGATCAGTTATGTATTAGTATAACTGGCCAATCAACTCTTATTATTATGGTATCTTACATTCCTCCTGGAAGTTCTTACGATGTATATAATAACCATATTCAAAATGTTACACAAATTGCTGATAAATTTTGTCTAAATGAGATAGCTGTTTTTGGTGATTTTAACTTGGGTAAATTAATTTGGTCTAAACTTCCTGATTCTGAAAAATTATATGCAACCAATGTTAACTCTGAAATTGAAATTAATCTTGTTGATAGTTTCTTAAGTATAAACTTAAGCCAGATAAATTGTTTTGTTAACTCATTAAATCGAATCCTAGACTTAATTTTTATAAGTGAAAATCTAAAGTTTGCTATAAAATCATGTATAAATCCTTTTTATAGTGCAGATATGCACCATGTTGCAATAGAAATTGATTTAGATTTCATTATGTTTCCAAAAATTATTCTTTCTAATTGCAAATATTTTAATCCTGAAAATTGTAATTTTGAGTTATTAAATTTTTCAATTGCGAATCATAATTGGCTCAATCAATTTTATAACAGCTCGGTCACAAATTGCTTTCTTGATTTTATTAATGTTGTAAATAGTTTTACAAATGAACACATTCGTCCCGCTAAGTGTAAGATACATAAGCTTCCTTGGTATACTCCTGGCCTGAAAAAATTAAAGAATCTAAGAAATAAGTTTTATAAATTGCACAAAGCCACTAATGATGAAGAGTACATGCGTCTTTATAAGCAATATTCACGAGAGTTTGACTGCCTAAATAAATTTTTATATAGACAATATTTATTGGATTTTCAGAATAGGATTAAAGACTATCCAAAGTCCTTTTGGCAATATGTACATAACAAAAAATCTAGCAGTGACTATCCTTCGCCGATGTGCTTAAAAGATAAATCTGCTTATGAAACCTTTGAGATTGTGAATTTGTTTGCTACTTTTTTCGAATCCACTTTTAGTAATGATTTGTTATGCGATTCTACCACTAATTTAGACTTGGTTAAGTCGTGCATTGATCTTGGCTTTATTCAAATCGAAGAGGATGATGTAATTGAGGCAATTGCTTCCTTGAACAGCTCTCGAAAACTTGATGTGGATGGATTATCTGTTTTTCTTTTGAAGAAGCTTGCTTATTCCATTAGCCTTCCTTTAAAGCTAATTTTTAATGAATCATTGCGGTCTGGGGTTTTCATTGATAGTTGGAAAATATCATTTGTTACTCCCGTATTTAAAAGTGGTAGGAAGTCTGACATAGTAAATTATAGACCTATATCCAAGCTTTCGAATGTATCTAAAATGTTTGAGCATATTATGTTCAAATATATCTTTGCTTCAGTTAAGCCATTTTTATGTCCTTATCAACATGCATTTATCAAAGGTCGATCTACAACAACGAATCTGCTAACTTTCACAAATTTTTGCTATGATTGTTTTGAAAAGAAATCGCAAGTAGACTCAATCTACTTGGATCTTTCTAAAGCTTTTGACAAAGTTTCACATAAGATTTTAATTGCTAAATTGGAAAAAATGGGCTTTCATTCTCTTATTTTAAAATGGATAGAATCTTATTTGATGAATAGGTTATATATGGTGTCTATTGATGGTGTAAACTCTAAATGCTATATTGCCAAATCGGGAGTACCTCAAGGTAGTATTTTAGGACCGTTGTTATTCAATTTATTCATAAATGATATTTCCAGTTCTTTATCTAACTCTTGCTGTTTGCTCTATGCTGATGATTTGAAGCTCTATAAATGTGTGAATAATTTGCTAGATGCAATCCAATTACAATGTGATCTAAATGCCATAGTTGAGTGGTGTGGTAAAAACTGTTTACAAATTAATATCAAGAAATGTTTTTATGTTTGTTTTGGCCGAATAAGATCTATGGTCCTAATGGAGTATTATATACTAGGAAGTCTTATTAATCAAGTGACGGAGGTTCTTGATCTTGGTGTACTTTTTGATTCTAAATTACTTTTTAATGCGCATGTTGATTACATAATGCCAAAAGCATATGCAATTCTGGCATTCATAAAGCGGCACAGTTATGAATTTCATGATCCATATGTCCGAAAAGTCCTTTATACGTCCTTGGTCAGATCTAAATTAGAATATGCACAAATTGTTTGGAATCCGTCAAGTCATACAAAGACAAGTCGTGTAGAATGCCTTCAGAAAAAGTTTGTAAAGTTTTGTTTAAATTCATTAAATTTTACTGAGCCAGTTCCTTCTTATGAATCCCGGTGTAAGTTAATCCATTTACCACTATTGTATAAAAGGAGAATTTTTCAAAGCATTTTATTTGTATACAAAATTATTTATGGATTGATAGATTGTCCCTATATACTTAATCTAATTTCATTTAATGCTCCTACGAGGAGATTGCGTAATACTGAGTTTTTTTATGTGCCTTACCATAGAACAAATTATGCCATGAATGAGCCGATTATAAGAACCCTCAGAGAGGTTAATAGAATAAATCTTATTTATGATATAGATTTCTCTCTTAATATTAATGAATTTAAAAGATTTTTAGAATTAATTTACTATTAAGCAATTGTCTGTAAGGATTATAGTCCATAGACGAAATAAATAAATAAATAAATAAAAAATTGTTACCACGATTTTACGATGAGTGGTGAGCTGTTTGGATTTGGCCCTTATGTTGAAACAGAAGCATGAATCAGAAAGCTTAAAAAAATATGAGAAAGTCTCCTTACAGTTTCTGAATGTGTCATATAATTCATGAATGTTAAAAAAAATTTAGCATTTCTCGTATTCGTCTTAAATCCTCAATAAATATTCTTCGCCTAAGCTTCCATTTTCCAAATGGCGGTTTTAGATGACTTAAGTTAGCTTAGAGGAAGTAATCATCCATCCTTCTTGCAATGCATAAAATTGTCTATGAGACGATGTACTATGGTATGACCCAAAACCGTAAAACCACAAATACCCTAGCACATCTCATTTCTCTTTCCTTTTCTTGTATTTATGTGTGCAGTTACGCGCCCATGGTTGTTTGTTTCATGACGTATGGCGTATAGCAAAGTTGTTGGCCTTGTTGGATTTTTTAGTTTGCTAACAAAGTTTTTGGTTTTCAGCCAACAAATGCTTCATCCCCTCCGGTCAAACAAGAGCCAAGTGCTCAGAACAACAGCAAATGAAGACAGCCAAAGTTTATTTGATTTTAAAAAGTCGAGACGTAATGGAAACCTAACAATTAGGGTGGAAGTCCACTTACGTACGTACAGCTTTTGTCTGTATTTTTGGAAAATTCCACCAACCAGAAGACTATAAAAAACAAAAACAAGCAAAAGCGTACTAAGTTCCACCGGACCGAATCTTTAAAACCCACCACCATGGATTTTGCTAAAAATTTATACAAACTCAATTTAAATGAAGCCCATAATTTAAATCTGTATGCCAAACTTCTGCCAAACCAGCAAAAATGAAAGTTCCTTCGAACCGAACGGGGACAAGAAATCAAATCGGCAGATCGGTTTATATGGGAGCTATATCAGGTTCTTGACCGATTTGAACCGTACTTGGCACAGTGGTTAAAATTTTTAACACAACACTAAAGGCAAAGTTTCAGCCAAATCGGATGAAAATTGCGTATTCCAGGGTCTCAAGAAGTCAAACTTGAAGATCGGTTTGTATGGAAGCTATGTCCAAATCTGAACCGATATGGACCATTTGCAATCCCCCAACGACCTACATCAATACTTAGTGTCTATGCAAAATTTCAAGTTGTTACAAAACGGAATGACTAGGTTTGTATACCTCCATCCAATAGTGGTTTAAAATAATGTGGTTTCTGGTATGAGATAAACTGCTGCCGCATGCTTATGTAATTTTTGAATAAACAAATTATAGAGGTAATCGCAATTTGCCATGATAAAAATACAAGAAATATGTCTAATAGGGTGGGGCGATATAAACATCTTAAAGGGCCCTTCACGCTTCTGATTCTTGAGATTGTACTGAGCAAAAAAGTCCATTAGACCATATGTCTGTGGATAAAATCGAGCCTCCAGGTTTTGATTTGCAGTTTTTTCTCCGACTTTTGTCACTTTTTTTTACCAACCACCGAAGGATGGGGGGTTATTAATTTAGCCATTCCGTTTGGAACACCTCGAAGTATTCGTCTAAGACCCCATAGGGTCGATCGTTTCGACGTTCTGAGTCGAACTAGCCATGTCCGTCTGTCTCAATCACGATAGCGGTCGAACCCGTGAAGCTAACCGCTTGAAATTTTGCACAGAGACTTCCCATCGATGTCGGTCGTTGGGAATTGGAAATGAGCCATATCGGGTTAGATTTAGATATAGCTCCCATATAAACCGATTTCCCGATTTGACTTTTTGAGCCCCTGGAAACTGCAATTTTTGTCCGATTTGGCTGAATATTTGCAGATGGCGTTCTGTTAGGACTCTCAACAACTGTGCCTAGTACGTTTCGAATCGGTCTATAACCTGATATAGCTCCCATATAAACCGATCTCCCGAATTGACTTCTTAAGCCCTTACGAGTCGCAATTTTTATCCGATTTGGAAGAAATTTCGCATGTGGTGTTCCGCCATGGCTTCCAACAACTGAGCAAAGTACGGTCCAAATCGGTTAAGAATCTAGTATAGCTCCCATATAAACCGATCTCCCGATTTGATTTCTTGAACCCTTGCAAACCGCAATTCTTGTCCAATTTGGCTGAAAATTTGCAGATGGCATTCAACAACTGTGCCAAGTGCGGTGCGAATTGGTCTGTAACCTAATATAGCTCCCATATAAACCGATCCCCTGATTGAATTCCTTGAGCCCCTACAAGCCGCAATTTTTGTTCGATTTGGAAATGAAATTTTGCATATAGATTTCTGTTGTCACTTCCAATAACTGTGCCAAGTATGGTTGAAATCGGTCTGTACCCTGATATAGCTCCCATATAAACCGATTTCGCGATTTGGCTTCTTGACCCTTAACGAAGTCAAGAAGAAATTTTTGTACGATTTGACTGAAATTTTGCATGTTGTGTTCCATTTTGCCTTGCAAACACTGTGCCAAGTACAGTCCATATCGGTCTATAACCTGATATATCACCCATATAAACCGATTTTCCGATTTGACTTCTTGACCCCTTACAAGCCGTAATATTTGTACGATTTTGCCGAAATTTTGCGTGCGGTGTTCTGTTTCGAATTCCAACAACTGTGCCGAGTACGGTCCAAATCAATCTATAACCGGGTTCAGCTCCCATATAAACCGGTCTCTCGGTTATCCTTGATCGGGTCGTAGAGGCTTTAATTTTTGGTGGTTAGTCGTAAATTTGGTATGTAAAATAAATTATTGCATTTTTATCAGAATCCATGGTGATGGGTTCCTTGATTCTGCCCGGCCGAACTTAGCACTCTTTTACATGTTTTTTGATATTTTGGCCCATAACAGCCAAACCATTGAAATTTTCGATACAGACAAAAATTGTAGCCAGGACAATAGTCAAAATCTCGCCAGTACATCGCAAATGTATTGGATTCCTCCTTCAGGCGATTTTTGGTCAGGCTGTATAAAACATATGTATCTCAGTTCCTGGATTCTCAATGTAGACCCCCAGGCCCATCCTGTCCTCTAGCTTTAATCCAGCCGTGTCAAATGATCTTTCAGATTGCAATATCAGATTTCCGTTAATCCAAGACTATGCCGCTGGCAGCAGTGCCTCGTACTCGACCTCAAGGGTCGTCTCATGTATACGATCCGATTTTTCTTCCATTCCTTCCAGTTGCCTCGACTATACCGCAATGGTGTAACCATTCTCCCATTGCCTTAAATCTCATAATTGCAGTGGCTGCAACATACTTAAACTCTACCTCCAAGGGTCGGAAATCTGGAATGGTCCCTAGTGCCCGTAGTGGGCAAGGTCCTCATCGCCCTCCCAAGGCTAGACAACTTGCTCTGCACTTTTTCTCCACCGCCCTTCATCATACTTCTAAGTCGTAAGTAAGTATTGGTCTAATCGCGTTCCTGTAGGGACAGGGCACTATCCTCGGATTAGAACATCGTCTGCGTAGCAGACGGGTTCAAATCCCTCCTCAGTCAGCATCCGTAATAGGTCATTTATGGTGGTCACCCATAGGAGGTGCGATAATTTAATTGGCTATGACAGAATATTTGTTCCACTAGCCGAACGTAGAATAGCGTTCCAAGCGCCTCGATCTTCTGCGCTCATTCTAAAATCTCTGACACCAAGTTTCGAGGTGTCTCCCACCACTTGATCTTTCCATCCGGTTTTTGGTCTTCCCGGTTTGCATGTATCACCGTGTTTGCCTTCAAAAGACTTCTTTGCTGGAGCTTCTTTATCCAATCTGACAACATGAGCTAGCCAACGCAGCCATTGTACTTTGATGCCTGTAACTATGCTATCGTCGTCATACAGCTCGTGGTTCATACGTCGCATATATTATCCATTATAGCTAACTCTTACACATATTTTACGAAGAATTTTTCTTTCAAATACTCCAAGCACTGCCTCATCTGCTTTCACAAGTACCCATGCTTCAGAAAGCATGGGTAGTATCAGTGTCTTGTGTCTTGTTTTTAAACTGCTTACTTAGTCCAAAGTAGCATCTTCTCCTCCTTCTCGGGTCTTTTCCAGGATTTGGCGCAGTGCGAATATCTGGTCTAGTATGGATTTATCAGGTCTAAAGCCGCATTGATAGGGCCAAATTATCTCATTGACTTTAGGTTTTCATCTTTCTCACACTACGCTCGAGAGTATCTTGTATGCGATAGGGAGGAGACTTATTCCTCTGTAGTTGGCACATTCCGTCTTGTCTTCTATCTTGTGTACGGGACATAGTATGCTGAGGTTCCAATCATCGGGTATGCGTTCTTCAAGCCAGATTGCGCAGATAAGCTGATGCATACGCCTTATCAGCATGTCGCCTCCGGTCTTAAATAGTTCAGCGGGTAACCCGTGGGCTCCTGCTGCCTTGTTGTTCTTTAGTCGGGTCACTGCTACTTGGACCTTATTCTGACTAGGAGGTAAACATTCAATACCATCGTCAGGGATTGGTTCTGCGGTATCCTCTTTGTCGTCAACGTCGGGCACTAGCAGTTGGGTAAAATGTTCCTTCCATATCGTTAGCATGTTATCTGTGTCAGTTACCAGATTCCTTTCTTTGTATCTGCAGGAGGATGTGTCTGCACCAAAGCCATCGGTTTGATGTTTAATTCTTTGGTAGAATTTCCAGACTTCACTCTGATGTGCAGGAGGTACATCTCAATTCGCTCACACTCACGTCTTTCCATTTCCTTTTTCTTTCTGGGGAATAGACGTTTCTCCTCTCTCCTTTCCTCCCGATACCTCTCCTTCATCTGGTGCGTTGCTACTGATTGCAGGGTTACACTATATGCCGCATTCTTGGCTTCAGTAGCATCTCGACACTCTTGGTCGTACCATGGGTTACTTGGAGGAAAATTCCGGTACCCAAGTATGAATTTCGCGGCATTTTCCATGGAGTGGGCAATAGTTTGCCACTGCCCCATTATATCATCGGAACAAGGAGTGCTTTCATTGAGCAATTGGGTCAGTCGAGTGGAGTATGCCGCTGCCATCTGTTGTATTTGCAGCTTTTCAATGGTTAGCTTCCGTGCAGTGTCAGATCGTACTTTCCTCGCCATGTTCAAACGGGTGCGAACATTTGGACGTTATCTCGTGGAGGCAAAACTTTCCGACTGTTGGACCAAAAATGTCTTCCTTCCCTCCTTCCTTCGCATTAAAATCTACCAAAACGATTTTAATATCATGGGCGGGGCAGCGGTCATATTCTCTCTCTCTAGGCGCTCGTAGAATATATCCTGGTCTGCTCGTCTTTGTCTTCCGTCGGGGCATGGGCACAAATAATGCTGATGTTGAAGAATTTGGCTTTTATGCGGGATGTGGCTAGTCTCTCACCCACCGCAGTAAAGCTGGAGACAAGTTGTTTCAGTCTCCGATTAACCACAATTCCACAGCCAAATTCATGCCTCGTGTTATGGCAGCTATAGTATAGTTCGTCGCCGTTTGGTGTTGTAGTGACGACATTACCAGCCCATCGCACTTCCTGTAAAGCGGTTATATCTGTCTTGTACTTCTCTAATACATCCGCCCGCGCCTATACTGCACCTTCTCTATAAAGAGTGCGGACATTCCAGGTGCTGATCCGCAAATCATAGTCCTTTTTTCGTTAGCGTGGGTTGTCAACGTTTGGGGGTCCGTTTTTACTATTCCTTTGTTTCTCATAGTAGTTCTCATAGTTTTCTGGCCCAGCGCCTCAACCGCAAGGGTTTTGTGAGATTGCACATGTTTCCCTCGTTGTGGCGAGCCGCTTGCTCCAAGATCCGACTCGCCTCCAGCCGCCCCTTACTTGAAAACAGACGCTGATGTTGGCCATTGGTGTTTGAAGGCCCCAATAACTCGCCTTGTCATCTCGAATATCATTGGCACTTAGTATTTAATTAAGAGCCAGTGCCACCTGACTCCTCTCTGAGACTGCATTTGCAGCTACTCCGCATAAATACGGAGCTTTCCACCATCCACAACCTGTCGATATCTGACAAGATCAAATACTTTGGTGTGGATAGGAAACAGAATTAGAAGTTTAATATTCAGGAGCGTACAGAGAAGGCATAGGCGAAGCGATGAGGACCACGCCCATTAGGGCACTGGAGACAATTCTACATATCCGACCCATTGACATACAGATTAGGCGTGAGACTTACGGCGATTGGATAATGGATTGAGGATGGGCTTATACCATCGCGGTATAGTCTGAGAAAGCAGACCGTGTGGCAGTAAAGGCCAGAGAACCCAGTCACTTTACCGTCCTGGTTATTATGCCCTTATAGTCAGTTCACACTCGGCGTCCTCGCGTTAGCACCACACCACCTCACGGATTCCGTGTTCGCCCGGATCTCCGCCTGTAGGACCGTATTATGGCCTGGAAGTCGTAAACAGATCTCAGTCCCTGGGTTCGCAACGTAGGCCACAAGTCCCACTCTGTTCTCTGGCTTTGATCCGTTTAAAATGATTTTCCAGATAAAAATACTAGGGTTCCAATAAGTATGCAAATTTTAGCGACCCTAGTGAGTCCAGAGGCTGATATATGTGGCTTGAAATTTAGTCACCATATGTCCATTATTAAATTTCTTGTCAAACAGTCATTTAAGGGCCGATCGCCTTGATTTTGTTATACCCTCCACCATAGGATGGGGGTATACTAATTTCGTCATTCTGTTTGTAACTAATCGAAGTATTCGTCTTAGACCCCATAAAGTATATATATTCTTGATCGTAATGACATTTTATGCCGATCTAGCCATGTCTGTCTGTCAATCGGTCTGACTGCCGAAAGCTCGCTAACTTTTGAAGGAGTAAAGCTAGTCGCTTGAAATTTTGGACAAATACTTTTATAGGTGTAGGTCGGTTGAGACTGTTAATGGCCATATCGGTCCATGTTTTGATATAGCTGCCATATAAACCGATCTAGGGTCTTGATTTCTTGAGCTTCGAGAGGGCGCATCCGATTTGGCTGAAATTTTGCATGAGGTGTTTTGTTATGATTTCCAACAACTGTGCTCAGTATGATTAAAATCGGTCCATAACCTGATATAGCTGTCATATAAACCGAACTGGGGTCTTGACTTCTTGAGCCTCTAGAGGTCACAATTCCTATCTGATTTGACCGAAATTTTGCACGACGTGTTTCGTTATGACTTTCAACAACTGTGCAAAGTATAGTTTAAACGATCCATAACCTTATATAGCTGACATGTAAACCTATATGGGGTCTTGACTTCTTGAGCAACTAGAGACACAATTCTTATCCGATTTGGTTGGAATTTTGAATGAGGTGTTTTCTTATGACTCCCAACAACTGTGCCTAGTATGGGTGAAATCGATGCATAGTCTTATATAGCTGTCATATAAACCGATCTGGGGTCTTGACTTCTTGAGCCACTAGAGGGCACAAATCCTATCCGGGAAGTGCAGGAAGTGTTTCGTTATGTCCTTAAAGTACTGTGCAAAATATGAAATTTAGTCACCATATGTCCATTATTAAATTTCTTGTCAAACAGTCATTTAAGGGCCGATCGCCTTGATTTTGTTATACCCTCCACCATAGGATGGGGGTATATTAATTTCGTCATTCTGTTTGTAACTAATCGAAGTATTCGTCTTAGACCCCATAAAGTATATATATTCTTGATCGTAATGACATTTTATGCCGATCTAGCCATGTCTGTCTGTCAATCGGTCTGACTGCCGAAAGCTCGCTAACTTTTGAAGGAGTAAAGCTAGTCGCTTGAAATTTTGGACAAATACTTTTATAGGTGTAGGTCGGTTGAGACTGTTAATGGCCATATCGGTCCATGTTTTGATATAGCTGCCATATAAACCGATCTAGGGTCTTGATTTCTTGAGCTTCGAGAGGGCGCATCCGATTTGGCTGAAATTTTGCATGAGGTGTTTTGTTATGATTTCCAACAACTGTGCTCAGTATGATTAAAATCGGTCCATAACCTGATATAGCTGTCATATAAACCGATCTGGGGTCTTGACTTCTTGAGCCTCTAGAGGGCACAATTCCTATCTGATTTGACCGAAATTTTGCACGACGTGTTTCGTTATGACTTTCAACAACTGTGCAAAGTATAGTTTAAACGGTCCATAACCTTATATAGCTGACATGTAAACCTATATGGGGTCTTGACTTCTTGAGCAACTAGAGACACAATTCTTATCCGATTTGGTTGGAATTTTGAATGAGGTGTTTTCTTATGACTCCCAACAACTGTGCCTAGTATGGGTGAAATCGATGCATAGTCTTATATAGCTGTCATATAAACAGATCTGGGGTCTTGACTTCTTGAGCCACTAGAGGGCACAAATCCTATCCGGGAAGTGCAGGAAGTGTTTCGTTATGTCCTTAAAGTACTGTGCAAAATATGGTTCAAATCGGTCCATAACCTGGTATAGCTGCCATATAAACCGATCTGGGATTTTGTCTTCTTGAGCCTCTATAGGGCGCAATTATTATCTGATTTGGGTGAAATTTTGTACAACGACTTCTTCCATGACCTTCAAAATACGTGTCAAATATGGTCTGAAACTATAGCCTAATACAGCTCCCCTATAATACGAACTCCCTATTTTATTTTTTGAGCCCCTAAAGGGCGCAACTCTTATTCGATTTGGCTGAAATTTTACACAATGACTTCTACTATGGTCTCCAACATTCACTCCATTATGGTCCGAATCGGACCATAACTGGATATAGCTATAATAGCATAGCAATTCTTTTTTTTATCCTTGTTTGTTTGCCTAAAAAGAGACACCGGGAAAAGAACTCGACAAATGCGATCCATGGTGGGTGTATATAAATTTCGGCCCGGCCGAACTTAGCACGCTTTTACTTGTTTTTCCTCAAATTGCAAAGCACTGATTCCCTGATTCCCAAGTTCAAAACACTTTCAAGTGGCCTCACATGTCAACTAACGAACTGCACAAGGCTTCTACACCCTAGCTATAAACATGCCAGAAACAGCTAGTTTGCTAAATGGGCATATTTTTGCTAGGTTTGTACCTTATTTTTATCATTTGGAAAGCTTTAAATAACAGATTGATAAATTTTTTTATACCCACCACCGAAGGATGGGGGTATATTCATTTTGTCATTCCGTTTGCAACACATCGAAATATCCATTTCCGACCCTATAAAGAATATATTCTTGATCAGCGTAAAAATCTAAGACGATCTAGACATGTCCGTCCGTCTGTCCGTCAGTCTGTTGAAATCACGCAACAGTCTTTAAAGCGGAGATATTGAGCTGAAACTTTGCACAGATTCTTTTTTTGTCCATAAGCAGGTTAAGTTCGAAGATGGGCTATATCGGACTATATCTTGTAATGGCCCCCATATAGGCCGATCAGCCGATTAAGGGTCTTAGGCCAATAAAAGCCACATTTATTATCCGATTTTGCTGAAATTTGGGACAGTGAGTTGTGTTAGGCCCTTCGACATCATTCAATAATTTGGCCCAGATCGGTTCAGATTTGGATATAGCTGCCATATAGACCGATCCTCCGATTTATGGTCTTAGGCCCACAAAAGCCACATTTATTATCTGATTTTGCTGAAATTTGGGACAGTGAGTTGTGTTAGGCCCTTCGAAATCTTGCGTCAATTTGGCCCAGATTGGTTCAGATTTGGATATAGCTGTCATATAGACCGATCCTCCGATTTAGGGTCTTAGGCCCATAAAACCACATTTATTATCCGATTTTGCTAAAATTTGGGACAGTGAGTTGTGTTAGGCCCTTCGACATCCTTCGTCATTTTGGCCTAGATCGGTCCAGATTTGGATATAGATGCCATATAGACCGATCCTTCGATCAAGGGTCTAAGGCCCATAAAAGCCCCATTTATTACCGGATTGTGCTGAAATTTGGGACAGTGAGTTATGTTAGGCCCTTCAACATCCTTCGTCAATTTGGCCTAGATCGGTCCAGATTTGGATATAGCTGCCTTATAGAGCGATCTCTCGGTTTTGGGTTTTGGGGCCATAAAAGGCGCATTTATTGTCCAATATCGCTGAAATTTGAGACAGTGAGTTATTTTAGGCCCTTCGACGTCTTTTTTTAATTTGGCCCTGATTGGTTCAAATTTGGATATAGCTGTCATATTGACCGATCTCTCGATTTAAGATTTTGGGCCCGTAAAAGGCGCATTTATTGTTCGATTTCGTCGAAATTTGGGACAGTACGTTATGTTAGGCTCTTCGACATTTTTCTGGAACTTGACCAAAATCGGTTCAGATTTGGATATAGCTGTCATGTAGACCGATATCTCGATTTAAAGTCTTTGCCCCATGAAAGGCGCATTTATAATCCGATTTCACTGAAATTTTACACAGCGACTTATATTAGGCTTTTCTACATCTATGTCGTATATGGTTCAGATCGGTTTATTTTTAGATATAGCTACTAAAAAGACCAATATTTTGTTATACACATTTGAACAATAACTTGAACTTATTAGTATTTGATCCAAATTGGAACATATATGGATATAACTGCTATGGGACATAACGTATGCAATTTTCTCCGAATTTTGATGAAAGGTGGTTAACATATATACCCGAGGTGGTGGGCATCCAAAGTTCGGCCCGGCCTTTTTACTTGTTTTGTTGATTCATGATGATTTCTATTTTACAGCTCCTCAAAGTAACACGTCAATTTTGAAAAAATATTATATTAAATTTTTATTCGATTTTATCCCAAATATTTACTTAATGTGGGAATTTTTCCAGATATGAATAGTAACTGTGTAAAAGGTCTTATGTTCTAACCCTTATTTTACTTGCAAATTGCTAACCTCAGGTGAAATCCTCCGGAGGTGTCTAAAAATCTTATATGCTGACCTCGTATTTTGTGTAAAACGATTTGTAACTTATATACGGATTTAGATTGCTTACAAAATTAACAACAACTTTGCTGTATCACTTTTTGATATTCGATTCTTCAGTCAAAAGTTATGCTGTCATCGATTCTATCCCACAGTGCGCCATGCGAGAACAATGAAATTACACACACGCATCTGCGTGCCTATGAACACTCTGTGCTTCAAAGGAATGGAAATCACCACAACTCCCATTCCATTAGTGCAAATCTGTGAAATCCTTATCGGTCAATTGTCCGTATTATTTTTTTGTTTTTTTGGTGAAATATGGCATGTTGACACATATGGTTACAATTTACGCTGTACTCCTTTTCCTCTTGTGTGTAAGAGCCTTTAAGAGGGTTTTATCAGTCACTCTGCATCGATGGATCTAATTGAATTAATGTTTGGTTTGTTTTGGCTGGCTTGGTTAGCAGCAGGGCACACCCACCAAAAAATTGGCATAGAAAATTGTAATTCCTGTCTAATGCGCTTAGCGAAGAGATCTTCTCTGTTCACGAGGTATTCGCTGCCAATTTGGATACATAAAAGGCCATGCATTGTGGCAGCAACCATCATGGTCAATGGAGTGAAGCGTTAAAGACGAACATCACACAGTGGAATGGGAAACAAAATTAGTTGAAATAAGTTTGTCATTAGATGATTATAGCTGAGGTTTTAACCGGTTGATGTGCAAAATTTCGGGGTGCCAGGAAGGTCCTAGGGCCCATTGGTGG
The DNA here is from genome assembly GCF_963082655.1 of Stomoxys calcitrans. Lineage (NCBI taxonomy): Eukaryota > Metazoa > Arthropoda > Insecta > Diptera > Muscidae > Stomoxys > Stomoxys calcitrans. The sequence continues at coordinate 184,856,045 of NC_081552.1, read as the reverse complement.
ACCTTCAAAGTTGGTCACCTTGGCCCTACAAAATTTTGTTCGGACTGCCAAGAGCGCATTTATGTTAAAATTTTCAAAAAACAAAAACATTCTTTAATGTGCGGGATATCTTTTAAAGTGTTCAAGAAATTCGACTAGCAAATTTTTTTATAACCAACCCCATAGAATAGGCGTATACTAATCTAATCATTCCGTTTATAACACCTCGAAATATTCCTCTAAGACATCATTAAGGATATATATTTTCTTGATCGGCTCGACGTTCTGAGTCGCTCTAGCCATGTCTGTCCGTCCGTCGAACGCTTACGCTAGCCGCTTGAAATTTTGCACAGATACCTACTATTGATGTAAGTCGTTGGGGATTGCAAATGAGCCATATCAGTTCAGATTTAGATATTGCTCTCATAAAAACCGATCAAAAAATCGGTTTATAACCTGATAAAGCTCCCATATAAACCGATCTCCCGATTTGACTACTTGAGCCCTTACAAGACGCAATTTTTGTCTGTTATGACTTCCAATAACTCTGTCAAGTGCCGTCTAAATCGGTTTATAACCTGATATAGTTCCCATATAAACCGATCTCCCGATTTAACTTCTTGAGCCCCTGGAAGCCGCAAATTTTGTCCGATTTGGCTGAAATTTTGCACGAAGTATTTTGCGATGACTTCCAACAACTGCTCTAAGCATGGTTTAAATCGGTCCTTAACCTGATATAGCTGACCTGTAAACAGATTTTATATGTTGACTTTTTGAGCCTTTACAAGCCGCATTTTTGTCCGATTTGGCTGAAATTTTGTACGAAGTATTTTGTAATGACTTCCAACAACTGTTCTAAACATGGTTCAAATAGGTCCATAACCTGCCAGATCTTGGATCTTGACTTCTTCAGTCACTAGAGGGCGCAAGTCTCATACGATTTGGTTGAAATTTTGCATGAAGTGTTTTGTAATGACTTCTAATAACTGTACATGGTTTGGTTCAAATCGGTACATAACCTTATATAGCTGCCATATAAACCGATCTTGGATCTTGACTTCTTGAACCATATTGTAGTACTATATTCACTTTTAGCAAAATTTTTTCTCGATTACTTTTTTTTAGGTTATAGATTTTCAAGCGAAGAAACTGGCTGTTAGGTAGTAGGACATTCCCCCATAACTTATGAAACTAGTTTAAATAGTAGTGTTATGTTATCATTACCGTACGGAGTTCCATGCTACTTCTCCCATCGGACGCCTCCCCAGGTGGTGGATTATGGAAAGCGAGGCGAACCAACAAGTTAGCACAAGCAGGGGGTGTCCCGCTTGCACAGATACGAATACAATCACGATGGGTTCGTGCAATGGGGACGGAGAAGTGGCCAATGGTGGGGCTCGCAGATCTTCAGAAGATTCACCATCAGGAAAGCCCGGCCCAGTGGGTAGCTGGTAGTCCCAGCACCTATGAGATGGACCAATCCGCCATACATCTTAAACGAAATCACGAATACAGAAACATCAACAACCTATGGATTCAGAACACGGCTTATGATTGGCATATGGAACGTCAGAAGTCTCTCAGAGGCATCGAAACTTTACCAAGTTCTGAACGACATGCCAAACTACAACCTAGACATCCTCAGTTTAATTGAAGTGTCGCCAAAAGCAAAGTGAGCTCTTCTGTCATACAATGTTATATCTCATCATGGCCATATTGAATTCAAAATTCCGCAAAATATCCATTGTACAATGCTACGCGCCAACCGAACCCGATGACGACGAAACAAAAGATCAACTCTATACCCAACTCGACTCAGTGACACGCTCACTACCAAAAGGAGATATTAAACTTGTTATGGGAAATTTTAATGCCAAGATGGGCAATAACAACAATAATCTACAACCAATCATGGGAATGCAAGGACTGGACGATACCAATAATGACAATGGCGACAGATAGGTTGATTTCTATGCAAGAGACTGGCTCTGGCACAAAAAATATAAACAATTATACTTGGGAATCACCAGATGGGAACACCCGAAATCAAATCGATCACGTACTTATCAGCAATCTCTTTCTGGGTTTGCCTATGGATGTGAAAACTAGACGAGGAGCCGACATCGATAGTGACCACATGCTCTTAATGGCCACTCTACGTCTACGACCGGCCATCGTGGAAAGGACTTAAACAAAAAGCACAAAGTTCAACCTCTTAAACCTAAAAGACTCCAAAATAGCGCGCGAATACAAGGTTGCAGAGAAGCTGCAAAATAACACCCATACACGGGCCGACATAACGTAGTATGTACGGAGACAACCACCTCTTTCATAGGCATTGCTCGACGATCCCAAAAAGCATGGATTAGCAACAAAACTATAGAGGAAATAAAACACCGGAAACGTCTACGCAACGATCTGCTACAAGTGTAACAAAAATTGCGACCAGGATTGAATATCGCGCCTCCGCGTCGCTGGTCATGCGCCTAGTTCGCAGAGATAAGTCAATATATTTTAAGCCGAAAATGTAGCAAATATTGGAAACATACGAATCAGTTAAACAAATTTCCAACGGCAATAATAAAACATGAGGACGTATCGGAATTAACAACACCCGAACAGCAATTAAAGCGATGGCGCGATTTCTCCAGCTCCGAAAGATCAACAACCGAGGACGTAAGCTGCGACCTTCTTAATCCCCATGTGCGCTGGAACCCACGCGGGGATACATCTATGGCCCCACCCACCTGCGAAGACATTGAGGCCGTTCTGATCTCACTCAAAAACGGCAAATCAGCCGAGCCTGATAATATACCTGCTGAACCGCTGCAATATGAGACACACCCTATAGCTCAACCGATCACCCCAATAATCAGGGAGGCATGGGATACAAACTCTGTCCCCCACGGAATGGAAGAAGGGGATCACAATCCCAAAGAAGGGTGACCTCACCCAGTGTAAGAACTGGAAGGGGATCACATTGCTAAACGCAATGCAAAATGATGGCAAGTCTTCTTCTGCAGTGGTTTCGACTGCTCTTGACAGTATTTTGAGGAAGGGACAGGCAAGTTTTCGGCCACAACGTTCTTGTGCCGACCACATTAACTCATTGAACAATCGGCAGAACTTGCAGAAAGTGCACACCTATACCATTTATTAATCGACTTTGAGCGTGCTTTTGACACAATTTCGAGAAGTTCAATGTGGAGCACGCTGTTGAATAATGGCATCCCTGAAAAAACCGTGACACTGATTAGGGAGCTGCATAGGAATGCTGAAGTTTCAGTTCGTTTCAATGGATAAGAGAGCCGGCCTTTCGGGATCGACAAAGGTGTGAAGAAGGGTTGCATAACCTAACCTTACCTTGTAACTCCTCGAAATATTCATTTGAGACCCCAGTAAGGAGGAAAGCTAGCCACTTGAAATTTTTAACAAACACTTCTTATTAGTGTAGGTCGGTTGGGATTGTAAATGAGCCATATCGGGCCATGTTTTGATATAGCTGCCACTAAAGGGCGCAATTATTATCCGATTTGGATGAAATGTTTTGTCATGTTTTCCAACAACTGTGTTAAGTATGGTTGAAATCTGTCTATAACCTGACTTATAAACTAATATGGGGTCTTGACTTCTTAAGCCTCCATAGGATGCAAGTGTTTCGTTATGACTTTCAACAACTGTGACAAGTATGTAAGAAATCGGTCCATAACCTGATATAGCTGTCATATAAATCGACCTTGAATCTTGAATTCTTGAGCCACTAGGGATCGCAATTCTTATCCGATTTTGCTGAAATTTCGCATAAGGTGTTTTGTTGTTGTGCCAAGTATGGTTTCAATCAGTCCATAACCTGATATAGCTACCATATAAACCGATCTGTGATCTCGACTTCTTCGGCCTCTAGAGGGTGCAATTATTATCCGATTTGGCAGAAATTTTATACAACGGTGTCTCCTATGACCTTCAACATACGTGTCAAATATAGTCTGAATTGCTTAACAGTCTGCTAAAGCTCCCCTATAAACCTATCTCCCTATTTCACTTTTTGCGCCCTTTTCTTATTCGATTGGGCAGACATTCTACACAATGACTTCTACAATGGTCTCCAACATTCAATTCAAATTGCAAAGCAATTCGTTTCTTTTATCCTTTGTTTGTCTAAAAAGAGACACCCAGAAAAGAACTCGACAAATGCGATCTATGGCGGAGGGTTTATAAGATTCGGCCCGGCCGAACTTAGCACGCTTTTACTTGTTAATTTTGTTAAACTCAGTATTAGTAGCAACTAATGCTGAGGTACCCTATGGCATACGCTGGGGTATTAACGACATCCTAGCAGACATCGACTACGTGGATGATATATGCCTCTTTGCGCATCGCTTCGAGTACATGAAGGCAAAACTGAAACGACTAAATGAAAATGCTGCCAATGTAGGTCTGAGGATAAACATAGCAAAGACCAAATTGATGGGGATAGGAATATCAAATCTGACACCGCTCACTCTAAATGACCATATCATTGAAGACGTCAAAATAACAAAGGAAGGAGGATCAGGGGCAGACATACGCGTACGTATTAACAAGGCAAGAAGCGCCTTTCTTAAACACAACAAAGTTTGGAGAAGCAGTGACATTTCACATAATACAAAAGTCAGGTTCTTCAACAGTGGTATGAAATCTATTTTATTATATGACTAGCTGACCCGGGCCCGCTCCGCTGCTCCTTCTTTTACTTTATATGGAACAAAAGTTTCCTTGGAATATTTATTTTCGACAATTAAATATCTTTTAGTGAAATACCATGCAAACTTGACTAACAGTTTACCAATATTAGTGCCTTTATCTGAATCCCACATGATCTTTATTGGTGTACGAATTTAAGTTTCGATGTAAGGTGTACTCCATTCTTACAATACTTCATTTCAGCCCGATATTCTCATGATGTCTGATTTAGGGGTGTTTTGGGGAGTGGGTGTGGTCCCCCAGAATATCAACATCGTGCTCTTCTCTTAAATACCATTTATTTAAACCCCATATTGCCATTGGCTTAAGAGGAGTTTACAGAATGAGGCGTCCCCCAAACTCATGGCCCCAAAATAGGTTATCAAATTAGTTTTCTATTCTCAAATACCTTTCATTTGAGCCATATATTGGCATGGTCGAAAATTTTTTTCCTTTTGGGATGTTATGGGAAAGAGGTGATGCAAGCATACATGGTCCCACATCTGAATATCAGATTCGCAAATACCTTTCATTTGAGTCCCATATTGCCATGGTCGGTAAATATGTCCGATTTAGGGGTGTTTTGGGGCTTGGGGTTGTCCTCTAGCACTTGGTCCGACAATTGGATATAAGATACGTTAAATACCTAAATACCTTTCTGTTGAGTCCCATATTGTCGTGATTAGTCTTAATATATGTTTGATAGGTTTTAGGATGGGGCAGCCCCCCTAGGTACCCCATCCGAAATTTGGATACCAAATATTTATTTCTAGGGTACTATATGAGAACACACAAAATTGCCCTAAAATCGCATCACCCATCTCCGAGATCTGGCGTTTCTGAAAATTAGGGTAAGGGGGTGGGTATTTCAAATGAGGACTGGCAAATAAAAACAAACACTTCCCCTGTCGATGTAGAAATGCGGAAGAAAAAACGGACTTGGTTGGGTCATATCCTACGCCGACTGCGCGATGATATAGCGCGAAATGTCCTAGACTGGAATCCGCAAGGACAGCAATGGAGGAGACGCCCCCATGGTAATGTTTTTCTTTGAGTTACATTTTTTTCGCCCTCGATAAATGGTGCAAATTTATCCCACTGTGCAACACCAAACAACAATTAGCATTGGAATTAGACAAAGGAGTAGTAAAGGGCTCTTCTAATGGCAATACCGTCAGGCTTCTAGGTTTCATGGGTGCTTTGAATGTTCCTATGCCTAGACTAGTTAAATACACCATGGCATGGGGGAGGAATCAATAGCAATTTGCTCAGCTGAAAATAATTCATATTCCGATTAAATGAAAATCACAGATACATTTTCTGCATCAATGTTTGGGCATCATTTGGCATTTTGGACAGTTCGGGCATTCTAGGCATTGGGTGAAATTTGTAAAATTGGGGTCTGTTGCTTGTTCGATTTGTTCGCTGGCCATTGGAAGTGATGGTGTTGTTTATAGCCACGGGTCTGTTTATCTTCTTTTGGTCTTCTGGTCTATTGAGACCATATGAGCGAATGTTGGCGGACGATGAGCAAGCGAGCTGGTAAGTGAGTGTGTAAACCATTTAAGGTAAACATCACATTGTCGCTGTACATTCAGACACAATGGCTGATATCCAATGTGTTTTAATTGTTTTTGGTGCGTATCCAGCTAGGCAAGGATAATGGAATAGATAGACGACGTAATGGTGGAATGAATGGCTCATTGCATGAATTGTTGACTGGTTGGGTGTATCTGTGTGTGTGTGTTTGTTGTCAAGGGGTGTATGTGTGAATTTTTGAAGATTAAATTGTGTTTTTCTTGATTTTTGTGTGGATTGGAAATTTGAACAGATGGATTGGGTAAATATGGTTGATAATATAATGCAAGAAGTGTAATGTTGGCAAATGATAAATTATTATTATTAATAATAATATTGATGTAGATGAATATGTGCATATCGCCACGCACCGATAACCCATCGAATTGGATAAAGCACTAATGTCCTTATTGGAAATATATCACAAAGCTAGATTTGGTTTAGTGGAGCGATACATTGTATCGAATTTCTACACTATTCCTTCACTACTAAAAATTGGCTATGATAGAACATTTATTCCATTAGGCGAACGTAGAATAGCGTTCCAAGTGCCTAACAACAACTTTCGAGGTGTCTGCCAGCACTTGATCTTTTTTCCGAAATTTAAAAAAAAAAATTCTAAGAAAAATCTCTGACAACAACTTTCGAGGTGTCTGCCAGCACTTGATCTTTTTTCCGAAATTTAAAAAAAAAAATCTTAGAAAAAAAAAATCTAAGAAAAAATAGGAAATCTCTTTGAATTTTGCTGATAAACACGTCCTTAAATACCAAAAAATATATTCTGCCCAATTTTTTTTTACAAAAATCCCCTTTTTGCCCGAAAGGGGTGCAAAGATAAGTTCAAATTCGGCATTTTTTAGTATATCTTGGGAACCCACCACCATGGATTCTGCTAAAAATTTATACAAAGTGTAGTTGAAGGGGATAATCTTATTTTACATACCACACTTGTGTCATACTAAGAAGAATTAAAGTTTCAGGAACCGAACAAGGATAATAGAGAGACCGGTTTACATGGGAGCTACATCAGGTTACAGACCAAATATGCACCGTATTTTAAACAGTTGTTGAATGTCATAACAGAACACTACATGCAAAATTTCAGCCAAATCAGACAAGAATTGCGGCTTGTAAAAGCCCAAGAAGTCAAATCAGGAGATCGGTTTACATGGGAGCTATACCATGTTCTTAACCGATTTGAACCGAACTTGACTCAGTTATAAGAAGTCATAACAGAACACTGCTTGCAAAATTTCAGTCAAACCGGACAGAAATTGCGGCTTGTAAGGGCTCAAGAAATCAAATCTGGAGATCGATTTATATGGGAGCTATTTAAGGTTACAGACCGAATCAGGCCGAATCAGGACTAATCCAGTTGTTATTGTAGAAGTCATAACAGAACACCACATGCAAAATTTCAGCCAAATCGGACCAAAATTGCGGATTGTAAGGGCTCAAGAAATTACATCGGGAGATTGGTTTATATGGGAGCTATACCGGGTTCTTAACCGATTTGAACCGTACTTGGCACAATTGTTGGAAGTCATAACAGAACATTACATGCAAAATGTCAGACCAATCGGAATCAAAAATTGCGGCTTGTAAGGGCTCAAGAAGTAATATCGGGAGATCGGTTTATATGGGAGCGATATTATGTTATACACCGATTCGGACCGTACTTGGCGCACTTGTTGGAAGTGAAAACAGAACACCAAGTGCAAACTTTCAGCCAAATCAGACAATACTTGCGTCTTCCAGGTGCTCCAGAAGTCAAATCGGGAAATTAGTTTATATGGGAGCTATATCTAAATCTGAACCGATATGGCTCATTTGCAATCTCCAATGAACTACATCAATAATAAGTATCTGTGAAAAATTTCAAGTTAGCGCGTTCGACCGCTATCGTGATTTCGACAGTCGGACGGGCGGACGGACATAACTAGATCGACTCAGTACGTCGAGACAATCTAGAATATATATACTATATGGGGTCTTAAATCAATATTTCGAGGTGTTACAAACGGAATGTCTAGATTAGTATACCCCCATCCTATAGTGATGGGTATAACTAGTATATCCTCAAAACTAGAGGACATTTGTAGGGATTTTTGAGCACTATCCTGCAAAATTTTGAAAAGCGAACCTCAAATGAAGATTTGGCAGCCCGAACAATTTCTCCAAATACCGAAGTGACCAAATTTAGGAACCTGCCAAAAGGCCCCTAAATTTGCTACTCGTTCTCACACTGCGTACTTTTTACTAGTATTTTTTATTTTCTCCCACTGTGCGGCGCCCAAATTCTCAATTTACCGACACTGGTCCTAGTACTGCCTCATCTGTGCAGTGCAGATCAGTTAAGATTGCAAATAGGCAAAATCGGTCCATTTTTTGGAATAGCTGTCATATAAATTAATATCGGATCTTGACTTCTTGAGACTCTAGAACGCGCAATTCTTATCCGATTTGGCTGAAATTTTGCATCAAGTATTTAATTTTGACTTCGAATAGCTGTGCCATCTATGGTCCAAATCGGTACAAAACATGATATAGCTCCCATATACACCGATCTCGCTTCTTGACATCTTGTGCCGCTAGAGGGCGCAATTATTACCGATTTGGCAGAAATTTGTATGAAGAGTTTTGGTTTGACCGCCACCCACCAAGTATGGTCCAAATCGGATCATAACCTGATATAGCTATCACATAAACCAAATTCGCATCTTGAATTCTTGAGTCGCTAAAGGGCGCAATTATTATCCGATTTGGATGAAATTTTGCATGAAGTTTTTTGTTCTAACAACTGCGCCAAATATGGTTAAAATCGGTTCATAACCTGATATAGCCATATAATTATATATTATATTACCCATATAATTCGATCTCGCATCTTGACTTTGTGAGCCCCTAGAGGGCGCCATTATTATCCGATTTGGCTGAAATTTTTATGAAGGGTTTTGTGTTTGACCATCAATAACTGCGCTGAGTATGGTTTAAATGGGTTCATAACCTGATTAGCTCCCATATAATTCGATCTCGCATCTTGACTTTGTGAGCCCCTATAGGGCGCAATTATTATCCGATTTGGCTGAAATTTTAGTGAAGGGTTTTTGGTTTAACTGCGCTAAGTATGATTTAAATGGGTTCACAAACTGATATAGCTCCCATATAAACCGATTTCCCGATTTTACGTCTTGAGCCTCTAGAGAGCGCAATTCTAATCCGATTCGGTTGAAATTTCGCACAATGCCTTCTCCAATAATCTCCAACTAACATGCCAAGTATATTTGGAATCAACTCAAAACATGATATGGCACCCATATAAGCCGACTTCCCAATTTGATCTTTTTAACCTCTAGAGGGCGCGATTCAAATAGAATTTGGCTAAAATTTTGTACTATGACGTCTTCTATGACATTAAATGGATGTACTAAGCATGGTTAAAATCGGTCTAAAACCTGATTTTACACCTTTAGCCTCTAAAGGGCGTAACTTTTATCCGATTTTGCTGAAATTTAAAACACATTCACTGTATCTATGAGCTCTAACAAACGTGCCAAATATGGTGTGAATCGGTCCATAACCTGATACAGCTCCCATATAAACCAATCTCCCGATTTTATTTTTTGATCCTCTAGAGTGCGTAATTCTTATCCAGTTTAGCTAAAATTTTGCACAGTGACTTCTTCCAAACCCTCTAATATACGTGCCAAATATGATCTGAATCGGACCATAACCTCGTATAGCTCCCTGCAAACCGTTCCCCAGATTTTACTTCTAAAATCCCTCTTGGGCGCAATTCTTATCCGATGTTGTTGAAATTTTGCTCAATGGGATCCAAACCAAGTATGGCCCGAATCGGTTTATAACCTGACATAACATTGGATAGCAATTCTTATCCATTATCCTTTGTTTGCCTATAAAGAGATACCGGGCAAAGAACTTCACAAATGCGATCCATGGTGTCAGGTATATAAGATTCGGCACGGCTCACTCAAAATTAGAAAAATTTTCGGATAAAACTCCTTTCTTCGTCTCTTTTTCCTAAATTTCACACTAAACATCTGTCTACTACTAAATATCGTGAAATGCAATGCATTGATAACCGCAATTATCACGGCCATGGAATTATTGCAAACACCTTCCCTTTGCAATTTGCATTGACTGCCTAGCTACCACACTCAAACGCTCACATAGAGAGTAACAAATTATCAAAGCGGCACTTTGGCACCGTAATGAGGCATTAATAACCCCGCAATTTAAATCGTGATGACAAATGTTCCACGGCCGCATCTGTTTCACAAGTTCAGTTTGGCTGTTTGTTGCCTCTTGCTTAGTCAGGATAATTGAAATAAATCTAAACAAAGAAGGCAGTGACGGCATGGCAATACGCGTTAAATTGTCAAACAATGATTGTCGAATGGGATAAGGGGCGTCCGAAGGCAACACCCTACAAATTACAAATTAAATTGAAATCAGCACCCGAAGGATGGGTATTGGCAGCATTGCACTTATGCTCGAATAATTCGCGACTTTACAACCACCAACCAACAACCTCATGGACACCGCCAAAATGTATGCAACACCCTAAAAGGGAAACGGAAACAAACAACAACTATAACAGTTGTTGCAGTCAAAGTACGTAGAGTAGATTGGGGGGAAGGGATGTGAGTACAGCGAAATATGAATGGAATTAATTGATGATCTCTTACGCGTAATAGCTGTAAATAGTGCATGAGAAGGGTAATATTAACCCTCGATTTGACAAAGCGAAATGAATGGTTGTGAGGAAACCATAAAGGGAACAACAGGCAGACGGACGAACATTTTGTGTTTGTTACACTTTGGTTAAACAAATGTTTGACGCTCAATATATACCAGCAGACTGAGATATTTACAAATGCGTACACACACATACAGCGCAAGCGTTTGTCAACGAGGATAAGAGTGTGCGAGTGATAAAGGACTTGTTCCATTACTGATCAACTTTAGAAGTTCATAGCCGGTGGTTTTAAAATGACGGCGTCAAAATGATGCCAGTCCATGAAATTTGGTACAATCCTTGGTAGTTATTTTTAAAATTGAAAAGATCGAGGTCAATATGTCGATGTTTTTCAAATAAATTGCATAACCCCTCGTCCCCCAATGGTTTAAACAAGAGTCTTTAAAAAAAAAAAACAAATCTTATTATTTTCAAAGTCAATACGCTTGTATTACAAAAGCCACCACCATTGATTCCGCTAAAAATGTACCCTTATTAACTGAGTTTGTATTTGAATTATTTTGGTCTCAAGAAGTCATATCGGGATAGCGATACTTAGTGTTGCCTAGACCACCGTATTGACCGATTCGAAAAAAACTTAGCACTGATGTTGTAAGTCAAGTTAGGTTTTTGAACCCGATTTCAGCCAAATCGGATGAAAATTGGGTCTTCTAAGGGCTCTAGTGCTCAAATCCGAGGAGCGGTTTATATGGGGGCTATATCTGTTTATTGACCGATTGGGATCATTCTCGACAAGGATGTTGGAAATCATAAATCATTCAATTTAAAGCCAAATCGGATGAATATTGAGGCTTCTAAGGGCTCAAGAAGTCAAATCCAGGGATCGGTTTGTATAAGGTCTATATCTGTTTAAAGACCGATTCGGATCATACTTGGCATGGATGTTAAAAGTCATAACACAAGTCCTGGTTCCAAATTGCAGCCCAATCGAATTAAAATTGAGGCTTCTAGGGGCTCAAGAAGTCAAATCTGGGAATCGGTTAATATAGGGGCTATATCTGTTTACACACCGATTCCGATTATACTTGCCATGGATGTTGAAAGTCATAAAACAAGCATTTGTTCCAAATTTCAGCCAAATCGGATGAAAATTTAGACTTCAAAGGGCTCAAGAAGTTAAATCGGCGGATCGGCTTATATGGGAGTTATACCCAAATCTTAACCGATATGACCCATTTGCAATCCCCAAGGACGTACATCAATAAGACGTATTCGTGCAAATTTTCAAGCGGCTAGCTTCACGTATTCGATCGCTATCGTGATTTCGACAGACGGACTTCTTAGATATTGTGGTAGTAGTCGAGGAAAGCGGTGTGCAAAATGTTGGCAAGATTGGTCAATAAATGCGCTTGCAGTGGCTCCAGAAGTGAAAATCGAGTGCAATACATATATGACAGCTATATCTATATTTGAACCGAATTTTATGAAATTTATCAGTACTGTCGAGAGTCAAGAGAAAATTGCTACTGTCAAATTTCGATAGAAGCAGCTAACGAATGACCATATTATTGCAATATTAGTCCAAATCGGACGAACATATATATGGAAGCTTAATCCAAATTTTTGCCGATTTTTGTCCAAATTCAACAGACCTCGTCTCTATGTGTGCCAAATTTGAAGACGATCGGATGAAAATTGCGAACTGAAGTTTGTACACAAAATAACATGAAAAGACGGACGGACAGACATAGCTAGTCTAATGATTCTGAGTTGTTGTGGTTTGTTGTGTACTATCTTTCGTCTGCTTAATTCTGTTGAGCGCCCAGATACAGGAACTGTGCGACTAAGATGGGGTGCGTCCACAGGGATATGGGTCAGGGTTGAGTGAGTCTGGCTGGGCGGTTGAACAGGTGACGTGTATCGTTTGGTCCCTGGTCACAAACGGGACATACACCTAGCACGTCGGCATCAATCCTTGCTTTGTAGGAGTTGAGGCGGCTGCATCTGTCGGAACATAATTGAGCCAGAACTACTCTGGATTGCCGGGGAAGGTCAATTTCTTCATTCACCCGGTAGCTATTTACCGCATCTGCTACCGTGTCTGCATGAATGTCGTCTAGACCCGCTGGATATGCCGCTTGCAGCGCTGAATCTCACGCGATAGATCATGTAGATCTACCCTAAGGCTTCTGGGCGGTAAAAGTCAATCCACAAGGTGATGATTTGAATGGTGCCTGCGATAACAGCCCAAAAGGTATTGCTTACACAGCATGTAGTTAAGTCTTTGCACTGGTAGGATCTTTGTCTCCTGATGGAGGTGGTCCACATGAGAACTGAGAAGACAGCCCGTCGCAGTTCGGAGGGCGGCATTCTGACAGATCTGAATATAATTCTACTGCGTGTCACAAACTGGACGAGACCACACTGGCGCTGCATAATTTACCACAGACTCGCCAATTGCTTTGTACGTGGTCAACAAGGTTTCTTTGTCTGCCCCCAGTGCTGCAAGTGACTTGAGGACCTTGTTTCCACTTTTGATTTTATCGCAAATTGCTGTAGCATGTGGGGATAATGTGTAAGAGCTGTCAAATGTGACGCTAAGAATTTTGGGACACTTGATGGTCGGCATCATTTGTAGTGAACAATGTGTCTGAAGATTTGGTGGCAGTTATCTACGGTGCTTCGACTTCTTATCCCTAATTTCCTCCAAGATAATTCGCGACCCAGCGTTTCAGGCCTGGCCGAAGGGACGTGTTGGCGATGTCCTCAAATAGTTTGGCATGGCTGAATGTATCGAATGCCGTCGATAGGTCCTGTGCCACGAGGACCGTCCTATCACATGGCCTGGGCTGATTGAATGCACGGCAAAAGTGTGCGACGATGACATGCAAAGCAGTTGTTGTCCTATGCAGTCTTCGAAATCCATGTTGATGCTCGGCGAATACAAATTCTCCTACGAAGCTCGGGAGAAGTAATGCCTCAAGCGTCTTTGCTGCTGGTGAGAGAAGGGAGATCGGTCTGTACGACTCCCCCAAACTCGGGTCCTTTCTCTGCCCATTATCCAGACATCGGGATCTATAAGAGTGTTCAAAGACAGGTTGAGGACAGTAGTAAGGTACTCAACTCCAGGTAAATCCAGATTCTTCAGCAACAGTGTAGATATTCCGTCGTGGCCCAACGTTTTGAATGATTTGACGCCACGGGTGACATTTGTAATTTCGCCCACGGTAAAGTGTGTATCTCGATCTCTTCGGATCGATCACGGTTACGTCGCCAAAAGTGGCTGGGGTCCTGTCATCCCGCCTGTCGGGGTTCGAGAGTGACTTAACAGTAGACCACAGATTGCCTAAACCGGTGCCTAAGCTACATTGCTTCAAGTGTTCCAGCCACAAATTCCGCCTATTTTCGTTGACTAACCTGTTTATTTCACAGATTCAGCTCGCTGATTCTGGCGTTCTGGTCGGTAAAACTAATCCCATCACGCTTGTCAGCGAGTAAAACTGTCTGCGCAGGGAAATGGGCTGCACTTGGGGTATTCGACCGGCTGGTATAAAGCGAGCAGCTGCTGCGTTAACGATGTCTCGGAATTTCCTCTCGGCAACTAGCTGAAGCGGCGTTTGGTGTACACTCTGGAGCCAGCCCAATCAGCCTTTCCTCTGATTGATAAAAGTCCTGCGTTCAGGGGCTATGAAATCGGGTGGTCGGTCGGGCGAGCAGCTACACCTCCTCGTTATCCTAGTGGGGGCATCCTCATTCACCGTGGAAAACGTGGAGCTGTGCCAAAGCTATGCCACTCTGGTCGTTACCTATGGGAGAATGTCATGAAATGTGATGCGCATTAAAGTCTCCTAGAACCAGACGATCATAGCCAGATAGTAACCCACTTATGTCGGGGTTGTAAGCTGGGCCATTAATTGGGACATAGCTACTAAACGGAGGTATATACACATTGTATAGCTCTATCTCGGCAGTACCGGACCTGACTGCTATCCCCATGCACTTCATGAAGGGGTCACTAGGGCCAGTCGTAGGCGAGATACACGGAATGGTGTATCACGAAGGCCAATCCCCCACCTCCATTCCTTGGGCGATCCCTACGTAACACATTATATCCGTGACAACTGTGCAAGCTTCAGGTGTTGGTCAGCTTTGTCTCCTGGATCGCTGCAACCAATATGTTCTTCTGACTCATAAAATCCACTATCTCGTCGATCTTGCCACGGCGACCGTTGCAAAAATGATACTCTTCCCGGCACTGGCCTGGAAATATTGGGACAAGAAAGCTGCTGCTGCGTATGTTGCCGCACGGGAGGGGTCTTTTCAACCCCGGAACGGACCAGAAGCGTGCGGAGAAGACATTCCAGAATGGGCCTCTTCCATGACGAAAAAAGGACGAACACGTACACTGAGGCTGCAGCACTTGCCGATGAAGGATTCCATCGGGTCAAACCGGTGCTGCCATGGGATTGGTTTGATTCTGAGTCGATCGGTGTACTTATCAACGGATCTATCTCTTTCCCTCTGGAACAAATGCACTAAGTTATAATACCCTTTACCACAGTGGTGGTGTAGGGTATAATAAAAAAATTTTTAAACCGGCCAGAGGATTCGAACTTGCGCTTGCAAATCAATTATTTGGTCTGTCAAACTCTCAATGCTAAAATTCGATAAGCATTTAATTTTCACATACAAATTGAGTAGTTGGTGTTTTCCAACAGTTATATTTTTCTGTGTGCGCAATTCTACGGCGTCATAAGACACCCAATTGGCTCTGCAGTTATAAATCATATGTTTACTTCGTTTGCGACACCGTCCCATTCAGCGCCTGAAACCACCCTTATGAAAATTTTTCGGAACATTGGCTTAACATAGATTTATTTTCTTTGATTTGCCTTTGCTCCGTGCGCTTATTTGTCCATAAAGTGTTGATCTCTATGTCAACACAGTTGATCACATTTTTATTTCGTTTCATTTCGCTTCTGGCTGGTAACACCTAACACTCACTTCCATTCAAATTGAATTTTATTGTTGACACTTGGGATTTGCATCCTGTTTTGTCGGCATTATACGCGTTATGAATATTAAATGTCTTTTTTTCAACCCCTGCGCCACATTGCGTGTAGAGAGGGTGATTAGTGTGTTCATTTTTCGTAGCATGTGTTTATAATTGTGGCGTTAATTTCTTTATTATCTGTGAGTATTTAACCGGAAAATCGTTGTCTTTTTTGGCGACATTTTCGTCATATGTTCTGGTAATGGGAAAGGCTGATTCAATAGAAAATAAAGATTTATAGCCACTTTTCTTTTGACATTTTTATTGAATTTAGGATGCAAGTGTAATTATGGTAGAAATTGGGCAATATGTCAGCGTAACAAGGGCCTAGTGGTAAAGCTAGAAAAATATCGATGGCACTATTGATACTATCGATATTTTATTTTTTGTCTGAATATCGATTGATATTTTTCCCATGCATACTATCGGCGAAGGTAAATTTTTTGCAAAATTTACCAAAAATAAGCGATCTGACACTTACATTGCGCCTATAGAGGGCGCAATTTTCACCCGATTGAGCTTAAAATTATGTACAATGATTTGTCTTATGACTTCCAACTTTGACTTTATTAATTTTGTCATTCCGTTTGCAATACATCGAAATATCCATTTCCGACCCTATAAATAATATATATTCTTGATCAGCGTAAAAATCTAAGACGATCTAGCCAAGTCCGCTACAAACTTTAAAAAAAGAGTTATTGAGCTGAAACTTTGCACAGATTCTTTTTTGTTAATAAGCAGGTTAAGATCAAAGATGCACTAAATCTAGATATAGCTTTAGGGTCATAGACCCATAAAGGCCACATTTATTATCCGATTTTGGTGAAATTTGAGACAGTGTGTTGATCGGTCTAGATCGGGATATGGGTGCAGAAATTAATCTGCCCCATCCCACTATGGACATACACTTAAGCCAGTAATGGGCTTGTTGTGCGCTCTAAAAACTAAGTAATCTCTAAAAAGATTACTAGTGCTACTTACAAAATCCTTAATTGTTTTTAATGCCACTCCCCTAAGTTGATTCATGTCTGGTATTGTGTCTCCACCTAAGTACCGGTATCTGTTAGAAGCGAAAGCCGGGCAATGAAAAAGGAAATGCTCCAACGTCTCATCATCTTCCCATACACATGTTATCACTTGCCGCACCGATTTTACATAAGTGAGCTCGTAGTTCTCTGTGTCCCGTTATGATACTATTAGTTATACTGACCTCCTTTTTGCTTCCTTTCAGTAATAACCTCGACTTCTCACGATCTGGATCCCCCCATAGGATTTTCGCCGTCCTACCGGCCGTTTCGCTGTTCCAACAATTTTGCATGCGCATTCGTCGCCCACTCCCTTAACTCGGACTGTTCCGACCCGAATGGCTTCGGGTTAACCAATTTTATTGACGGCGGTCCTCTGGCCTTCACCGCCAACTCGTCTGCCTTTCATTCCCCCTTTCTCCGATATAGCCCGGCACCCAAACGATGCGGATTTTCCCATCCTCAGAGAAGTCGTTAATCTCCTTCTTACACTGCAAGACTAGTTGTTATTGCCCTTATGGCCTGTTTACTGTCCGTAGAGATGTTCACACTCGACGTCCTCGCGTTAGCACCACACCACTTCACACATTCCGTGATTACACGGATCTCCGCCTGCAGGACCGTATTATGGTCAAGCAGTCTAAAACAGATCTCAGTCCCTGAGTTCTCAATGTAAGCACCCAGGCCAACTCTGTCCTCCAGCTTTGATCCATCCGTGTAACACGATCTTCCAGATGGCAATACTAGGTTTCCGGCGATCCAAGACTGTGCCGATGTCAGTCTTGCCTCGCACTCGACTTCAAGGTTCATCTCAGGTATCCGATCGGAAACCTCTTCCCTTCCTTCCAGGATTCCTATTGTCGCCTCGATTATACCGCGATGGTATGAGCTGCTCCCATCCTCAATCCATTCTCCCATCTCCTTAAGACTCATAGCCGCAGTGGCTGCCTCACACTTAATCTGTATGTCAATGGGTAGGATATCTAGAAGAGTCTCCAGTGCCCTGGGCGTGGTCCTCCTTATGTTGCACTTTTTCTCCAAAGCAGTCCACCAAACTACTGAGGCGTAAGTAAGTATTGGTCTAAGCACGCTCCTGTAGAGCCAGTGGACTATCCTAGGATTCAGGCCCCATTTCGAGCCTACGGCCCGTCTACATAGTGCCCAACATCTGTGAGCCTTCTCAGTACGCTCCTGAATGTGACACTTCAGTTTCCTGTCCAAGATCACACCTAAGTATTTGCCCTTATCAGATATCGAAATCGACTTATTGAGGAAACGTGGTTCGTTAAATTGGCCCACCTTCGTCTTCCTCGTGAACAGCCATATATCAGTCTTCTCTGGGTTAACATTGAGACCTCTGGGTAAAGCCCAGTCATATGCCATATTAAAGATTAAGCAGTTCGCTGGATGTCCTACTCTTTATCATGGTGTCCACAATACGTTCCATGGTTTTGAGTAGCAAGGACGTAAGGCTTCTGGGTCTGTAGGCCTTTGGTGTCGCATAACTAGCCTTACCGGGCTTGGGTATAAACACCATCCTTGCCTCCTGCCAGGCTTTCGGAGTATATGTAAGTCTTAGGCCAGATAGTCTGCCTCTTTCTGTAGTAACGCCTGAAATATTTCATCAGGTCCGGGTGACTTAAATGGTTTGAAGCTCCTCAAAGATTCCTTCACCATAAATTCCGTTATGATAAGCCTTCGATCAACTTCATTATTCCAAGATTCCGGTGTCTCTGTGAGTCCCGTCGTATCCTATGGAAAATGGGTTTTCATCAAAAGCCTCAACATGTCCTCCGTTGTCTCTGTTCTCACTCCCATGTCGTCTACTAAAGATTCAGTTTGGACATGGGTTTTTGAGAGAAATTTTTTAATCTTGGCGGCGTCATTAACCTGTTCGCAGAAAAGCTTCCAGGAGGCAAATTTTGCCGCTCTAGTAATCTTATTGTTTTCCTTGAGCCGTGTGTAATACACATCCCAATAAACTTCCGCATTTTTACGACGTGCTCTGTTAAAAAGCCTGCGAACCTCTTTCTTAATATTGCGAATCTCCCCTGTCATTCCCCCTTTTTCTTGGGCTGATTTCCTTTCCCGATGAGGACAACTGTCTTCGAAGGACCCCACCAGTGCAGTCGTAATCCTGTTGACATTTTCGTCAATGTCTTCTGTGCTTGGACTATCTAAATTATCTTGCCCAAGTCTTCTTCGGAGTAGCCTTCCGAATTTTGTCCAGTTGGTTTTCAACTTATTCCGGAGGCTTATCGGATTCGGCGCTGGCCGTGCTATTCTAAACCTTATGTAGCGATGGTCAGAGAAAGAGTTTCCATGGAGACCCTCCAATCCTGAGCCTCATCGATTAGATTTTCCGAACATATCGTCACATCTAATACCTCCTCCCTAATCCTATTAACAAAGGTAGCGGTGTTATCAATATTATATGGCAGCTATAGATTTGGATATAGCTGCCATGTAGACCGATCTCTCGATTTAAAGTTTTGGGCACATTAAAGGCGCATTTATTGTCCGATGTCGCCGAAATTTGGAAAAGTAAGTTGTTCAGGCCCTTCGACATTTTTCTGCAATATGGTACATATCGATCCAGATTTGGATATATCTGCCATATAGACCGATCTCTCGATTTAAGGTCTTGAACCCCATAAAAGGCGCATTTATTGTCCAATGTCGCCGAAATTTTGGACAGTGAGTTGTGTTAGGCCCCTCGACATCTTTCTGCAATATGTCGCAGATCGGTCCAGATTTGGATATATCTGCCATATAGACCGAACTCTCTATTTAAGGTCTTGAACCCCACTAAAGTCGCATTTATTGTCCGATTTCGCCGATAGTAATGTCGAGAGTCATAAGAAAATCCTTCCTGACAAGTTTCAGGAGAATCGGTTAACAAAAGACCGTTTTATTGCAATATTACTGCAAATCGGACGCACATATATATGGGAGATATATTTAAATCTGAACCAATTTCAAACTTCTCGATATTGTGAGAGTCGTTGAGGAAAGCGTTGTGCGAAGTTTTGGGAAGATTGGTCAATAAATGAGCTTGCAGTGGCTCTCGGAGTCAAAATCGGGTGATATATATATATATATATATATATATATATATATATATATATATATATATACAGGGTGGCTGATGAATATTGCTACAATGATGAATATTGCTACATTTTTTTTTCGGTGTATGGAATACATTTTTCTTTTATTCATGTTAAATTAAATTATTAAATTAATTATTAAATTATTATTAATTAAATTAATTAATTAATTAATTAAATTAATTATTAAATTATTATTATTAAATAGAAAAAAAGTTATTACATTTTTTTTTGGTAGCGGCTTTCATCAGCCACCCTGTATATATATATATATATATATATATATATATATATATATATATATATATATATATATATATATATATATATATATATATATATATATATATATATATATATATGAGAGCTATTTCTAAATTTGGACCGATTTCCATGAAATTCACCAGTAATGTCGAGAGTCATAAAAAAATTCGTCCTGCCAAATTTCGGAGAATCGGTTTACAAATGACCATTTTATTGCATTATTACTGAAAATCGGACGAACATATATATTTGGGAGCTATATCCAAATCTGATCCGATTTTTTCCAATTTCAATAGGCTTCGTCTCTAAACCGAAAAACATGCCTTACCAAATTTGAAGACGATCGGATGAAAATTGCGACCTGTACTTTGTACACAAATTAACTTGGACAGACGGACAGACAGACAGACAGACGGATATTGCTAAATCGAATCAGAATGTGATTCTGAGTCGACTGGTATACTTATCAATGGGTCTATCTCTCTTTCTTTTGGGTGTTACAAACAAAATCACCAAGTTATGGTACACTGTACCACAATAGTGATGTAGGGTATAAAAATTATTTTATTTCTTGAGTCACTATACTTTTGTAACAAAAAAAAAATTTCTTGATATCTTCTGAAACGTTAGTAGACGACATGGGAGTGGTAGCAGAGAGAACGCAGGATATGTTAAGGCTTTGATAAAAACGAATTATCCACATGATACGACTAGACTCACGGTGACACCGGAATCTGGGAAATATTAGATTGTTCGAAGGCTTATCATTACAGAATTTATGGTGAAGGAAACAATTTTAGTCACCCGGACCTGATGGAATATTTCCGTTGTTGCTACAGAAGGAGGCCGACTATCTGGCACCCCATCTGGCCTGTATTTTCACAGCGTGCCAGGATTGCATATTCTCCGAGCGCCTGGCAGGAGGCTAGGATGGGGTTTGTACCCCAACCCGGCAAGGCAAGTTCTGCGACACCAAAGGTCTACAGGCCTAAAAGCCTTACATCCTTTCTACTCAAAACCACGGAACGCATTGTGGATACCATGAAACAGAGTAGGACATCCAGCGAAGGGCTTAAATACAAACAACATGCCTTTGTCAAGGAAGGTCTGCGAAGACTGCCCTGTACGAGGTTGTGCATAAAATAGAAGAATCCTTCGATGCCAAGACGTGCGCACTGGCGGTATGCATTGACATCAAGGGGACTTTTAACAATGTGCGGACCGACACACTGACCCAATCCTTAGACCAGTACACGGTGGACCGGGTCCTTAGAGACTGAAAAAACCATTTGCTAAAGAACAGGTGGATAAATTGTGGATCCCATGGCATAATTATAAGGGAGAAAGTAGGACAGGGGGGCATTTTATCGGCACTTCTATTGGTGACCTGTTACGGATGCGGACTAAAGAGGGATTTGAATCTCTCTGCTACACAGACGATGTTATAATACTTCTTAGGGTTAAGGATCCCAACCAGGTATGCAGAAGGGCCGAAACGGCTTTGCAGATGGCATACGACTGGGCTTGACCTAGGGGTCTCAATGTTAACGCAAAGAAGACTGAAGTGTGCTTGTTCACAAAGAAGACAAAGGTGTTCCAATTTGACGCACCACCTTTCATCAATAAGACGATTTCGATATTTGAGTGTCACATTCAGGAGTGTCACATTCAGGAGCGTACCGAGAAGGCTCACAGATGTTGGGTACTATGTAGACGTGCCATAGGCTGGCGAATTTAGGCTGGATTTGAGGATAGTCCACTGGCTCTACAGGAGCGTGATTAGACCAATACTTACTTACGCCTCAGTAGTTTGATGGATTTCGATGGAAAAAATGTGCAACGTATGGATAATACAACAGATTCAGAGAACATGTTGTCTTGGCATAGGCGGAGCGATGAGAACCACGCCCACTCGGGCACTGCAAACCATTCTAGATATCCGACCCATATACATTCAGAATAAGTGTAAGGCAGCCATTGCGGCTATGATACTTAAAGCCATGGGGGAATGGATTGAGGATAGGTGCAGATCATACCATCGCGGTATAATCGAGGCGACGATGGGATACCCGGATGGATTAAAAGTCGTTTCCGATCGGGTACCTGAGATCACACTTGAGGTCGAGTGCGAGGCACTGCTGCTAGCGACACAGTCTTGGATTGACGGAAAACTAACATTGTCATCTGTAAGATCACGTTACACGGATGGATCAAAGCTAGAGGGCAGAGTGGGCCTGGCGGTCTACAGTGAGAACCCAGGGACGGAGATCTGTTTTAGACCTTCCTGAGGGCGGAGATCCGGGCGATCACGAAATGCGTAAGGTGGTGTGGTGTCAACGCGAGGACGTCGAGTGTGAACCTCTTTACGGACAGTAAACAGGCCATAAGGGCAACAACAGCATGGATGGTAAAGTCACGAACTGTATTGGAGAGTAAGAAGGAGATTAACGCCTTCTCTGAGAATGGCACGATCCTCATCATTTGGTTACTGAGCCTTAACGGAGTAAAGGGGAATAAAAAAGCAAATGATTTGGCAGTGGAAGCCAGAAAACTGCCGTCAATAAACTTGGTTAATCCGAAGCCTTTCAGGTCGACGCAGTCCGAGTTAAGGGCTTGGGCGACCTGTGGAACAGCGAAACGGTTGGTAGGACGGCGAAAATCCTATGGGGTGATACAGATCGTGGGAAGACGAAGCTTTTATAGAAACGAAACAATCAGCTGGTAAGTAAAGCTTTCGTATCATAACGAGACATATAGGACTACGAGCTCACTTATGCAAAATCGGTGCGGCAAGTGATGACATGTATAGGTCATGCGGAGAATATGATGCGAGGGGAACTTCTCTGGGAAGAAGTTTTAATACCCTGACCCTTGGAAAGGGTCCTTTTAACACACCTTCCCTAGGGAAAGGATAGTTCTAATATCCTTAACTCTGGCAAAGGGTAGTTTTAACACCCTTTTTGCTGAGAAAGTGAAGTTTTAATACCCTTTTCCTTGGGAGAGGTTAATTTTAATACACTTTCCCCTAGGAAAGGGTTGTTTTAATAGCGTATTAAGACCTAGTTTTAATAGGCCATTAAGGGTAGTCTTTATACCCTTTCCCCTAGGAAAATGTAGTTTTAATACCCTTTCCCCTAGGAATATATAGTTTCAATACCCTTTGTCCTGGGAAAAGGTAGTTTTTAAACCCTTTTCCCTTACCCCTGGTAAAGGGTAGTTTTAATACCTTTTCCCGTGGGAGAGTAAAGTTTTAATACACTTTCCCGTGGGAGAGGGTAGTTTTAATAGCCTTTCCCCAATAAAAGGGTAGTTTAAATACACTTTTCCCAGGAAAAGGGTAGTATAAATACACTTTCCGAAGGAAAAGGGTAGTTTTAATACCCTTTCCACTGGAAAAGTGTAGTTTTAATACCCTTTTTCTTGGGAAAGGGTAGTTTCAATACTCTTTCCCCTAGGAATGGGTAGTTGGAGTATTTCCTTTCTCATTGCCCGGCTTTCGCGTCTAACAGATACCAGCACTTAGGTGGGGACACAATACCAGATATAAACCAACCATAAACCAATTAGGGATTTTGCAAATAACACAGTATTCACGACTTAAATTTTCTTTTTCGATTTTACTTTTAAGTTTCCTCCCCATCGCATAGAAGACACCCTCGAGTGTATTGTGTGAAAGATTAAAACCTAAAGTCAATGAGACTATCAATGCGGCTTTAGACCCAGTAAATCCATCCTGGACCAGATATTCATACTGCGTCAAATCTTAGAAAAGACTCGAGAAGGACAAATCAACACCTACCATCTCTTTGTTGAATACAAAGCCGCATTCGATACTCCTATACGTTCCAAGGTATTTTAAGCCATGTCTGAGTTTGGTATCCCTGCAAAATTAATAAGACTCTGCAGGATGACACTTGCTGATACGCGTTCCTCAGTAAGAATAGGAAAGATTCTCTCGGAACCATTTAAGACCAAACGAGGTTTCAGACAAGGAGACAGCCTATCGTGTGACCTCTTTAATATCCTGCTGGAGAAGATTACACGAGATGCAGATGTGAATAGATATGGCACACTCATCACAAGAGAACACATGCTACTCGCCTATGTCGACCACATCGATATCATAGGTCGGTCACCGGATGTAGTAACTGCAGCCTTTGAAAGAATCGAAAGAGAGTTAGTGAAAATGGGTCTGGCAGTAAATGGAGATAAGGCAAAATGGATGGTTTCAAGTCCCAAAAAGCCTTGCACTACCGAGCAGATAAAGAAAATGGAGAATTAGTTTTGAGATTAAGCGAAGAATAACACTGGCAAACAGATGCTACTTTGGACTAAGTAAGCAGTTTAAAAACAAGACACAAGACACTTATACTACCCGTGCTGTTATATGGTTCTGAAGCATGGGTACTTGTGAAAGCAGTTGCGGCAGTGCTTGGAGTATTTGAGAAAAAGATTCTTCGTAAAATATATAGACCAGCGGTAATGGAGAATATAGGTGACGTATGAACCACGAGCTGTATGAGCTGTATGGCGACGATACCACAGTTACATGCATCAAAATACAGCTGTTGCGTTGGCTAGGTCATGTTGTCAGATTGGATGAAGAAGCTCCAGCAAAGAAGTCTTTTGAAGGCAAACAGGTTGGTACACGCAGACCGGAAAGACCAAAAGCCCGATGGAGAGATAAAGTGGGATACACCTCGAAACTTGATGTCAGAGATTTTAGAATGAGCGCAGAAGATCGAGGCGCTTGGAACGCTACTCTACGCTCGGCTAGTGGAACAAATATTCTGTCATAGATAACCTTTGATAAAAAATAACATCTACTTCCTACTGCCTATTTCTGGTAGTAAATGTCAGTTTATGTCCTTTATTGCAAATTACTAGAATGCAACGAATAACGTATTCGAAAACGAGCTCAACTCTTTCATTAACATCTGAACTTCCTCATATCGGAAGAAGTGCAATGAAATTATCACACTCGAATCCCCTCCCCCTTACCCTAATTTTTATTCGCAATGGAAAAGTAAATCCAGAATATAAAAATTTTGTGATATTGTTTTTTAAATGCTTTAGTAATATTTTTCTTTTTTGAAAAATTGCCAAGATGTTCCTCTTGATTGCAACCCATTTTACTCAATAAAGACATGTTGTTTCAAAAATATTGTCTGCAATAAAGCAAATCAAGCAAATCAAAAATTTACCATCTGTCCTTGAATGATAACCACCAGAACAAAAGATTGCTGTTGCGTGCACAGCAATTCAACTATTGTTACAATTTGGAGTACCCTACTTCCACAACGATTAGAGAACAATAAAAGATTTTGGCAACCACAAAATAATTCACCATTCACACAACAATTTTACGGATACAAGGGAGACACTAATTCAATCTTAGGGCGGAAGGGCAAAAGGATATTTCACACATACTCAGCCGCATTCACACAAGTAGTTATGAAGTGGCACTTGAGAATACTTATGAAAGGATAACACTGTCATATTGGAGCAAGCAACAAATGCCCAAATGTGACGTTCAACGCTTATTGTTGATTGTCACACAGCCTGTAATCACAAATATTTTCATTTGACAGACGCTGTTGCTGATGGTGATGAATGGTAAGTGAATGAAGAAACCAGCAACTGAAAGGAACTACTTCAGTTTGTTTAAGTGTGGCCATAGTTAGGGCAAAGGATGATTTTTTATTAGCCCTAAACAAAAAGATCACATCTAACACTGCAAACAAATCAAATCTCTAACATCATTGTTCTTATTGCCGTCATCATCATCATCATGAGCAATGAAATGCGGTCGACTTTCTCACTAGGCACAGTGGGCCAGATTAGACTCACTAGGAAACATAAAAAGAATTAGATAATAAAAACTAAAAACAAGTAAAACCATATAAAGTTCTGCAGTGCCAAACTTTGGATATATACCAGCATTTTTTTTATCACACCGCCTGTACCGAATCCATAATTATATCGAAATATGGGCTAGTCTGTATCATGTTTATCTCATTAACGGCGAGTGGGTAGAAAAGAATCAAGAATAGAGCTACACTCAACCACAATTTGTTATTCAAAACAGCAAAAATGTTAGCTAAAACAGCAGTTTTTGTCTGCTGAAAATGGGATAGCAGACATTACTGATGTTTCAGCAAACATAGGTCTGCTGTACAAGCAAACATTTCCATCAGTTAAATCAGCGAACAAAATCTGCTGTTTTAAGTACAAAAATCTTGTTTTGATTACATGAGGAACTTTTTTTGGTTATATTTTTAGAAATTTAGATTGGAAGCAAAGAAGCAACCTGATCCATCCATTGATATACATTTCGAAATGTGGCTGAGCCCGCTCATATTTTTATACCCTCCACCATAGGATGGGGGTATACTAATTTCGCCATTCTGTTTGTAACTACTCGAAATATTCGTCTAAGTCTCCATAAAGTATATATATTCTTGATTGTCACGACATTTTAAGTCGAACTAGCCATGTCCGTCCGTCCGTCCGACAGTCTGTCTGTCGAAAGCACGCTTACTTTCGAAGGAGTAAAGCTAGCTGACATATAAACCTATCTGGGATCTTGACTTCTTGACCCGCTAGAGTGCGCAATTCCTATCCGATTTGGCTGAAATTTTGCATGACGTGTTTTATTATGACTTTCAACAACTTTGCTAAGAATAGTTCATATCGGTCCATAAACTGATATAGCTGCCATATAAACCGATCTGGGGTCTTGGCTTCTTGAGCCTCCACAGGGAGAAATTCTTATCCGATTTGGCTGAAATATTGCATGATGTGTTTTGGTATCTTTTCCAATAACTGTATTAAGAATGGTTGATATCGGTCCATAACCTGATCTAGGGTCTTGACTTCTTGACCCACTAAAGGGCGCAATTATTATCCGATTTTGCTGAAATTTTGCATGAGGTGCTTTGTTGTAACTTTCAACAACTGTGCTAAGAATAGTTTTAATCGGTCCATAACCTGATAAACCAATATGGGATCTTGACTTCTCGAGCCTGTAAAGGGCGCAAGTATTACCCGATTTGGTTAAAATTTTGTAGGCTTCTCTCATGACATTTAACATAGGTGTTGAATATGGCATGAATCGGTTTATAGCCTAATACAGCTCCCCTATAAACCGAACTCCCTATTTTATTTCTTCAGCCTCTAAATTGCGAAATTCTTACTAGATTTCGCTGAAAATTTACACAATGACTTCTACTATAGTCTCCAATATTCAGTTCAATTATTGTCCGAAATGAACCATTACTTGATGTTGTTCCAATAACATAGCAATCCTTTTCTTTCATACTTTTTTTTTCCTAAAAAGAGATACTGTGGCAAGAACTCGACAAATGCGATCCATGGTGGAGGGTATATAAGATTCGGCCCGGACGAACTTAGCACGCTTTTACTTGTTTGCTATTGATCTACTAATGTGTCCATGACTGATATGATATTTTTGTTCCTAAATTAAAAAAAAAAAAAACAAGTAAAAGCGTGCTAAGTTCGGCCGGGCCGAATCTTATATACCCTCCACCATGGATCGCATTTGTCGAGTTCTTTTCCCGGCATCTCTTCTTAGGCAAAAAAAGGATAGAAGAAAAGATTTGCTCTGCTATTAGAGCGATATCAAGATATGGTCCGGTTTGGACCACAATTAAATTATATGTTGGAGACCTGTGTAAAATGTCAGCCAATTCGAATAAGAATTGCGCCCTTTTTGGGCTCAAGAAGTAAAATAGAGAGATCGATTTATATGGGAGCTGTATCGGGCTATATACCGATTCAGACCATAATAAACACGTATGTTGATGGTCATGAGAGGATCCGTCGTACAAAATTTGAGGCAAATCGGATAATAATTGCGACCTCTAGAGGCTCAAGAAGTCAAGATCCCAGATCGGTTTATATGGCAGCTATATCAGGTTATGAACCGATTTGAACCATATTTGGCACAGTTGTTGGATATCATAACAAAACACGCCGTGCAAAATTTCATTACAATCGGATAAGAATTGCGCACTCTAGAGGCTCAAAAGTCAAGACCCAAGATCGGTTTATATGGCAGCTATATCAAAACATGGACCGATATGGCCCATTTACAATACCAACCGACCTACACTAATAAGAAGTATTTGTGCAAAATTTCAAGCGCGCTAACTTACTCCTTCGGAAGTTAGCGTGCTTTCGACAGACAGACGGACGGACGGACAGACGGATGGACATGGCTATATCGACATAAAATTTCACGACGATCAAGAATATATATACTTTATGGGGTCTCAGATGAATATTTCGAGTAGTAACAATCAGAATGACGAAATTAGTATACCCCCCATCTTATGGTGGAGGGTATAAAAAAAAAAGATCATAAGAAGTGTGCGCCCAGGAAAAATAGTCTGCTGATATCAGCAAACACTGTCTGCTGACATTTAATTAAACATTGTAAAAATTTTCGAGTTTTGAACAACAATTTGGGCAATTCCTACATATTAATAATAAAATTTGCCAACTTTAAGAGGAAATATTTATTTAAATGTATAGTAGCAGTTTTTTTGTCTACTGTTATTTTAATTCGATCAAAAACAAGATAATTGTAAAAAATTGGAATAATCTTACGCTATATGCTTGTAAAATTGAAGGATAAGATAGAATATATAGATTTTTTTTTAAATTTCCTGACCTTTTTAACCTTTTTGTAACTTTTCAAAATTTGAAAACAGCAGAAAATGTTTGCTTTCTTAGAAAAAATGTACTGCTGTCCCATTTTAAGCAGACTTTCTCTGGGTGTACAGCAAACGTTTTTGCTGTTTTTACTAAACAATTTCTCTGGGTGTACATTCAGTGGTGATTATGAACATCAACTAAGATGTTTGTAACACCTCGAAATATTGATCTGCGACCCCATAAAGTATATATATTCTGAATCCTCTAGACATTCTGAATCGATCTAGCCATGGCCGTCCGTCCATCTGCAGAAATCACGATAGCAAACGAAACGGATCTCCCGATTTGACTTCTTGAGCCCCTGCAAACCGCAATTTTTGTCCGATTTGGCTAAAATTTTGCAGATGAAGTTCCAATAAATGCGTTAAGTACGTTCCAAATCGATGTATAACCTCATATAGCTCCCATTTAAACTGATTTCCAGATTTAACTACTTGAGCCCCTGGAAGCCACAATTTTTTTCCGATTTGGCTTAATTTTTGTTCACAGTGCCAAGTTGAAATCGGTCGTTTAAAGGATATAGTTCCCATGTGAACCGATCTCCCGATTTGACTTCTTGAACCCCTGGAACCGCATTAGCTACATATTGTGTTCATTAATGATTTCCAACAACTGTACTAAGTAAAGTTCAAATCGGTCTATAACCTGGTATAGCTCTTATATAAAGCTATTTTCCGATTTGACTTTTTGAGTCCTTACAAGCCTCAATTTTTGTCTGATTTGGCTGAAATGTTGCATTTGGTGTTCTGTTTCGACTTCCAACAACTGTGCCAAGTACGGCTCAAATCAGTCTATAACCTGATATAGCTCCCATAAAAACCCGTCTCTCAATTATCCTTGTACGGTTCCTAGAAGCTTTAATTTTTGATAGTTGCAGAATCCATGGTGGTGGGTTCCTAAGATTCGGCCCGGCCGATCTTATTACGCTTTTACTTTTTTCTTTTAACTTCTCCTTCATAATTAAACAGCAGTTATTTTCAGCAAACAACAGACTTTGCAGCAGTCAGGCTGCTGCTCTGAAATTGCAGAACTACTGCTATAATAGTAGCAAAATTAACTACTGATATTCAGCAGTCTGTGTTTGATATTTTCAGCAAACTTTTTTCTATGAGTGTATAGCTAGGAAAGAGGTATCCTTATGAAATTTGAATAAACATAAAGTAGACAAATGAAACTTGTCAAAATATAGGTTTTCCCGTCGTATAAGGTCATATTTTGGAGGACAATCACACACACACATACATTTCTTTGAAATTCTTAGGAGTGAGATTTTTGGAAACCGTTTTAGTGTCTTGTTGCATTGGATGTTCTACATTAAACAAGTAAACGCGTCCTCGGCCGGGACGAATCTTATATAGCCTCCACCATGAATCGCATTCGTCATGTTCTTTAGCCGATATCTCTTTACAGGCAAACAAAGGATAATGGATAAGAATTTCTATGCTATTTGAGATATACCAAGTTATGAACCGATTGGGGCCATACTTGGTTTGGCTGTTGCGGGCCAAAGTAGAAGTCATTGAGTCAAATTTTATACAAATCGGATAAGAATTGCGCCCTATAGAGGCTTAAGAAGTAAAATCGGGAGATCTGTTAACATGGAAGCTATATGTAATGTACAAATGCAAATTTTGCTCATGAACATTCCATTAAGGAACAGGGGCAAACTTCTCACATATCAATGAGTGCAGTCCGATTCAAGTTTAAGCTCAATGATAAGGGGCCTCCTTTTTATAGCCGAGTCCGAACGGCGTAATGTATTCGTGCAAAATTTCAAGCGCCTTGCTTTATTCCATCGAATGTTAGGGTGCTTTCGACAGACGGATAGACGGACCGACTTAGCATGTCAAGAGGATCAAGAACATATTGTATATACCTAATTGGGTCTCAGATCAATATTTCGATGTGGT
This sequence comes from Stomoxys calcitrans, assembly GCF_963082655.1. Classification (NCBI taxonomy): domain Eukaryota; kingdom Metazoa; phylum Arthropoda; class Insecta; order Diptera; family Muscidae; genus Stomoxys; species Stomoxys calcitrans. The sequence continues at coordinate 184,824,942 of NC_081552.1, read as the reverse complement.
ACAAACTAAATGACGAAACTGGTATACTCCTCATCCTATGGTGGAGGATATAAAAATATTTATTCAACCTGGTCACATTAGTCACAACAGGCAATCATTGGCGATAAGTTAAACCATTGCTACTATTTGTAACCAAGGGTTTGTAACAAAGTTTACAAATGGTTATTTAGACATTTGCCTCCTATTTGGATTTCATATTTGTATTATACTCCCATACATCTTACCTATAATTCTATATAGTGATGTAGTTTGGCCGACAGCTCTTCAAATATCCAACTACAGATCAATACTCAGCCGGATCTTAATGGATAAATTGTATCATATGAGGAGGGCTGCAATGTGTATCAAGCAGAGTTTCTTGCAATTAAAGAAGTGATCGAGTGTAAAAGATACAGCCAGCCCGCCATTTAATCTCTAAGTAACATATTTCTGAATTTAAATCCCGCCCTCGACTGTCGCAGAGAGCTTTTTCTGATTCGAAAACAAGCTAATAGATTAAAGGTAGCCAATAACCATTTCCGCAGAAAACGACATCGAGAAAAAGAAAACTATAGAAAATTGTGTGTGGAGGCCACCGTAGCCCAGAGGTTAGCATGTCCGCCTATGACGCTGAACGCCTGGGTTCGAATACTGGCGAGACCATCAGAAAAAATTTTAAGCGGTGGTTTTCCCCTCCTAATGCTGGCAACATTTATGAGGTACTCGGCTATAAAAAGGAGTTTAAAATTGAATCGGACTGCACTCATTGATATGTGAGAAGTTTGCCCCTGTTCCTTAGTGGAATGTTCATGCGCAAAATTTGTATTTGTATTTGTTGCACAGCAGATTGTGTGAGCATGATTATCTGCTTATTTTGCCCTCTTTTTTTCTGTATTTAAAACCCCACCAGATTGATCAATACATTAACATTTTTTCTAATTTTATTCTCTCTTAAAAACGCTAAGTATCACTGTGCTTAACCAACTGAATTAGCCACAGTGTTCTCAGCCTATCAAAATACTAAACGCCGTTCCGTCATGACTCAACATTTATCGCATTGTATTGCCCACTTCCTCTTCATTGTTCTGAGACACGTTTTACCAATTGTCAGCCGTCATATTTTCTTTTCAAATCCTTTCAATTATAATTCAAATGGAGCCAATCCACTCGCCCAATTACTTTACGACCCTTCTCACACAAGATTGCGTTTGAAATCTCTCACTCTGCCCATCAAGTGAGTTACCAAACGAATTCGAAAACGGAATTGTATCCGAATTACGTGTTGAAGTGGATTTTTATGATATTTTGATTAAGTATTCACTCTCACATTCATGACATTCTACTTGGAGAGTGTTGTGGTCTTTACGCTTCTTTAATTGTTTTTGTTTTCTCAATTACTATTGCTGTTTGTATTTCTTTAGCCATATGATCCAGCTTTTAAAGCCATGAGATAGACATCCATACAGCATTTATCATATCTTTGAATTGATCCATTCTATGAACATCCATTTAAACACTCATTCATTGGTGTTGGGATAGTGATGTTGGTATTTTGGGTAATGAAAGCAGTTGTTATTGTTAGAATTTTTTGTATTACATTTATTATTGACTAGCCGGCTGCGCCTTCATTAACTCTCTAATATCTTTTTAGCGTGGGGACACTTCGCCCTGAATGCGGATATCGAATTCGTGCCATTGTAGCCTTTGACGCTGTACGCGTTCGAATCCTGGCGAGCACATCGGACAAAGCGGTGTTTATCCCCTCTTAATGTTGGCAACATTTGCGAGGTACAATGCCATGCATGGTCATTTATAAAATTTTCTCAAAAGAGGTGTCGCACTGCGGGACGCTGTTCGGACTCGGCTATAAGAAAAGGTGCCTTATCATCGAGTTTAAACTTGAATCGAAAAGTACTCATTGATGTGTGAGAATTTGCCCCTTCTCCGTTCCTTGTTCTTCCTTAGGGTAATGTTCTCATTAGGGGATGGATGGCACCTCAGACATTTCGACTCCAATATGGATATCAAATTCGTGCTGCACTTCCAAATCCCTTTTATTTGACCCCCATATTGACCTGGCCGGTAAATATGAACCGTTTGGAGGGTGTTTTGGGGCTGGGGCGGCCAACGGCACATTGCACTGAAAATAGATATCAAATTCGTTCTTTATTCCCAACCGAAATGAAGTTCAGTTTAGGGAGTGCTTTAGGGCGTACCCCAAAATAGGATATCAAATTTGTTTTCTACTCACAAATACCTTTCATTTGAGTCCCATATTGTCGTAATGGGTCAAATTACCCATTTGACGTATTTTAGAAGGAAAAGTTCCACCTACACTTGAACGCAATTTTTAGTGCAATATTCGTTATCTACTCCCTAATAATTTTCATTTGAGTCCCATAAAGCCATGGTCGGCTAATATGCCCATTTGGGGGTATTTGGGGTTGGGCGACCTCCAATTACTTGGACCTAATGTTTTATGCCATATTTGTAATATACTGCCTAATACTTTTCATTTGAGTCCCATATTGACATGAACTGCGAATATATCTGTTTAGAGGAGATTTGGGGTTGGCGGGGCCGGTGGGTACGTGGACCCAAATTTTAATACCATATTCGTTTTTGATCTCCAATACCTTTTATTTAGTACCCTCATTGCGTTTTTGGGTAAGGGGAGGGTCCGCCTCTACCCGATATCTAAAAATTATATGTTTCCTTGCAGACAAACGTACACAATCTGTGAACAATTTAAGAAAATCGGTTCAGCCAAGTATCATATAGTGATAATGGGTTTAATACTTCGATCTGATTTTGTATGCCAGATTCGAAATCTACTCCCGAATAGCTTTCATTTGAGCCCTATATTGAAATGAACGTCCAATATGTCTGTTTGGGAGAGTTTTGGGGTTGGGGTGACCCGATGGGTACTTGACTCAAATTTTAATACCATATTCGTATTCTACCGCATTCCAGTACCTTTCATTTGATACCAATGTTGTCCCGATCGGCCCACTTTTGATTTTGGATTATGTTTTTGGGGAGGTTCCGTCCCTCTTCCGATACCGAAAAATTATATAGCCTATGTTTCCTTCCAGACCAACCTACACAACATGCGAGCATTTCGAGAAAATCGGCTCTGCCGTTTTTCAGTCTATACGGAACAAACAAACCAAGTCCCATATATCCGTGATTGGCTAATGTGCCCATTTTGGGCATTTTTGTGGGGGTGGGGTGACCCCCTATACTTCGACATGAATGTGTATGCCAGATTCGTTATACACTCCCGCATACTTTTCATTTGATGTCCATATTGCCCTCATAGTTCCACTTTTGATTTTGGGTGGTGTTTTTAAGTTTGGTACTATTTTCGTTTTTCACAGTTTTTCACCCACGTTTTCCGCGATTACTTTTTGAAGCACTTCACTAATATCAATGATAAATAACACTTTTATTAAAATTTTGCAATAAGTTATGAGGGAATGCCCTACACAATGAAATGAGCGATTTTTTTTTTGCTTTTAAATCTTTTATCTAAAAAACATAATTGACGAATAATATCGCAGAAAGCGAACGTAGTATCACCGTGTCATGAAAAGACGAGGCTATTACCAAAACGAAGCAAGCAGAAGGTCAATGTAGCTTTCGCAAAACGGGACACATTGGACTACGAACTGACTAATGTAAAATTAGTGCGACAAGTATTAGTAGTGTGTAGGGCATGCGGGGGTATGATTTAATACCCTTTCCCCAGGAAAAGGTTAGTTTTAATCCCCCTACACTTGGAAAAGACAAAATTTAATACCACTATCCTGGAAAAGGGTAGTTTCAATACCCTTTAGCTTTAATACTCTTTCCTCTGGGAGGGGTTGGTTTTGATACCCTATCCCCTGCGAAAGGCTAGTTTCAATAACATTTCCCCTGAAAAAGAGTAGTTTTAATAACCTTTTCCTTGGAAAAGGGTAATTTAAACACTCTCTCCCATGGGAAAGGGAAGTTCTCATACACTTTCTCCTGCGAAAGAGTAGTTTCCCTGGGGAAAGGGAATCAAAACACCTGAGAAATTATTATTTTAATATGTTACCCCTGGGAAGGGTGATTTTTATACTCTTTCCCCTGGGAAAATGTAGTTTAAATACCCTTTCGTCTGGGAAACGGTCGTTTTAAAACATTTTCCGTGGGAAATTGTAGTTTTAATATCCTCTCTCCTGGAAAAGGGTAGTTTTTATACCCTTTCTCCTGGAAAAGCGTAATTTTAATACCTGTTGCCATGGGGAAGGGCAAGTTTTAATACACTTTCCCTTGGGAAAAGGCTGTTTTTATACCCTTTCCCCTGCGAAAAGGTAGATTTAATACCATTTCTCCTAGCAAAGGGTATTTTTAATACCCTTTCCCTTGGGAGAGGGTAGTTTCATTTCCCTTTCCCTTGGGAAAAGGTTGTTTTAATATCCTTTCCTTGGGAAAGATTAGGAACACGTTCCCCTCGCAATGGGTAGATTAAATACCCTTTCCCCTGGGAAAGGGTAGTTTTAATACGGTTCCCTCTGGGAAAGGTTGGTTTTAATACGCTTTCCCTTGGGAAAGGGCAGTTTTAATACTCTTTCCCTGGGTAGGTAGAGTAGTTTTAATACACTTTCCCAAGGGAAAGGGTAGTTTAAATACCCTTTATCCTGGAAAAGTGTTGTTTAAATACATTTTCCCCTGGGAAAGGGTAGTTTAAATACCCTTTCTCCAGGGAAAGTGTAGTTTAAATACCCTTTCTCCTGGAAAAGGGTAGTTTTAATACCCTTTCTACTGGGAAAAGGCAGTTTTAATACCCTTACCTCTGTGAAAGGGTAGTCTTATACCCTTTCCTGTAAAAAAGGGAAAGTTCCTTGGGAAAGGGTAGTTTTGATACCCTGCGAAAGAGTAGTTTTCCAGGGGAAAGGGTATCAAAAAACCTGAGAAACTATTATTTTAATACCCTTACCCCTGGGAAGGATAATTTTGATACTCTTTCCTCTGGGAAAATGTAGTTTTAATACCCTTTTGCCTGAGAAAGGGTAGTTTTAAAACATTTTCCCCTACGAAAGGGTTGTTTAATATACTTTTCCCTGGGAAAAAAGTAGTTTATATACCCTTTCCAATGAGAAAGGGCAGTTTAAATACCCTTTCCGTTGGAAAAGCGAGTTTTAATACTCTTACTCCTGGGAAAGGTTGTTTTAATACCCTTTCATCTGGGAAGGTGAAGTTTTAATACCCTTTCCTCAGGGAAAAGGCATATTTAATACACTTTTCCATGGGAAAGGTTAGTTTTAATTCCCTTTTTCCTGAAAAAGCCCTTTTTCCTGAAAAAGGGTACTTTTAATACCCTGTTTTGAAATCAGACCATAATTGAAGATTTGGCAGCCCGAAAAATTTTTCGAAGTACGCAAGTGACCAATTTTGTGGCCTGCCACACACATAATCTCGTTAACACTTCAGCTCTTACTATTTCATTTCAAAGAGATATATCTACCCGTTCTCACACGGTATATTTTTTATTATTTTTTTTTTATTGTCTCCCACTGTGTACTTGTATAGGAAACAATAAACGATTTTGTAAGCAGCAAGGAATTCCTAACTTAAATTTTATTTTTCGTGGTTAATTTTTAATATTTAAAGCGAACAACAAGCCAATTACTGGCTTAGATGTTTGTCATGGCCGCACCCCCTTTTCAACCTAACCTAACCTTAACTGGTTTATAATATCCATTTTTTCCTGGTTTGGCAAAAATTTGGTATGTAGAAACTTTCGACGCAATCAATGGTGGTGGGTTCGCAAAATTTGGGCCAGTCGAACTTAGCATGTCTTTACTTGGTAAACTCTCTCTACTTCGTCATTCTGTTTGTAATACCCCAAAATATTGGTCTAAATTCCTATTGACTATATATTCTTGATTGCCCTGACTTTTAAGTTGATATAGCGATGTCCACCCGTCTGTAGGTCCATCAAGGGCACTTTAATCGTGTTTGTAAATAAATAGGCCAAGCCGCTTCATATTTAAATATAGCTCCTCTATAACCCTATCTCTCAATTTGAGGTCTTGATCCCTAGTAGTCGACTTGGCTAACATTTGGCAAATGACTTCTACAATAACTTCCAACATGTACGGTGCGATTCGATTTCAACCTAATTTTGCTTTCGTATAAACAAATCCCCCTTTTTAGACTTATTGAGCACTTGCAAGAAGCAATTAAAAGAACTGGACAAATGCGCTTTATGATGGACGGTATACAAGTTTTGACCTGGTCAAACTGAACACACATTTATTATACCCACCAATGTAGGATATACCCCCTATTCATTTAGTCATTCCGTTTGCAACACATATCAATCAATATCAATTTCCGACCCTACAAAGTACATATATTTCGGATCGTCGTAAAATTCTAAGACGATTTAACCATGTCAGTGTGTCTGTTGTAATCACTCTACAGCCTTCAAAAATTTAGATGTTGAGCTGAAATGTGGCACAGATACGTCTTTGTGATGCACACTGATTAAGTCCTTGAACGGGCCAAATCGGACCATATTTGGATATAGCTGCTATATAGACTAATTTTCCGATAAAAGGGTCTAATGCCCATAAAAACTTTATTTTTCATCCGATTTTGCTGAAATTTTAAACAGTGAGTAGTTTAAGGCTTCCCGACAACTGACCCAAATTACTGTTCAGATCGGACTGTATCTAGATATAGCTACCATATAGACCGATCTCCCGATAAAGGGTCTGAGGACCATAAAAGCTTTATTTATTACCCGATTTCGTGGAAATTAGAAACAGTGAGTTATTTAAAGCCTCCCGACATATGACCTAAATATGGATTAGATCGGTCTATATTTAAATATAGCTGTCATATGGACCGATCTTCCGATAAAGGGTCTAAAGTCCATAAAAGCTTTATTTATTACCCGATTTCGCTGAAATTTCGAATAGTGTGCAGTTTTAAGTCTCCCAACATTCGACCCAAATATGTTACAGATTTAGATATAGCTGCCATATAGACCGATCTGCCGATAAAGGATCTGAAACCCATAAAAGCTTTACGTTTTATCCGATTTCGCTGAAATTTTAAACCGTGGGTTATTTTAAGCCTCCCGACATCTGACGTAAATGTGGTTGAGGTCGAACTATATTTAGATATAGCTGCCATATAGACCGATCTCCCGATAAAAGGTCTGAAACCCATAAAAGCTTTATTTTTTATTCTAATTCGCTGAAATTTGGAGTAGTGTGCAGTTTTAGGTCTCCCAACATCCGACCCAAATATGTTATGAATCGGACTATATTAAGATATAGCTGTCATATAGACCGATCTGCCAATAAAGGGTCTGAAGCCCATAAAAGCTTAATTTTTTAACCGATTTCGCTAGAATTTTAAACAATAAGTTATTTTTAGCCTCCTGACACCCAGCTTAAATATGGTTCTGATCCGACTTTATTTAGATATAGCTGCCGATCAGCCGATAAGGGAACTAAAGCCCATAAAAGCTTTATTTATTACCCGATTTCGCCGAAATTTGAAACAGTGAGTTTTTTTGAGCCGATATCCGATATCAGACCTTAATATGGTTCAGATCGGTTTATAATTGGATATTTCTGCCAAAAAGACCAATATCTTGTTCTACAAAATTAAACACTGACTTATGCGTATTAGACCACTCAATGGCCGTGCCAAATTTAGGTGCTTAAGTTATCCAATTTTCACCGGATTGTGACGAAATGGGGTTTACATATATACCCGAGGTGGTGGGTATTCTAAGTTCCGCCCGGCCGAACTTAATGCATTTTTACTTTGTTTTACCCTCCACCATAGGGGGTATACTTATTTCGTCATTCTGTTTGTAACTACTTCGTCTGAGACCCCATAAAGTATATATATTCTTGATCGTCGCGCCATTTTATGTCGATCTAGCCATGTCCGTCCGTCCGTCCGTCCGTCTGTCTGTCGAAAGCACGCTAACTTCCGAAGGAGTAAAGCTAGCCGCTTGAAATTTTGCACAAATACTTCTTATTAGTATAGGTCGGTTGGAATTGTAAATGGGCCATATCGGTCCATGTTTTGATATAGCTGCCATATAAACCGATCTTGTTATGATGGTCGTTATGCACAACGTGTTTTGTTATGATATCCAACAACTGTGCCAAGTATGGTTCAAATCGGTTCCTAACCTGATATAGCTATCATATAAACCGATCTTGGGTTTTGACTTCTTGAGCCTCTGGAGCGCGCAAGTCTTATCCGATTTAAATGAATTTTCGCACGAAGTATTTTGTTATGATATCCAACAACAGTGCCAAGTATGGTTCAAATCGGTTCATAATCTGATATAGCTGTCATATAAACAGATCTGGGGACTTGACTCTTTGAGCTTCTAGAGAACGCAATTCCTATCCGATTTGGCTGAAATTTGGCATGACGTATTTTATTCTTACATTCAACAATTGTGTCAAATAAGGTTTAAATCGGTATATAACCTGATATAGCTGCCATATAAACCGATCTGGGATCTTGACTTTTTGAGCCTCTAGAGGTCGCAATTATTATCCGATTTGCCTGAAATTTTGTACGACGGATCCTCTCATGACCATCAACATAAAGGGTGATTTTTTTGAGGTTAGGATTTTCATGCATTAGTATTTGACAGATCACGTGGGATTTCAGACATGGTGTCAAAGAGAAAGATGCTCAGTATGCTTTGACATTTCATCATGAATAGACTTACTAACGAGCAACGCTTGCAAATCATTGAATTTTATTACCAAAATCAGTGTTCGGTTCGAAATGTGTTCAAATTTTGACAAATTTTGTTCAGCGATGAGGCTCATTTCTGGTTGAATGGCTACGTAAATAAGCAAAATTGCCGCATTTGGAGTGAAGAGCAACCAGAAGCCGTTCAAGAACTGCCCATGCATCCCGAAAAATGCACTGTTTGGTGTGGTTTGTACGCTGGTGGAATCATTGGACCGTATTTTTTCAAAGATGCTGTTGGACGCAACGTTACGGTGAATGAACACATTTCGAACCGAACACTGATTTTGGTAATAAAATTCAATGATTTGCAAGCGTTGCTCGTTAGTAAGTCTATTCATGATGAAATGTCAAAGCATACTGAGCATCTTTCTCTTTGACACCATGTCTGAAATCCCACGTGATCTGTCAAATACTAATGCATGAAATTTCTAACCTCAAAAAAATCACCCTTTACGTGCTTATTATGGTCTGAATCGGTCTATAGCCCGATACAGCTCCCATATAAATCGATCTCTCTATTTTACTTCTTGAGCCCCCAAAGGGCGCAATTCTTATTCGAATTGGCTGACATTTTACACAGGTCTCCAACATATAATTAAATTGTGGTTCAAACCGGACCATATCTTGATAACGGTCTAATAGCAGAGTAAATCTTTTCTTATATTATTTTTTGCCTAAAAAGAGATGCCGGGAAAAGAACTCGACAAATGCGATCCATGGTGGAGGGTATATAAGATTCGGCCCGGTCGAATTTGGCACGCTTTTACTTGTTCTTACTGCGTTTTTAGGACAATAAAACAATTTTAAATTATTTTCAATAATATTTTGTTTTATTTGTTTTCTTTTTTTATTTTCTGTTTTTGTTATTTTCTTTCTATTCAAAATTCAATAAATTGTACCTAGAACTTACATGTACGAGTACATTTTCACGGACGCACGTACGTACATACGCCACATAATACACAAATATTAATTAAATTTATTTTTACAATAAATATTTACAATGCACACGAGACAACGTAGAGAGTAAGGATTGCGTTTTGTGTCAGACTGCATAATCGTCAATCATATTTTTTCTATTCGATGCTGTTTGCATTTCGAGCGATTTCTGTTGTCTGTTGGTAATTACAAATTGTCGCTGAATTGCGAGTGTTGCATTTAGATTGATAGCAAAACGAAAAAAAAAAATTAGCAAAACAGGTAACGGCAACTTAGATTTAAACTAAAACTAAAAATAAATACTGTGTGGGTACATCTATGGGGTGGGTGGGTAGTAGGATGGGGCAAAGCAATTGGCATGAGGATAGGCGACGTGGCATGCAGTCCAATGGAATTGGACAAATTTGCACTAATTGAGCAAAAACTTGGCAAACAATATGGCAACACCATCACCTTGCGTGTCACCTCTCAACTGATGTTGATTCAGGTAAACCTCATTAGCTGAATAAACTGCACACGGGGCTTAGCACAATCAATAGGCTCCAAGTGACTACTGCATTCAGTCAGGTGTTGAACCAATAATGGTCTCCCTCACTAATTTGGCACCCCAAAGTTAGGCTGACACAAAAATCCTTTGGAAATGAATTGCATATGTCAGCCTGGGAGGATAGGTTTACACCGCTGCCAACAAATGTAGGATGGATAATGTGCTATGGACTATGGTACTGCCAATCTCCCAGGCTGTATTTGTGGTGTTGTTAGCTATACCAACTCTCTGACTAGCATCTGTAATAAGTCTCATTCGGTAACACATCCCACTGCACACAGTAGGCATATCGGCAGTCATCATACTCCTCCTCCGCCATCTAGAGGCACTGCCGTTCTGGGCCTTTGTAAGCTGGACGCTGATGACAACCCATGTCTCATTAGATTCGTATAGTGCGGGTGATACTAGTAAAAACCCATGGCCTCCTTGGCCAAAAACTAACTGACAGTGTTGGGTGTTGCATTCTGCGACTGTTGTTGTTGTTGTGATTGCTGCGATTGTTGTTGCTGCTGCTGCTGCTGCTGTTGCTTAATACGCTCTTTGGCCTCCTGTTGGGCCTTTTTGGAACGTTTCCATTTCATGCGACGATTTTGGAACCAAATTTTAACCTGCGTCTCTGACAGCATCAGGCCACTGGCAACCTCAAATCTCTTGGGGCGGGATAGATATTTGTTCTGTTTGAATTGTTTCTCCAGCTCGAGCAGCTGCTGTGATGTGAAGGCAGTTCGTGGACGTCGTGTTTTGCCCAAAATGGCATGATGCGGATAGGCAGCCAATTCGGGTATGCGATGATGCAGCATACCGGCACGAGCCAAAAATTCAAATTGTAAATGAGATGGCATAAAATGCTGACCCATGGGAATCTGAAAAAAGGGGGAGGAGAGAAAGAGAGAGATATGAGTAAAAGTTGAAATTAGTTAAAAAGTTTTTTTTTTTTTTTGCCAATAAAACGAATTAGGAAACTTTGGTTTTATAAGAGGCCATTTTTAGTTAAAAAGTTTACTCAAATAGATTGGATGGAAACTGCGGTAATATTTTTCAGGTTTTGTTGGGAAAATTCTCATTGATAAGAGAGTAAGATGGTGGTGAAAAAAGTTTGATGCACTACAATTAGAAGAATTAAAGCTTCTAGAGAAGAGCTTTTGCTGTGTTGCAAACAAATGTTGGGCACTATGTATGCTGGTCGTAGGCTCAAAATTAGAGCACTTACACCGATACTAACTTAGACCTTGGTGGTATGGTGGACGACGATAAAGAGGAAGTGCAAAATTACAACATTACAGGTTCAAAGAACATGTTGCGTCGGTATAGACGGGGTGATGAGAACCATGTCTACTATGACACTGAAGATACTTCAACAAAAATGTATGGCCTATATATGCTAGGTATGAGCCAGCCATTACAGCTTTGAAACCTAAGAATGGATAGAAGTTATAAAACGATGTCGGTAGGGCATGTTGAAGGGCATAATTTTATTCTACATACCAAACTTCTGTCAAACCAACAAAAATTAAAGCTTCTAGGAACCGAACAGGGATGACCGAGAGGCAGGTTTACATGGGAGCTATATCAGGTTATAGACTATATCAAGTTATAGACTGGTTAGATTGAAAAGAGGGTGCAGATATTAATCCGCCCCATGCCACTATGGACACACACCTAAGCCAGTAATCGGCTTGTTATGCGCTCTAAAAACTATAAAGTAACCTCTAAAAAGAAAATTTTAAGTTAGGAATTCCGTGCTACTTACAAAATCCTTAATTGTTTTCAATACCACTCCCCTAAGTTGATTCATGTCTGATATTGTGTCTCCACCTAAGTACCGATATCTGTTGGACGCAAATGCCGGGCAATGACAAAGGAAATGCTCCAACGTCTCATCATCTTCCCCACATGCATGGTCAGTATAGCTATTGGTATCATAACGGGACACATAGGACTACGGACTACACATGCTACTGATACTGATGCTAGCATGTGTAGTCCGTAGTCCTATGTGTCCCGTTATGATACCAATAGCTATACTGACCTCCTTCTTGCTTCCTTTCAGTAATAACCTCGCCTTCTCACGATCTGGATCCCTCTATTGGATTTTCGCCGTCCTACCGACCGTTCCACTGTTCCACAATGTTACATGCGCGTTCGTCGCCCACTGCCTTAACTCGAACTGCGTCGACCCGAAAGGCTTCGGGTTAACCATGTATATTGACGGCAGTCCTCTGGCCTTCACCGCCAAATCGTCTGCCTTTTCTTTCCTTTCATTTCCCTTACTCCGTTATGGACCGGCACTCAAACGATGCGGATTTTGCCATCCTCAGAGAAGGCGTTTAATTTCCTTCCTTCACTGCAAGACTGCTCGTGACGTTACCGCCCTGGTTGTTATTGCCTTTATGGCAATTTTACTGTCGGTAAAGATGTTCAGACTCGACGTCCTCGCGTTAACACCACACCACTTCACGCATTCCATGATCGCCCGGATCTCCGCCTGCAGGACCGTATTATGGCCAGATACTCTAAAACAGATCTCAGTCCCTGGGTCCTCAATGTAAACCCCCAGGCCCACTCTGTCCTCTAGCTTTGATCCATCCGTGTAACATGATCTTTCAGATGGCAGTACTAGGGTTCCGTCAATCCAAGACTTTGCCGATGGCAGCAGTGCCTCGCAGTCGACTTCAAGGTTCATCTCAGGTATCCGATCGGAAACCTCTTCCTTTTCTTCCAGGTTTCCTATCGTCGCCTCGATTATACCACGATGGTATGATCTGCTCCCATCCTCAATCCATTTTCCCATTGCCTTAAGTCTCATAGCCGTAGTGGCTGCTTCACACTTAATCTATATGTCAATGGGTCAAATATCTAGAATAGTCTCCAGTGCCCTAGTGGGCGTGGTCCTCATCGCTCCGCCTATGCCAAGACAACATGTTCTCTGAACCTGTTGTATAGTCCTTATGTTGCACTTTTTCTCCATTGCAGTCCACCAAACTACTATGGAGAAGGGCTCAAAAATTCAAATCGGGTGATCAGTTTATATGGGAGCTATATCAGATTATAGACCGATTGGGACCATGCTTGGAAAAGGTGTTGAACACCACATGCAGAATTTCAGCCAAATCGAACAAACATTGAGGCAAGTAAGGGCTCAAGAAATCAAATCGGGAGATCGTTTTATGTGAGAGCTATATCAGGTTATAGACCGATTGGGACCGTACTTAGAACAGTTGTTGGAATTCATAACAGAACACCACTCGCAAAATTTCAGCAAAATCGGACAAAAATTGCGGCTTGTAAGGGCTTAAGAAATCAAATCGGGAAATCGTTTTATATGGGAGCTATATCAGGTTATAGACCGATTCGAACCGTACTTTGCCCAGTTGTTGGAAATCATAACAAAACACCACATGCAGAATTTCAGCCAAATCGAACAAACATTGAGGCAAGTAAGGGCTCAAGAAATCAAATCGGGAGATCGTTTTATATGGGAGCTATATCAGGTTATAAACCGATTAGGACCGTACTTTGCCACAGTTGTTAGAAGTCATAATGGAACACTACGTGCAACATTTCAGCCAAATCGGATAAAAATTGCGGCTTCTAATGGCTCAAGAAGTCAAATCGGGAGATCGGTTTATATGGGACCTATATCAGGTTATACACCGATTTGGACCGTACTTTGCACAGTTGTTGGAAGTTATTACGAAACATCACATGCAAAATTTCAGCCAAATAGGACAAAAATTGCGGCTTCCAGAGGCTCAAGAAATCAAATCTTGAGATCTGTTTATATGGGAGCTATGTCTAAATCTGAACCGATATGGCCCATTTGCAATCCCCAACGACCTATATCAATATTTAGTGTGTGTGCAAAATTTAAGGTGCTAAGTTTACGCATTCGACTGCTATCGTGATTTCGACAGGCAAAGTTTCAACTCAATATCAGACAGACAGACGGACTGACAGGTCTAGACCTGTTTAGATTTTTACGACGACCAATAATATCAATATATGGTTGTAAACGAAATAACAAAATGAATTTATCCCCAAACTTCGGTGGTGGGTATAAGAACAGAATGATGAGTTTGGTATACATCTCCCACTTTATTAGATGGGTATATTTTTTTGCAAATGAAAATTTGGCCATAAACATTATCTTAAGGAACAGGGGAAAAATCCTCACATATCAAGGAGTGCTGTCCTTTACAAATTGAAGCTCCATGACAAGGGACCTCCTTTTTATAGCCGAGTCTAAACTGCGTACTGTAGAGTGAAACCTATATGAAAAAAAATGGTTTTACATGGCTTCCATGCATTCGCATAGTACCCCACAAATGTCGCCAGCATTAGGAGGGGATAACCAACGCTGAACACTTTTCATTCCGCTTTTGCCAGTTTTCGAAACCCGGCATTCAGCCTCGCAGGCGGACATGCCAATCCCAACGCTACGGTGGCCTCTAGGGCCTCTGTCACTGGTGTCAATAAAAAGTTCGTAAGTAGAATTGCCTGTCCGTGGTCGTATACCTTACCCCTTACCCAAAAATTCTATTTGAAACCCATATCCTCCATTTTACTTTTCGATCACAAAAAGCGAAATCCTAATGTTATGATTGAAGATAAACGATAACTCGTGACCACACGACGCACAGTGGGATAGAATTGAAAAAACAATAGTAAAAATTATGCCTATTAACGGATAGAGATAACTCTTAAAAATTGAAATAGCTGGAGCCGTATTGATTTCAAGGCCCCAGGTGGTCCTGACGCCATTTTGGCAGAACCCTTAAGTTGGTCACTTTGGCATTTCAAAAAACTGTTCGGGCAGCCAAATCTTCATTTGTAGAGTATAGCCAGAATGACTTCAACTATGGACCCCAACATTAAAAATAAGTATGACCCGAATCGGTCTAAAATTTGATATATCCATTATCTTGTTTGCTTATAAAGGGATACCGGGCAAAGAACTCGACAAATGCGATCAATGGTGAAGGGTATATAAGATACAGGCACGCTTTTACTTGTTGATATTTTAACTTTTATTCTCCAATAATACCTCAACGAAGATAATCTCAAGTTTCGATTCCCATAAAAATTTTAAGGTAAACTTACCGGTATTGGCTTTCCTGAGGGATCCAGTGGCCTGTGGAATGCTGAACCACCATGCGCAAGCAGATGATAGGGATGACCGCCGGCATAAAGGGGAAAATCTTGAGGTCTTATGGGACTATGAGGTGGCACAGGTTTTTTAAATTCATCACCCAACTCCATACCATGCATGCCCAAATGCTGTTGATCCTCACAGCCAGGACTAATTGGCGGGCTAGAGCGATGTGAAGAGGAAGGAGATTCAGATCTGCAAATAATAAGAGAATAGAAGAATTCAATGATACAAAATTTTGTGTTAACCTGTCATAATTATCTTAATTAACCCACCACAATAGGATTGGGAGTATACTTATCTAGTCATTCTATTTTTAAGACTTCAAAATATTTAGACCCTACAAAGAATATATATTCTTAATCGTTTGAAATTTTGGGTCGATATAGCCATGTCCGTCGGTCCATCTGTCCGTCCCTTCCTCTGTCGAAATCACAATAGCGTTCTAACGAATAAAGATATCCTCTTGAATTTGTGCACAAAGACTTCTTAAAGATGTAGGTCTATGGGGATTCCAAATGGGTCATATCAGTGCAGATTTCGATACAACCTTCATATAAACCGATGCCCAATTTTGACTTATTGAGCCTTTAGGGACCTCAATTTCCATTCGTTTTGGTTGAAATTTGGCACAAGGACTTGTGTTCCGACTTCCAATATCAGTGACGAGTATGAACCGGATCGGTCAATTAACTGGTATATCCCCCATATAAACCGGTTCCAGGATATGACTTCTTAATCCCCTAGCAGATTAAGTCCGATTTCTTTGAAAGTTGGTATAGCGAGTTGTCCCTTTTGAATACGGCCCAGATCGGTCCAGATTTGGATGTAGCTGCCATATATACCGATCTTCCGATTTAATGTTTTAGGCTCATAAAAGACGAACTTATTACTCAATTTCGCTGAAATCTTTCACAATGAGTTCTGTTAGTACCGAGTATGGTCAAGACCAGTTTGTATTTATGGTCTTGGACCCATAACAGGCATATTTATTGTCCGATTTCGTTGAAATTTGATATAGCTAGTTGTGTTATGGCCCTCGACATCCCCTTTCAAGATCGGTTCAGATTTGGATATACCTGCCATAAGTAACGATTTCCCAATAAAAGTTCTTGGATCAATAATAGCACGTTTATTACTCGACTTCACTGAAATTTGACACAGTATAAGGCTCTTCGGCATTTGTATTCAATATGGTTCAAATCGGTCTATATTTGGATAACGCTGGTATATACATATATCGGTCTCCAGATTTGAGTTCTTAGGCCCATAAAAGGTGAATTAACTGATAAATTTGGTACAATGAGCTGTATTAGACTCTTACATAGCCTTCCTGAATATGGTGGAGATCAGCCTATATTTCGATTTAACTGCTAGGCGTTCATCAACGATGCATTTTTCACCCTATTAAAATATGAGGAAAGATGGTTAATAAATATATATACCCGATGTGGTGGATATCCAAAGTTCGGCCGGGCCGATCTTAAAGCCTTTTCACTTGTTTTAGAATAATTTAAATACGAACAGAGCAAATAAAGGCAATTTTTAGCGAAATCCATGGAGGTGGGTAACCAAGAATCGGACCGGCCGAACTGAGCACATTTGGGATCTCCTGATGCTTAAGAATCCGTATCGGATGATTTTGTGTATAAAAGCTTTATCTGATTCGCGTCATCCATAGCCTGTTAGGTTAGATTAGATAAGTTGAAAAGAGGGTGCAGATATGAATCCACCCCATTGCACTATGGACATACACCTAAGCCAGTAATCGGCTTGATGTGCGCTCTTAAAACTATAAAGTTTTTTGTCTCCAGCTAAGTTCCGGTATCTGTTAGACGCGAAAGCCGGGCAATGACAAAGGAAATGCTCCAACGTCTCATAATCTTCCCCGAATGCCCTACATCCATAGCTTGCCTTACATCCATAGCTTGCCCTACAACGATAGCTATTGCATGCGACGTTCTGTTATGACTTCTAACAACTGTGTTAAGTACGGTCCAAATCGATCTATTACCTGATATAGCTCCCATATAAACCGATCTACCGATTTGACTTCTTGAGTCGTTTTAAGTCGAAATTTTTGTCCGATTTGGCTGACATTTTGCATGTGATGTTCTATTACGACTTTCATCAACTGAGACTCCATAAAGTATCTATATTCTTGATCGTCAAGTCATTTTAAGTCGATCTAGTCATGTCCGTCCGTCTGTCTGTCTGTCGAAAGCACGCTAACTTTCGAAGGAGTGAAGCTAGCAGCTTGAAATTTTGCACATTTACTTTTTATTAGTGTAGGTCAGTTGGGATACTAAATGGACCAAATCGGTCCATGTTTCTATATAGCTGTCATATAAACCGATCTTGGGTCTTGACTTCTTGAGCCTCTAGAGGGCGCAATTCTTGTCCGATTTGACTAAAATTTTGCACGTAGTGTTTTGGTATCACTTCCAACAAATGTGTTAAGTACGATTCAAATCGGTTCATAATCTGGTATAGCTGTCATATAAACCGATCTAGGATCTTGACTTCTTGAGCCTCTAGAGGGCGCAATTCTCATTCGATTTGGCTGAAATTTTAAATGAGATGTTTTGCTGTGACTTCCAATAACTGTGCTACGTATGGCGCAAATTTGTATATAACCTGATATAGGATCTTGACTTCTTGAGTCTCTAGAGGGCGCAATTCTCATTCGATTTGGCAGAAATTTTGTACAACGGCTTCTCTTATGACCTTCAACATACGTGTGTAATATGGTCTGAATCGATCAATAGCTTGATACTGCTGCCATATAATCCTATCTCCCGATTTTGCTTCTTGGGCCCCTAAGAGGCGCAATTCTTATCCGAATGAACTGAATTATTGCACAATGACATCTACAATGTTCAGCATTCATTTATGGTCCGAATCGGACTATAACTTGATATAGCTGCAATAGCATAACAGTTCTTTTTCAATATTCTTTGTTTGCCTAAAAAGAGAACTCGACAAATGCGATCCATGGTGGAGGGTATATAAGATTCGGCCCGGCCGAACTTAGCACGCTCTTGCTTGTTTTTTTTTTTTTTCAATTGTCTACAGAATCATAACTCTTTAACTCTTTTTCAAAACGAAAGACTTCTTTCACCCTTTTATCTTCTAACCCACTGTGTTGATGCAAACACCATTAGTTTAAGATTTCACTTCGACTTTTTTTTATTTTTTCAGTGCAAAAGAAAAATTTTCTTTCTTATTGTTGACTTATTTGAATCTTTTTTCAGTGTAAAAATGAATTTTAAACTCTTATGGCATATCTGAATATCATGAAATTGTACCCATATCTTAAAATGTTTCTCGAAGTGACAATGTCCTTAAGTACTTAAATTGGTTGATTTTTAAGTACAACTCATAATTTAATATCAATTATTGGCCACACATGGCACAGATAATTTGAGTCGTTTACATTTTTCTTCAAGTGTCATTTTGTATTTTATTTCATAACATTTTGTCCACATTGTTAGTTAATGAAAAAAGCCTTTGGCGAACAATAGCACCACACGCCCTTCCTGCACCCCACTCCCTAAGTTTTGGTAGGTGTGTCTTAACGAAACTCTGCTTCATGGCAAAGCGTGGGATTTTTTAAACGTTACACTTTTTTCTGCCACCATTTACTTCGATTGAATAATCTCACCGTTTACAAGTTATGACTCTTCTTGCGGGCATTTCGTTTGCCCGCCATTTATTTTCTCAAGCATTTTTTAATGGTGTAATTGTTGACCATCCATGCGATAACTGGGCTGGTCTTAACCTCATTTGTTAATGTTTGATTTGCTTTTGTGATATGATGAGGTACAAATTGTTATTAAATACAAAAATAGGGGCAATAAGTTGACAGGATGACAATACTGTAGGGCTGGTGAAAGAAAAACAACCACATCCAAACCAAGGTATAAACAATGGCGAAATGTTAGGCAATTTGGGCGCATAGAATAAAATATTTGATATACAAGTCATACATCTTTGAAAGGGTCAGTATGTATATTAAACCTAATCGGTTAAATCGATTTTTGGGCAACCAATGAGAACCATACTCGGAAAAAAACTCCAAATGTATCTTCTTTACCTCCTGGAGAATGCAATTCTTATCCGAATTGGCGGCTGAGGTTTGCTGAGTCCTGTTATAGTTTCTAACAGCTATGCCAAGTATGTGTTGTCCGAATCGGTCAAAAACTAGAAATAGCTCCCATATTAATCGAACTTCCGATTTTTTCCCCGACGGTTGTTAGTGTGCTAGGGTTGGCGGGGGCGGGGGTCGTGGGTCGTGGGTGCGATTTCCACCAGAGACCTTGGTCTGTCGCTACTGTGGTATCATAATAGACTTAAAATTATCTATGTGAGTCTGTTAAGGACTGCCAACTCTTACCTAATCTACCGGCCGTGGTTAGGTACAAGTTAGAGCTGGGTCTTGGGAAATTCATACAAAAGTGTTTGGAAAGTACCAAAAGGTAATAAATGCCAGTACGGAAGGGCAAGAACCAGTAAGGAAGAACAAAAGTCGGGCCGTGCCGATCATAGGCGCTAGGCCTACCATATAAGTACAATGTGGGCGCTATATCCAATTCTGAACCAATTTTGATGGACCTCGGCGAATGTTTTCAGATGGGTTATTAAACAATCCGTATCAAATTTGGAGCAAATATGTTCAAACTGTAATAACTACGATTGACAAACGAGAACATTATTGCAAATTACCCAAAGTCTGAAGAACATATATATGGGACCTTCATCTAAATCTGAACCGATTTTGATCCAACTTCTTAGATATTGTGGTAGGCTTTGAGGAAAGCGTTGTGCACAATTTTGACAAGATTGGTCAATAAATGAGCTTGCAGTGGCTGTAGAAGTGAAAATCGGGCTATATACCTATATGGCAGCTATATCTAAATCTGAACCGATTTCTATGATATTCACCAGTAATATTGAGAATCATAAGAAAATCCTTCCTCCTCCTCTCGAGAGAAGCGGTTAACAAATGAGCACTTTATTGCAATATTTCTCAAAATCGAAAGAATATTTATGTGAGAGCTATGTCTAAGCCTGAACCGATTTGAAACTTCTCAGATATTGCGGTAGTTGTCGAGGAAAGCGTTGTATTTCGGCAAAATTGGTCAATAAATGTTCTAGCAGTGGCTCTAGAGGTGAAATTTGGGCTACCGAAAGTGGTACCTAAAGTGGTCTAATTATAAATCCGTGCAGGACAGAAGTAGATATTTTCAACAGAAGATACAAGTTGACTACAGTGGCACCTGTCTCCTTGGGAGAAGAGAATGTTCCATTTACAGATAATGCAAAATACCCGGGTGTTTTGCTCGACAGGGCAATGAACTTCAAATCCAACATTTTGAAAAGGGCAACTTTTGCCCTATACACCTGCAAGAGAGCCATTGGCAAAAGTTGAGCGTTTAGACCTCAGTGTCATGCATTGGGTATATTCTGTAATTGTCAGACCTATAATGCTATATGGTGTTGTGGTCTGGTAGACGGCGCATCAAAAGACCACCTACTACTCAATACTTAACCGGATCCAAAGGATGGCTTGTTTGTTCATCACAGCCGCACGGAGGACGACACCATCTGATGCACTGAATGCATCAAGCAGAGATACTTGCAATGAGCAAAATGCAAATTTTGCACATGAACATTCCACTAAGGAACAAGGATAAACTTCTCACATATCAATGAGTGCAGTCCGATTCAAGTTTTAAGCTCAAAGATAAGGCACCTCCTTTTTATAGCCGAGTCCGAACAGCGTGCTGACACCTCTTTGGAGAGAAGTTTTTCCATGTCATAGTAACATTCAAATGTTGCCAGCATTAGGAGGGGAAAACCACAGCTGAAAATTTTTTCCGAAGGTCTCGCCAGGATTTCAACCCAGGCTTTCAGCGTCATAGGCGGACATGCTAACCTCTGCGTTACAGCGTGGGCTCTTCTGTCAAAAATATAATGCTATATGGTTTTGTGGTTTGGTGGACGGCGCTTCAAAAGTCCACCTTCTGTTCAATACTCAACCGGATCCAGAGGATAGCTGGTTTGTGCATCACAGCCGCACTGAAAACGATACCATTTGATGCACTGAATTTAATGCTACATCTAATGCCTCTGGACATTATAGCTACCCAAATTACAGCGACCATTTCCAAACTTAACGACCAGGTGGGTTTTGGGTGTACTCTAAAGATCTAGAACTGGTCATATCGAAAAGGTTACCCGACCACTGCAGCGTGTATCAAGTGGAGATTCTTGCAATTAAGGAAGTGGTGCAATGGCTAAGATATAATGTCATTACGTCGATTGACATAAACATCTTCTCAGACAGCCATTAAATCCCTGGAGAACGTATTTCTGAACACTGCCATCGATTGTCGCAGTTCTCTGAACAGTTCAAAATTCACCTATTCTGGGTGCCGGGCCACAGTTTCATCCCAGGGAATTCTAAAGCGGATGAGCTTGCGAGACTAGGAACTAGCCTACACATTCCAGGGACACTGGAATGTGTGGGTATGCCTCTAGCGACTTGTAAGCTAAGTTTTCAGGACCAGGCCCAAAGGACAACGAATGATAGATGGTCGCAAAGAGAGGGCTGTGAACATTCCAAAACTATGTGACCTAATCTAGACTCGAAGGGGTCTACCTCTTTGCTCTCATTGGCTAGAACAGATGTCTCAGTCGTTGTGCCCATCATGACAGGTCACTGTCTAATCGGAAAACATGCTAACAGACTAAAGGTTGGAGCAACGACTTTTACAGAAGCTGTGAGGACATCGAAGAAGAAGAGACTATAGAACACCTTCTGTGTGTGTGTCCCGCACTAGCAGTCAGAAGGAGTTCCGCTTTAGGTTCTCATTCCTTTGAGAACCTGCCGAATTTAGCGGATGTGAACATTCGCAAGTTATTAGGCTTTTTAAAACGAAATCACCATATTGACCGATTCGAACTTATGTTGTAAGTCACAAGATATGGGTTTAGGCCAAATTTCAGCATGAAATTTAGGCTTATAAGGGTTGAAGAAATCAAATCCGGTGATCGGTTTATATGGGATGGCATGGATGTTAAAAGTCGTAACTCAAGTTTTTGTTTCAAATTTCAGCTAAATCGGAGGAAAATTGAGGCTTCTAAGGTCTAAAGAAGTCAAATCCGAGGATCGCTTTATATGGGGGCTATATCAGTTTTTAGGCCGATTTGTATCATGCTTGGATGAGAATTGAGGCCTCTAGGAGCTCAAAAAGTAAACCATTTTTCCAAATCTGAACCACAATGGGGCATTTGAAAGTCTGCTGTTTGCGTCTTCCTCACATAGAACGTCTGCTGCTTACGTCTCCCGCGCATGCAATTGACATGAGTTTCACTGAGTGTGTTGGAGGAGCTCAAAGACCTCTTACTTACTTTGTCATTCCGTTTGTAACAATGCAAAATTCCCATTGTAAGCATTCTAAGTCGATCTAGCGGTGTCAAGTCGGTCTTCCGAAAAAATAAAGCTATTCGATACAAAATTTTCCCAATGATAAGGTCTCAATCAATCTATTATCCTCCATCTTCCGATTTTACTTCTTGAGAACTTACAACTGCGAATCAGAATACAAAAATATGTAAAATTTCCCTACCCAGAGGTGTGCCTAAGAGGTGACCCTAACTTTGGCTGTAAAAAGAAAAATCTATTTGACTTGTCCGTTTATTTAGCTTTCGCTGCACAACAATTCGCCTGTTCGCCCTGTTTCAAGTTTAGAATTCCTATTGCTTTATTTCTTGCTTGCTTAACTCACCTTGACATGCCGTCGGGTGACGGTGAATCATATTCACGTGATTCATGGATTCGTTGCAAGGCCTCCTGTTCCGTCATACCGCCAGCGGCCACCGCTGCAGCGGACATTTCGCGGGCATATTGCAGACCCACAGCTGTTAGACGATCATCTAAGGGTGAGGGTTTAATGCTTAGGCCTTCCGGGGATTGCGTCTCATGGGCACCTTGATTTTTCGCCAATAAGGCATCAATGCAAAATGACTTTTTCGGTTGAGTTTGGGTAACGGGGGGGGAAATTGAGGCCGTCGGTGAGGGGGCACCGGCAGGTAAGTGTGTGAGGCCATTGCCAGCTGAATGGGCGGAAGAGGAGTTATTGATCATAACAGTACCTAAGGGTAAACGGGGCATGGGATAGACACCATTAACCAAAGCGGAAGCAGCGGCAGAGGTATGACCCATGGGTGGAGGCGGTATGCTTTCATATAGCCGCTGTTGGGCATTTAGCGAGGCGGGAAATATACGCTGATCTCTCAAATTAGCCGCGGAGGGGGGTAACGGAGGCAAAGAATGCATGTTGCTGTTACCCGTAGCCAAGGGCAAAGGTTGCACCAGCAATGGCAAGGGACCGCTTTGCGTTACAGCTTGGCTGTGGTGGTGATGATTGGCGGCGTTGTGAAGCGAATCTTCTTGAGCGCCGTTGTGGTGTCTGGGTGAATTCGAATTGGAATGGGCTGGCGGTGAACCAACTAAAGATCGCTGGGGACTATGAGGCAACAGTTGAGGGGATCTTGGTGATCTGGGCGAAAGTGTGGAACGTGTATTGGAATCGTGTTGATAATCACTGTTAGGTGAGGAAGCTGATGTATGCTCGGAATGTTGCTGCTGCTGCTGATGGTGATGATGCTGAGCGGCGGCTATGTGATTAAGAAACTGTGATAAATTTTGTTGATGTTGCTGGGATTGTTGATGGTGCTGTTGTTGCTGCTGCTGATGTTGTTGCAATTGTTGCAACGTGGGTGGTTGGGACACCTGAGCACTAGACATATTTTTTGCAAGCAATTTTTTCTTAAAATTGTTTTATTTTTTGTTTAAGCACACAAAAATCAATTTCTTTTTATTTATTTATTTTCTTCTAATCACTCTCTTAATTTTCCTTTGATGTAGTTATTATTTTTCATTCAAAATTTCTAATTATCTTTGGTTTGTGTTGTTTTTTCAATTGGAATGGTCTTTTTGTTGTCACTTCTTTTTTTGTTTTGTTTTAAGCGGAAGCACATCCGTTCCACGTCGTTATCATTCAAACGCGTTTCAACGACTGTAAGAAACCAGTCAACAATTCTCAATCAAATACCTCGTCTAAACGATTTCATATCACTTACACGCAGAGATTACACACACACGCACACACCCATTGCCACTCATTTCCTCCACTAAAAGGTTTTTAAAGGCCAGCCACACACTTTATCGCCTTTATTAACAGCGCCACCTTTGCTAACGCAGCACTCTCTCACAAGTGTACGCTCGCTCTCTCTCTCTCTCTCTTTTAATCTAGCTCTCCTGTGTGCTAAGCACTCCATTATAGTGTTTGTTTTTTTTCTGTTATTTTGCTGCTCTACCAATCTCGCTTTTAGGTGTTTTGCCATCACTCACACTCATCATTTTTTCAAAAATGGAGTAACCGCAAACTATTGCCTTCTCTTTCTAGAGCATAACAGCCTTAGCAAGACTCATGTGTATGAGTGAAATCAGTACTAGCTGCAAGTTATCAACAAAAACAAGAAATGGGCGGGTTTAGCTCCGCATGTCTGATGACTGGCCAAACACAGGGTGATATTGCTTGCCCCTCGTTATGCTAGGAAGCAGAAGAACACTCTCGTTCTCCAGCATGGCCATGATTAGATTGGAATTGTTGGTAATTGGAAAGGTGTGGCATTTATTGGTGGTAAGCGGCAATTGCAAAAGGCCACCACACAACTCATCATCATTGGCGTTGAATTGCGCTTGTGAAACCTAGAGTTACCATGGAATAATTGTTTCTAGAGTACAAGCATCTTGGTGTGGCTATGAATTTATTGAACTAAGAAAACTTGGATAACGGATTGTTATTGGAATTAGAAAATTCCAACAATAACAAGTAAAAGCGCGCTAAGTTCGGTCGGGACGAATCTTATATAACTTTGAATGACTTCTCAAATATATAGGAAATAAGCTGACCCGGGCCCGCTCCGCTGCGCCTTCTTTTACTTTATATGGAACAAAAGTTTCCTTGGAATATTTATTTTCGACAATTAAAGAGCTTTTAGTGAAATACCATGCTACGAATATAGTATATCGCTTGACTAATTGTTTAACAATATAAGTGCCTTTGTCCGAATCCCATATGATCTTTATTGGTATACGAATTTTAGTTTGGATATAAGGTGTACTCCATTCTTAAAATACTTTATTTCAGCCCGCTACTCTCATGATATCTGATTTAGGGGTGTTTTCGGGGGTGAGGTGGTCCCCCAGGCACTTGGCCCTGAAAAAATATCAGTATCATGCTCTTCTTTCAAAAACCATTTATTTAAACCCCATATTGTCATTGGTTTAGGTGAGTTTACACGATGAGGCGTCCCCCAAACAAATGGCCCAAATTAGGTTATCAAATTCGTTTTCTAATCTTAAATACCACATATTGGCATGGTCGAAAAATGTTTACCCTTTGGGGGTTGTTTTGGGGATCAAATTCGTATTCTACTCCCAAATACCTTTATTTGAGTCCCATTTTGCGATGGTCACTTTGCTCCTCAAATCAATTAAACTCCTTATCGCAAATGTCAGCAAATATGTCCGGTTTAGGGTATTGGCCCTAAAAACTAAATATAAATATTTAGTTCAATCTCTTTACGACCCAAATTGTCTTGGTGAGCAATAGTGCCTATTTGGGGGTTGTTATGGTGGTGGGACGTCCCCTAGACAGTTGGTCCCTAATGTTGATATCAGATACGTGGTCTACTCCCAAATACCTTTAATTTGAGCCCCATATTTCCATAGTCGGCAAATATGACTGGCTTGGGGGTGTTTTGGGGATGGGAGGCCACTCAGTGAGTTGGCCTTGAAAATATATATCGGATTCGTGTTTCACTCTAAAAACCCTATTTGAGCCTCATATTGGAAAAGTCAGCAAATACTTACTATTTGGGTGGTGTTGTGGGGGTGGGGTGGCCCCATAGACACTTTTCCCGAATATTGATATCAGATTCGTGCTTTACTCACAAAGACCTTTCATTTCAGCCCCATATTGCTATGGTAGTAAATTTGTCCTCTTTGGGGAATGTTTTTGGGGAGATGCGGCCCCCCAAACACTTGGCCCCATATTTGGATATCGGATTCTAATTCTACACTCAAATACTTTTAATTTAAGCCCCATATTTCCATGGTCAGTAAAGAAGTCCTGTTTGGGGAAGGGGTGAACCCCCAGTAACGTGGTCCCACATTTGGATATACCCCATGTGGCTATGCTCGTAAATGTGTCTACTTTGGGGGAGGTTTTTGAGGAGAGGCGGCCCCCCAAACACTTGGTCCCATATTTGGATATCAGATTCTAATTCAACACTCAAATACCATTTATTTAAGCCGCATATTCCCATGGTCAGTACATAAGTCCTGTTTGGGGCGTGTTTTGGGGAAGGGTGGATCCCCAGAAACGTGGTCCCACATTTGGATAATAGATTCGTATTCTACTCGCAAATACCTTTCATTTGAATCCCATATTACCATGGTCGGTAAAGTTGTCCGATTTAGGGGTGTTTTGGGGCTTGGGGTGGTCCCCCTAGCACTTGGTTCGACAATTGGGTATCAGATACGTTTTCTTATCCTAAATACCTTTCATTTGAGTCCCATATTGTCGTGATTGGTCTAAATATATGTTTGGTAGGTTTAAGAGTGGGGCGGCCACTCTAGGTACCCCATTCGAAATTTGGATACCAAAATTTTATTTTTAGGGTACTATATGAGAGCAAACAAAATTTCGCTTAAATCGCACCACCCATCTCCGAGGTCTGGCGTTTCTGAAAATTAGGGTAAGGGGGAGGGTCCGCCCCCCCCCTTCAGATATCAAAAAATGTAGTACCCTATTTTCACCACGAGATCATTTTGCACCATCTGTGAAAATTTCAAGAAAGTCGGTTCATTTTAGTCTATAAGGAACACACAAACATACAAACAAACAAACACAAATTGATTTCTATATATAAGATAGTTCTACAGATACAGAGGAGTATTCGAATTCATAACCACGTTTAAAATATCAAATTGCGCCCTCTAGAGGCTTAAGAATTCAAAATTCGAGATCGATTTGTAGGGCAGCTGTATTAGGTTATGAACAGTTTTAGACTATTCTGAGCTCAGTTTTTGAAATTCGGAACAAAATACCTCATGCAAAATTTCAGCCAAATGGAAATTTTAGAATTGCGCCCTCTAGAGGCTCAAGAATTCAAGGTCCGCGATCGCTTTGTGCGGCAGTTGTATCAGGTTATGAACCGATTAAGACCATTCTCAGCTCGATTATTGAAAGTCGGAACAAAATACCTCATGCGAAATTTCAGCCAAATTGAAATTTCAGAATTGCGCCCTCTAGAGGCTTAAGAATTCAAGGTCCGCGATCGTTTTGTACGGCAGTTGTATCAGGCTATGAACCGTTTAAAACCATTCTCAGCTCGGTTATTGAAAGTCGGAACAGAATACCTCATGCGAAATTTCAGCCAAATGGGTTAAGAATTGCGCCCTCTACAGGCTCAAAAAGCCAAGATCCGATATAGGTTTATTTGGCAGCTATATCAAAACATGGACCGATATGGTCCATTTACAATCCCAACTGACCTACACTAGTAGGAAGTATTTCGAAAGTTTGCGTTCTTTCGATAGAGGGATAGACGGGCAGAATAGACGTATGGACATGACAAAATAGACTTAGAATATCGAAAGGATCAAGAACATATATACTTTGTTAGTTCTCAGATTAATATTTCGATGTGTTACAAACGGTATAACGAAATTAGTATACGCCCACCCTGTGGTGGAGGGTATACAAATGGAAAAGATATAACAGAGGCCACCGTGGCGCAGAGGATAGCATGCCCGCCTATGACGCCGAATGCGAGGGTTCAAAACCCGGCGCGAACATCTGAAAAATTTTCAGCGGTGGTTATCCCCTTACTAATGCTGGCTACATATATGAGGTATACTGCCATGTTAAAGCTTCTCTACCAAGTGGTGTCGCCATGCGGCACGCCGTTCGGACTCGGCATAAAAAGGGGGCCTTTTTTCATTGAGCTTAAGTATTAATCGGACTGGACTCAGTGATACGAGATGCAGATGTGAATAGATATGACACACTATTCACAAGAGAACATTTGATACTTGCCTATGCCGACGACATCGATATCATAGGTCGGTCACCGTAACTGCAACCTTTGGAAGAATCGAAACAGAGTCAGCGAAAATGGGTCTGGCAGTAAATGAAGATAAGAAGAAATCGATGGTTTCAACTCCCAAAACGCCTTGTACAACCGAGCAGACAAAGAAAATGGAGAATGTTGGGAACCACAACTTTGAGATAGTCAGTAACTTTATCTACCTCGGCACCGTCGTAAGCGAAGAATAATACTGGCAAACAGATGCTACTTTGGATTAATTAAGCAGTTTGAAAACAAGGCCACCTCTCGACAGACGAAGATTACACTATAAACACACTGATACTACCCGTGTTGTTATATAGTTCTGAGGCATGGGTACTTGTGAAAGCAGATGAGGCAGTGCTTGGAGTATTTGAGAGAAATATTCTTCGTAAATTACATGACCAGTTTACGTTAATGGAGAATATAGGCGACGTATGAACCACGAGTTGTATGATCTGTATGACGACGTTAGCATAGATCGTATCAAAATATAACGGCTGCGTTGGCTAGGTCATGTTGTCAGAATGGATAAAGCTCCACCAAAGAAGTCTTTTGAATGCAATCACGGTGGTACACGCAGACCGGGAAGACCCAAAGTCCGATGGAAAGGTCAAGTGGTGGGAGACACCTCGAAACTTGGTGTCAGAGATTTTAGAATGCGCGCAGAAGATCGAGACGCTTGGAATGCTGTTCGGCTAGTGGAGCAAATGTTCTGTTATATCCAGTTAAAGTAAAGTAAAGTAAGGACTCAGAGATATGAGAGAAGTATCCTTGTTCCTTTATGGAATGTTTATGGGGAAACTCACGAATGGGACAGGAGATTATGACATTCCTGTAAAAATTCTTCAAAAAAATCCTTCAACTGCGGCAGAAATTTCGGTTTCACACATAACAGACATTTGGATTGTCGATCAGTTGTCAAATACATAGACAAGCGGTCCAACTCGGTTTGTAACCTGATATAGCTCCCATATAAATCGATCTCCCGATTTGACTTCTTGAGTGATTACAGGCCGCAAGTTTTGTCCGATTTGGCTGAAATTTTGCATGTAGTGTTTTGTTACGACTTCCGACAACTGTACCAAATACGGTTCAAATCAGTTTATAACCTGATATAGCTCTCATATAAACCGGTCTCTCGATCGATCGACGCGGCTGAACTTAGCACGCTTTTGCTTGTTTCTGTTATCACCGGTGCAAGCAATGGCAACTCTGCTTATATTTCAGCTACTACCACCACCATTACCATTCAACCGGAATGGAGTTGAGATGTGTGTGTGTGTGTATGTGTCAGTGTCCGTTTCTCTGAGTTGAAATGCTGTCACCATTTTTAGCCTGAAATTGTTTGAAAAACGAGATATAATTACCATCATTATGGAGTGTTGCTACTACACTGCCATCATCTATCTCATCATCCTCAGCGGCAGCAGCAGCATCATCATGCACAACGGGGTAATTGGAGGCATAGACAGACAAGAAGAGAATCAAGCAGCAAGCACCAATGAGTGGGAGTATCATACATACAAGCGGAAGTGAGTAAGTGTGTTTGAGAGTGGGGTTGGGTTGGGTGCTTGATGAAGAGTAGTCGTACCACACACATCTAAATACTCACTCTCTCATTCATCTCAAATGTATGCTACAAAGTCAGTTTTGTAGTCATTAAGACTTTGGAGAAATTACTGTTTTGCTGTTGTTGTTGTTGTTGTTGTTGTTGCCCCTGATGACAATGATTAGTCAAAATGTTGCACAGAAGTTCGAGTGGTTTAAGAGTAGTTGCGGTAAGGTCATTAACTGGGCTAAGTCATTGCTAGTCGAATTAGGCAAAAGTTAATTTGACTTTATTAGGCATGCCGAGACGCCTTCACTTTGATCCTAATCATTAAGATTCATAATTATTATCAAACAAATATATTTTTTATTTCTTCATTAGCCAAGGTGTAAGGATTAATGATGGGTTTTAACACCTCTTAAGTTGGATTTACTTCGAAAGATATTCTGTATAGAGACAATAGAAGAGATGGTAAAGGCAGATCAAGTAATTAGGGAGGCTTAGATAAGGGTGAGGCTCATGTTGATCACCGGAGATGCATCGCAAATTTTTTGCTGGTTAATCAACATTTTTCAGTTTTCAGCAGTTTTCAAAAAATGCCATAAATCGATGTCGAAAATAAAAGTTTGGTCCACATACTGGTAAGTATAAAGTAATATGAAAACTGAGATGGAACTGAACTGAAAGGATGAAATTAAACAAAGGCCATACGAAGAGGCCAAGCAATCATTGAAACTTTCTCTATTAGACTATCCCACGCTATAAGGCAAATATTTTATTGGGCAAATTGGAAAATGCATGCCCTCTTTTTTACCTTTTGATTCAAATAAGCAAAAGCGGAAATATTATGGCGATCTGTAAACGATAACTCGCGCCAATGTCCAAAGTTGGATGTAGTTCCATCTAAGGAATCCAGCAGAGAATTTTAGGTCCTAGAATGAAATTCGTAAACAAAGTAAAAATGTATATGGCATTTATGGTTAAGACATGAACTTCACCCTGCGCCACTACTGTGGTTGCGATACAGTGACCGATTCGACTCAGAAATTTTCCTGATTCGGTTTAGCCGTGTCCGTCTGTCCGCGTATCGTTTCCGTACTGATTGTCGGTCTTTCGTTTTCTTTCTTTTTTTGTAATCAAGGAGGATACTGTGTTTGTTACTCAATCATGCTGAAATTTTTCACATATCACTTTTTTAGCTCAAAGACAAACAATATGAATTTCGGTAGAAATCGTCTAAGATTAATATATATTTCCCGGTAATATACAATGCTCCTTTTACACGTATAAGGAATAAAAGAAAGATGGACATTCCCCAGCTTACAATGGCGACCATCTTCTTCAAGGGTGAGGGAAGTCGTAAATACGCAAAAACCACGATTTGGTCATAGAGAAATGAGCGATTTTCCACAGAGAGGAGAAGAAAGAAGGAACTCTTGTTAAGATGGACATTTATCAAGTCTCCCTGACAAGTTTGGCTGGGACTGAAGGCATGGCGTACTACGGGGCCAAAGCCATCCCCATATTGAGCCATCAGGCAGTGCAGTGGCAGGACACTCAATACCGCCTAACAAACAGGGGGCCGACGACGAGACAATAACCGACTCTCTCAATATTGGGAAAACTACGAGAAGCAAAGATCCTTATGCAAAAACATCAGGCAGTGTAGGGACGAGAGACTCAACATAGTCTGACGAAAAGGGAGCCGGCGATGAAATCATCATCGACTTTCTCAAGATTCGGAAGACTAGGATAGTTAAAGATCCTAATGTTTAGACGAGAGGCAGTGCAATTACAGGAAACTCACTACTGCCTAATGAACAGGGATCCGACGACGAGACCATCACCCGACTTTATAAAGATTCGGAAGACTGGTGTAGGAAGAGAACCTAATACGAAAACATCAGGCAGTGCAGTGACAGAAAGGCCAATGCAGCCTTATGGGCAGGGAGCGGGCTATGAGATCAACACCTATTCCCAAGAAGCCCATTTACTTGAGGACCAATGATTGAGGTAATCCAGATAAACCTCCACCGGAGCGAGACAGCTAAACACGCTCTGATGGAGAAAATCTGCAAGGAAGTCTCATATTGCCTTGATTCAGAAGTCATGGACGATCTGGACGAACAAAGTTTCTCGACTGAACCATATCACCTACCAATTTTTTTATGCTAACACTGGTACTAGGACGAGGACCTGGGTTATTTGTCATAGAAATTAAATTATGTATTTTTCCCAGAGTTGTCAACGTCGGATGCAACAGTGATGAGACAGGGGAGCATACCTGGCATTACTTTATCTGCCTTTCGACTCTTCGACACCGCCGCCCACATCGTAGCTGCAGCGGTTGGTGAGGAAAGCAAAACAGACTGGAAATTAGGTACTAATGGAGTGCGATGCGAACTCGCACCACATTTTGTGGAGAATTATTAACATTAATAAGCGGAACCAAGCCCTGACAGAATTATTGAATACCAACGACCAAACTCTTAATATCGGTAACACCACTAACTTTGTTTATAGGATTAGGGAGTAGGTTTTAGATGTGACTATATGTTTGGAAAATCTAATCGACGAGGTTCAGGATTGGAGGGTCTCCATGGAGCATTCCTTCTCGGACCATCGCTACATTAGGATTAGAATAGCACGACCAGCGCTGACTCGGATAAGGTTCCATTACAAGTTGAAAACCAACTGGACAAAATTTGAAAGACTACTCAGAAGAAGACTTGGGCAAGATAATTTATATTTTCCAAGCATGGAAGACATTAAAGGCAATGTCAACAGGATTACGACCGCACTAGTGGGGTCTTTCGAAGATATATGTTCTCTTCGAGAAAGGACATCAGCCCAAGAAGAACCCTGGGCGACCGGGGAGATTCGCAACGTTCGGAAAGAGGTCCGCAGACGCTTTTACAGAGCTCGACGTAGAAAAGTAAAAGTTTAGTGAAATGTGTACACGGCTCAAGAAAAATTACAAGAGCGCCAAAACGTACTTGCTCGAAGCTTTTCTCGGAAAAGGTCGATAGTGTTCATGACGCTGCAAAAATTAAAAAGTTTTTCTCATAAACCCATGTCCAAACTGAAACGTTAGTAGACGATATGTGAGAGAGAGCAAGGACAACGAAGGACAAGTTGAGGCGTTTGATGAAAACCCATTTTCCACACGGTATGACGGGAATTATGGAGACACCAGGATTTTTAGCAAGTTATGCGGTACCAAAATCCTTCTACTACGGAGGCCACTGTGGCGCAGAGACTAGCATGTCCGCCTATGACCCCGAACGCCTGGGTTCAAATCCCGTCGTTAATATCAAAAAAAATTTCTAGCTGTGGTTATCCCCTCACTAATGCTGGCTACATTTGTGATGTATTCTGCCATTTTAGAACTTCTGTACCAAGTGGTGTGCGCGGTGCGGCACGCCGTTCGAACTCGGCATAAAAACGAGGCCACTTATCATTGAGTTTAAACCTGAATGGGACTGCACTCATTGATATGAGAGAAATATCCCCTATCCTTAGTGGAGTGTTCATGGGCAATTTACCTGTAAGCCTTACGTCCTTTCTACTCAAAACCATGCAACGTATTGTAGATAACATGATAAAGAGTAGGACATCCAGTAAACTGCTCAAACCCAAACAACATGCCTATGGCAAGGGAAGGTCGGTGGAAACTGCCCTGCATGAGGTTGTGCATAAAATAGAGGAATCCTTCGATGCCAAGATGTGAAGACCGACACACTGATTCAATCCTTAGACCAGTATCGGGTAGATCCGGTCCACTAGGGAACAGATGGATAAATTGTGGAGCCCATGCCATAAGTATAAGAGTGAAAGTGATGGTGAAAAAGTGCGACATATTATGGTTATGTTCAACAGATTATGCTTATGTTCAATAGGTTCAGATAACATGTTGTCTTGGCGTAGGCGGAGCGATGAGGACCACGCTGACTAGGTCACTGGAGACTATTCTACATATCCTATATCGATGACAGCATAAGTCATCTCATCTCTGTTGTGCTTCCTTGCCTCTCCGGCATATGAACGCGGCTTCTTACCTTTCTCAGCGACCATCTTCCCCTTCCGTGATGACAGGGGCATCCTTTTGGAAGTCATAGTCCTCCCTGAAGACTTATGGGCCACATGCGCTTCCTTCGTTCCTGTTCCGACTTTGTCTCCCTCCGCAGGACCCTGTCTGGTGTCTCCATTGCGGCGGGCCTGACTTGGTCTTTTCAGAGTACTTGAAAGCGGGGAGCTCTTTTTCTTCTTCAGCGTCTTAATAGTGTTATGTTCTCCGGGAGATCTGATTCTTTTTCCAGCTTCCGTAGAAGTGCTTGGAATGTCAGTTCTATCGCTTTCAGCATCTTGCGCTGCCTGTAAACACTCTTCTGTAGTGCACCGGATCGCTTTCTCGGTCCGTTTGTGAGCTTAACAACCCCATCGCTCACTTCTGCCGTCATCCCGCTGCCCTTATCTCTCGATTCTACTGCGATGACTGTTTCGTTGGCAATGTCGCTGTCTGAATCTGAAACCCTACCTTTACTCAAAGGCTGGGGGCGAACTATGCATCCTTCTGGTTTATCCATCTATTCCTCATTTATTAATCCGACGAATGGTTGAGTGCTTGAAGTATTACTCTCTACAAAAGGTGCCACGGCACCCACCCGTATAGGAGGCGAAGACATGCTCTGATGCCACCACCGCAGCTATGGGGTGGTGGCATCATGGGTCTTTGGAGTCCATTTTGAGCCTAGGTACCTATTAAAGCCTTTCAGGACTTTAATAGGTATCTTTTTCGACATACGGGTTTTTTTTTCGAGGAGCGAAATGAAACACGTCCGCTCCGCTCAACGGTTACTACTCCAAACGATCGGTAGGACGGGGAAAAGATTCTCCCCACATGTCACAGGAATTTGCGATAAGATCAAAAGTAGAAACAAGTTCCTCATGTCATTAGCCGGCAGGGTTGCTGACAAAGAAACCCTGATGACCACGTACAAATCAATTGGCCGGTCAGTAGTAAGTTATGCAGCACCAGTGTGGTCTCGCCAACTATGTGACATGCAGTGGAATAATATTCAGATCTGTCAGAATGCCGCTCTTTGAACTGCGACCAACTGTCTCCTCACGTGGACGACCTTCATCAGGAGACAAAGATCCTATCCGTGCGAAGACATAACTACATGCTGTCCAAGCAATACCTTCTGGGCTGTCATTGCAGATAACATCCAAGTCATCACCTTGTGGATAAATACACCGCCCGGTAGCCTTAAGGTGGATTAACATTACCTAGAACGAGAGGTTCAGCGCTACAATAGAGAACCTCTAAACCAAACGGCATATTAAGCGGGTCCGGACAACATTTATGCATTCAGTGCAGCTGATGTTATAAATAGCTGACGGGTGAATGTGATGCTTGGAGACCAACCGCCACACGTTGCACCTGATGAAAATGACCTCCCTCGGCAAACCAGAGTAGTCAATTAAGTTCCGGTAGTTGTAACCGTCTCAACTCCTACAGAGATGGGATTGATAACAACGTGCTGGATGTATGTCCCAATTGTGAGCAGGGACCACATGACACACTTTACCTGTTTAACTGCCCAGCCAGACCTACACAACTCAGACCCAGATCACCAATTGTGGCTTACTACATTTACAGGGGTGGAAGTAAATATAGATATAAGGTGTTTTAGACTCCGGATAAGTGTCTTCTCTACGCAGACGATGTTATAGTACTCCTAAGTGGTAAGGATCCGAACTAGCTATGCAGGAGGGCCGAAAGAGTGTTACATATGGTATATGACTGGGCTAGACCCAGAGGTCTCAATGTTAACCCCGAGAAGACTGGAATATGTCTGTTCACGAGGAAGACGAAGGTGGGCCAATTTAACGCACCACGTTTCATCAACGAAACGATTTCGTTATCTGACAAGGTCAAATGCTTAGGAGTAATCTTAGACAAGGAACTGAATTGGAAGTGTCACATTCAGGAGCGTACTGAGAAGGCTCACAGATGTTGGTCACTATGTAGACGGGCCGTTGGCTCGAAATGGGGCCTAAATCCGAGGATAGTCCACTGGCTCTGGCTGGCTCTACAGAAGCGTGATTAAGCCAATACTTACTTACGCCTCAGTAGTTTGGTGGACTGCAATGGAGAAAAAGTTCAACGTTAGGACCATACAACAGGTTCAGAGAACATGTTGTCTTGGCATAGGCGGAGCGATGAGGACCCCGCCCACTAGGCCACTGGAGACTCTTCTACACTCATTGAAAAAAGTTTGCTAAAAAAAAGCAAACACTGTTCGCTGAATATTAGTAGTTAATTTTCTGCTATTGTAGCAGTAGAGGATGGGAGCAACACATGACATCGCGTTATAACTGAGGCGACGATAGGAAACCTGGAAGGATGTCGAGTGCGAAGCACTGCTGCCAGCGGCACACACACCGAGTTAAGGGCGTGGGCGATGAATACGCATACAACCCTGTGGAACAGCGACACGGTCGGTAGGACGGCGAAAATCCTATGGGGAGATCCAGATCGTGAAAAGACAAGGCTGTTTCTGAAAGGAAGTAAGAAGGTATTCAGTATAGCTATTGGTATCATAACGGAACACATAGGACTAAGAGCCCGCTTATGTAAAATTGGAGCGCCAAATGATAGCATGAAACGTTTAAGTAATTCCTTTGTCATTGCCCGGTTTTCGCGTCAAACATATACCGGCACTTAGGTGGGGACACAATACCAGACATACACCAACCTAGGGGCGCAGCATGGAAATCTTTTAGGGATTTTCTAAGTAGCACGGAATTCTTAACTTAGATTTTCTTTTTCGAAAATTGCTCAAAATTTCCCCTACCTTTATCCTTGTATTATCCTTTTTATAACCACCACCATAGGATAGGGTATACTTATCTCGTCATTGCGTTTGTAACACCTTAAAATATTGATCTGCGACCCCATAGAGCATACATATTCTGGATTGTCTCGGTCGGTCCAGCCATACCCGTCCGTCCGTCCGTCTGTCGCAATTACGATAGCGGACGAACAAGTAAAGCTAGTCGCTTGAAATTGTACACAAATACTTCTCGTTGACGTAGCTCGTTGAACGATTGCAAAATGGGCCATGTTGGTTCAGATTTATATATAGCCCCCATATGAACCGATCCCCCGATTTGTCTTCTTAAGACCCTAGCAGCCCCAATATTCATCCGATTCGGCTTAAATTTCGAACAAAGACTTCAGTTATGACTTTCAATATACATGCCAAGTAGGATTCGAATCGGTCTATAAGCAGATATAGCCCCCATATAAACCGATCCCCGGATTTGACTTCTTGAGTCCTTAGAAGCCTCAATCTTCACCCGATTTGGCTGAAATTTGGAACAAAGACTTGAGGTATGACTTCTAACATCCATATCAAGTGTGATCTGAATCGGTCTATTAACAGATATAGCCCTAATATAAACCAATCCCTGAATTTGACTTTATGAGCACATAAAAGCCTAAATTTTGGAACATGAATTACGACTTTCAATATTCATGCCAAGTATGATTCGAATCGGTCTATAAACAGATATTGCCCCCATATAAACCGATCTCTTAGTTTTATTTC
This sequence comes from Stomoxys calcitrans, assembly GCF_963082655.1. NCBI lineage: Eukaryota > Metazoa > Arthropoda > Insecta > Diptera > Muscidae > Stomoxys > Stomoxys calcitrans. The sequence continues at coordinate 184,787,176 of NC_081552.1, read as the reverse complement.
TTTAGCCCTTGGAAGCCACAATTGTCTCCTGATTTGGCTTAAATTTGGAACAAAGACTTGAGTTATGACTTCCAACATCAAAGCCAAGTTCGATCCGAATTGGTCTATAAACAGATGTAACCGATCAATTTTCACCCAATTTGGCTGAAATTTGCAACAACGACAATTGAGTTACAATTTGCAACATCCATGCCAAGTATGATCCGAATCGGTCTATAAACAGATATGGTCCCCATATAAACCGATCCCCGGATTTGACTTCTTGAGCCCTAAGAAGCCTCAATTTTCATCCGATTTGGCTGAAATTTGGAACAAAGACTTGAGTTATGACTTCCAAGATCCGTGTCAAGTATGATCCGAATCGGTCAATAAATAGAAGACTCAATTTTCACCTGATTTGGCTGAAATTTGGCCCAAAAACCTATCTTAAGACTTACAACATTAGTGCTAAGTTTCATCCGAATCGATCAATATGGTGATGTAGGCCCCCCTAAGTACCGATATGACTTCTTGGGACCAAAACTCAACCGAATCCATGGTGGTGGGTACCCAAGATTCAGCCTGGCCGAACTTTACACGCTTTTACTTGTTATCCTTGTTTTTGCCTGCTCCAATATGAAATGTGTCTTTAAATACAGCAATTTGTTGCTGTATCGGTATACACTGGAACATTATGATATAGCCTCTGCCAGCAAAATTTGTTTCCTTGAACTTCCAGGCAAACTACAATTCTACTGAAAGTTCCTGCGGCGGCAAGTGGGTGATGGGTGGTTGAGTGTGAGATGTGTGAGTGTGGTGCCAACAGATAGAAAAGTTTTTCATTAGCAACAAAACGTAACCAAATGGAAAAAATGGTTTTAAACAATCCGAATTGGTCTATAAACAGATATAGCCCCCATATTAACCGATCAATTTTCACCCGATTTGGCTGAAATTTGCAACAACGACTTGAGTTACAATTTGCAACATCCATGCCAAGTATTATCCGAATCGGTCTATAAACAGATATGGTCCCCATATGAACCGCTCCCCGGATTTGACTTCTTGAGCCCTAAGAAGCCTCAATTTCCATCCGGTTTGGCTGAAATTTGGAACAAAGACTTGAGTTATGACTTCCAAGATTCGTGTCAAATATGATCCGAATCGGTCAATAAATATAAGCCTCAATTTTCACCTGATCTGGCTGAAATTTGGCCCAAAAAACTATCTTGTGACTTACAGCATTAGTGCTAAGTTTCATCCGAATCGATCAATATGGTGATGTAGGCCCCCCTAAGTGCCGATATGACTTCTTGGGACCAAAATAATTCAAATAAAAACTCAACCGAATCCATGGTGGTGGGTAACCAAGATTCAGCCTGGCCGAACTTTACACGTTTTTACTTGTTATCCTTGTTTTTGCCTGCTCCAATATGAAATGTGTCTTTAAATACAGCAATTTGTTGCTGTATCGGTATACACTAGAACATTATGATATAGCCTCTGCCAGCAACATTTTTTTTTCTTGAACTTCCAAGCAAACTACAATTCTACTGAAAGTTCCTGCGGCGGCAAGTGGGTGATGGGTGGTTGAGTGTGAGATGTGTGAGTGTGGTGCCAACAGATAGAAAAGTTTTTCATTAGCAACAAAACGTAACCAAATGGAAAAATGGTTTTAAACAATGTTTCTGCCAGTTGTTATTGTTGTTGTTGCTGTTGTTACTGTTGATGTTGTTGTTATTAAGGTACAAGAGTTGGTAATTGTTTTTGGTTGCTGTCGATGTTGCTGCCGCTGCTGCTCCTATTTCTGGCTGCTGTTCTGATTTTTGCCATTCGCTTCCGTTTCAACCAACCAATCTCTACCTCCACAGCTTGCTGTTGTTGTTGTTGCTGTTGAACATTTTTGTTAATTAGTGTTTGCCATACTAATTACTTTTCAAATTACTAACATTTTTTTCTTTCGCTTTGCTCTGGGATTTGCATGTTTTCCATTTGCTCCACATCGCTTGCTGCTTCCACCTCGTATGGGAAATGAATGTCGGTTGTTGCCGAGCGCCTGTTTAGTATGCTCATGCGAATATTTGTCTATATGTGTATACTACACGTAGCAAAATGTGCTGGTACATGTGTGTGTGTGTGTGTGTGTGTATGTGTGTGTCTGTGCGCGCTTTGATTGTCCTGGCATGGATTCAGTTTATTTTGTGATGTTGTTATTTTGTTTGTTATTTTGCCAGATTATTTGTATCCGCATGTGTATTTGCGAGTGTGCGAGTCCGTAATTAAAAGATTTTTAAATGGGTTGTTAGATTTTAATTAAAACATTTGGGAATTGAGCATTTTTGGGAAATTATGCAAATTGCGGTAGTTACAATTTGTAGTTTTTCAAAGGTAAACCTTTTCACTTCCCTCCCCTTTGGGGCGGCAAGCAATGGCATTTTTGGGTACTCCAATTATCCCCATTTTGTAGCTGGGTTTAATTGCCTGAATTCAACTAAGGTGTGCTTTTTTTGGAATCACAGTGGACATTTTTTGTGAATACTGCCAAAGGGTGGATGAAGTTTAAATGTATGCCACCATTTGTCTAAGTTATTAAACGGCCTAAATCGGAAGTATATATATCGCCATAAAGACAGAACTTCCAATTTAACGTCTAGTCTGTTGTAATCACGCTGTAGTCTTTTGAAAATAGAAATATTGAGCTGTATTTTTACACACATTTTTTTGTTCATAGGCAGGGTGGGCCACATCGGATTATATCTTGATGTAGCCCCCTTATAGACCGATCTCCAGATAAATAGTCTTAGTCCCATAAAAGCTGCATTTATTGCCTGATTTTGTTTAAATTCGACGCAGAGAGTTTTGTCATGTCCCTCAACATTCATGCCGGATATGGTTCAGATCAGTACATTTTTGGATATAGCTGCTATATATACCTATTTCCCCATTTAGGCCTTGGGGCCATAAAAAAAACGCATTTATTGTATATTTGCGCTCAAATTCTCCACAGTGAGTTGTTTTAGTACCCTCAAAATCCGTATCGAATATGGTCCACATGGTAGGCCACCGTAGCGCAGAGGTTAGCATATCAAGCTGAACGCCTGGGTTTGAATCCCGGCGAGAACATTATAACCAAATTTCTAATTCTGGCGAAATTGTTGAGCTGGTATGTCTGCTATGTAAAAACGTCTTCCCAAATAAGTGTCGTTCGAATCGGCTATAAAAAGGAATCCCCTTATCATTGAGCTTAAAATTGAGCTTAAAATTGAATCGGACATCACTCAATGATATGTGAGAAGTTTGCAACCGTTCCTAAGTGGAACTTTCATGGGCAAATTTGCATATATTGGGTTGCCCAAAAAGTAATTGCGGATTTTTCATATAGTCGGCGTTGACAAATTTTTTCACAGTTTGTGACTTTGTAATTGCATTCTTTCTTCTGTCAGTTATCAGCTGTTACTTTTAGCTTGCTTTAGAAAAAAAGTGTAAAAAAGGTATATTTGATTAAAGTTCATTCTAAGTTTTATTAAAAATGCATTTACTTTCTTTTAAAAAATCCGCAATTACTTTTTGGGCAACCCAATATATAGTACATATCAGACAATATTTTGATATAGCCCCTATATAGAACGATCCCCAGATTTAAGGCCTAAGGACCAGAGAAGCCTCATTTTATGTCCGATTTTACTGAAATTGAGCACAGTGAGTTGTCTTAGGACCGTCGAAATCGGTGGGTCAAATCGCACAGAAGATGTCAGGTCTAAGGTCCTTAAAATCCACATTTTTTTATCCGATTTCGCTGAAATTTGGCACTGAAAGCTGTGATAGGCCTTTCGTTGTCGCTACAGAGTATGGTTCAGATCGGACGATATTTGGATATAGCTGCCATGTACCCCCATCTCCCAATTTATGGTCTTTCGCCCATAAATGGCTTATTTATTACCCGACTTCGCTAAATTTTGGAACAAAGAGTTGCGTAAGACCCTCGACGTTCGCGCTGGGTTTGGCTTAGATCAGACCATATATTGATATAGCTGCTACGGGTTTCCAAAGTTTGGCCAAGCAGAACTTAATACCTTTTTATACCCTCCACCATAGGATGGGGGTATACTAAGTTCGTCATTCTGTTTGTAACTTCTCGAAACAGAATGACGAACCTACATCAATATTAAGTAACTGTGCATAGTTTCGAGCGGCTAGCTTTACGCGTTCGACCGCTATCGTGATTTCAACAGACGGACGGACATGGCTAGATCGACTCAGAATGCCGAGACGATCCAGAATTGATATACTTTGTGGGATCTTAGACGCATATTTCGAGATGTTGCAAACGAAATGATGAAATTAGTATACTCCCATCCTATGGTGGAGGGTGTAATAAAAAGTTTAGTAGCTGCAAAAAATTACCAAAACACTAACGTGGTCACACAACGTCCAACCCCTCCGCTCGTAACAAGTCAATTTGGTGTTCCAATCCCACCCTATCTGTGGTCCATTCGTTGAAAATATTAAACTCGACACCTCTCAATTTCCTATTAAGTAAGATGCTAAGGGTGGAGTCAGCTTTTCTGGAGGACCCTGTGCGCTGAACAGAAAGATAGACGTGCAATATAGACAGCTGGACAAGCGTTTAACAGAGATGAGGGACTTTGAGTCAGGCATCCGACTCAGCCAAGTGGGTTTTCAAACAACCATGATGGGGGTTTTACGCTGTTCGATGGGAATTTAGGGATCCCTACGATCCTAGCTCACTATTCTTAAGGGTCGGGACCTGTGGTTCATACAAAGCGGGATTCATCTTCATTTGTCAAGATACATGATACCTGCTTGGTGAGTCCAGCATTTAAAAGGGAAGGAAGCTGTGTTCCTACAAGGCAAATACACTGGATCTTGCTTGGTAGAGTGGACTAATCAAACTCAACTTGCGAACATTGCCCCCATGATGAGAAGAAATCGAAGCTCTTTGGTCCAATTCCACTCCGTAGTCAATGAAGTCATATCTCCTTTACCAGCGGTGAAAATGAGAAATGTGGTGCACGATTCTCTGGAGTTAGTCCGGAATCTTCTCCTTCCAAGGCGAAACCGACCTCTGTCTCAGCCTGTAAGAGACCCCTGTCACACTTAAATGACCGTCTAGTTCGCGGAAAGGCTGCTTCCTTAGCGAAAACTACATAGCTGCCAAAAGGAAGAGATCAGCGAAGGAGACTCAGCCTGCGTAAAATAAGCGAGAAAATGGGGCCCTGGGTGTAGTTTCAGTGAGTTTCCCTAGTCCAGCGGAAGTCATTCTCTCTGAGAAAGGAACCCACGCTATAAGAACGGCGACGTGGCAACGGGCAGAGCCAGTATGACTGGGTCCTCCGAGCCAGATGTTGGCCCTTGGGGATAGTCCGTAAGTTGGTGGGAAAATCAACGCAGTCCACTGGATACTACTGCATACAATGTTGGTCAATTTGATGCTCTTGGACCGGTGGAGCAGCGCATAGTGGATAAATTGGTAGTAAAAATATGCTATTTGAGAACGGATAGAGATAAAACTTTGCAATTTAAAATGGTTAGAGCTGCGGTGTTATCATGTCTTAAAAAACCAAAAACTTTGCCCGATATTTTTACAAAAATCACCAAAATACCTATTTCGGTTAAAGATCGGCATTTTTTAGTACACTTGCTCTGGAGGCATGTGATTTGGGGACATAGAAAGTAAAAAAACATTAGCCCGAATGGGGGATTTGGGCTTTGATTTTTGAGAACCAGAGGGTTTTTTTTCCAATTTTTTAATAAAAAATTTTGAAATGCATATTGCAGCCGTTTAAGATTACATATCTGGTTAAAAGTTCGCTTAAAAAATGTCGACGTATACTGCAGCAAAGTCATTTTAAATTTTGTCACCAATCCAAATCATGCATCAAAATGAAAATCGGACCACAAATGTCTTCATAAATTACAAAATATGAAGCCAATCTCGGCCAAAATTTCAACAACAAAAAACAAAAAGACGGATATCCTCAAAACCAGTGGAGATATTGTGTACATCAATCAAACTTTTTTGTATGGATTTTCACTACCGATCAAAAAAAAAATAAAATCGGACCACAAATGAAGATTTGGCAGCTCGAACAATTTTTCGAAATGCAAAGACGACCAACATTAGGGGCCTGTCAAGAGGTGCCTAGACCACCTATGACCTTGAAATTTTGCACTTTATCTCAATAACACCTGAGCTTTAACCATTTCAAACTTCATAGAATTATCTCTATCCGTTCTCAAATGGCATGTTTTTACTAGCTTTTTTCGGTTCTATCCACTGTGCAGCGGCGACATAAGGCGGAAACAGTGTATCAATTACGTGAACGAAAGGTCTATGAAATGTTTACCAAATACGTTGAGTAGCCCTTGCCAGTGGTAAAACTCAGGGTTTTGTCGGTGGCTGAATTTCTTGTTCACATAGTAGTAACGGCATGGATCCGTACTCAATGAATTAAGTCGACCCTGCGGAAGCTGCCGTCGAAGTAGAACGTAAGGCTTTGTACAGAGCGGCGGCCTGATCCTGAAGGCATCGATAAACATGGAAATGGAATGCTATCAGAAGAGTATAGAGTGCAGGCTGAGGGTTAAATTTCGGTTTTGCCATGTCCTAATCTCGAAGTCAAGCGGAGGTTCGAGCGAAGAGGCTAGGAGTGGTGCAGATTAATCTGCATAACTTCTAGGCTCCTTCTAAAGAACTCTTGCTAGTATGCTGTAACTCCATTATCGAGATAGCCCAGCTTTAGAATCGTTAGTAATAGGTTCTCTGGCTTAAGTAATAGGAACTGCACCTTCTTTACAGGGTGATAAGTTAAGAACAAGTATTGTGAGGAGGAAAAGTGTGCGTTAAAGACCGTAAGGTTGGAAATCAGGAAATCTCGTCCCTTACTGATCTCATGGATCCGAACGAGCTATGCAGAAGGGCCGAAAGGTCTTGCATATGGCATATGACTGGGCTAGACCCAGAGGTCTCAATGTTAACCCACAGAAGATTGAAATATGCCTGTTCACGAGGAAGACGAAGGTGGGCCAATTTAACGCACCACGTTTCCTCAATAAGATGATTTTGATATCTGACAAGGTCAAATACTTATCTGTGATCTTAGACAGGAAACTGAATTGGAAGTGTCAGATTCAGGAGCGTACTGAGAAGGCTTAGATTCAGGAGCGTACTGAGAAGGTTCATAGATGTTGGGCACTATATAGACCAATAGACCAGTATAGACCAATACTTACTTACGCCTCAGTAGTTTGTTGGACTGCTATGGAGAAAAAGTGCAACATAAGGACCATACAACAGGTTCAGAAAACATGTTGTCTTGGCATAGGCGGAGCGATGAGGACCCTGCCCACTAAAGCACTGGAGACTCTTCTAGATATCCGACCCATTGACATACAGATTAAGTGTGAGGCAGCCACTGCGGCTATGAGACTTAAGGAGATGGGAGAATGGATTGAGGATGGGAGCAGCTCATACCATCGCGGTAGAATCGAGGCGACGATAGGAAACCTGGAAGGAAGGGAAGAGGTTTCCGATCGGATACCTGAGATGAACCTTGAAGTCGAGTTCGAGGCACTGCTGCCATCGACACAGTCTTGCATTGACGGAACTCTAGTATTGCCATCTGGAAGATCATGTTAGACGGATGAATCAAAGCTAGAGGAAAAAGTGGGCCTGGGGGTCTACGTCGAGTCGAGTCGGGTGGGACGTCGAGTCGAGTCGGCGGGGACGTCGAGTGTGAACATCTTTACCGACAATAAAATTGCCATAATGGCAATTACAACTAGGACGCTAAGGTCACGAACAGTATTGCAGTATAAGAAAGAGATTAACGCCTTTCCTAAGGATGGCAACATCCACATCGTTTGGGTGCCGGGCCATAACGGAGTAAGGGGAAATGAAAGGGCAGACGATTTGGCGGTGAAGGCAAGAGGACTGCCGTCAATAAACTTGGTTAACCCGAAGCCTTTCGGGTCGACGCAGTCCGAGGTAAAGGAGTGGGCGGCGAATGCGCATGCAAGGACGGCGAAAATTCTATGGGGGATTCCAGATTGTGAGAAGACGAGGCTATTACTGAAAGGATGCCAGAAGGAGGTCAGTATAGCTTTTGGTGTCATTACGGGACCCATAGGACTACGAGCTCACTTATGGAGAATCGGTGCGGCAAGTGATAGCATGTGTAGGGCATGCGGGGAAGATGATGAGACGTTTGAGCAATTCCTTTGTCATTACCCAGCTTTCGCGTCTAAAAGATACCTACACATAGGTGGAGACACAATACCAGACATGAACCAACTTAGGTGAGTGGTATTGAAAACAATTAAGGATTTTGTAAGTAGCACGGAATTACTAACTTAAAATATTCTTTTTAGAGGTTACTTTATAGTTACTTTATTTTGGCAACGGTGGTTTAAACAGCTCAAGCACATTTCGTGTTTTGTTTCACTGTCAAACATCTTCAGTTTGGTCTAATATGTAACCATAATTCGTCTTACAAACGAACAACGCTTGCAAGTTGTTGAATTTTATTATCGAAATGCTCTGTTAAGAAAGTTCAAAAAGTTTAAGAAAGTTCAAATTGTGTTCAGCGACGAAGCTAAGTTTTGGCTCAATGGGTTCGTGAATAAGCAGAATTGTCGATTTTGGAGTGAAGATCAGCCAGAAGCATTGCAAGAGCTACCAATGCATCCAGAAAAAGTCGCAGTTTGGTACGGTTTATGGGCTGGTGGCATCATTGGACCGTACTTCTTCAAAGATGATAAGAATCGTAAAGCAACTGTGAATGGTGAGCACTTCCGTGAGATGATATCCAACTTTTTTTGCCCAAAATACAAGAGCTTGAGGTGCATCACATGTGGTTTCCACAAGACGGTGTCACATGCCACACAGCACGCGTAACAATGGACTTATTGAGAGGCGAGTTCGGTGAACATTTTATTTCACATTCGGGACCGGCCAATTGGCCGTCTAGATCGTGCGATTTAACGCTTTCAGACTTATATTTGTGTTGCTATGTTAAGGCTCATGTCTATACAGACAAGCTCGTTTAAATTGGCGTATTGGAAGACAACAATGAAGCATTTGTTCGTGAGATACTGGCCGAAATGTTGAAAAGATTAGGTCAAAATTGGACTAAATGGATGGACCATTTGAGACGCAGTCTTGTTCAACATTTGCATGAAATTATCTTCAAACATCAAACATTAAATTATATGAGCCGTATTATCGATTTAAATAAAGATTTCATTAATTTTTCTGAACTTCATTTTTTAACTTTCCTATAGCTCTTAAAAAATCACCCTTTATAAACATGAACAAGAGAGGACATTTGAGCCACTGGGGCGTTTACAATTGTAGTTTTGATGTTTGTACCAAAACAGTTCACGTATTTCGTGATTAATCGGATATACAGCAGTGTTATGATCGAATACCCAGAACCAGTTCCTTTCCTGACAAACGCCCTCAACACTTGTGCCAGGTATTCGTTCTGAAGCATACGTCGTGTCATTGCATTCCACGATTTTCGCCTTGGATATTCGACAATGGTGCAGCATACTCCCAACTTCCACATCTCTTTCATCCTACTTTTCTTAGTGGCGAGTGCTGCCTCACACTTTACCTGTATGTCTAAGGGCCTGCTATCCAAAATCTTCATCGGCGCCCTCATTGGAGTTATCATCATGGCAAACTTATGAGAAGGCATCAGATCCAACTGCATTGTTTTAATGTTGTAACGATTCGTATGTTAGAATCGGCTTGCCTTGAAACTTTCATGGAGCCAGTAGGTCATATTGGGATTTAGTTCCCATTTCAAGTCCACTCTTCTGCTTACAAACCAACATTTATTGGACATCCACGTATTTTTCTGAATATGGTGGTATGGTCAATTCAAATCACTTTCAGGTATTTAATCTGTCTAAGCACACCTTTTCTTCCTACACTTACAAAATTAACGCTAACAAATCAAGAAAATCACTGCCTGCATATTAAGGGTTGTTCGGAAGGCAACAGCAATAAAACATTTCCCTTTATGACTTTAAAATTGAAAACATGCGAAATCGGCCTCAAGTCAATAATTGCCAAGGCAATTGGAAAGATATCAAACTTTTGAAATCTCAATCAGGCACTCACATCATAGCTACAGAGCTAAACCAAAACCACCCTTTTATTGTAGAGAAATTTTAGACTAATTTTTAAAATGCTATTGAAGTAATTACCCGTAAATACCCTTCACTTCATCATGACCATTCAGCTTTATTGCTCACCCATTTAGGGCATTCAATGAAATTGGGAAATGACTTCAATATTTGCTTAACTAATTATCTCATTGGGAAAATGCTGTACTATAGTGCTGTACTAGCTGGGTGTTTCTTGCTCTCATTCATTTATCCTTTGTCCATATGCACTGGAAGCGTTGAATTATAACAATGCTCTGGGGCGATTGTAGCGATTATAACACCAGCCACCACCCAAAGGGTGTTTCATTTGCTCATCGACCTGTGTTGTTTAGACAATCAAATTGCGAGGAAGCGGAAGGGACCTGTTTCCTGCTGGTATCCTGCATCATACTCATACTCGCACTTGTTTTGTTTAACCACATTTTGTGAATTTTTATGACAAATTGCCATAAGCCTTACAGTTTTGGGCTATGGCCTTAAGGGGGTTGCTTGAGTATCTATTAAACCTGAAACGCTTTACAACAAAGACTTGGTTAACGCAAGGGGCGTCAAATATTCCACCCTCCCATAAGAGTTAATTCATCCTTCGTCCTTTGTGCTGAGTGCGAGTGCGAGTGCCAGTGTTGTTGGTTGTTTTTCTTCATCTCCCTGTGGCTGGCACTTTGTTTGATACTCAAAGGGCTAATGAGAATTAATCCAAATTACTGTAACATATGTGACATTTTTTCAAGGCATTTAGAAAATCGCTGTTGCTGTTGTTGTTGTTATTGTGGAGTATAGTTTTATTATGGCTGTTGATATTTGATTGTTGAAAAATGTGTAATTTAACGCATGATTAGAGATTTTTCCTATACCAACCAACGACAATGGCTCAAATAAATTGCTGATGGTTTAGCAAGCATATTGTTGACATTAGGGATAATAAAATTATGGCAACATTTTTCTCCACTTTTGGCCCAATGGCAATGTCCAAATGGCTTTTGGAGGCCACATCATACGTTCTAATTTTAATGCACCGCCATAAATTTTCGCGAAATTGGTTATTGGTTTAACTGCTTTAAGGAAGCAAAGTATGATTCAGAACTTTAATGTTCAAATCTAGAAGCTTAAATCTTTTATTATAAAGCATTTAAAAATAATCATATATTCTATATGAAAATAATCATATATATATATGAAAAATGCGTCAATTTCATAGGCATATTGCGGGTGTGCGGTTTATCACAAGATATCACCACGTTCAAAGTTTAAGCCAATTTGACTAATAACAGCGCCATCTAGAGGCTAACGAATTCAAATCGGGAGATCGGTTTATATGGCGGTTAACTGAGATTAAAGACGGAATTGGGGGCTGTGTTGTTGTTGTTGTCGTAACAGGGTTACTGTTTTCTATTTTCGTTTGCTTGGTTCTATTCTGCAACCAAGCAACCGAAAAATAGATCGTTTCACATTCAAATAAAAATAATTCGTTTCACATAAAAGTTTAACATAAAGTTTTTTCTTACCCACCACGATGGGATGCGGGTACACTAATTTTGTCATTCTGTTTGTAACTCCTCGAAATATTCGTCAAAGACCCCATCAAATATATATATATATATATATATATATATATATATATATATATATTTGATGGGGTCTTTGACGAATATTTCGAGGAGTTACATATATATATATATATATATATATATATATATATATATATATATATATATATATATATATATATATATATATATATATTCTTGATCTTCATGACATTTTGAGTCGATCTAGCCATGTCCGTCCGTCTGTCCACCTTGGCTGAAATTTGGTACAACGGTACACAATGACATCTACTATGGTCTACAACATTCAAAAAATGCTATTCATAGTGGAGGATATATAAGATTCGGCCCGGCCGAACTTACTGCGCTTTTACTTGTTTTTGCTTGATTTGGCAGAAATTTGGTATGTAAAGTAAAATTATGCCCTTCAACTTAATTTTTTTGTGTAAATTTTTTGCAGAGTCCATAGTGGTGGGTTCCCAAGATTCGGCCCGGCTGAACACGTTTTTTCTTGCTTTTATATAAAAGACTTAACTTTGCAAAATTTCATTCAAACCGGATAAAAATTTCGCCCTCTATAGGTTCAAAAGGTAAAATCGAGAGATCGGGTTATGGGGGAGCTGTAGCAGGTTTTGAACCGATTCGAACCATACTTGGAAATGTCACTTGTCACAATGTAGAAGCTATGTCAGGTTATGGACCGTTTCGGACCATACTTGGCACGTACGTTGAAGGTTATAGGAAAAGGTGTTGTGCTTTCCACAGACGGACGGATGGGCAGACCGTCGGACATTAAGAAATCGACCTTAAGTTTCATGGCGATCAAGAATGTAAATACGTCATTGGTTCTTAAACCAATATTTCGATGTGTTAAAACAGGAGTGACGAAGTTAGTGTACAATACCTCCAATGTTGGAGGGTATAAAAACTAATAATTCAATATAAATTTAAAGAAGTAACAAGTTCTGCCGGACCGAATCTTATGGAGGGTACCATGAATGATTTTTCAAAGGCAGATCATGAAGTTTATCACAGCAAATTATTACATTAAGAATCTCAGCCAAATTGACTGATAATAGCACCATCTAGAGGCGTCAAATCGGTTTATATGGCAGTTATCTGAGGTTAAACACATATTTGGGTTATTTTGGCTGTTGTAGCATTGAGTTGTGTTCAGGAACTCTACGACTAAGGTGGGGTGTGCCCAAAGGGTTCTGGGTCTGAGTCGAATGGGGCTGGCTGGGCAGTTAAACAGGTAAAGTGTGTCATGCACCGCTGCGCAGAGGTAAGCATGTCCACCTATGACGCTGAACGCCTGGGTTCGAATCCTGTAGGGAAGATCAGAAAAAAAAATGTCAGCGGTGGCTATCCCCTCCTAATGCTGGCAACATTTGTGAGGAAAAATGCCATTTGAAAAAATGGTATGGCAGCCATGTAAAAACTTCTCCCCAAAGAGGTGTTGCTATGCGGCACGCCGTTCGAACTCGGCTATAAAAAAGAGAAGTTTGCCTCTGTTCCTTGTTTATTGTCATATTTGCAATGATGGTCGGAATAGTTACTCCATCGACTATCGCATTCAGCTCCTTAACCACCTCATGCGTGTATGCAGTGAACAATGTGGCTGAAGATTTGGTGGCAGACATCTTCAGATCTCTTGCATTGAAAAGGCGGCAAGTTCGATGAGGTGGACAATTAACCTATCGGAGATGTCAACAATGAGTGGGGGGTCTTATGCCATTAACCTGGACGCTTTTTGGCAGGCCCCCAAAATTTCGAATTTTTTTTTGATAAAAATTAAAAAATTCTCGAAACAACAAGTAAAAGCGTGCCGGGCCGAATCTTATATACCCTCCACCATGGATAGCATTTGTCGAGTTCTTTTCCCGGCATCTCTTCTTAGGCAAAAAAGGATATAAGAAAAGATTTGCTCTGCTATTAGACCGATATCAAGATATGGTCCGGTTTGAACCACAATTAAATTATATGTTGGAGACCTGTTTAAAATGTCAGCCAATTCGAATAAGAATTGCGCCCTTTGGGGCTCAAGAAGTAAAATAGGGAGATCAATTTATATGGAAGCTGTATCGGGCTATAGACCGATTCAGACCATAATAAACACTTATGTTGATGATCATGAGAGGATCTGTCGTACAAAATTTCAGACAAATCGGATAATTATTGCGACCTCTAGAGGCTCAAGAAATCAAGATCCCAGATCTGTTTATATGACAGCTATATCAGGTTATGAACCGAGTTGAACCATACTTAGCACAGTTGTTGGATATCATAACAAAATACTTCGTGCAAAAATTCTTTCAAATCGGATAAGAATTGCGCCCTTTAGTGGCTCAAGAAGTCAAAACCCAAGATCGGTTTATATGACAGCTGTATCAGGTTATGAACCATACTTGGCACAGTTGTTGGATATCATAACAAAACACGTCGTGCAAAATTTCATTCCAATAGGATAAGAATTGCGCACTCTAGAGGTTCACGAAGTCAATACCCAAGATCGGTTTATATGGCAGCTATATCAAAACATGGACCGATATGGCCCATTTACAATACCAACCGACCTACACTAATAAGAAGTATTTGTGCAAAATTTCAAGCGGCTAGCTTTACTCCTTTCAAAGTTAACGTGCTTTCGACAGACGGACGGACGGACAGACATAGCTGGATCGACATAAAATGTCACGACGATCAAGAATATATATACTTTATGGGGTCTCAGACGAATATTTCGAGTAGTTACAAACAGAATGACGAAATTAGTATACCCCCATCCTATGGTGGAGTGCATAAAAATTCTTAATAATTCTTTTTGAATTTCGCAGCTAAAATTGTCCATAAGAAACGATATTTTCTACGAAAATCCCCAAATACCTTTTGGGTACCTACCAAGTCGGTTATATATGTAAACCACGTTTTGTCATAATATGGTCCGATTTGGACCACATTCGGCACTGACATTGAGTGGTCTAAAAAGTACAAGTCATTGTTTAATTTTGTAAAACAAAATACGGGTCTTTTTTTGTAGCTATATATATATATATATATATATATATATATATATATATATATATATATATATATATATATATATATATATATATAATACATATATATATATATATATATATATATATATATATATATATATATGTATATATATATATATATATATATACATATATATATATATATATATATATATATGTATATATATATATATATATATATATAACATATATACATATATATATATATATATAATATAGACCGATCCAAGCAATGTACGACGCGGTTGTTGAAAAGCTTTAAATAAGCGACTGTGTCAAATTTCAGCCAAATCGGATTATGAATTCATCTTTATGGGGCCAACACTTTAAACCGAGAGATCGGTCTATATGGCAGCTGTATCCAAAGCTGAACAGATCTGGGCCAAATTGCAGAAAGATGACGAAGAGCCTAACACAACTCACTGTCCCAAATTTCAGCGATGTTCGACAATAAATGCATATTTTAGTAACCCAAGACTTTTAATCGAGAGATCGGTCTATATGGCAGCTATTTCCAAACATGAACTTTTTTCGGCCAAATTGAAATGGGATATCCAAGAGCCTAACACAACTCACTGTGTCAAATTTCAGCAAAATCGGATAATAAATGTGGCTTTTAGGGGCCTAAGACCTTAAATCGGCGGATCAGTCTAAATGAGGGCTATACCAAGATATATCTCGATATAGCCTATCTTCTAACTTAACCTGCCTAAAGACAAAAAAGTAATCTGTGCATAGTTTCAGCTCAATATCTTTATTTTCAAAGACTGTAGCGTGATTTAAACAGACGAACGAACAGACGGACATGACTAGATCGACTTAGATTTTTTCGACGATCAAGAATGTATACACTTTGTAGGGTTAAAAATGGTGTTGCGATGTGTTGCGAACGAAATGACAAAATGAATATACCCCTATCCTTCGGTGGTGGGTATAAAAATCGAACCACAAATGCCCTCGAAAATTGCAAAATACGAAACCTATCTTGGTAATATTTCAAAAAATACATATTAAAACTCGTATATCCCCGAAACCAGTGGAGTGCTACCAAGCAAAACAAAAAATTGCAATTCCACCACAAACAAAGATTTGGCCCACTTTAGGTTCTTAGTTCTTAAATGGATTGTCTGAGTAAACGCATATGAACGTTCTATTGTTATAAGGCTTTTCAAAAGCGATCTAGCAACAATGGGGGCTATAAGGCATCGTCCTTCTTCTAACCTAACCTAACCAAACCTAGCCTAAACTTGTCCTTAACCTAACCTATTTCGTTTATAATTCAAAAACTCGATTTTTAGCGCCAACTATGTAGGACATTTTTTATTTAGAAATTTTTCATGAAATACCCATGAACTTTCTAAATTTCTCTATTAGAGATTTGGGAAATTGTTTTGGGTTTAGCATTAATTGAACTTAAATGTAGAAAATCAATCAAATGAATGTCTACCACATTATTCCCCAGGGAAATGCACTGGGCTACTTTGTCACACCATTCATTCTGCTAACAATTGTGACCACCTTCTTTCTAATCATGTTCCAATAGTTCTGTTTATCCATTTCGTACATCGCCATCCTGTACGTGCTGAAGTATATTTTGATTTGGTTTTTGGTCTGTTTTGTGATTTTACATTCCGGACTATCATCCAAACAATGAAAGAAATTCGGTTCTGTATAGCATTTTAGTTTGTTATTCCTTTCCTTCTTGGCCAGCTCCATTTGTTGGCACTCACATTCTCACAATGTGACTCAATGATTATTTTCAATGAAAATTTCCCAAAAATTCTCTAAGCGAAGGAATCGATTTTATTTTTTCTATCGATATTTGTCTACTCATCAAAGGTGCATTTAACAAACATTTACTACTCTGATTGCTTGGCCAATGGCTGCAGTGATGTTGGTCTTCCGTTCTCACTCCAATCGCCTGGACAAATCACGTGTGCCCTTTGTTACTGGGAGTAGGGTTGCCGTCTTTGTGATCATTTATAAAAACTAAGGAAACTTTTACAACTTTGTGACCTTTTGAAAAACTAATTAAAGTTTTTCTCCTACCGTAATTGGGATGGTAAGTTGGAAAAAAGTAAAAGTAACAAGTAAAAGCGTGCTAAGTTCGGCCGGGCCGAATCTTATATACCCTCCACCATGGATCGCATTTGTCGAGTTCTTTTCCCGGCATCTCTTTTTAGGCAAAAAAAAAAAAGATATAAGAAAAGATTTGCTCCGGTCCGGTTTGGACCACAATTAAATTATATGTTGAGACCTGTGTAAAATGTCAGCCAATTCGAATAAGAATTGCGCTCTTTGTGAGCTCAAAAAGTAAAATAGAGAGATCGATTTATATGGGAGCTGTAAAGGGCTAAGGACCGATTCAGACCATAATAAACACGTATGTTGATGGTCATGAAAGAATCCGTCGTACAAAATTTCAGGCAAATCGGATAATAATTGCGACCTCTAGAGACTCAAGAAGTCAAGATCCCAGATCGGTTAATATGGCAGCTATATCAGGTTATGGACCAACTTGTGCTTTATTTGACATAGTTGTTGAAAGAAACAATAAAAAACACCTTGCGAAATTATAGCAAAATTGGATAAGAATTGCGCCCTCTAGAGGCTCGAGAAGTCAAGACCCAAGATCGGTTTATATGACAGCTATATGAGGTTATGAACCGATTTGAACTATACTTGGCACAGTTGTTGGATATCGTAACAAAACACGTCGTGCCAAAATTCAGTCAAATCGGATAAGAATTGCGCACTCTAGGGGCTCAAGAAGTCAAGACACCAGATCGGTTTATATGGCAGCTATATCAGGTTATAAGCCGATTTAAACCTTACTTGGCACATCATAGGAAAACACGTCGTGCAAAATTTCATCCCAATCGGATAAGAATTGCGCACTCTAGAGGCTCAAGAAGTCAAGACCCAAGATCGGTTTATATGGCAGCTATATCAAAACATGGACCGATATGGCCCATTTACAATACCAACCGACATACTCTAATAAGAAGTATTTGTGCAAAATTTCAAGCGGCTAGCTTTACTCCTTCGGAAGTTAGCGTGCTTTCGACAGACAGATGGACGGACGGACGGACAGACGGACGGACATGGCCAGATCGACATAAAATTTCACGACGATCAAGAATATATATACTTTATGGGATCTCAGATGAATATTTCGAGTAGTTACAATCAGAATGACGAAATTAGTATATCCCCCATCTTATGGTGGAGGGTATAAAAATTCACCATTTTCGAAAAATCTTTAAAATTTTGTAAGAAAATTTATTTTAAAAAGATTAAAATTTCGAAGAAATTTTCCATTTGTCAAATATAGGGCAATTTTTGGCCATTTTTGTTCTCTACTAAAAAAAAAAATAAAAAAAAAAAATCAAGTAAATCGTGCTAAGTTCGGCCGGGCCGAATCTTGGGAACCCACCACCATAGATTCTGCCAACATTTAGGAACTATATCTGGTTATAGACCGATTTGGACCGTACTTGGCACAATTATTGGAAGTCGTAACAGAACACTATGTGCAAAAATTCAGCCAAATCGGCGAAAAATTGCGACTGGTAAGGGCTCATAAAGTCAAATCGGGAGATTGGTTTATATGGGAGCTAAATCATATTATAGACCGATTTGGACCTTACTTGGCACAGTTATTGGAAGTCATAACAGAACACCATCCAATCAGCTAGATCGGACAAACATTGCGACTTGTAAGGGCTCAAGAGGTCAAATCGGGAGATCGGTTTATATGGAAGCTATATCTGGTTATAAACCGATTTGAACCGTACTTGGCACAGTTGTTGGAAGTCACAACAAAACACAATGTAGAAAATTTCCGTCAAATCGGACAAAAATGGCGGCTTCCGAAAGCTCAAGAAGTTAAATCGGGGGATCGGTTTATATGGAAGCTATATCAGGTTATAGACCGATTTCGACCGTACCTAGCGCAGTTGTTGGTAGTCACAACTGAACACAATGTGCTAAACTTCAGCCAATTCGAATGAAAATTGTGGCTTCCGAGGGCTCAGGAATCAAATCGGGAGATCGGTTTATGTGGGAGCTATGTCAGGTTCTTGAACGATTTGGATCGTACTTGGCACAGTTGTTGGAAGTCACAACAAAACACAATATGGAAAATTTTCGTCAAATCGGACAAAAATGGCGGCTGGTAAGAGCTCAAGAAGTCAAATCGGTAGATTGGTTTATATGGGAGCTACTATATCAGGTGATAGACCGATTTGGTTGGGAGCAATGTCCAAATCTGAACCAATATGACCCATTAGCAATCCCATACGATCTACATCAATATTAGGTACTCTACGCGTTCGACCTCTATCGTGATTTCGACAGACGGACGGACAGACATGGCTAGATCGACTCAGGATATCGAGACAATCAAGAATATATATACTTTATGGGGTCCTAGATCAATATTTCGAGGAGTTGCAAACGGAATGACTAGACTAGTACATCCCCATCCTATGGTGGTGGGTATAAAAATAGGGTTCGTACGTTAGGTTGATAAGAGGGGGCAGATATTGGTCCGCCCCATGCCTCTATGGACATACACCTAAGCCAATAATCAGCTTGTTGCGCACTCTCGGAAAAGAAAGTCTAAGTTAGGAGCTCCGTGCTAGTTGGTTCATGTCTGGTACAGTGTCCCCTTATAAGTGCCGCGAAAGCCGGGCAATGACATAGGAAATGCTCCAACATCTCATCATCTTTCCCGCATGCCCTACACATGCTATCACTTGCTGCAACGATTTTACATAAGTGAGCTCGAAGTCCTATGTGTCCCGTTATGATACCGAGAGCTATACTGACCTTCTTCTTACTTTCTTCAGTAATAGCCTCGTCTCCTCACGATCTGGATCCCCTCCATAGGATTTTCGCCGTCCTACCGACCGTTTCGCTTTTCCACAGGGTTGCATGCGCATTCGTCGCACACTCCCTTAGCTCGGACTCGGACGTTGATCTGAAAGGCTTCGGGTTAACCAAGTTTATTGACGGCAGTCCTCTGGCCTTCACCGCCAAATCATCCGCCCTTTCATTTCCACTTACTCCGTTATGGCCCGGCAGCCAAACGATGCGGATTTTGCCATCCTCAGAGAAGGCGTTAATTTCCTTCTTACTCAGCAAGACTGTTCGTGACCTTACCGTCCTGGTTGTTAATGCCCTTATGGCAATTTTACTATCCGTACAGATGTTCACACTCGACGGCCTCGCTTTGGCAACACACCACTTCACGCATTCTGTGATCGCCCGGATCTCCGCGTGCAGGACCATATTATGGTCAGGCAGTCTAAAAAAGATCTCAGTACCAGGGTTCTTAATGTAGATCCCCAGCCCACTCTCTCCTCTAGCCTTGATCCATCAGTGTAACATGATCTTCCAGATGACAATGCTAGAGTTCCGTCAATCCAAGACTGTTCCGCTGGCAGCACTGCCTCGTACTCGACCTGAAGCTTCATCTCAGTTATACGATCGGAGACCTCTTCCCTTCCTTCCAGGTTTCCAATCCTCGCCTAGATTATAACGCGATGGTAAGAGTTGCTCCCATCCTCAATCCATTCCCCCTTCGCCTTAAGTCTCATAGCCGCAGTGGCTGCCTCACACTTAATCTGTATATCAATGGGTCGGATATCTGGAATAGTCTGCAGTACCCTAGGGGGCGTGGTCCTTATCTCTCCGCTCATGCCAAAGACAACATGTTCTCCGAACTTGTAGTATGGTCCTAACATTGCACTTTTTTCCATGGCAGTCCACCAAACTAATGAGGCGTATGTAAGTACTGGTCTAATCACGCTCCTGTAGAGCCAGTGGACTTTCCTCGGATTCAGGCCCTATTTCGAGCCTATTATAACATCATCTGGTATAAAAATAACGAAAATTGTTTGAAAATAATTTTTTTGCTAATGGCAATCTTGTCTACCATTCTCCGATTTAAAGAATGTGGATTTTGTAAACGCAATGCATTTCTGATAATGATACTGACGATTCCCCTTTCGACCATTCAGACATTGTCAGCCTTTTTGTTTGAATCACACATTCGGTGCAACATTTGGTTCTAATGGCGTTGAAAGAATAACAAAAACAGATAAGGGTCTCTCACCAACTGTCCCCCGAAATGGAAAAAGAAAACGTCCGTGGAAGGGGACACCAAAACAAATACTCTCAAGTAATCTGGTTCATTAGTTAATTGGCCAACTTCCATTAGAGATGGGGTTGTTGGTATTGTAGTTGTTATTGTTGTTGTTGTCGTCTTCTATTTACTTTGGACTGTTGGTGTTTACAATTTGAAATATCCGCAGTATGCTGTAATCTGTCTATTTAGCACATTGGAAATCTATTTAAGTGGACAACAAATTGAAATGAAATAAATCCCTCTAAAAAGGGGATATGGTAGTAGGAGTTTTATTTCTGAAGTCTGTAGGTTGAGAGGTGCGTTTATTAAAGGCATCACGAAGTTGTGGCTGATTTTTACTTACTTTCTCACTATGTTGGCTGTCACAGACCTTTTGCTCCATTAGCGGAACTCAGAATAGTTTTCAAAGCGACTCTAACTTCAGAGCTTTTATACCCTCCACCATAGGATGGGGGTTTTGGCATTTTAAATCGATCTAGTCTCGTGGAAGATTATTAGGAAATTGTGTCTGAGCTGAAAATCCTTTGGGCTATAAGAAGTTTCGACTTCTTTAAGTCGCCAGGCCCTGATTATGTTGAATAGCAAACTGTGTCCGACAGACTGGCTCCTTGGCTTTGGGAGATATACCCTGCTTGTATCAGTTTGCCGTATATACCTTCGGGATGGAGGTACACGAAGGTCATTTTCATTCCGAAAGCAGGAAAACCTTTCTTCCTATTAGTCTGTCATTCTTTAAGCTGAAGACTCTTGAGAGGTTGTTAGAAACATATCATAGGGCAAAGATCCCTGAAGATCGCTTGTCTTTGCAGCAGCATGCATATAGTAAAGGCAAATCCACTGAAATAGCCCTTCACGACCTAGTCGGCTACATAGAGGGTTCTCTCGCTGTCAAGGAATATACAATGGTAGCATTTCTTGACATTAAAGTTGCTTTCAATAATGTAAAACCGACGTCAATCATGAAAGAGTTGGAGTTTCTAGGCATCAACTCTACCGTAAGAAATTTTATTAATAACTTACCAAAAGATGCATTACGGCAGGCTTGGAATCTGTGGATCTAAAAAGATGTTTCAGCAGAGGTACTCCTCAAGGAGGTGTACTGTCTCCTTTACTTTGGAATATAGCCATTAACAATATATTATTGTCTTTGGAAGAAAAAGGCGTAAAAGTGGTCGCGTATGCTGATGACGTGGCAGTTGCGGTTAGGGGAAAGTTTCCCAGCACTCTAGGAGATATGCTTCACGAATCTTTACGTGCAACAGCGAAGTGGGCTACCGAAAGAGGTTTAGGTGTAAATCCGTGCAAGACAGCAGTTGTTCTTTTCGGAAGGAGATACAAGTTGTCTATAGTGGCACCTGTCTCCTTGGGTGGAGAGAATGTTCCATTTACAAAAAGCGCAAAATACCTGGGTGTTTGGCTGCACAGGAAATTGAACTTCAAATCCAACAATTTGGAAAGGTCAAGAAAGGCAATTCTTATCCTATATACCTCCAAGAGAGTCATTGGTAAAAGTTGGGGTTTTAGAGCAAACGTGATGCGTTGGGTATATACTGCAGCTGTCAGACCTATAATGCTATATGGTATTGTGGTCTAGTGGACGGCGCTTCAAAAGTCCACCTACTGTTCAATACTCAACCGTATCCAGAGGATGGCTTGTTTGTGCGTCACAGCCGCACAAGAACCACACCATCTAATGCACTGAGTTTAATGCTACATCTAATGCCTCTGGACATTGTGGCTACCCAAATTACTGCGACCGCTGCCATGAGGCTAAGGAAGCTTTCTCTTTAGTCATGTAGCGGCTACGGACATCAGGCAGTGTGGATTACACCCTACCTGAGCCGCTTTTTGATAAAAAGTACTGTACTTCTATTCCTGATAGAACCGATTGAAACTACGATATTCCTGGTAATAGAAGTTACATAGACTTCTATACGGATATACACCGAAAAGGTTACCCGACCAAGGGGAGATCCTTGCAATTAAGGAAGTTGTGCAATGGCTAAGATATAATGTCATAACGACGATTGGCATAAATATCTTCTCAGACAGCCAGGCAGCCAATAAATCCCTGGAGAACGTACTTCTGAACACAAAAACCGCCCTCGACTGTGACAGATCTCTCAACGAGATGGCTGAATAGTTCAAAATTCACCTGTTCTGGGGGTCGGGCCACAGATATATCCCAGGGAATTGTAAAGCGAACGAGCTTGCGAGACTAGGAACTACCTTACACATTCCAGGGAAACTGGGATCTGTTGAGAATGCCTCTAGCGATATGTAAGCTAAGTTTTCAGGATCAGGCCCGAAGGACAACGAATGATAGATGGTCACAAAGAGGGGGCTGTGAGCATTCCAAAACTATGTGACCTAATCTAGACTTGAAGAGGTCTACCGCTTTGCTCTCACTGGCTAGAACAGACGTGTTCTTCATGATCGGTAAACATGCTGACAGAATGAAGGTTGCCAGCAACGAATTTTGCAGAAGCTGCGAAGACACCAAAGAAGAAGAGACTATAGAACACCTTCTGTGTGATTGCCCCCACTAGCAGTCAAAAGAAGTTCTTCTTTAGGCTTCCATTTCTTTCTGAGGGGTTTTTAAGGCGATCTGGATTATTCAATTGTAGGAACTAGAAGGCATCTTCCTTCTTCTTCTAAGTGAGTTTGATGGCAGGCTGCCACTTAAACATATCCTAACCTTACCTAGCCGTGTCCATCCGTCTGCCAGTCTATCTGTATGTCTGTGGAAAGCACGATAACTTTCGAAGGAGTATGGCTAGGCGCATTAAATTTTGCACCAATACATCTTATTAGTGTAGGTCAGTTTTTACTTCTTGAGCCCCTGGAAGCCATCATCTAGAGGGCTCAATTCTTATCCGATTTTACTGAAATGTCCACAGTGGCTTCCTTAATGGCATCCAATTTACGTTCCAAGTATGGTTGAAATCGGTCCAAAACCTGATATAGCTCCCATATAAACCGACAGGCAGTCAGCGGTTACGAGAGGAAAATTTTAGTAAAGGATCAGACGGCACTGACTCTTACTTAAAAACTGTGTGCTTATGTTACTGACAAGACGAGTTTTTGGCACCTTTAAATAACTAATGGCCAATATCAACGTTAGTTCACAGGTTAGGGGCGACTGGAAGCGAGCGTTGGATATTAAAGCAAGCTACTAGTTCGGGGGATACTTGTGGCATCCCGTATAATCCTTGCGGTTGATGCGCTGGGCCAGTAACCCGCAAAGAAAGGTAAGTGGGTAAGAATTGCTATGCTATTTGAGCTATACCAGATTATAAACCGATTCGGTCCATACTTGGTTTGGATGTTAAAGGCAATAGTAGATCCAATTGTGCAAACTTTCAACCAAATGGGATAAGAATTAAGCCCTAAAGGGACTTAAGAAGAAAAATGGGGAGATCGGTTTGCATGGAAGCTATATCAGGTTATATACCGATTCAGATTATAATTGGCACGCATATTAGAGGGCATAAAAGAAGTCACTGTGGAAGATTTCAGCTAAATCGGATTAGAATTACGCTCTCCTCAAGAAGTAAAATCGCGAGGTCGCTTTTTTTGGGAGATATGTCAGATTTTGGAATTTGGATTTGTGGTTAGTCGGAGACTGAAACACCTTATCTCCAGCTTTACTCTGATGGATGAGATGGTAACCACAATGTGCATGAAAGTCAAATTTTTCAACATCAGCTTTATCTGTGACGATGCCCCGACGCACAGTGGGACAAAATCGAAAAAAATAAAAAAAATTGCCGTGTGAAAATGGGAAGAAATTGGTTAGAGCTGAGGTGATGGCAAGATCGTGTGGAAAATTTGAAGACCTTAGGTTGTCCGGGCACCTTTTGACAGGCCCCCAAATTTGGTCACCTCAGTATTTCGAAAATTTATTGGGGCTGCCAAATCAAGATCATGTGCAAAATTTCCAGGCCTAAGGTGGTCCGAGCGCCACTTAAAAGGGCCCTAAATTTGGTAACCCCAGCATTTCGAAAATTTGTTCTGGCTGTCAAATCTTTATTTGCTATCGGATTGCCAAATTTAATTTTTTTTGCTGAATAATGCTCAAATAACCCTACAATCTCTCCAATAGTTTCGAGGATTTTCGACTTTCAATTTTTTTTTAGAACAGAGACATCTTAATAACTCTATGAATTCTGCAGATAAAAGTGTCTTTAAAAACTCAAAAATAAATTCTGCTGAAATTTTTTTACGAAAACCCCCAAAATACCAATTTCGGGCAAATATGATTTCAAAAATGGAATTTTTTTAGTAAAATTGCTGTGGAGGGTACAAATATTGTTTGGTGCCCATATTTGGAGGACATATGAGTTAAAAAACAAATAACAAGCCCTTAAGTTCGGCCGGGCAAAAATTTGGATACCCACTACCTCGTGTATATATGTTTGTTAACCGCTTTATTCAAATATAGACCGATAGGGAGATGGCAAAGGGCATAACACTGTGCCAAGTTTCAGCTTAATCAGGTAATAAACGCTGATTATATGGCCCAAGGCCTAAAATCGAGAGATCCATATATATGGCAGCTACATCCAAATATAAACCGATCGGAACCATATAAGGCATGGATCTTGATAAGCTTAAAATAGATCCCTGCTCAAAATTTTAGAGAAATCGGATAATAAATGCGCTTTTTATGGGCTCAAGACCCTAAATCGGGAGATCGATCTATATGGCAGCTATATCCAAATATAGCCTGATCTTAACCATACTCGTTACGAACGCAAAACATTGCGTCATATTTCAGTGAAGTCAAATAATATATACGCCTTTATGGGCCCAAGACCTTAAATCGGGAGTTAGTTCTATAAGGCAGCTATATCCAAATATGAAAAGGTCGACGCCATATTGAACAAAAATGTCTAGAAGACTAACACAACTCGCTATACTGAATTTCAGCGAAATCGGACAATAAATGCGCCTTTTATGGGCCCAAGACCTTAAATGGGAGATCGGTCTAAAAGGGAGGTAGATTCAAATCTAGACCGATCTGAGCCGTATTGAACAAGGATGTCGAGGGGCCTAACACAACTCACTCACTTGGCGAAATGCGCCTATTATGGGCCTAGAACCTTAAATCGGTATATATGGCAGCTATATACAAATCTGAACCTATCTGGATCATAATAAACGAGGATGTCGAGAGGACTAGCACAACTCATGCTACCACATTTCAGCGAAGTCGGATAAATATGGTTTTGATGAGTGGTTTAATGAGCACGTGGTTTTAAGAGTCAAGAGGAAGATTTTCACTGTCAAAAATTTCAGCAAAAACCGGACAACAAATGTGGCTATAATGAGCTTAAAACCTTACAACGGATGATCGGTCTATTGTGGGGCTATATCAAGATGTAGTCCGATATAGCCCACAACACAACTCACTGTCCCAAATTTCAGCAAAATCTGATCATAAATGTGGCTTTTATCGGCGCAAGACCCTAAATCGGAGGATCGGTCTATATGGCAGCTATATCCAAATCTGAACGAAGGATGTCGAAGGGCCTAACACAACTCACTGTCTCAGATTTCAACAAAATCGGATAATAAATGTGGCTTTTATTGGCCTAAGACCCTAAATCGGCGGGTCGGTCTATATGGAGGCTATATCAAGATATAGTCCGATATAGCCCATCGTCGAACTTAACCTTCTTATGGACACAAAAAGAATCTGTTGAAAGTTTCAGCTTTATATCTCTATTTTTAAAGACTGTAGCGTGATTTCAACGGACAGACGGGCACACGGACGGATATGTCTAGATCGTCTTAGATTTTTACGCTGATCAAGAATATATATCCTTTATAGGGTCGGAAATAGATACTTCGACTTGTTGCAAACGGAATGACAAAATGAATATACCCCCATCCTTCAGTGGTGGGCATAAACACTTAAGCACTAAATGCGGGATCTGGGCTTTGCGTTTTGAGAATTCGAGGGGTTTTAACAATGTTGTAATAAACAAATAAAAGTGTGCTAAATTCTGCCGGGCCGAGTCTTGGGATACCACCACCATTGATTTTGCTAAAAATTTATTCAAAATAAATTTAGTTGAAGGGCATAATTTTATTCTTCATACCAAACTTCTGTCAAATCAGTAAAAATTAAACCTTCTAGGAACCGAACAGGGAAGATCGAGAGACCGGTTTACATGGGAGCTATATCAGGTTATAGACTAATTTGGACCGTATATGACACATTTGTTGAAAGTCGTAAAGGATCACCACATGCAAAATCTTAGCTAAATCGGACAAAAAAATGCGTCTGCCAGGGGCTCAGGAAGTCAAATAGGGAGATCCGTTTATATGGGAGCTATATCAAACAGTCCATAGATCGATTTGATCCATACTTTCCACAGCTATTGGAAGTCATAACATAACACTACATGCTCAGCCAATTCGGAAAAAAATTGCGACTTTTGAGGGCTGAAGAATTCAAATTGGGAGATCGATTTATATGGGAGCTATATCAGGTTATAGACCGTACTAGGCACAATTGTTGGAAGTTATTACGGAACACCATATGCAAAAAAATTTCAGCCAAATCGGACGAACATTGCGGCTTCCAGGAGCTCAAGAAGTCAAATCGGGAGACCAGTTTATATGGGAGCTATATCTAAACCTGAACCGATATGGCGCATTTGCAACCCTCAACGACCTAGTGTCTGTGCAAAATTTCATGCAGCTAGCTTTACGCATTCGATCGCTATAGTGATTTCGATGGACGGGCGGACGGAAGGACAAGGCTAGATCGATTAGAAAGTCGAGCCGTTCAATAATTCATATACTTTATAGGATCTTAGACGAATATATCTAGGTGTTACTAACGGAATGACTAGATTAGTATACCCCCATACTATGGTGGTGGGTATAAAAAAAGAGATTGGACAAGAAACGCAGAAGATCGAGGCGCATGGAAATCTCAATCACAGTTAAGTAAGTAAAGTATTCTTTTCGCCGCAATTATCAGATAGCACTAGGTGGGATGTTCTTTTTGTATCCTAAGTTCACTATCAGTATCCTTCCTACTTTGTCTCTGGCTGTACCATAACCATCGATGTAAGATTTGATTATTGGGCAGAATTTCTATTCTGACTAGCAAAAATCTCGATTGACTTACATTCACGTCTTTCCATTATTCTCCTCTTTCAGCGGAATAAATGATTCATCTCTCTCCTATTCTACCGAAACTTATTTTTCGCCTGACTACTTAGTGCAGACTTCTTATGTATGCCGCATTATGGCTTTAGTATCATATTGACATTTCTCATCGTACCATGGACCTCTTAATTCTAAAATATAAATTTAAATTTTCTTTCATAAAACTGGAAGTTCGACAAAATTTTCTTTAGAAATAGAATTCCGGCAAAATTTTCTATAAATTTTGTGCAAAGATTATATTTGGTTCAAATGGTCGATTGTGTAATAATCTTCTTCCACAACTCTTTAATTGAGCTGCCCCGCCTCAGTAGTTATAGGACTTTAAGCACCGATTAAATGACATTGTATTTCTCATTAAGTGACCATTATGTCCATTCCATTGTTCATCATAATTGTTATATGCTTTCAAGGCCACATTATTAGGTACTATGTGGTCATTTAGAGCTTTAATAAAAATCAATGTTTATTGTTCTATCATACGACAATACGGTTAGCCAATGACAACATAAAAATTTCCAACTAAGGGCAAAATGTGTAAAAGAAATCCAGAAATGGTAGAAACTATGATGGCTATTGTGATAACAATCTGATGTTAATGCCCTTCCTTACAGTGACATCTTTTGCTGACACTTGCCTTTTTTATATGCCAATAAAACGTATTCTTTGATTGGAGTGAGGCATGCCAACAAAAAGTCTTATTGAACCATATGAGTATACCAAAAAAATATAGAAATTTCTTTAAATCCGTAAAGCAATCGAAATGTTTTTTTACTACCTTTTATACCCTCCAGCATGGGATGAGGGTATACTAATTTCGTCATTCTGTTTGTAACTCCTCGAAATATTCGTCTAAGACCCCATAAAGACCCTCCGAAAGTTATCGTTCTTTCGACAGACAGACGGACGGACATGGCTAGATCGACATAAAATGTCACGACGATCAAGATTATATACACTTTAGAGGGTCTCAGATGAATATTTCGGGTAGTTACAAACAGAATGATGAAATTTTTATACCCTCATCCAATGGTGGAGGATATAAAAACAATTTAAGAACTTGCTTTTCCTAAACAAAAAGCTCCTCTTTATATTAGAATAGTGTTATGATTGTAAGATTATATATATATATATATATAAACGTTTCCCATGTCCTTGATCTTATCTTTCGTTACTATTTGAGGTTTGTCATTTTATTATACCCTCCACCATAAGATGGGGGGTATACTAATTTCGTCATTCTGATTGTAACTACTCGAAATATTCGTCTGAGACCCCATAAAGTATATATATTCTTGATCGTCGTGAAATTTTATGCCGATCTAGCCATGTCCGTCCGTCTGTCCGTCCGTCCGTCCGTCCGTCCGTCCGTCCGTCCGTCTGTCTGTCGAAAGCACGCTAACTTCCGAAGGAGTAAAGCTAGCCGCTTGAAATTTTGCACAAATACTTTTTATTAGTGTAGGTCGGTTGGTATTGTAAATGGGCCATATCGGTCCATGTTTTGATATAGCTGCCATATAAACCGATCTTGGGTCTTGACTTCTAGAGCCTCTAGAGTGCGCAACTCTTATCCGATTGGGATAAAATTTTTGCACGACGTGTTTTGTTATGACATCCAACAACTGTGCCAAGTATGGTTCAAATCGGTCTATAACCTGATATAGCTGCCATATAAACCGATCTTGGGTCTTGACTTCTTGAGCCTCTAGAGTGCGCAATTCTTAACCGATTGGGATGAAATTTTGCACGACGTGTTTTGTTACGATATCCAACAACTGTGCCAAGTATGGTTCAAATCGGTCCATATCCTGATATAGTTGCCATACACACCGATCTGGGGTTTTGACTTCTTGAGCCTCTAGAGCGCGCAATTCTTATCCGATTGAAATGAAATTTTGCACCACGTGTTTTGTTACGATATTCAACAACTGTGCCAAGTATGGTTCAAATCGGTCCATAACCTTATATAGCTGTCATATAAACCGATCTTGGGTCTTGACTTCTTGAGCCTCTAGAGGGTGCAATTCTTATCCAATTTGAATGAATTTTGGCACGTAGTATTTTGTTATGATATCCAACAACTGTGCCAAATATGGTTCAAATCGGTTCATAACCTGATATAGCTCCCATGTAAACCGATCTGGGATCTTGACTTCTTGAGGCTCTAGAGGTCGCAATTATTATCCGATTTGCCTGAAATTTTGTACGACGGATTCTCTCATGACCACTAACATACGTGTTTATTATGGTCTGAATCGGTATATAGCCCGATACAGCTCCCATATAAATCGATCTCTCTATTTTACTTCTTGAGCCCACAAAGGGCGCAATTCTTATTCGAATTGGCTGACATTTTACACACGTCTCCAACATATAATTTAATTGTGGTCCAAACCGGACCATATCTTGATATCGCTCTAATAGCAGAGCAAATCTTTTCTTATATCCTTTTTTTGCCTAAGGAGAGATGCCGGGAAAAGAACTCGACAAATGCGATCCATGGTGGAGGGTATATAAGATTCGGCCCGGCCGAACTTAGCACGCTTTTACTTGTTTTTTTTCTGGTATCTTTGTGGTCATTATGCCATTATTATTTTTTTTTTTTGCATAGAGGCGAGCGACAACGTCACCCCAAACATTAAATCAGTAATCAATATCAATTTTCAAGTATTGACATTACTAATTAAAATATAATCAAATTCTAAAAAAATCACATATCACTAAGTTTGGACACGCAAAGTGTACTGTAAAGTCTTTGTTTCTAATTTTTTTTTCTTGTATATTTTCATCATATTATCAGATAATTAAAATATATTTATGTCATCAAAAATATGAACAATTCAAATAATATATGTCATAACTAATAGAATATTTGACAAGCGAGTTGCGATAATGTTTTAAAAATAGTAAATATATAGCAAAAAGGCGCTAAGTTTGGCCGGACATAACTTTACTTACCTGCAGCACGGAATATCTATTATTAAACGGCCAAGGGTTCTATTAAGGCAATTTTGTTACGACCAAATTGATGAAAGGAATGGAATTCCAGAGAAACGACGAATATATATGAACATTTATTTTACTTAAAGAAAACACGTAAAAATGAGGAATTAATTTTCATTTACATTAGAATTAGTTTTACACTAGATCTAATTTGTAAACATAGTTATTACTTGCAATACATATATAATAAGCTTTTATAAGCTTCCTTTGTAGTGATGTAAATAAATGAATGAAAAGAAGAAGCAAAAAACACAGCAAATTGTTGTTGGTTTTTTCCAAAGCATTCGTTATTGGCGTGAATGCAAAGCCATAGGTGGGAGTATTAGTGGTGAGAGTAAGAGAAACAACTGGTAGATATGCGAGAGAAAGAGTATCATTATTTATATTAGGTGAGGATGTAGTGGGGGTGTAATGTGCATGGCTCTACTCGGTATATTGGCCAGCCAATTTCTATAGACTCGGCTTTGTGTGGAATTTACAATGTTGTTGTTGTTTGTATGGATATCTATTGGGAACCTCCACAATAAGGCAAAACAATTCGTAACTACAGTACAGGTCGTATGCAGTAGGTGGATGGGTGTCACTTATTGTATTTAAATATAGAAGTGAATATTAACAAGTAAAGAAAGGCATTAAGTTCGGCTGGGCCGGATATTGGATACCTACCACCTCGGGTATATATGTAAACCCCATTTCGTCACAATCCGGTGAAAATTGGATAACATAAGCACCTAAATTCGGCATGGACATTGAGTGGTCTATTATATATATATGTCACTATTCAGATACCGGGAGGCTTAAATTAGCTAAATTTTAGCGAAATCGGATAATAAATAAAGCTTTTATGGTTTTCAGAGCCTTTATCGGGAGATCTGTCTATATGGTAGCTATATCTAAATATAGTCCGATCAGAACCATATTTAGGTTGGATGTTGGGAGGTTTTAACCTATTCACTGTTTCAAATTTCAGCGAAATCGGGATATAAATAAAGCTTTTATTGGCTTCAGACCCCTTATCGGCAGATCGATCTATATGGTAGCTATATCTAAATATAGTCCGAACTAAACCATATATAGGTCAGGTGTCAGGAGGCTAAAAATAACTCACAGTTTAAAATTTTAGCGAAATCGCTTAAAAAATAAAGCTTCCATGGGCTTCAGATCCTTTATGGGCAGATCGGTTTATTTGGCAGCTATATCTAAATATTGTCCGATCTGAACCACATTTAATTCAGGTGTCGGGAGGCTTAAAATCCACCCACTGTTTTATATTTCAGCGAAATCGGATAATAAATTAAGTTTTTATGGCCTTCAAGCCCTTTATTGGGAAATCGGTCTATATAGCAGCTATATCCAAATATGGTCCGATTTGGCCCGTTCAAGAACTCAATCAGCGTAGATCAAAAAGACGTATCTGTGCCAAATTTCAGCTCAATATCTCAATTTTTGAAGACTCTAGCGTGATTACAACAGACGGACGGACAGACACACGGACATCGTTAAATCGTCTTAGAATTTTACGACGATCCGAAATATATATACTTTGTAGGGTCGGAAATTGATATTTCGGTGTGTTGCAAACGGAATGACTAAATGACTGCACCCCCTATCCTACGGTGGTGGGTATAAAAAGATAGCGAGTTGTGAATAATTCTGCTCAGTCAAAGTAACTAATTGTATGGCTATACTTAAATAAAAAAAATTCTCTAATGTCTATTATGTCTCCCTGTTACCCAAAGAAAACTTCATTTGAGCTGCGTACCTATGAGCGAAATTTTCATTACCGGATATGTCAATGCGTTTCTTATGATAACGGAAATTTTGCCAAAGGTGCATACTGCCAAGCAAACCCATAGGCTTGCAAATAATTGCAAGTGAGTGTTCTTCCCTGGTATTTCTCAAACACAACATTTTCAAGTTTTTTGCTTGTTAGGGCAAAGATCATCAAATTTCAAAATTTTTGTTTGTTTCGCTTCGTTTGAGACCAGCTCATTGATTGGAGATTTTCTTTGCAAATGGAAAAGGAAAGCCTGAGAAAGCAACATACACCAAACACTATGGGACGCGTTTCGTCTTTGGTTAGAAGACCTTTCAACCATATTAGGTGTGATGGATTTATTTACTAATACGTTTTTTTTTTTTGTTTTCGTATGACTTCAAACAACTATGCCAAGTACGGTTTAAATCAATCTATAACCTGATATAGCTCCCATATAAGCCGGTCTCCCGATTTGACTTCTTGAGTCCTTATAAGCCGCAATTTTTGTCCGATTCGGCTGAAATTTTGCATATAATGTTTTATTATGACTTCCAACATCTGCGTCAATTGCGGTCCAAATCGGTCTATAACTTGATGTAGGTCCCATATAAACCAATCTCCCAATGTGACTTCTTGAGTCCTTACAAGCCTCAAATTTTGTCCGATTTGGCTGAAATTTTGCGTGCGATGTTCTTTTACTACTTTCAAAAACTGTGCCAATTACGATCCAAATCGGTCTATAACTTTATATAGCTTGAGACCCATATTTCCATAGTCGGCAAACATGACCGGTTTCAGGGGTGTTTTGGGGGATGGGTCGGCCGTTCAGTGACTTGACCCTAAAAATATATATCAGATTCGTGTTCTACTCTAAAATACTTCTTATTACATCCCCATATTGGAATGGTCAGAAAATACGTCCTATATGGCTGGTGTTATGGGTGTGAGGTGGCCCCATGCACACTTTTTCCCGAATATTTATATCAGATTCGTGCTTTACTCCCAAAGAACTTTCATTTGAGCCCCATAGTGCTATTGCAGTAAATTTGTCCTCTATGGGGGTTGTTGTTGGAAGGGGCACTTGAACACTTGGTCCCACATTTGGATATCAGATTCGTATTCTACACTTAAATAAACCACACTTTTTTGAGCCTCATATTGCCATGATCAATAAATAAGTCCTATTTGGGGGGTGTTTTGCGGAAGGGGTGCATCCCCAGAAACTTGGTCCTACATTTGGATATCAAATTCGTATTCTACTCGCAAATACCTCTCATTTGAGTCCCATATTGCCAAGGTCGGTAAATATATCCGACTTAGGGGTGTTTAGGGGGTTGGACTGGTCTCCCAAACATTTAGTCTGACAATTGGATAGCAGATACGTTTTCTACTCTTAAATACCTTTTATTTGAGTCCCATGTTGTTGTCATGATTGGTCTATATACATATTTGGTAGGTTTTGGGGGTGGGGCTGCCCCCCTAGGTACCTCATCCGAAATTTTGATACGAAATTTTTTTTTTGGTTACTCTAAGAGAGCACACAAAATTTCGCTTAAATCGACCACCCATCACCGAGATCTGGCGTTTCTGAAAATTAGGGTTAGGGGGAGGGTGCGAGCCCCCTTCAGATATCAAAAAATGAAGTACCCTATTTTCACCACGGGATCATTATGCACCATCTTTGAAAATTTCGAGAAAATCGATTCAGCCGTTTTTGAGTCTATAAGGAAAACACAAACAAACTGACAAACAACACACAAATCGATTTTTATATATAAGAAGATAGAGCCGTAGTTATTACGATTTTGAACACATTTGCTTGAAATTAGAGACGGATAATTTTATAACCCATTTGAAAACCTCCGCTTCATTCTATCAATTTCGTTTGAGAATTAGATATAGCTCCTCATTTCCACTTATTGGGTAGGTGTAGGGTATTATATAGTCGGCACTGCCCGACTTTTGTCTTTCCTTACTTGTCTCTTGCTGCGCTATAATAAAAGGTCGACTAACAAGGGCCAACGTTTCATTTTGGTGGCAAAGCAATCATATGAGGTCCCTGGTGGGGCTAAAGTCGCGATCATTGTAGCCCGTTCAATACATTTATGCACCCCACATTTTTCGAGCTCTTGGTTCGCGATTAAAGGCGTATTCGCCCATGGTTCCTTGATTTGAACAATATTAAATCTTACTGCCGTCAGGAGTAGCTTCAGAGTCCCCAAAACGGCTTTACAATAACGGTCAAGGTTCAAATTGTCATTGGCCTCATCGTCTGTGTTTGATAGGTATATACCAGCGCACTGTGTGAGTTCTTCCTCAACGGCGCCTGGATGCGTAAGACAGGAGCAAAAATGTTTGTTGAGGTGAAGACCGATCTTCCGATGTAAGGTCTTAGACCCAAAGAAGCCGCATCTAGTACCCGAACCTTCGATATCCGTATTGAACAGGGTCTAGATCGGATAATATTTTGATATAACCCCTATGCAGATCGAACTCTAACGCCCATAGAGACCGCATTCATTACCAGATTTCAACCAGTAAGTTGACTTACAACTCTCGACTTCGGTATCGACTTCGGTATGGTTCAGATCGGATATTATCTTCATATAGCGCCATATAGACCGATCCCCGATTTAAGGTCTACTATATTTGCCATGAACATTCCATTAAGGAACAGGGGATAGTTCTCCCATATCATTGAGTACAGTCCAATTAAAGTTTAAGCTCAATGATAAAACGCCTGCTATTTTATGCCCAGTCCGAACGGCAAGCCGCATAGTGACATCACTAGGTAAAGAAGTTTTAACATGGAAGAATACTTCACAAATGTAGCCAGCATTAGTAAGAGGTTCACCAGCCAGCATTTGTCAGAGATTTTTATGATGTTCACGCCTGCGATTTGAACCAAGGCGTTTGGCTTCATAGGCGGACATGCTACTCTGCGCTTCAAGCCCATAAAAGCCGTTCTTATTACCCGATTTCGCTTAAATGCGCTATGAGCTGTGTTAGCCTTTCGCCGCCCGTGCGCAGTATGCTTTAGATCGAATAATATTTAGTTATAGCTGCCATATATACCGAACTTCCATGTTGATTGAATGGTCCAGATCAGACAACATCTTGATATAGTCCCTTGATAAAGATCGATCAAGGTTTTCGGGCTATAGACTCTGCATATATTACCCGACTTTGCTGAAATTTAGTACGTTGAATCGTGTAGGGGTCTAACACGTCCTTGTCGAATATGGCGTTGACGGGATCATATTTTGATATAGCTGCCATATGCATCGATCTCCCGAATTTATGGCCTTTCACTCATAGATAAAGAATAGTGAGCTGCGTAAGACCCTCGACGTCAGTGCTGTGTTTGGATTTGATCGGACCATGTTTCGATATAGTTGCTACAGGATCAAAAATCGTGCATTTTCACCTAATTTTGCCAATTGTCTGAGGTGGTGAATATGCCAAGTTCAGCTCGATCAGATTTAAAGCCTTTTATAAATGGCTCTATTAAATATTTTCAAAGATTTTTATGCCCACCACCGAAGGATGGTGGGTATTTCGTTTTGTCATTCCGCTTGCAACACATCGAAATAGCCATTTCCGACCCTATAAAGTATATATATTCTTGATCAGCGTAAAAATCTAAGACGATCTAGACATGTCCGTCCATCTGTCCGTCAGTCTGTTGAAATCACGCTACAGTCTTTGAAAACAGAGATATTGAGGTGAAATTTTGCACAGATTCTCTCGGTTTTAGGTTTTGGGTCCTTAAAAGTCGCATTTATTGTCGCTGCATTTGAGATAGTGAATTGTGTTAGGCACATTGACGACCTTCTTCAATTTGGCCCAGATCAGTCCAGATCTGAATATAGCTGCCATGTAGACCAATCTCTCGATTTAAGGTTTTGGGTCCTTAAAAAGCGCATTTATAATCCGATTTCGCCGAAATTTGGGACATTTAGGCCCAAATCGGTCCAGATTTGGATATAGCCGCCATGTAGACCGATATCTCGATTTAAAGTCTTGGCCCCATAAAAAGGCGCATTTATAATCCGATTTCACTGAAATTTGACACAGTGACTTATGATAGACTTTTCGACATCCGTGTAGTATATGGTTCAGATAGGTTTATTTTTAGATATAGCTATTACAAAAAGACCAGTATTTTATTATACACAATTGAACAATGACTTGTACTTATTAGTATTTGGTCCAAATCGGAACATATGGGACATAAGGCATGCAATTTCACCGGATTTTTATGAAAAGTGGTTTACATATATACCCGAGGTGTTTGGTATCCAAAGTTCGGCCCGGCCGAACTTAATGCCTTTTTACTTGTTTCTAGATAGAAACCTCCAAGAAAATCGATCATAAATATTTAACTATGAATTGTCTGTTGTGATCGATTAGCATACATCCTCAACCAGTGATGTGTTTCAAAACAAATATGAGATAACCAGAGAGGCAACATGTTACACAAACATTATGTTATTATTTAAATAAATAATGTTTTGTAACGAAAAGTATTTCTTATTGCAAGAAGATCTTTGACAACGATAATGTCTGCAACGAAGAAGACAATCGAAATAAATTCCCAGGCGAGAAAACCCAATTGAGGACATTTCGTAACTTGCTCATTATGCCAAAGCGTCTTTTTCAAGTCTGAATGGTGTTGTCGTTTCCCAGTGTCATTGCGTTCTGTTGTCAACAATCGTCATTATCAACAATTGATTTTACAAAACAAATAATTACATTCACAAAGCAAACATTTAAACATTGAACACCCAACCAACAACAGCAACATGAACATCCTACACATTTGATTATTATTTCCTGCGTTGTGCCGTTGTTATCCTTGGCGCAGACATGCCTTGCTAGAGAGGTACTTTTAGCCACATATGCATGTCAGTCTGTATGTCTGCCTGTATGCATTGACATCTTCACGAAATCTGATCAAATATAAATCAAAAGACGATTTTCGCGTCACAAACATTAATGTGTAATCAAATGGGTAAACATAAAAGGAAAACGCAATACAATTTCAAATTTGTTTCTCAGCACAGTGTTGCATTTCACATATTGGGGAATTAGTAAAAAAAAGCAAAAAGGCATTAAGTTCAACCAGGCCGCACTTTGGATACATACCACCTCAGGTACCTATGTTAACCACCTTTCGTCAAAATGTGATGAAAAATGCATCACTTATGAACTCCTAGCAGTTACATATATCCGAT
The DNA here is from genome assembly GCF_963082655.1 of Stomoxys calcitrans. NCBI lineage: Eukaryota > Metazoa > Arthropoda > Insecta > Diptera > Muscidae > Stomoxys > Stomoxys calcitrans. Next base: position 184,749,053 of record NC_081552.1, on the reverse strand, counting down.
TTCCACCAAATTCATCGGCTAAAAAATTCACCTTTTATGGGCTTAAAAATTTAAATCGGGACATCGGTATATGTATGTGGCAGCTATATCCAAATATAAACCGATCTAAACTTTTAAGGGCAAGGACAACGAAGAGCTTGACAGGGCTCACTGTGAAAACTTTAACGAAATTGGACAATAATTGCGCATTTTATGAGTCCAAGGCCTTAGATCAGGAGATCGGTCTATGGTTAGATTAGCTTTAAGTGGCAGTCTGCCATCAGACTGACTTACACGTTTTCGTCCATTGTGATACCACAGGAACAGAAGAAGGAAGGTGCCTTCTAGTTCGTACCATTGAACTATCCAGATCGCTTTAAAAAAAACCCAATAACATGCGAATGTGCACGTCCGCTAAATCAGACAGGTTCTCAAAGAAATGAGAACCTAAAGTGGAACTGCTTCTCACTGCTAGTACACACACAGAAGGTGTTCTATAGTCTCTTCTTCTTCAATGTCCTCACAGCTTCTGCAAAAGTCGTTGCTCAAACCTTCAGTCTGTCAGCATGTCTTGCAATTAGACAGTGACCTGTCATGACGGACACAATAACTGAGACGTCTGTTCTAGCCAATGACAGCAGAGCAGTAGACCTCTTCAAGTCTAGATTAGGCCACATAGTTTTGGAATGCTCACAGCCTCCTCTCTGTGACCATATATCATTCGTTGTTCTTCGGGCCTGGTCCTGAAATCTTAGCTTACATGTCGCTAGAGGCATACCCACAGATTCCAGTGTCCCTTGAATGTGTAGGGTAGTTCCTACTCTCGCAGGCTCATCCGCTTTACAATTCCCTGGGATATCTCTGGCATATCTCTCCCGGCACCCAGAACAGGTGAATTTTGAATTGTTCAGCGATTTTGTTGAGAGATCTGCCTCGGTTGAGGGCGGCTTTTGTGTTCAGAAATACCTTTTCCAGGAATTTAATGGCTGCCTGGCTGTCTGAGAGGATATTTATGCCAATCGTCGTTATAACATCATATCTTAGCCATTTTACCACTTCCTTAATTGCAAGGATCTCCGCTTGATACACACTGCAGTGGTCGGGTAATCTTTTTGATATGACCAGTTCTAGATCTTTAGAGTATACCCCAAAGCCCACCTGGTCGTTTAGTTTGGAACTATCCGAATAGAAGTCTTCTTCTTCTTCTTCTGTTACCAGGGATATCGTAGTTCCAATCGGTTCTATCAGGAATAGTGGTACACTTCTTTTTATCAAAAGTCGGTCTATATGACAGCTATATCTACATTGATCTGGGCCATATTAAATTTGAATGTCGAAGAGCCTAACCCAATCTACTGTTTCAAATTTTAGTGAAATCGTGTATGCTCCCAAGGACTTGAAATCGAAAAATCGGAATATATGACAGCTCGATCCAAATCTGGACCGATCTGAGCCAAATTAAACAAGTAAAAGCGTACCCAACATCATGAATTCGGCATAAAATTAAATGAGTTTGCATTTAATTTATATTGGTCTCAAGAAGTCATATCGGGAAATCGGTACTTAGGGGACCTATATCACCATATTGATTGATTCGGATAAATCTTGACACTGATGTTGTAAGTCATAAGATGGGTTTTTGGGCCGAATTTCAGCCAAATCGGATGAAAATTAAGGCTTGTATGGGCTGAAGAAATCAAATCCGGACATCGGTTTATATGGGGAGACCATCTGCTTAAAAACCTATTCGGATTTTTAGCATGGAATGAACACAAATCTTTGTTCTAAATTTCAGCCAAATCGGAAAAAAATTAGGCTTTTAAGGGCTCAAGAATTCAAATCCGGGCATCGGTTTATATGGGGGCTGCAACTGTATATAGACCGCTTCAGATGTTGCAAGTTATAACTCAAGCCTTTGTTCCAAATTTCAGCCAAATCGAATGAAAATTGAGGCTTCTAAGGGCTCAATAAGTCGATTTATAGGACCGATTCGGATCATACTAGGCATGGATGTTGGAAGTCATAACTCAAGTCTTTGTTCCAAATTTAGCCAAATCGGATGAAACTTAAGGCTTCTAAGAGCTCAAGAAGTCAAATCGGGGAATCTATTTAAATAGGGCTATATCTGTTTATAGACCGATTCGAATCATATTTGGCATGGATTACAGAATCGTAGCACAAGTCTTTGTTCCAAGTTTCAACAAAATCGGACAGTAAATACGCCCTTTATGGGCCCCAAGACCTTAAATCCGTCTATGTCTATCCGATCCAATCGGGGCCGTATTAAACAAAGATTTCGAGAGGTCTAACAGAACCTACTGCCCCATAAATCAGCCAATGTGGCTTTAATGGGCTTAAAACCTTAAATCTGCAAATCGGTTTATAAGGGGGCTACATCAAGATATAGTCTGATATAGCCCGTCTTCGAACTTAATTTGCCCATGGCCAAAAAAAAGAGTCTGTGCAGAGTTTCAGCTCAATACGTCTATTTTTGTACCCACCACCGAAGGATGGGGTTATATTCATTTTGTCATTCCGTTTGCAACACATCGAAATATCCATTTCCGACCCTATAAAATATATATATTCCTGATCAGCGTAAAAATCGAAGACTATCTAGCCATGTCCATCCGTCTGTCTGTTGAAATCACGCTACATTCTTTAAAAATAAAGATATTGAGCTGAAACTTTGCACAGATTCTTTTTTTTTGTTTGTCCATAAACAGATAAAGTTCGAAGATGGGCTATATCGGACTATATCTTGATATAGCCCCGGATCCGCCGATTTAGGGTCTTAGGCCCATAAAAGCCACATTTATTATCCGATTTTGCTGAAATTTGAGACAGTGAGTTATGTTAGGCGATTCGACATCCTTCTTCAATTTGGCCTAGATCAGTTCAGATTTGGATATAGCTGTCATATAGACCGATCTCTCTAGTTAAGGTATTGGGCCCATATCAGGCGCATTTATTATCCGATTTTGCCAAAATTTGGGACAGTGAGTTGTGTTAGACATCGTTCTTCAATTTGGGTTAGATCGGTCCAGATTTGGATATAGCTGCCACATAGACCGATCTCTTGTTTTGAGGTTTTGGGTCCATAAAAGGCGCATTTATTATCCGATGTCCTCGAAATTTGGAGCAGCGAGTTAAGTTAAGCCCTTATGCAATTTGTCCCCGATCGGTTCAGACTTGGATATAGCTGAAATTAGGGACAGTGGCAAAGATGAATCCAGATTTGAATATACCTGCCATATAGACCGATGTTTCGATATAAGGTCTTAGGCCCATAAAAGCCACATTTATTATCCGATTTTGCTGAAATGTGTTTTTTGACAGTGAGTTGTGTTAGGCCCCTTCGACATACCTCTGCAATATGTCACAGATCGGTCCAGATTTGGATATAGCTGCCATATATACCGAACTCTCAATTTAAGGGTTTGGGCCCATAAAATGCGCATTTATTGTCCGATGTCGCCGAAATTTGGGACAGTGAGTTGTGTTAGGCCCTTCGACATTCTTCATAAATTTGGCTAAGATGGGTCCAGATTTGAATATACCTGCCACCGACCGACCGATAAAAGCCACATTCATTATCCGATTTTGCTGAAATTTGGGACAGTGAGTTGTGTTAGGCCCTTCGACATACCTCTGCAATATGGCTCAGATCGGTCCAGATTTGAATGTAGCTGCTATATAGACCGATATCTCGATTTAAAGTCTTGGCCCCATTAAAGGCACATTTATGGTCCGATTTCACTGAAATTAGGTTTTTCGACATACGTGTCGTACCTCAGATCGGTTTATTTTTATATATGGCCACTAAAAAGACCAATATTTTGTTATACACAATTGAAAACTGACTTGTACTTATTTGTATTTGGTCCAAATCGGAACATATTTCGATATAGCTGCTATGAGGCATAAGGTATGCATTCTTCGTCGGATTTTAGCGAAAGGTGGTTTACATATATAACCGTGGTGGTGGGTATCCAAAGTTCGGCCCGGCCGAGCTTAATGCCTTTTTACTTGTTAAAGACTGAAGCGGGATTGAAGACAGACGGACGGACGGGCGGGGCTGAATCGTCTTAGACTTTTACGGCGCTCAATATTATATTGGGTTGCCCAAAAAGTAATGGCGGATTTTTCATATAGCCGGCGTTGACAAATTTTTTCACAGCTTGTGACTCTGTTATTGCATTCTTTCTTCTGTCAGTTATCAGCTGCCTTTATGAACAAAGTTTAAAAAAGTATATTTGATTGAAGTTCATTCTATGTTTTATTAAAAATGCATTTACTTTCTTTTAAAAAATCCGCAATTACTTTTTGGGCAACCCAATATATTCTTTATAGGGTCGGAAATGGATATTTCGATTGTTGCAAGGAATGACAAATGAATATACCTCCATCCTGCGGTGGTGGATAAAAAAAGCGGATCACCGTCAGGGTCCAAATTCTCTACCACTTTAGCCTCATCGTCTGTGCCCGATAGCGGTTTGATCCTCAACAGACCTCGTTTGTTTTTGCCATGATGTGATTTATTACGCATTCATGCGTCATTGAGAAAACAGTTGCACTTCTCTTCCTCAAGGCGCTGGGTACTAGCGGTGTGCACAAGTTTTCCTTGGATGCTTCTTCAGCTACTGCTTTCAAAGTCAATTCTGAGTGATGGTGCGTAAAGCACCACCAATAAGATGGGGGTATACTAATCTAGTCAATCCGTTTGTAGCACCTCGAAATATTGACCTGCGTCCGCATAAAGTATATATATTCTGGATCGTCTTAACTTTCTGAGTCGACCTAGCCTTGTCCGTCCATCCGTATGTCTGTCGAAATCATGATAGCGGTCGAACGCGTAAAGCTATCCGCTTGAAATTTTGCACAGATACTTCTTATTAATGTAGGTCGTTGGAGATTCGTGGGCCATCGGTTCAGATTTGGATATAGCCCCCCTATTAACCGACTCCCCGATTTGACTTATTGAGCCTTTAGAAGCCTCAACCAATCATCCGATGTGGCCAAAATTTAGAACAAAGTTATGAAAAAGCTTGAGTTATGACTTACAACATCCTTGCTAAGTATGATTCGAATCGGTCTATAGACAAATATAGCCCCCATGTAAACCGTTCCTTGAGCCCTTACAAGCCTCAATTTTCATCAGATTTGGCTGATATTTGGAATAAAAACTTGTGTTATGACTTCCAATGTCCATGCAAAGTATGATTGTGGTCGGTCTATAAACAGATATAGCCCCCATATTAAGCGATTCCCAAATTTGAATTCTTAGGCCCTAAGAAGCCTAAATTTTCACCTGATTTGGCTAAAATTTGGCCCAAAAACATATCTTATGACTGATAAGATCAATGCCAAGTTTAATTCGAATCAGTCAATCTGGTGATATAGCCCCCCCTAAGTACCGATATCCCGATATAACTTCTTGAGACCAAAAACTCAGTTAATAAGGGTAAATTTTTAACGGAATCCATGGTGGTAGGTACCTAAGATTCGGCCCTCCCGAACTTAGCATGCTTTTTCTTGTTAAAAGTTATTTGCTATGCCATTCTTCAAATAGAAGCATTTAACTTAATGGTAAATAACCAGACAAATATCTTGTATGGAATCACAGGGGGTATTTGCTATAAAACTATTCCTGTTTTAGGATTTTTTGGTTTCAAGTTACAGTGCTGTTTGCTTGGGTTATCGAACATGCAATACAGCCTTAGAACATTACGTCAACCAATGCAGACGAAATACGTTTAGGGAAGTGGGTGATGCGTAATGTTGGGCAAATAAGTAACAGGCTGCCGTACACCTCAATGCTTTTCGTCGTTTTTTTTTTTGCAGTTCAGGCCCCTTTGTCGATAGTCCGTCTCATATGTTTGTCTGAAAAAAGAAGCAGAATTTCAAATTGGAGATTGATTGCGAGACGTATGTATGTCGTGGAACCATGGCAAAATAATTCGTAATCTTTGACAAATAGAAGCATTTAGGAAGTCAAGTAAATAGGGGTAAGAACAACTCAATGCGTCTGTCAGCATATATGACTGTGTCTCAACACACGGAAGAAATGTTTGCCCCTTACTTTAAAAAATTGCTAAGTAAAACTTTTGAGTTGTCCAATTTTTTAACAATTGAATGATGTATTGACACTCGCCTGGATGCCAATTATTTCTTCAGATTCCAAATCCATACTTGGGAGACCAATGAACAACAATCTTCCAACCTCTGACTGAAAGGTTTGTAGATTCGATGAGGCTGATGGAAACCGAAGACATGCAGTATTCGTACTGAATTCCGAAGCCGTTGCCTCGAAGACCCCAACAAGCCCCAGGAAGTTGAAAGCTAAGGATTTAACAAGGTCAGGCTAAAGGTGTATGAAAGCGGTAGCTGTTGTTGCACCATTCTTGAATTAGGATCTATTGTGACATCACTGAAGCCTGGAGCATTGGTTAAGGCTCCCAGAATGATTGAATGAGAATAAGTTATTCGGTTGGATTAAAGTGTGGGCTATTGGTGAACAAGTAAAAACGTGCTAAGTTCGGTCGCGCCGAACATTAGCTACCCACCACCAAGGATTTCGCTAAAAATGTACCGTTATTTACTGAGTTTGTATTTGAATTATTTTACAGCAGTCAAATCGAGAATTGATTGAGGCTTCAATGGTCAGTTTATATGGGCGCTATATCAGGTTAAAAACCGATTTGGAGGTACTAGGCACAGTTGTTGGAACACTATGTTCAAAATATCAGCTAAATTGGATGAAAATTAGGTCTTTCTGGGGCTCAAGAAGTCAAATCGGGGGATCGGTTTATATGGGAGCTATATCTAAATCTGAACCTATATGACTCATTTCAAATCCCACATGACCTACAACAATATTAAGCATCTATGAGAAATTTCAAGCGACTAGCTTTACGCGTTCGACTGCTATCGTGATTTCGACATACTGACGATTTCAGCCAAATCGGACCCAAATTGTGGCTTCCATGGGCACAAGAAGTCAAATCGGGAGATAGGTTTATATGGGAGTTATATCAGGTTATAAACCATACTATGCACAGTTGTTAAAAGTCAACAGAACACTACATGCAAAATTTCAGCCAAATCTGACAAAAATTGTGGCTTTTAGGGGCTCAAGAAGTCCAATCGGGAGATCGGTTCATATGGGAGCTATATCAGGTTATAGACCGATTTCAACCGCACTAAGCACAGTTGTTGGAAGTCATAACAAAACCCAACGGACTAAAATTGCGCCTTGTAAGGGCTCAAGAAGCCAAATCGGGAGATAGGTTTATATGGAAGTTATATCAGGTTTAGACCGATTTAGACCGTACTAGGCACAGTTGTTGAAAGTCATAATAGAGCACTACATGCAAAATTTCATATATTAATATATAGCCCTTATATAGACAGATCTGCGGATTTAAGGGCCATAAAAGCAACATTTGTTATGCGATTTTGCTGAAATTTTGGTCAGTGAGTTGTGTTAGGCCACTCGATAGATATCCCTCTTCAATTTGACCCAGATTGGTTCAGACTTGGTTATAGTTGCCATATAGACCGATCTCTCGATTTAAGGTCTTGGACCCATAAAAGACGCATTTTTCGTTCGATGTCGCCGAAATTTGGGACAGAGAGTTGTGTAATTGCCTTCGACATTCTTCTTTAGCTTAGCGGAGATCGGTCCCGATTTGAATTTGGAACAAAGAGTTGTGTTAAGCCCTGCGACATCCCTATTTAATTTGGCCCAGATTGGTTTAGATTTGGATATAGCTGCCATATAACAGATCTCTCGATTTAAAGTCCTGGGCTCATGAAAGGCGTATTTATTGTCCGATTTCGCCGAAATTTGAGACAGTGAGTTATATTAGGCTCTTCGACATCCTTCTTTAATTTGGTCCAGATCGGTTCAGATTTGAATAAAACTGCCACATAGACAGATCTCTCGATTTAAGGTTTTGGGCCCATAAAAGGAGCATTTATTGTTCGATGTCGCCGAAATTTGGCACAGCGAGTTGTGTTGAGCCCTTCGACATATTTCTGCAATTTGGCCCATATCGGTCCAGATTTGGACATAGCTGCCATATAGACAGAGCTCTCGATATAGGCTTTTGGGTCCATAAAAGACGCATTTAATGTCTGATTTCGCCAAAATTTGGGACAGTGGGTTGTATTAGGCTCCTCGATATCTCTTTGCAATTTGGCTCATATCGGTCCAGATTTGGAAATACCTGCCATATATATAGACCGATCTCTCGATTTAAGGTCTTGGGCACATAAAAGACGCATTTGTCGTTCAATCTCGCCGAAATTTGGGACAGTGAGTTGTGTAAGCGCCTTCGACACCTTCGTCAATTTGACCCTGATCTGTTCAGATTTGAATATAGCTACCATATGGACCGATATCTCGTTTTAAGTTCTTGGGCCCATAAAAGACGCATTTATTGTCTGATTTCGCCGAAAATTTGGGACAGTGAGTTGTATTAGGCTCCTCAACATATATTTGCAATTTGGCTCAGATCGGTCCAGATTTGGATTTATTGGTTTTATTGTACGATTTCGCCGAAATTTGGGACAGTGAATTGTGTTAGGCCCTTCGACATCCCTCTTCAATTTGGCCCAGATTGGTTCAGATTTGGATATAGCTGCCATATAGACCGATCTCTCGATTTAAGGTTTTGAGTCCATAAAAGGCCCATTTATTGTCTGATGTCACCGAAATTTAGGACACTGAGTTGTGTTGCAACTCTCGACATCTTTCTGCAATTTGGCCCAGATCGGTCCAGATTTGGATATAACTGCCATATAGACCGATATCTCGATTTAAGATCTTGGGCCCATAAAAGACGTAGTTATTATCTGATTACGCCGAAATTTGGGACAGTGAATTGTGCTAGGCCCTTCGACAACCCTCTTCAATTTGGCCCCAATTGGTTCAGATTTGGATATAGCTGCCATCCAAAACTTTAAATCAAGAGATCAGTTTATATCTCTTGATTTAATGTTTTGGTCCCTTAAAATACGCATTTGTAATTCGACTTTGCTGAAATTTGACACAGTGACTTATGTTAGGCTTTTCGACATCCGCGTCGTATATGGCTCAGATCGGGGTATATTTGGATATGGCTACCAAAAAGACAAAAATTGAACAATCACTTGTTCTTATTAGACCACTCAATGTCCGCACCGAATTTGGTCCAAATCGGACCATATAGCTGCTATGGGGGCATAAATTATGCATTTTTCACCGGACTATGACGAAAGGTGGTTTACATATATACCCGAGGTGGTTGGTATCTAAAGTTCGGCCCGGCCGAACTTAACGCCTTTTTACTTGTTTATTAAACTCTTATTTTTTACCATTTTTCCATGAAAAGCCTGCTGCACACCTTATTCCGCCGATGGGAATATACAATAAATAATTCAGGACCCCCCAATACATATGTATGTTACATATGCTATATATTAAAATCTAACTCAGTTCCTATAGCAACTACAATATATGTGTGTAAACAATCATTGAAGCAATTAAATGTTTTATAACAATTAACAATTGATTAATGCGGTTGGTTGTGTTGAGTGTGTGTTTTATAATTTTTTTTTTTTTTTGTTTAATTGACAGTGTATAATGTATTTATTTATTTGCGTTGCCATTGCTGTTGTTTTTCTTGTTGTTGGTTAACTTACAATAGTTACAACAACCAGCAGTGAAGGCTGCAAAAAAAAAACGCAGCAGTACCCACTTGTCAACAATAATGAACTCACGCACTTAATTATAAAATTATGTTATTTTTTACTATGCCCACCAAACAGAGGACAACAGCAACAGTAGCTACGGTCGGAGCAGCAGATAATGCAATTTAATTACAGCTATTTGTTCATAAATGTTTGTTTATTTTGCATTGCCATCAACATCAGCTATCAGCCAACAGGCAATAGCGAGGCAATTGCAGAATAGGGACTTTGGGCAACTGCTGCTTTTGCCCCATGTGGCATAACAGTCCCATTAATGTCAATATTTTCATATTTGTTTGGAGTTGCATTTGCAACTACAACGTGTGGGTGCAACTGCTTGATAATTCGTTCATCATAGTTGACGGCAACTGTCGTAATTACTGAGATAACAACTGCGGATTTGTCGCAAATAAACTGTCGCGCCTCAAACAATAAAAAAAACACTGATTGTTATCATCAGCAGTAACAAGGTATTAATATTCAGCGAATCAATTCTTAACGGTAGTTACATAAAACGGGTTAATTATTGTCACATCAGATGCGGTTGTACAAAACATTATCAACAATTAATTAAATCATAACTAATTAATGGTCAGTTTAAAGTCTGCAGAACATTCGTTTTTGGCTTTGTGAGTTTCTAGTTCAATTTCTACCTCCAAGATTGAAGATGGTTTTCTTCAGATGAGCCTCAACCATTTTGTTATGAAATATCTCTCTAGCTGGGTCTAGGACATATAGTTTGCTTCCACTAAATTTCCCATGAACATTTCATTAAGGAACAGGAAATACCATAAAACATTACCCTGGAGAAGGTAGGAAATCTATACCGCCTAGTCTGTATGAGGTCTACCTTGGTGTGCATAAAATAGAAAAACCCTTTGATGCCAAGACGTACACATTGGCGGTATAAATTGGCATCGGGAAGGAATATGGTTTATCAATAATAAACCACATGCTAAGGATAAATTGTGGGTCTCATGAGAGAACGATAACAAGTAAACAGGCGTTAAGTTCGGCCGGGCCGAACTTTGGGTACAAACCACCTCGGGTATATATATAAAAAGCACCTTTCGTCAAAATCCTTATGCCCCATAGCAGCTATACCGAAATATATTCCGATTTGGAGCAAATACTAATAAGTAAAAGTCATTGTTCAATTGTGCATAACCAAATATTGATCTTTTTAGAAGCTATAACTAAAAGTAAACCAATATACGACTCGGATGTCGAAAAGCCTAACATAAGTCACTGTGTCAAATCTCAGTGAAATCGGATTGTAAATGCGCCTTTTATGGGCCCAAAACTTCAAATCGAGATATCGGTTTATGTGGCAGTTGCAGAAAAATGTCAAAGAGCCTAACACAACTCACTGTCCCAAATTTCGGCGAAATCGGACAATAAATGCACTTTTTACGGGCCCAAAACCTTAAACCGAGAGATCGGTCTATATGGCAGCTATATTCAAATCTGCACCGATATGGGCCAAATTGAAGAAATATGTCGAATGGCCTAACACAACTCACTGTCCCAAATTTCAGCATAATCAGATTATAAATATGGCTTTTATGGGCCTAAAACCCCAAATCGGCGGATCGGTCTATATGACAGCTATATCCAAATCTGGACCCATCTGAGCCAAATTAAACAAGGTTGTCAAAGGGCCTAACACTCACTCACTATCCCAAATTTCAGAAAAATCGGATAATAAATGTGGCTTTTATGGGCCTAAGACCCTGAATTGGCGGATCCGGGGCTATATCAAGATATAGTCCGATATAGCCCATCTTCGAACCTATCCTGCTTATGGACAAAAAACGAATCTTTCAGCTCAATATCTCTATTTTTAAAGAATGTAGCGTGATTTCAACAGACAGACGGATGGACATGGCTAGTCTTAGATTTTTACGCTGATCAAGAATATATACACTTTATAGGGTCGGAAATGGATATTTCGATGTGTTGCAAACGGAATGACGAAATGAATATACCCCCATCCTTCGGTGGTGGGTATAAAAAGAGAAAAGTATCACAAGGCACGCCACGGGGGGGGGGGGGGGCTATTTTCACCACCCCTATGGGTGACCACTATAAATAAGCTATTGCGCATGCTGACTGACGGTTTTGACAATACAACAGGTTCAGAGAATATGTTGTCTTGGCATAGGCAGAGCGATGAGGACCACGCCCACTAGAACACAGGAAGCTATTCTAGATATCCGACCCTTTGACATACAGATTAAGCGTGAGGCAGTCACTGCGGCTATGAGACATAAGCCGATGGGACAATGGATAAAGCATGGGAGCAGGCCAAACCATCGGGGTATAATCGAGGCGACGATAGAAACCTGGATGGAATAGAAGAGGTTTCCGATCTGATACCTAAGATGACACTCTGGTATTGCCATCTAGCAGAGTGGATCCACACTGAGAACACAGGGACTGAGATCAGTGGTCATAAAACGGTGCTGCAGGCCTGGTCATGTAACGGTCCTGCAGGCGGAGGTCCGGGCGATCGCGGAATGCCTGAGGTGGTGTGGGGATAACGCCAGGACATCTTTGCGGACAGTAAACTGGCTATTAGGGGAATAACAACAAGGACGGTAAGGTCACGAACAGTCTTGCAGTGTAAGAAGTGCATCAATGCCTTCTCTGACGATGGCACGTTCCGCATCGTTTGGATGGCGGGCCACAGCGAAGTAAGAAGGAATGAAAGAGCAGACGATTTGGCGGTGAAGGCCAGAGGCTTGCCGTCAATAAACTTGCTTAACCTGACACCTTTCGGGTCGACGCAGTCCGAGTTAAGGGCGTTGGCTACGAACGCCCTGTTCAACAGCGAAACAGTCGATAGGACGGCGAAAATCCTATGGTGTGATCCGGATCGTGAGAGGACGAGGCTATTACTGAAAGGAAGAAAGAAGGAGGTCAATATAGTTTTTGGTATCATAACGACACATAGGACTTTGAGCTCACTTATGCAAAATCGGTACTGCAGATGATAGCATGTGTAGGGCATGCGAGGAAAATGATGAAACGTTGCACAGTGGTAGAAAATCGAAAAAACCGGTAAAAAATATGCCGTGTATGAACTGGTAGGGATATCTCTTTGAAATTTGCAATGTTTAGAGCTGAGGTGTTAGCGAGATTGAGTGCATTTCAAGGCCCTAGGCTGTCTGGGCGCCTATTGGTAGGCCCCTAAAATTGCGGTATAGCGAAAATTTGTTGGGGCGCAATATCTCTATTTTTATAGACTGTAACACGATTTTAACTGACAGACGGACAAACGGACGGACATACATGGCTAGATCGTCTTAGATCTAGGGTTTTAGGGTCGAAAATCGATATTTCGATGTGTTGCAAACGGAATGACAAAATGAATATGCCCTTATCCTATGGTGGTGGATATAAAAAAAATTTTGAGTCACATCCTGTCACAAACGAAATGACAGTACGAGTATACTCCAAAAAAATGTTTATTATGTGTGCAAATTTTGCAAATTTTGCCCATGATCATTCCACTAAGCAACAGGGGCAAACTTTATTGTTACCACCACCGTAGGATAGGGGGGTATATTCATTTAGTCATTCTTCGTTTGCAGCACATCAAAATATTAATTTCCGACCCTATAAAGTATATATATTTCGCATCTTCGTAAAATTCTAAGACGATTTAACGATGTCCGTGTGTCTGGCCGTCTGTCCGCCCGTCTGTTGTAATCACTCTACAGCCTTCAAACATTGAGATATTGAGCTTAAATTTGGTACAGATACGTCTTTTTGATGCACGCTGGTTAAGTTTTTGAACGGGTAAAATCGGACTGTATTTGGATATAGCTGCTATATAGATCGATCTGCCGATAAAAGGTCTTATGCCCATAAATGCTTTATTGATTATCCGATTTCGATGAAATTTAAAACAGTGGATTATTTTAAGCCTCCCGACATCTGATTCAAATCGGGCTATATTTAGATATAGCTGCCATATAGACCGATCTCTCGATAAAGGGTCTGAAGCCCATAAAAGCTTTCAATTTCGATGAAAATTAAAACAGTGAGTAGTTTTATGCCTCTTAACATCCGACCTTAATATGGTTCAGATCGGATTATATTTAGATATAGCTGTCATATAGACCGATCTACCGATAGAGGATCCGAAGCCCATAAAAGCTTTACTTTTTATCCGATTTCACTGAAATTTGAAACATTGAGTAATTTTAGACCTCCCGACATCTGAACCAAATATGGTCCAAATCGGACTATATTTAGATAAAGCTGTCATATAGACCGATCTCCCGACAAAGGATCTGAAGCTGATAAAAGCTTTATTTTTAAACCGATATCGCTGAAATTTTTGAGTAGTTCGGACCTAAATGGTTTTGGTCGGACTATATTTAGATATAGCTGCCATATAGACCGATATGCCCATAAGGGGCCTAAAGCCCATAAAAGCTTTATTTGTTACCCGATTTCGATGAAATTTGAAACAGTGAGTTATTTTGAGCCTCCCGATATCCGATCTTAATATGGTTCAGATTGGTTTATATTTGGATAAAGCTGCCATAAAGACCAATATTTTGTTCCACAAAACTGAACAGTGACTCATTATTATTAGACCACTCAATGTTCGTGCCGAATTTGGGTGCATAAGTTCTTCAATTTTCACCGGATTCTGACGAAAGGGGGCTTACATATATACCCGAGGTGATGGGTATCCAAAGTTCGGCCCCGCCGAACTTAATAAATTTTGACTTGTTTTTATTATTGATTATAAAACTTTATTACACAACTTTTAAAAATGTTCAGTTAAACGCTTCCATTCGATACAACAACGAAATCGTTTCTTCTAGCGAAATCCCCTATATTCACCAAGATTGGTAAACTTTCTCATTACCCGTTATTTGGAAATTTGATAACGACTTTGCAATCGAAAAATTCACTCGAAACGAAATTCATTTTCAATCGATTGCAAAGTGGACAAAATGTATGACTTCGATTATGTCGTCAGATCCAATAATAAATCCTAAATTGTTTGTTATTAATTTATTGAGCAGAAAGTGTGTGTGTGTGTGTGTGACCACAATATCACATTCATTAATAAATAATCAATTGTTTCCCAAAATATACAAAAAAAAACCTAAAAATCAGCAATCAGATAGAAGAAGAAGAAGCAGTACACACTCGAGGCAACAAATAACAATGACAAGCAGTTTTGTGTTTTTTTTTTATTCTCAAGTGGCTCAAATTTCGTTATTCTTGAGCCACAGGCGAATAATTAAATAGATTAGAGGACACCAGCCGCAGCTACCAGATTTTATCTTAAAACAATGAAAATTAATATGAGTCCTATAGTGAATTAACATGCCTATTTTATGTTGAACATTTCGCCTTTTTAAAAATCTTGCCAAAACAAAGAAAAAAAGAAACTGACATCAGGGCCTACAATTTTGACTTTATCTAACATCGAACCTCTTCACCATTGACCACTATGGCGATAAGCGGGGAGTGTAATCAATTTTCAATTAACAAATTTTGGCCCATTTATTTTTGGTATATTTTGGAGTGGTTGTCGATGTGACAGGTTCTTATTTTAGCTAACGCTTTGATTGTCTATAGTTGTGATAATTGACAGTCATGCATTTTTAGAAACAATCTTATCTATTTTTATTTTCAGCCATATGGTGATTTGTATAATCATTGTTTATAACTTAAAAAACAAATAAAAAAAAACGTTTTAGAAATGAATCTTGATTTTATGTTTTTCAATTTCTAAATAAGCAAGGAATCAAAATGTTAGTAAACTGTTTAAAATTTCAAAAATCAATGCATATACAACCTGCCGAAAAAATTTTTAGCAACGCCAGTCTATCGGACCAGCTTCTAATTTAACTGATGATACATAATCAGGACCCTGAAATTTAAAGAGTCGAGACTTTTAATCAACCAAAAGATTCTTGGCTCAGACACAATTTCCCTTAAAGTTCGTTGACGAACCCATATCGGTGGCAACTTCTCCTGTGCTAGATTAGGTTGAAAAGAGGGTGCAGATATTAATCTGCCCATGCCACTATAGACACACATGTAAGCCAGTAATCGGCTTGTTGTGCGCTCTAGAAAGTAGCCTCGAAAAAGATAATTTCAAATTAGGAACTCCGTGCTACTTACAAAATACTTAATTGTTCTCCATACCACTCCCCTAAGTTGAATCATGTCTGGTATTGAGTCCCTACCGAAACACCGGTGTCTGTTACCCCGGCGAAAGCCGAGCAATGACAAAGGAAATGCTCCTACGTCTCATCACATGCTATCACTTGTCGCAGGGATTTTACATAAGTGAGCTCATAGTCCTATGTGTCCCGTTATAACACCAAAAGCTATACTGACCTCCTTCTTGCTTCCTTTCAGTAATAACCTCATCTTCTCACGATCTGGATCCCCCATAGGATTTTCTCCGCCCTACCGACCGTTTTGCTGTTCCACAATGTTGCATGCGCATTCGTCGCCTACACCCCTAAACCGGACTGCGTCGACCCGAGGGTTAACCAAGTTTATCGACGGCAGTTCTATGGCCTTCACCGCCAAATCGTCTGCCCTTTTTTTCCCCTTACTGCGTTATGGCCTTGCATCCAAACGATGCGAATTTTGCCATCTTCAGAGTAGGCGTTAATCTCCTTTTTACACTGCAAGACTGTTCGTGGCCTTTCCCTCCTGCTTGTTATTGTGCTTTATGGCTTTTTTACTGTTCGTAAAGATGTTCACACTCGACGTCCTCACGTTAGCACCACACCACTTCACGCATTCCGTGGCAGGACCGTATTATGGTCAGGCAGTCTAACACAGAGCTCAGTCTCTGGGTTTTCATTGTAAAACCCCCGGCCCACTCTGTCCTCTAGCTTTGATCCATCCGTGTAGCATGAGAAGGCAATACTAGGGTTCCGTCAGTCCATGACTTTGCCTCTAGCAGCAGTGCCTCGCACTCGACCTCAAGGTTCATCTTAGGTATCCGATCGAAAACCTCTTCCCGTCCTTCCAGGTTTCCTATCGTCGCCTCTATTATACTGTGATGGTATGAGCTGCTCCCAGGCTCAATCCATTCTCCCATCGCCTTGAGTCTCATAGCCACAGTTGCTGCCGATCGAAAACCTCTTCCCGTCCTTCCACGTTTCCTATCGTCGCCTCGATTATACCTCGATGGTATGAGCTGCTCCCATCCTCAATCCATTCTACAATCACGCTTCTGTAGAGCCAGTGGACTATCCTCGGATTCAGGCCTCTTTTCAAGCCTACGATGCGTCTATATAGTGCCCAACATCTGTGAGACTTCTCAGTACGCTCCTGAATGTGGCACTTCTTCCTCGTGAACAGGCACATTTCAATCTTCTGTGGGTTAACATTGAGACCCCTGGGTCTAGCCCAGTCATATGCCATATGCAAAGCACTTTCTGCCCTTTTGCATAGCTGGTTCGGATCCTTTCCCCCTTAGAAGTATTACAACGTCGTCTGCATAGCAGACGGGTTCAAAACCCTCCTCAGTCAGCATCCGTAATAGGTAATTTATGGTGGTCACCCATAGAAGTGGCAATAAAATGCCCTCCTGTGGCGTGCCCTGTGCACTTTCTTCATTATATTTATGTCATGGGAGCCGCAATGTATCCACCTTTTCCTTAGCATATGGTATATCTTGTATTTAAGGACCCGGTTCACCCGGTACTGACCCACTCGATATCAAAACGCAAATGTGTACGTCTTGGCATCGAAGGATTCTTCTATTTTATGTGCAGGGCACTCTCCACCGACCTTCCCTTGACATAGGCATGCTGTTTGTATTAAAGCAGTTCGCTGGATGTCCTACTCTTACTCTTGATATCCACTATGCGTTCCATGGTTTTGAGTAGTAAGCACGCAAGGCTTATGGGTCTGTAGGCCTTTGGTGTCGCATAACTTGCCTTTCTGGGCTTGGGTATAAACACCTCTCTTGCCTCCTGCCGAGCTTTCGGAGTATATGCGAATCCTATGCACGCTGTGAAAATAGTGGCCAGATGAGGCGCCAGGTAGTTGGCCTCCCTTTTATAGTATCGTCGGAAATATTCAATCAATCTTTGAATTTCATACATTGTGAAGGCTCATCCAAGTTGGACCTTATAATTTCACCTGTGAATTTAGTGCCACAGCAGCGCCGAGTGGTTTGAACTTTTCTTAAAAAGCTGCTGAAAAGTTAGCAAGTATTTTACTGGGGTTGACACTCAATGATCCATCTCTGGCCAGTTCGTCAGCCGCCTCATTCCCTGTTAACCCTTGATGGCCCGGGGCCCAGAAAGCCCCTAGTAACCCTTCTGATAGAGCGAAGATTGCATATGATTATCTTAACCAGTCTCATTCTAATATGGCCTATGGCCAGAACATTCAACGGCGCTTTAGTGCCCGAAAATTGCATCTCGTAGCAAGTACCGAACTCACATGACACAACGACAGAGCCTTCAGCGTTGCTTGACTTTGAACCCATATCGCGATATATCTATCACACAGCTGCTTATGCATTGAAACCTGGCCAAGAAGAGTACTACCTGTCCGAACCTTATATAACTCTCCAATTCCACAAAACTCAACGTCCCCATTAAATCTGGAGCTATACGTGTATACAGAAGGTCCAGGGAAAGGCAAGATATCTCCAGTCCAGTGCTGCCTCTGAGAAAAAAACTAAGTCCGTAAACAACTTAGAGCGTGCTAAGTTCGGCTGGGTCGAATCTTATATACCCTCCACCATGGATCGCCTTTATTTCGAGTCCTTTGCGCGGTATCTCTTTTTAGGAACATATTGCTTTAGGCAAACCATTGAATGCTGAACATTGTAGAAGTCATTGTGTAATATTTCAGTTCATTCGGATAAGAATTGCGCCTTGTAGGGGCTCAAGAAGCAAAATAGGGAGATCAGTTTATATGAGAGCTGTATCAAGCTATAGATCGATTCAGACCATATTGGACACATAGGTTGAAGGTCATGGAAGAAGCCGTTGTACAAAATTTCAGCCAAATCGAATGAGAATTGCGCCCTCTAAAGGCTCAAGAAGGCAAGATCCCAGATCCGTTTATATGGCAGCTATATCGGGTTATTCACCGATTTGCACCATACTTAACACATTTGTTGGAAGTCATAACGAAACACCTCATTCAAAATGTCAGCCAAATCGGATGAGAATAGCGCCCTCTAGCGGTTCAAGAAGTCAAGACCCAAGATCGGTTTATGTGGCAACTATACCAGGTTTTAGACCGATTTGATTTGGAAGTGATACCAAAATACCACGTGCAATATTACAGCCAAATCGGATAAGAAGTGCGCCCTCTAAAAGCTGTAGAAATCAAGACCCAAGGTCGGTTTATATGGCAGCTATATCAGGTTGTGAACCGATTTGAACCGTACTTAGAAAAGTTATTAGAAGTGATACTAAAACACCACGCGTAAACTGTCAGTCAACCTACACTAATAAAAAGTATTTGTGCAAAATTTCAAGCGCCTAGCTTTACTTCTTCGAAAGTTAGCGTGCTTTCTACAGACAGACGGACGGACATGGCTAGATCGACTTAAAATATCACGACGATCAAGAATATATATACCTTATGGGGTCTTAGACGCATATTGCGAGGTTTTACAAACAGAATGACGAAATAAGTATACCCCCATCATATGGTAGAGGTATAACAAGAAAGTTCCCCCCGATACAAATCTCTCGTTCTGCATATACCCTGCCACCATGCCGCATTAACAGCAGCCCAAAGTCCAGCGTTATCAGTCTCAGGGCGAATTTCGTTGCAAAGGAATTAGATCGGGCGGAATCTACACCCCCGCGATCCCCTGTACCTTCTAAATATTTTTCCAGAGAAATCCTATACATAATTTTCGAGGGAGACTCTACAAATAATTCTCCAGAGAAACCCAGAGCCCAAGCCGGAGTTGCCTGTGTCCTTAGAAAACAACTGTGAAAGCTAAAGAACTCGTGCACTCTTTATATCCTACACCACGACTGTGGTATTATAAGTTTGTGAATTTGTTTGCAACGCTAAGAAAGGGAAGTGCTAGACCCATTGATAAGTATACCGATCGACTCAGAATCACTTTCTGTGAGTCCATGTATTCTTGTAATTGAGGTATAGGTCGTATTTGTTGTCCAATTGTAACGACAAAATGCACATGCCATTTTTTTGGCTCAAGGACGATTTCGATATCTGACAAGGTCAAATTCTTAGGTGTGATATAGGACAAAAAACTGAATTGGAAGTGTCACATTCAGGAGCATAATGAGAAGGCTCAAAAATGTTGGGCATTATGCAGACGGGCCGTAGGCTCGAAATGGGGCCTGAATCCGAGGATAGTCCACTGGATCTACAGGAGCGTGATTAGACCAATACTTACCTACGCCTCAGTGGTTTGGTGGACTGCTTTGTAGAAAAAGTGCAACATTAGGACCATACAACAGGTTCAGAGAACATGTTGTCTTGACATAGGCGAAACGATGAGAACCACGCCGACTAGGGCACTGGAGCCTATTCTAGATATCCGACCCATTGACATACAGATTAAGTGTGAGACAGCCACTGCGGCTATGAGTCTTAAGGTGATGGGAGAATGGATTGAGGATGGGAGCAGCCCATACCATCGCGGTATAATCGAGGCGACCATAGGAAACCTGGAAGGAAGGGAAGAGGTTTCCGATCGGATGCCTGAGATAAACCTTGAAGTCGAGTGGGAGGCACTGCTACCAGAGGCACAGTCATGGATTGACGGAACCCTAGTATTGCCATCTGGAAGATCATGTTACACGGATGGATCAAAAAAGTGGGCCTGGGGGCCTACATTGAAAACCCAGGGACTGATATCTGTTTTAGACTGTCTGACCATAATACGGGCTTGCAAACGGATATACGGGCGATCACGGAATGCGTGAGAAGGTGTGGTACTTACGCGAGGACGTCGCGTGTAACCATCTTTACCGACAGTAAAATTGCCATAAGGGCAATAACAACAAGGACGGTAAGGTCACAAACAGTCTTGCAGTGTAAGAAGGAGATTAACGCCTTCTCTGAGGATGGCATAATCCGCATCGTTTGGGTGCCGAGCCATAATGGAGTAAGGGGAAATGAAAGAGCAGACGATTTGGCGGTGAAGGCCAGAGGGCTGCCGTCAATAAACTTGATTAACCCGAAGCCTTTCGTAGTCCGAGGTAAGGGAGTGGGCGACGAATGCGCATGCAACATTGTGGAACAGCGAAACGGTCGGTACGACGCCGAAAATCCTATGGGGGGATCCAGATCGTGAGAAGACGAGGCTATTACTGAAAGGAAGCAAGAAGGAGGTCGGTATAGCTATTGGTATCATAACGGGACACATAGGACTACGAGCTCACTTATGCAAAATCGGGGCAGCGAGTGATAGCATGTGTAGGGCATGCGGGGAAGATGATGAGACGTTGGAGCAATTCCTTTGTGATTGCCCGGCTTTCGCGTCTAACAGACACCGGTACTTAGGTGGAAACACAATATCAGACATGAATTAACTTAAGGGAGTGGTATTGAAAACAATTAAGGATTTTGTAAGTAGCACGGAATTCCTAACTTAAAATGTTCTTTTTAGAGGTTACTTTATAGTTTTTAAAGCGCACAACAAGCCGATTACTGGCTTAGGTGTATGTCCATAGTGGCATGGGGCGGATTAGTATCTAAACTTTTCAACCTAACATAACCTATTGATCTTAGCATATCTGCAAGATTTCATCAATATCGGATTTATTTTTATATTTGGATATAGCTCCATATATTTTTATTACCGGATTTGCACTTATGTGGCCGTAGTAACAACAATTTTCAAACAATCTGTTCGAGAAAAGTCGGTTCAGTTTACGATATAGTTTTCATAAACTGATATCTTTTGCCCGAATTTATAATTGTTGGGTATTATATAGTCGGCATCGCCCGACTTTTGCCTTTCCTTACTGGTTTTATAGCAAAAACAGATCCATTGTCCACTTGTTCACGAACTTCTTGTATTGGTCTAAGTTCGCCAAGTTAACCAAAAATCAAAGTTCTAACGTTTGACCATATTGAGATTCCATTGCAGTATATTTTCCGGCCTTAGATCATTGTTTAATGCTTTCTATTCAAAGTATAGCATAGCAAAAAACATTTAAAAGTCAGTAAAAATGTGTTGTTGCTAGAAGCATTTGACTGGCTATCCGTATCCGTTTGAACATATCCTTTTTATATTAAAATCAGTAAGAAAGGGCAAAAGTCGGGCGGTGCCGACTGTATAATACCCTACACCTACCCTTTAAGTTCAATGTGGGAGCTATATCCAATTCTGAATCATTTTTGATGGACCTCGGCGAGCAAAAATATGTTCAAACTGTAATAACTACGGTTGACAAATGACAACATTATTGCAAATTACCCAAAATCTGACGAACGTATATATGCAAATGCAAATTTTGCCTATGGACATGCCACTAAGAAACGGGGCAAACTTCTCATATATCAATGAGTGCAGTCCGATTCAAGTTTAAACTCAATGATAAGGGGCCTCCTTTTTATAGCCGAGTCCGAACGGCGTTCCGCTGTGCTACACCTCATTGGAGAGAAGTTTTACATGGCATAGAACCTCACAAATGTTGCCAGCATTAGGAGGGGAAAACCATCGCTGCAATTTTTTTCCGATGGTCCCGCCAGGATTCGAATCCAGGCGTTCAGCGTCATAGACGGACATGCTAACCTCAGCGCAACGGTGGCCTCACACACATATATATGGGAGCTGTAACTATTACTGAACCGATTTCCATAAAATTAACCAGTAATGTCAAGAGTCATTAGAAAATCCTTCTTTCGAGAGAATCGGGTAGCAAATGACCATTTTATTGCGTTATTACTGCAAATCGGACGAACATATAAATGGGAACTATATCCAAATCTGAACTGATTTTTATGAAATGTCGGGAGTCATAAGAAAATCGTTCCTGCCAAATTTCGAGAAAATCGGTTTACAAATGTCCATTTTATTGCAGTATTACTGCAAAGCGGACGAAAATATATATGGGCCGAAAGACAAGGAAAGACAGACCCATACCAAATTTGAAGCCGATCGGATGAAAATTGCGACCTGTAGTTTGTACACAAATTAACATGGACAGAAGGAAAGACAGACAGACAGACGCACAGATGGGTCCATCTCTCTTCCTTTTGGGCGTTGCAAACTAATTCGCTAAGTTATAATACCCTGTACCACAGTAGTGGTGTAGGGTATAAAGACAACCCCAAAATTGTAAAACTTGTAGGTCTAATGACCACATGACAAGGTAATTAATTGCTTAATATTTCTGCCTCTCAGCAATCATATGACTCTTCGTTCCAATTTCTTTGCCATAAATATTTTAATCGTTTCGTATTAATCAGCAAATCTCGGAGATTAAAAATGAATTATGTGTGTTTAAAGATTAATGACTTTATTCGTACTCGCACTCACACAGATAATATATGAAATTAATCTATCCATAAATTCAAGTATTTATTAAACTTCACAGCAAAATCGTTCGTTTCGTTGATTAAATTGGTAGCAAAGAAATTTGAGACCTTTATGGAAGACATTGTGCGATTAAACGTTGATTAAATATAGATTTGAAATTATTTTAAAATTTAAATCGCTTCAATGGCATGAAAAAAAGAAAAAAAACCTCATACGCTGGGGATTACCAATCCAAAGTTTGACGTCAAAATGTGCAGAAGGCTTTAGATTCATAAATCGGCAGAATCGGCAAAAAGTTAATTAAAGCTAATATTCGCTTTATTTATTGAACAGCAATAATACTTTTGTTTTTCTAGTTTTAATTTTGATTTAAAGTCGAAACAAAAGCAGAATAATCAATCGTGTCACATGTATTTTTAATAATCCATTCAAACGATTTGTGACAAAGTTCAACAGTCTTTAAGATATGGAGGACATTTTGCGCACGACTGCCTTGGCATTGTCTGTTAAGGCGTTGTATTTAAGATTAGGAGTAAGTGCACCTCAAGTATAGGTAATACAAAATATGATCCTTTAATGTTAAATCAACTAAAAACGCGCTAAGTTCGGCCGGGCCGAATCTTACGAACCCACCACCATGGATTCTGCAAAAAATTTATACAAAATAAATTTAGTTGAAGGGCATTATTTTACACTACACACCAAACTTCTGTCAAACCAGCAAAAGTTAAAGCTACTAGGAACCGAACAAGGATGTTCGAGAGACCGCTTTATATTGAAGCTATATCAGGTTCCAGACTGATTTGGAACGTATTTGGCAGAGTTGTTGGAAGTGTTATGACTTGTGTTATGAAACACTACATGCTTAATTTCAGCCAAATCGGACAAAAATTGCGGCTTGTAAGGGCTCAAGAAGTCAAATCGGAAGATCGGGTGATCGGTTTATATGGGAGCTATAACAGGTTATACACTTATTTGGACCGTACTTGGCACAGTTATTGAAAGTTGTAACAGAACACTACATGCAAAATTTCAGCAAAATCGGACGAAAATTGTGGCTTGTAGGAGATCAAAAAGTCAAATAGGGAGATTGGTTTATATGGGAGCTATATCAAGTTATTGACCAATTTTAACCGTACTTAGCACTGAGGTTGGAAGTCACAACAGAAAACTACACGCAAAATTTCAGCCAAATCGGACAAAAATTGCGGCTTGTAAGGTCTCAAGAAGTCAAATCTGGAGATGGGTTTATATGGGAGCTATATCAGGTTATAGACCGATATGGACCGTACTTGGCACAGTTGTTGAAAGTTGTAACAGAACACTACATGCTAAATTTCAGCTAAATCGGACAAAAATTGCGGCTTCTGAGGGCTCAAGAATTCAACAACATAGAAAATTTCCGTCAAAATTTCAGCCAAATCGAACAAAAATTGCGGCTTCTAAGGGCTCAATAATTCAACAACATACAAAATTTCAGCAAAATCGGACAAAAATTGCGGCTTGTAAGGGCTGAAGAAGTCAAATCAGGAGATCGGTGTATATGCGAAATTTCAGACAAATCGGACATAAATTGCGGCTTGTAAGGGCTCAAGAATTCAATTCGGGAGATCGGTTTTTATGGGTATGAGTGTTTTAGCCAACATTCCTTCTTATTTTAGAGCCTTCGTAAAGTTCGGATATAATATGCCACTATTCTTCAATAGATAAACTTTAAAGTTTTGCCATTCTTATACCCACACCATAGGATGGGGCTATATTCATTTTGTCATTCCGTTTGCAACACATCGAAATATCCATTTCCAACCCTATAAAGTATATATATTCTTGATCAGCGTAAAAGTCTAAGACGATCTAGACATGCCCGTTCGTCTGTCTGTTGAAATCACGCTAAAGTCTTTAAAAATAGAGATATTGAGCTGAAACTTTGCACAGATTCTTTTTTGGTCCTTAAGCAGGTTAAGTTCGAAGATAGGCTATATCGGACTATATCTTGATATAGCCCCCATATAGACCGATCCACCGATTTAGGGTCTTAGGCCCATAAAAGCCACATTTATTATCCGATTAAGCTGAAATTTAGGACAGTGAGTTGGGTCAGGCCCTTCGACATTCCAAGGCCAATTTAAGGCCTTGGGCATATAAAAGGCGCATTTATTGTTCGATTTTCCAAAAATTTGGGACAGTGAGTTGTATTAGGCCCTTCGACATCCCTCTTTCATTTTACCTATATCGCTTCGGATTTCAATATATCTGCCATATAGACCGATCTCTCGATTTGAGGTTTAGGGGCCATAAAATTCGCATTTATTGTCCTATTTCGCCGAAATTTGGGACAGTAAGTTGTGTTAAGCTTCGACATCCGTATCGTATATATTGGGTTGCCCTAAAAGTAGTTGCGGATTTTTTAAAAGAAAGTAAATGCATTTTTAATTAAACTTAGAATGAACCTTAACCAAATATACTTTTTTTACACTTTTTTCTAAAGCAAGCTAAAAATAACAGCTGATTACTGACAGAAGAAAGAATGCAATTACAGAGTCACAAGCTGTGAAAAAGTTGTCAACGCCGACTATATGAAAAATCCGCAATTACTTTTTGGGCAACCCAATAGTTCAGATCTTTATTTTTAGATATAGCTACTAAAAAGATCAATATTTTGTTATACACAATTGAACAATGACTTGTACTTATTAGTATATGGTCCAAATTGGAACATATTTCGATATAGCTGCTATGGTCCATAAGGTATGCATTTTTCACCGGATTTTGACAAAAGGTGGTGGGTATCCAAAGTTCGACCCGGCAGAACTTAACGCCTTTTTACTTGTTGGTATTTACTTTCGAATAGTTCTAAGCTCTTTTGACATATTTTGACTTCAATGTCAAAAGACAAGTCTATACATTGAAATACTTCATTTTTTGACTAAATTGGCGTTTAAAAAACTCTTGATTTACAAGAACATTTTTCGAGATCGACAAACAGACAAAATGTTACTGGATTGTTGTCCTTTGAAGAAAATTACACCAAAAATGTTGCCTCTTGGGAAAAGTTTCATTGAAATTTTGTCATTATATGAAAAATAAAATTTTTTCTTGTTTTTGTAGAAAACGTCATAGACGTCATGGAAAAATGTCATTTTAATGTTGGGCCTTTGATCATTACTTTACTTGGTTACATGTACATTAGGCGGTTCCTGTTAAGTTAGGTTAGGTTGAAAAGAGGGTGCAGATATTAATCTGCTCCATGCCATTATAGACATTCACCTAAGGCAGTAATCGGCTTTATGTGCGCTCTAAAAACTAAAAAGTATCCTCGAAAAGATAATTTTAAGTTATGAATTCCATACTACTTTCAAAATCCTTAATTGTTTTCCATACCAGGCCCACTATGTTGGTTCATGTCTGGTATCGTGTCCCCACCTAAGTACCGGTGTCTGTTAGCCGCGAAAGGCGGATATTGACATAGGAAATGCTCCAACGCCTCATCACCTTCCCCACATGCCTTTCACATAGTATCACTTGAAGCACCGATTTTGCATAAGTGAGCTCGTAGTCCTATGTGTCCTGTTATGATACCAATAACTATACTGACCCACTTCTTACTTCCTTTCAGTAATAGCCTCGTGCTCTCACGATCCGGATCACCCCATCGGATTTTCGCCGTCCTACCGACAGTTTCGCTGTTCCACTGTGGTACACGCGTTTGTTGCTCGAGCCCTTAAATCATACTACATCGACCCAAAAGGCTTCGGGTTAACCAAGTTTATCGACGGCAGTTCTCTGGCCTTCACCGCCAAATCGTCTGCCCTTTCATACCCCCTTACTCCGTTATGGCCCGGCACCCATACGATGCGGTTTGTGCCATCCTATGAGAAGGCGTTAATCTCCTTTTTACACTGCAAGACTGTTCGTGACCTCACCGCCCTGCTTGTTATTGACCTTATTGCTTGTTTACTGTCCGTCAAGATGTTCACAGGCAGGCAGTTTAAAACAGATCTTAGTCCCTGGGTTCTCAATGTAGAACCCCAGGCCCACTTTTTCCTCTAGCTTTGATCCATCCGTCTAACATGATCTTCCAGAAGGCAATACTAGGGTTCCGTCAATCCAAGACTGTGCCACTAGCAGCAGTGCCTCGCATTCGACCTTATGTGTCGTCTTAGGTATCCGATCGGAAACCTCTCCCCTTTCTTCCAGGTTTCCTATGGTCGCCTCGGTTATACCGCGATGATATGAGCTGCTCCCATCCTCAATCCATTCTCCCTTCGCCCTGAGTCTCATAGTCGCAGTGGGGCTGCCTCACATTTAATCTGCATGTCAATGGGTCGGATATCTAGAATAGTCGCCAGTGCCCTAGTGGGCGTGGTCCTCATCGCTCCGCCTATGCCAAGACAACATGTTCTCTGAACCTGTTGTTTGGTCGTAACGTTGCACTTTTTTCTCAATAGCAGTACACCAAACTACTGAGGCGTAAGTAAGTATTGGTCTAATCACATTTCTGTAGAGCCAGTGGACTTACCTCAGATTCAGGCTCCATTTCGAGCCTACGGCTCGTCTACATAGTGGCCAATATCCGTGAGCCATCTCAACACGCTTCTGAATGTGACACTTCCAATTAAGATTCCTATCAAAGATCACTCCTAAGTATTTGACCTTGTCAGATATCAAAATCGTTTCGTTAAATTGGCCCATTTCGTCTTCCTGTTCCTGTTAGCCCGAGTAAAAAAATTGATGTGGTCAGATCCAAATATAGCTGGAATAAGATACATTGTAGTTGGATCTAATAAGATCCACATAGATCTGCCATATCCCATTAGATATAATTATATCTGATGTTTATTTATAATTATATCTGGTAGTAGATATAATTGGATATGGGACTAGATATAAATATATCTGCTATACATAATTTCATTCAAAGAGATATGCTATATTTAACTATTTCTGGCCTTGGATATAATCATATATGGCCTTAGATATAAATATATCTTGGCCTATACATAGTTCCGATGATAAAATGGCGTAGTGGCAAACTATTGCTCACTCCATGGAAAATGCCGCGAAATCCGTGCTTGGGTACCGGAAGCCTCCTCCAAGAAAACCATGGTACGACCAAGAGTGTCAAGATGCTATTGAAGCCAAGAATGCGGCATATAGAGCAGCCCTGCAATCAGTGGCAACGCGCCAGATGAAGGAGAGGAATCGGGGAAAAGGAGAGAGGAGAAACGTCTATTCCGCAGAAAAAAAAGGAAATGGAAAGGCGTGAGTGTGAGCAATTTGAGATTTACAGGAGTCAAAATGTCCGGAAATTCTACCAAAGAATTAAACATCAAATCGATGGCTTTGGTGCAGGCACATCCTCCTGGGTGTGGGAAATCTGGTAGCAGATACAGATAGTGTGCTGAGGATATGGAAGGAACATTATACCCAACTGCTAGTGTCCGACGTTGGCGGCGAAGAGGATACCGCAGAACCAATCAATGATGGTGGTATAGATTGTTTACTTCCTAGTCAGAATGAGGTCCAGGTAGCAGTGACCCGACCAAAGAACAACAAGGCAGCAGGAGCTGATGGGTTACTCGCTGAACTTTTTAAGACCGGAGGCGACACGCTGATAAGGCGTATGCATCAGCTTATCTGCGCAATCTGGCTAGAAGAACTCATACCCGATGATTGGTACCTCAGCATACTATGTCCCGTACACAAGAAAGGAAACAAGAGGAAAAGTGCCAACTACAGAGGAATAAGTCTCCTCTCCATCGCATTCAAGATAATCTCGAGCGTACTGTGTGAAAGATTAAAACCTAAAATCAATGAAATAATTGGGCCCTTTTAATCCGGCTTTAGACCTGATAAATCCACCCTAGACCAGATATTCACACTACGCCAAATCCTGGAAAAGACCCGAGAAGGACAAAAAACACCTATCATCTATTTGTTGACTACAAAGCCGCCTTCGATACTCCTTTACGTTCAAAGGTATTTCAATCCATGTCTGAGTATGGTATCCCTGCAAAATTAATAATACTCTTGCAGGATGACCCTTGCTGATACGCGTTCCTCAGTAAGAATAGGAGAGAAGCTCTCCGCACCATTTAATACCAATCGAGGTTTCCGACAAGGAGACAGCCTATCGTGTGATCTCTTTAATATTCTGATGGAGAAGATTATACGAGATGCAGATGTGAATAGATATGACACATTAATCGACGACATCGACGTCATAGCTCTGTCACCGGAAGCAGCCTTTGAAAGAATTGAAATAGGGCCAGTGAAAATGGGTCTGGCAGTAAATGGAGATAAGACGAAATGAATGGTTTCAACTCCCAAAACGCCTTGTACAACCGAGCAGATAAAGAAAATGCAGAATGTTGGAAACCACAACTTTGGGACAGTCAGTAACTTTATCTACCTCGGCACCGCCGTATCCGAAACGAATGACACCAGTTTTGAGATACCCGACTACCCGTGCTGTTATATGGTTCTGAAGCATGGGTACTTGTGAAAGCAGATGATGCAGTGCATGGAGTATTTGAGAGAAAGATTCTTCGTAAAATATATGGACCAGTTTGCGTTAACGGAGAATGTAGGCGACGTATGAACCACGAACTGTATGACGACGATAGCATAGTTACACGCATCAAAATACAACGGCTGCGTTGACTAGGTCATGCTGTCAGAATGGATAAAGAAGCTCCAGCAAAGTAGTCTTTTAAAGGCAAACACGGTGAAAAGATCAAGTGGTGGGAGACACCTCGAAACTTGGTGTCAGAGATTTTAGAATGAGCGCAGAAGATCGAAAAGCTTGGAACGCTTTTCTACTTTCGGCTAGTGGAACGAATGTGCTGCCATATTCAATTAAAGTAAAGTAATACATTACATACATTACATTAGTACTCCTTAAATATTAGCCATTTGGCATCCTTCGATGCCAAAACGTACACATTGGCGGTATGTATTAACATCGAGGGGGCTTTTAGCAATGTGCGGAGCGACGCACTGATCCAATACTTAGACCGGTACCGGGTGGACCCGGTCCTTAAAGACTGGATAAACCATATGCTAACGAATAGGTGGATAAATTGTGTGTCCCATGGCATAAATATAAGGGCGAAAGTGGCACAGGGCACGCCACAGGGGGGCATTTTATCGCCACTCCTATGGGTGACCACCATAAATTACCTATTACGGATGCTGACGGAGGAGCAGATGATGTTATAATACTTCTAAGGAGTAAGGATCCGAACGAGCTATGCAGAAGGGCCGAAAGGGTCTTGCATATGGCATATGACTGGGCTAGACCCAGAGATCTCAATGTTAACCCAGAGAAGACTGATATATGCCTGCTCACGAGGAAGACGAAGGTGGGCCAATTTAACGCACCACGTTTCCTCAATAAGACGATTTCGATATCTGACAAGATCAAATACTTAGGTGTGATCATGGACATGAAACTGAATTGGAAGTTTCACATTCAGGAACGTACTGAGAAGGCTCTCAGATGTTGGGCACTATGAAGACGGGCCGTAGGCTCGAAATGGGGCCTAAATCCGGGAATAGCCCACTGGCTCTACAGGAGCGTGATAAGACCAATATTTACTTACGCCTCAGTAGTTTGGTGGACTGCTATGGAGAAAATGTGCAACATAAAGACCATACAACAGGTTCAGCGAACATGTTGTCTTGGCATAGGCGGAGCGATGAGGACCACGCCCACTAGGGCACTGGAGACAATTCTAGATATCCGACCCATTGACATACAGATTAAGTGTGAGGCAGCCACTATGAGACTTAAGGTGATGTGAGAATGAATTGAGGATGGGAGCAGCCCATTCCATCGCGGTATAATCGAGGCGACGATAGGAAACCAGGAAGGAAGGGAAGAGATTTCCGATCGAATATATGAGATGAACCTTGAAGTCGACAGCGAGGCACTGCTCCATCGGCACAGTCTTAGATTGACGAAACCCTAATATTGCCATCTGGAAAATCATGTTAAACGGATCGATCAAAGCAAGAGGACAAAGTGGGCCTGGGGGTTTACATTGAGAACTCAGGGACTGAGATCCATTTTAGACTGCCTGACCATAATACGGTCCTGCAGGCGGAGATCCGAGCCATCACGGAATGCGTGAAGTAGTGTCGTGTTAACGCAACGTTAACAAGGACGGTAAGGTCACAAACAGTCTTGCAGTGTAAGAAGGAGATTAACGCCTTCTCTGAGGATGGCAAAATCCGCATCGTTTGGGTGCCGAGCCATAATGGAGTAAGGGGAAATGAAAGGGCATATGATTTGGCGGTGAAGGCAAGAGGACTGCCGTCAATAAACTTGGTTAACCCGAAGCCATTCGGGTCGACGCAGTCCGAGTTAAGGGAGTGGGCAACGAATGCGCATGCAACATTGTGGAACAGCGAAACATTCGGTAGGACGGCGAAAATCCTATGGGGAGATCCAGATCGTGAGAATACCTGGCTATTACTGAAAGGAAGCAAGAAGGAGTTCAGTATAGCTATTGGTATTATAACGGGATACATCGGACTACGAGCTCACTTATGTAAAATCGGTGCGGCGAGTGATAGCATGTGTAGGGCATGCAGGGAAGATGATTAGACGTTGGAGCATTTACTTTGTCATTGCCCGGTTTTCGTTTCTAACAGATACCGTTACCGGTAGAGACACAATATCAGACATGAACCAACTTAAGGGAGTGGTATTAAAAACAATTAAAGATTATGTAAGTATCACGGAATTCCTAACTTAAAATGTTCTTTTTTGTAGTTTGTAGTTTTAAGAGCGCAAGCCAGTTACTGGCTTAGGTGTATGTCAATAGTGGCATGGGGCGGATTAATATCTGCACCCTTTTTTCAACCTAAACTAACCTAATTTACTGAAAAAAAACGAAATGATTACCGACAGAAGCAAGAAACGATGCTGTTTGTTCTTAAAATAGACCAATTGTATTTTTTTAACTTTAGCCGCGCATATTATAAACAAGCGATTGGCTGAGTTGATAGCTCATCTGGCTAGGACCCATGTTCAAACCCCATTGGCGGGAAAAATTTAATGTAGCACTTATATGGAAAAATGGAATAAATAAGAGTTTAATTTAAAACAACATTTAGATGTAAAATTAACAAATAAAAATCCACAGCATATTTTTCTTAATTGAAGATCCAATTAGATGTTATTATATATAATTGGATCTATTTATATCTGGGTCAAACTTGAGATCCAATTATATCTTATTGTATCGAATTGTATCCGATTGTATCCAATTAAATCTAATTTGAATCAATTAGATCCAATTATATATAACCATTTTTCGGATCCAATTATATGACAGATATAATTGGATCTGACCATATCAACTTTTTTTACTCGGGAGTACAAACACACATATGGTCACAATTTCAAAATAATCACTTAACATTTCTACTTCAGATTGAGGTGAGTAATAATGACTGTTCGTTCAAGTTCAGTGTCGTCAATATATGAATTGACAATCTTCCATTGTTTTAGGCACTAATTTTACGAGAATTGCTTGTACTTTCCCAAATGTGATCATATATAAATAAATAACACATTACTATTGTTGATATTTCCGGTTAATTTGTCAGCGGCAGACATTGTGTCACCACAACAACATTCTTGGTAGTTCCACATAGCGTTTCCGTTGTCCCTCCGGTCTGCCGGATTGGCAAACAATTTATAATGGATGGATGGCGATAAGATGGCGAACAATGAAAACATTAACTCTTATCATTTTTATTGAATCATAATTGGAATGAGACATTTAATTTTTCTAGAATTGTTTGAGCAGGAAGTCTATGAAAAAGTAATCACCAGACAAGAGGTGATTATAGGCTTTTTGTCATTACTAAATGTCAGGTGCAAAATGACACACCGTTGATTTGATGTCATACTATACATTATGGAGTGTTACACATTTCACATAAACAATATATTTTTTTTTTTTTGGTGAAAAAAAAAAATAAATTTTGACTGGCCAAATTGTGTGGAAGTTATCTAAATTTTTGAATCCATTCACTTTTTCTCGATTTGACCACCTTAAGCCTTGAGTCTGCCGGTATTCTCACCTATTCTCATACAATAGCCTTTTTCAGCACATCAAAACTTGCGGAATATGATTTTTTCGCTATTTTTTGTTCTTTATGTTAGGATGCCAAGTCTTGTGAGTTCTTCCATGAAACTTCCAAAGCAGCTTCCGAATTATTTTCCAGGTAATGAAAACGATTGGAGATGAAAATGATGGGAGAGCGGCCATCGACGATTGAGATGGAAAATTTCCTCGGATGGCCGTTCGTAGGCTCGGTTAAGAAAACCAAACCTTTCGGGAGTTTACTTTACTTTTTACTTTACTTTAATTGGCTATGACAGAATATTTCTTCCACTAGCCGAACGTAGAATAGCGTTCCAAGCGCCTCGATCTTCTGCGCTCATTCTAAAATCTCTGACACCAAGTTTCGAGGTGTCTCCCACAACTTGATCTTTCCATCGGGCTTTTGGTCTTCCTGGTTTGCGTGTACCACCATGTTTGCCTTCAAAAGACTTCTTTGCTGCAGCTTCTTCATCCATTCTGACAACATGACCTAGCCAACGCAGCCGTTGTATTTTGATGCGTGTAACTATGCTATCGTCGTCATACAGCTCATTCAGCTCGTGGTTCATACGTCGCCTATATTCTCTCAAATACTCCAAGCACTGCCTCATCTGCTTTCACAAGTACCCATGCTTCAGAACCATATAACAACACGGGGAGTATCAGTGTCTTGTAAAGTGTAGTCTTCGTCTGTCGATGGCCTTGTTTCTAAACTGCTTACTTAGTCCAAAGTAGCATCTGTTTGCCAGTATTATTCTTCGCTTTATCTCAAAACTGGTGTCATTCGTTTCGGTTACGGCGGTGCCGAGGTAGATAAAGTTACTGACTATCTCAAAGTTGTGATTCCTCAGGGAACACTAGTCCCAGATGTGAGCATGACCGCCTATGACTTCGAACGCTTGAGTTAAAATCGCGCCGTTAATATCAGAAAATGTTTCAGCGATGGCAACATTTGTGAAGCATACTAATGCTGGATACATTTGTTAGGTATCCTGCCATGTTAAAACTTCTCTACCAAGTGATGTCGCTACGCGTTACCACGTTGGAATTCGGCATAAAACGGAGGGCCCTTATTATAGAGCTTTAACTTTAAACGGACAGCACTCATTGATATAAGAGAAGTAATTTAGTAGTAGTAGAGAACACAATGTTCATAAATTCGCCATGTTCGACACTCGCTGAACCATTTCAGGTGTTATTCGCAGTTATTTTGGACCACCACCATGGCGTTTCGCAACGATTTATGATGCGATACACAAACATTTTTTTCACTTTGTGGTGTTTGAGTTCGCCAATAATAGCTGATTGTGATTTTCCAACCAAATATAACATAATTACACTATTACAAAATCCATCACTGATAACTTTCTTTTTTAAAAAACTCAGAAGCAAAAGCTATTGGTGACTTGTAAACAATATAATGAGCTGTCAGTATAACAAATATCATGTAGCTGTAATTTCAAGCATGACAGATATATCAGAGTGCAATTGGTAGCACTATGTGAAATAGCCAACACTTCGTGTCAGTACCGAAAACCGGATTCAAAATCGTTTCAGGCAAATTAAAAGTAATTTTCTATCTCGTGATTAACTTGATGAAGACGATGAACAACCGCCAGCTTACAAATGCGATGTAAAATTTAGGTTAGCTTAGGTAAGAGTGGCAGTCCTTTACAGACTCAGACAATTTTAAGTCCATTGTGGTATAGCGATAAACAGTAGACCTCAGAAGGGAATCGAACCCCCGACTCCCGCAAAGGCAATCTGAGCACGCTACCAACTCGGCTACAGGGACGCCTACAAAGGAGATGTTATATCTGGACACCTTCCACCATAGGATGGGGGTCATAATTTCGTCAATCTGTTTGTATCTCCTCGTCTTAGATGAACTAAGACCCCATAAAGTATATATATTCTTGCCCGTCCGTCTGTCTGTCGAAAGCATTTTCGAAGGAGAAAAGCTAGACGCTTGAAATTTTGCACAAAAACTTGTTATAAGTGTAGGTCAGTTGATGTTGTAAATGGTCCATATCGGTCAATGTTTTGATATAGCTGCCACAAAAACCGATCTTGGATCTTGACTTTTTGAGCCACTAGAGGGCACAATTCTTAACCGATTTGGCGGAAATTTCGCATAAGGTGTTTTGTTATGGCTTCCAACAACTGTGCTAAGTAAAGTTGAAATCGGTCTTTAACCTGATATAGCTGCCATATAAACCTATCTTGAATCTTGACTTCTGAGCCACTAGAGGGCGCAATTCTAATCCGATGGGAATTAAATTTTACACAACGTATTTTGTTATGATTTCTAACAATTGTATCAAGGATGGTTCAAATCGGTCAATAACCTGATATAGATGACATATAAACCGATCTTGGGTCTTGACTTCTTGAGCCTCTAGATGGCGCAATTCTAATCCGATTGGAATGAAATTTTGCAGGATGAATTTTGTTATTATATCTAACAACTGTGCCAAATAAGGTTCAAATCGGTTAATAACCGATCAGGGATCTTGACTTCTTGAGCCTCTAGAGGTCGCAATTATTATCCGATTTGGCTGAAAATTTGAACAATGTTTCAAATATGGTCTCAATCGGTCTATAGCCTGATACAACTCCATATAAACCGATCTCCCCATTTTTCTTCTTGATACCCTAAAGGACGAATAAGCTGAAATTTTACACAATGACTTCTACTAGGGTCTCCAACATCAAATTCGATTATGGTCCGATGCGGACCGTAACTTGATATAGCTCCAATAGCATAGCAATTATTTTCCTTTATCCTTTGTTGGCCTAAAAAGAGATACCGGGAAAAGAACTCGACAAATGCGATCCATGGTGGGGGATATATAAGGTTCGACCCGCTCAAACTTATCACGCTTTTACTTGTTTTTTGTTATGTTAAACACAAACCGTTTGAGAGATTTCAAAAAGTTTATTGTCGGCTTTAAGTACAATCAAATCGTATCGTTTATGAACGGAGCTCGACTTCATTCACATGGCAACCGCGGACACGTTTGCATCTGTCAATACGTTGATCGCAATCTTCGTTGACTCGGCCACACATTTCAGCCGAAATGGTCGCTTTTTCCCGATTAATGTTGGTTCTGAACTCTTCCAACGTCGCACAGTGGCAGAAAATCGGAAAAAACTAGTAAAAATATTCCGTGCGAGAACGGGTAGAGACTTCTCTTTGAAATTTGAAATGGTAAGAGCTGAGGTGTAATTGAGGTCGTGTGCAAACTTCCCGGGCGTATCTTGGCAGGACCCTAAAGTTGGTCACCTCGGCATTTCGAAAAATTGTTCGGGCTTCCAAATTATCATTTGTGGTCCGATATTCAAAAAAAAAAAAATTGAATGGTGCGTAAAAATCCCTACAAAATAGTCTACTTAAGGCATACAATATCTCCACTGGTTTCGGGAATATACGAGTTTTAGTTTTTATACCCACCGCCATAGAATGGAGGTATACTAATCTAATCATATGTAACACCTCAAAATATTTATCTGCGACTCCATAAAGTATATATATTTTGCATCGTCTCGACATTCTGATTCATTCTACCTTGGTGTTGGCCGTTGGGGATTGCAAATGGGCCATGTCGGTTCAGATTTGGATATAGCCCCCACATAAACCGATCCCCGGATTTGACATCTGGAGCGCTTAGAAGCTTAAATTTTCATCCGATTTGGCTGAAATTTGAAAAAAAGACTTGTGCTATAACTTTTAACATCCACGGCAATTATGATCCGAATCGGTCTATAAAAAGATATAACCCCCTATTAACCGATCCCCGGATTTGACTTCTTAAACCCTTAGAAGCCCCAATTTTATTCGGATTTGACTGAAATTTAGAACAAAGACTTGAGTTACGACTTTCGACATCCATGCCAAGTATGATCTGAAACGGTCTTTTAACAGATATAGCCCCTATATAAACCGATCCACGGATTTGGTTTCTTGAACTCTAAAGAGCCTCAAGTTTCATCCGATTTGGCTTTAATTTGGAACAAGGACTTGAGTTATGACTATTAACGTGCATACCAAGTATGATCCGAATCGGGAATCAGATAAGCCCCAATAAAAACTGATTCCCAGATTTGACTTCTTGAGCCCTTAGAAGCCTCAATTTTCATCCGATTTCGAACAAATACTTAAGTTATGACTAGAAGTCCATGCCAAGTATGATACGAACCGGTCTATGAATAAATATAGCCCCCCATAGCCCCGACTTGGCTGAAGTTTAGAACAAAGACTTAAATTATGATTTTCAAAAGGGTGCGCATATTAATTCGTCCCATGCCTGTAATCGGCTTGTTTTGTGCTGTAAATACAAAAAAGTAACTCCGAAAAAGAAAATCTAAGTTAGGAATTCCTTGCTACTTACAAAATCCTTAATTGTTTTAAATGACACGCCCCTTAGTTGGTTCATATCTGTGTCCCCACCTATGTGCCGGTATCCGTTAGACGCGAAAGCCGGGCAATCACATAGAAAATACTCCAACGTTCCATCATCTTCCCCGCATGCCCAACACATGCTATCACTTTGCCGAACCAATTTTACATAAGTGAGTTCGTAGTCGTGTCTCGTTACGATACCGAGAGCTATACTGACCTCCTTCTTACTTTCTTTCAGTAATAGCCTCGTTTTCTCACGATCTGGGTCTGCTCATAGGATTTTCGCCTTCCTACCGACCGTTTCGCTGTTCCACAAGGTTGCATGTGCATTAGTCGTCCACGCCCTTAACTAGGACTGCGTCGACCTGAAAGCCTTCGGATTAACCAAGTTTATTAAAGGCAGTTCTCTGGCCTTCAGTGCCAAATCGTCTACTTTCTCATTCCCAGTTACTCCGCTATGGTCCGGCACCCAAACGGTTCGAATTGTTCCATCCCCAGAGAAGGCGTTAATTTCCTTCTTACATTCCAAGACTGGTTGTTATAGCCCTTATTGCCTGTTTACTGTCCGTATGGATGGTCACCCTCGACATCCTCGCGTAACTACCACACCACCTCACGCATTCCGTGATCGGTTCCGAGGACCGTATTATGGTCAGGCAGTCTATAACAGATCTCTGTACCTGGGTTCTCAATGTAGACCCCAAGGCCCAATCTGTCCTCTAACTTTGATCCATCCGTGTTACATGATCTTCCAGATGGCAATACTATATGATGCCGCCGGCATCAGTGGCGCGCACTCGACCTCAAGTGTCGTCTCGGGTATTCGATCGGAAACCCCTTCCATTCCTGCCAGGTTTCCTATCGTCGCCTCGATTATACCGATAAGGGACCTCCTTTTTATAGCCGAGTCCAAATAGCGCAGTGGAGAGAAGTTTTATATGACATAGTAACTCACAAATATTGCCAGCATTAGGAGGGGAAAACCACCACTGAAAATTTGTTCTGATGGTCTCGCCAGGATTCGAATCCAGGAGTTCAGCGTCAAAGGCGGACATGCTAACCTCTGCGTTACAGTAGATGGCAAAACTAGGGTTCCGTACATCCAAGACTATGCCGCTGGCAGCAGTGCCTCGCACTCGACCTCAAGTGTCGCCTCAAGTATCCGATCGGAAACCTCTTCCATTCCTTCCAGGTATAGTTTCTTCTTTTCTTTCTTTCTTCTTTTCATGCGATTTGGTTTATATTTGGAAAAAAGACTTGAATTGCGACTGCCAACATCCATGGCAAGTATGATCCGAATCGGTCTATAAACAGATATGGCCCCCATATAAATAGATCTCCGGATTTGTCTTCTTCAACCCTTAGGAGCCTCAAGTTCCACCTGATTTCACTGAAATTTGACTTGACCCAAAACCCTATCTTATGACTTACAACATTTGTGCCAAATTTTATCCGACTCGGTCAAAATGGTAATATAGGTCCTCCTAAGTACTGACATTCCGATATGACTTCTTGAGACCAAAATAATTCAAATACAAACTCAGTTAAGAAGGGTACATTTTTAGCGGAATCCATGGTGGTGGGTACCCAAGATTCGGGCCGGTCGAACTTAGCAGACTTTACCTTCTTAACTAGTCATTTTGCGATTCTGTCCCACAGTGCATTTGTTATGTCATTAACCGGCTTTCGCGGATAACAGACAGCAGCACTTAAATGGGGACATAATACCAGACATGTGCCTACTTAGGGGCGTGGTATGGAAAACAATTAGGGATTTTGAAAGTACCATGAAATTCCTCACTTAGATTTTCTTTTTCGATGTTACTTGTTTTGTACTAGCCGAACCCGGCCCGGTCCGCTGCGCCTTCTTCAACTCTCTAATATCTTTTTAGGGTGGGGAAACTTCGCCCTGAATGCGGATATCGAATTAGTGCCATTGCAGCCTATGTCGCTGAACGCGTTCGAATCCTAGCGTGAACATCGGACAAAGCGGTGTTTATCCCTCTTAATGTTGGCGACATTTGCGATGTTTTATGCCATGCATGGTCATTTAAACAAATTTCCCCAAAGAGGTGTCGCACTGCGGGACGCCGTTCGGAAGGCTCTCATTGATGTGTGAGAATTTGCCCCTTCTCGATTCCTGGTGGTAATGTTCTTCCTTAGGGTAATGTTCTCATTAGGGAAGGGGTGACACCTTAGACATTTCGACTCAAATATAAATGTCAAATTCGTGCTGCACTTCCAAAACTTCCTTTATTTTGAGCCCCATATTGCCATGACCAGTAAATATAACCGTTTGGAGGGCATTTTGGGGCTGGGGCGACCGACGGCACATTGCACTGAAAATAGATATCAAATTCGTTCTTTATTCCCAACGAAAATGAAGTTCAGATTAGGGGGTGCTTAAGGGCGTACCCCAAAACACTTGGCTCCAAAATTGGGTTTCAAATTCGTTTTCTACTCACAAATACCTTTCATTTGAGTCCCATATTATCATAACGGGTCAAATAAGCCATATCTTTAGGAGGAAAAGAGCCACTTAAACTTGAACGCAAATTTTAATGTCATACTCGTAATCTACTCCCTAATACCTTTTATTTGAGTCCCATAAAGCCATGGTCGGCTAATATGCCCCTTTGGGGGTATTTGGGGTTGGGCGACCTCCAATTACTTGGACCTAATGTTTTATGATATATTTGTAATATACTGCCTAATACTTTTCATTTGAGTCCCATATTGACATGAACTTCGAATACATCTGTTTAGAGGAGATTTCGGGTTGGCGGGGCCCGTGGGTACGTGGACCCAAATTTTAATATCATATTCGTTTTTGATCTCCAATACCTTTCATTTGGTACCCTCATTGTGCCCATCGGACCACTTTCGGATATGGGTTGCGTTTTTGGGTAAGGGAAGGGTCCGCCTCTACCCGATATCTAAAAATTATATAGCCTATGTTTCCTTGCAGACAAACGTACACAATCTGTGAACAATTTAAGAATATGATAATAATGATAATGATAATACTTCGATCTGATTTTGTATGCCAGATTCGAAATCTACGACCGAATACCTTTCATTTCAGCCCCATATTGA
The DNA here is from genome assembly GCF_963082655.1 of Stomoxys calcitrans. Classification (NCBI taxonomy): domain Eukaryota; kingdom Metazoa; phylum Arthropoda; class Insecta; order Diptera; family Muscidae; genus Stomoxys; species Stomoxys calcitrans. The sequence continues at coordinate 184,708,222 of NC_081552.1, read as the reverse complement.
AATGAACGTCCTATATGTCTATTTGGCGAAGTTTTGGGATAGGGGCGGCCCGATGGGTACTGAGACTCAAATTTTAATACCATATTCGTATTCTACCGCCTTCCAATACCTTTCAATTGATACCATTTGATTCAATTTTTGGTTGTATTTTCGTCATAAGGGGGAGGTTCCGTCCCCTTTCCGATACCGAAAAATTATACAGCCTATGGTTCCTTCCAGACCAACCTACACAATATGCGAAAATTTCGAGAAAATCGGTTCTGCCGTTTTACAGTCTATACGGAACAAACAAACGGAGTCCCATATATCCGTGATTGGCTAATGTGCACGTTTAGGACCCCCTATACTTCGACATGAATGTGTATGCCAGATTCGTTATCTACTCCCGCATACTTTTCATTTGATACCTATATTGTCCGCATCGGTCCACTTTTGATTTTGGGTGGTGTTTTTTGGGTAACGGTGGAGGGTCCGCCCCCTTCCGTTATCAATAAATTATAATGCCTATTCCTACTTCCAGACCATATTCGTAATCTACTCCCGAATACCTTTCATTTGAGTCCCATGTGGTCATGATCGTCAAATAAACCTATTTCAGGATTTTTGGGTCTTGGGCGGCCCCCCAGGTACTTGGACCCAACTTTAATAATGAAATTCGTACTCCTTTCATTTGAATCCCATATTGTCCCGATCGGTCCACTTTTATTTTTGTGTAGTACTATTGGGCTAAGGGGGAGGATCCGCCCCCTTCCGATATCAAAAAATTATATAGCCATGCTTCATTCCAGACCAACCTACACAATCTGTGAAAATTTCAAGGTTACCGGTTCAGGCGTTTTTGAGTCTATACGGAACAAACAAACACAAATTGAATTTTATATATAAGATTTACTGGCTTAGGTGTATGTCCACAGTGGAATGGGGCGGATAATATCCTCACCCTCTTTTCCTAACCTAACCTACTAAGTGTTTGCAAGATTGCTTATTACTCTACCCAATACATGGAACGATAACACACATTTTTCTGTTATTTATCAAGAATTCGTTATTAATTCCTGCAAAGTGCCACTAAGTAATCGATTAAACCCCTTTTCTTCCATTTCAGCTGATAATCTCTTAGAGCAACTACACACCCAAGTCCCACCAATACTGAGGCACTTCTAAAGAAACATAAATCATAAATTTCATATTTTCGATTATCGAAAAATAAACATTGAAATAAATATGGGCAAATTGAAAAGCAGAAAATAAACAAACGAAAAAAAACCGTTGACAAATTAAAGAGAAGAAGCTAAACAAATACCTGGGCGCGGACAAATCTAGGGGACGACCAACGATATTTCTTCAATTGGAATTTGAAAAGCAATCAGAAATTATAAATTCATCAAATCATATCGCAGTAAGTAGAGTAATAAAACAAAATTAAAAATAAATCATTTTATTTTTGGGGTAATAAAAAATCCCAAAAACAAATTTGGCCCTTTCTTACACGGCAGTCGCTCTGACGAGCGTCATATTGTCGCCACAACTGCCCCATCAATGTCTATCCACTTTTGAGTTGGCGTTTGGTTGTTTTAGTCGAAACTAAAGTAAGAAATTAAGATAAGCCCCCCGAAAATGATTTCGAAAAAGGGGGTTGATTACTGTACAACGAAATTGAAATCTTTTTTCTTCTTCTTCTTCTTCTCTCGTTTGAAGCACCTTAAGCTAACGACAAATACGAGTAGTAAAGGAAATAGATATGAAATTCTTATCGTTATCGCCCGCTAATGGAAGGAGCTATAAAACGACAAAACATAACAATTATATTCGACAGTTATTGTTGAAGCCAGTTCAACAAAATAAATATTACAATTGAATTAAATGAATTAAATTACACTGAATTGCATATTTATTAGGTATCTCTAAGTTTACTTCCCATGGATTCACTTATTTTGGTCAACTTGGCAACCCTTTATCCATTCTATGCAAAAGGGCCAAAAGCTTTCACTCAAATGGATAAAGGGCGGCCATGTTAACCAAATTTCCAATTCGCCCTTTTTATAAAACTATGCGCTTTTACCTTTCTCGCACCGTCATCAAATCACTTGTGCAGCAGCAACTTAAGAAAGCGGTGAGGATTTGCGGATTACCAATAAATAATATCAATTGAAGTCTGACCTGTGGTGTTTTACTTTATCTGCTTTTTTTCCATGTTTTACACTTTGGGAGCAATACTATAATATACAGTCCACTTGCAGCTACATACTTGTTACCCAACTTGTACATGGTCCTTCGAGCCGTCAACGGAATCAGAAGGAAGAAGTTCAACATTTGGGGATCACGTCCACATCAACTATTAACTTCAAATCTGCATCATATAAAATGGAAAAGAGGTATGTAAGATTGTTTCATATGTGAACGGGTTAGGCTTTTCAATCATTTGAAAAAAAAGGAAAATATATATTTGGCAACTCGGCATAATTTCTTAGATACTAAGCTCGTACAGAGAAAGTAGAATATTTATTTATTTTATGTCTGACTAAAGGTTTAATTCGCTTTTTCATTTGTTCGATTAAGATCGCATTGTTGCACATAGTCGTTTGTTCATATGCTTCTCACGAAAGCATCCCATATTGTTCCCTTATTTTTCAATTCTTATTAGTTGTTAGTTACTTGGGCTTCACGAGCACCACTTAACTTTCAAAAAACCAATAAGAATAACCGGGGCTTCACGAGCTCTACGTTTCTTTATATACAGGAATATGAAACCAAAATTAATTTGGCCTTCACGAGCGTCAAATTAGTACAACGAAAATCAGAAAAAAAATACCTCTTGTAAAATACAAGGCAAAAAGTTTAATATCATTTACCACTGATGTGCTTTTTAGATATAAAGAGTGTAACGCTTTAGTATTTTAAATAGCTAAACGTTCTTGACCAATAATTTTCTATTGAAGAGAAAAAGGGATCGGTGCGGAATTGATACACAGATCTCTTCATAGTAACTGGAAGGCACGTACATATATACTGGGCATCTTCTAGTTTGAGAAGAAAGGAACGAAAGAATTACAAAGTCTTTGTCGTGCTGCCTCTACCCGCACTACGTACGCAGAACATATAAATTGGCGCGAGACAATTGGCACAGTGCAAGAGCTGTGGCCGGCGCAGAAATATTATTTTCCAATTTGCTTCATACCATTGCCTATTCTCTTATTTGCTTGATTACCTTTCCCCTAACTGTCCTACCAGCATACCACCTTTGCCACCATCGCAACATCAGTACTATTTCGCTGTGCAAGTCATATAAATTGGTGCAGTGTAGTGGCTGCGGCCAGCGCAGAATTATTCTCTGCAGATTTACCATTGTATTAAACCCATTGCGTTTTCCTATTGCATAGCATAGGCAATTTCTGTTTTTCATTTTGTCATACCTCACCGCAACCCTCGCCACCAAACATACCAACATTGCCTGTACCACATCTCGGTTGTCTCATATATTGTCAACCACCATTGTGCACATTGTCAACGATCCACAGACTTAGAACGAGGATAGAAAGCAAGAAGTAAAGAGTAGCTTTCATTAGAAGGAAGAGAGAGAAGACACTCGAACAGTGCTTACATCCACCTGCCTTTATATTTTCGTAATTAAGAGCGCGTAATATTTGTTTCTCTTCGTTCTTGTGCTGCGTTGCTGCCTTAACAACACCAACCTGATAATTGCTTTCATCCACCAATCCACTTGCCTGCTTCTTTAATTAAGAGCACGCTGTGCTTATTTCTCTTAGCGTAACATACGCACCTGCGCTGCCCTTATTTGATTGTCTGTATGTTCTGCTTTGCAATTTCTGCCTGCCCGTGGTTTGGCTCTGTTTGCGTTCACAGCTTCTAATATCATCTTCTTTTTTCTCTGCTCTGCATTTTTGGCAAATTGGCTGCAGTGCAGGCAGTTATTAAGAAGACCTTTGCTATTCATAGTTACAAGTGAGGATTGAAAAGACAGACATGAGGCTCATAGTTAAAATTAAATGAAACTAGTAAACTTTGATTTAGTGGAAATACCAGAAAGAGAAGATAATGAAGAATTTTTTGGAACATTGTTGAAGGCAACAGAAAGTATTAGAAGTGTTGGTGGAAGAAATTTAAGAAGTTTGTGGCATTAATTGTGTTTGACTTTGGGCACTGTGAACGTGTATTTTTGTGCAATATTCAGTAAAAAAGGTGCGTTGAATTATTGAATATTTACATTTCCAACTATAACGACACAACGGTTTCAGTTTTTGTGACACAAAATCTCGACAGCAATCTGCAAATTCCATTACCATACAAACCAAGGCCCTTTTGCTTCACTTGAATACGGCAGGAGAAAAGGCCGACAGTTGATGTGATTAGAGTGTCAAATCCCGCCAGTGATTATTAAACCGTTGACAAGTGCTGCCCTCCACAGAGGTCTATTGTACAGGAGTGGTGTGAGGGGTGTTCGTTTCTTTTGGTTAACGGTCACGAAGAGGAATCCAATCGCTGACGGAAGACAAAGATCTTGTTTTTTGGTTGTCAAATGCTTTGGTGCCGAGGTAGGTGGTTTGTGTTTTTGTCCATTGCTCAGCATACTTACATACTTACCCTTTGATGTTTATGTCAATGCCTCTCACTCAACCCTCTCGCTCCATATATACGTCAGTGTCTTAAGCAATTACAACGGTGTTACCAGAAGGTTTCTAGAAAACCTGGAAATTTTTATTTGTCGAGAGAATACACGGGACAAATTAAAAACAATATTTTGAAGATATTTTGTTGAAAATGAATACCCAAATGTATTTAACCACATAGAACGAAAAAGATGTTAATTTGAAAGTGCGAATTACTTCCAAGGAAGCCTTTTAATTACATTGTTTGTTGGATCATAGTCAGATAACAAAAACAAAGCATTGTTTCCATTGCACCAGCGCCTGCATTTTGTGCTGGTATTCAAAGGCACTTAAGTTTTTTTCTCAATTCTTTATTTATATTGCTTTGTCAATATTTGGAGGCAAGAGGTTTGAGTGAGTTCTTAAGGAAAATTATTGGCATTAGCATTTGTGGAGGCTTGATAGAAACCAGGAGACTAAGACAAGATATAAACAACGATTGGATCATTTCGACACTGTGGATAGTGTTACCGTCAATTTTATCACATCAAGTCATACGTTCAAGAGCATCACTAACACCACCATCATAATTGTGAGGAAGATTACTGGCTTAGATAGAACGATAGCCATTTACATTACACATAGTGGCAGGAGGCTGGTGAGTCTTTTGTTTATTTGGGGAAACGTATACACTCTATCGTAAAAGCGATACCATTTATTGCAATAGTATCGTATGTTGTCATCGTATGTTGTTACTTGCAAATAATACAGTAGGACACATCTGTACAAACTACCTCGGACAAATTACGTCCGAATACATTGAAGTTTTGCATGATATTTTTAAATTCTTACAATAACAAGACAATGGAGCTCGACTAGAGAAGTTGTCGTAACTGGAAACCATTTTTTAATGAAAAAAGATAAATTTGTTAAGCTGTATGATGACATATTAAATTAATTAGTTATCAAATCGAATATATATATACATTGAATATACTTGAATAAATTGTGCCCAAAAAAAAAAAAAAAAAAAATTTCTTATAAATCCGAGTACACTGCCATGTATTCGATCGCATTAAGGCCTGAATACATGCTCTTCGGGTGTTTGGGGACATTTCTTTATCGCCTGTTAAACAATCCGCAAATCAATTGATTAATTTGGGATTTTCATCAACTATAGAATAGACTGAAATTTATGCTTGTCTGAATTAAATCGATGATTTACATTTTCATGTACATGCATTACACTTTCTGAAGCGTTACTTGAAATTTCTGATACAATTTATTGACGTCTATGCTAAAACCTCACAGCTTTTTCTTGTTTGCGATTTGAAATTTATTTTTATATAAAATTTCAAGTATACATTACATTTCCTTTATTGAATTATTGCCATTCAGTGATTCGCTTTCGTATTCGTAAAAGATTCGAAACGAATGAGATTTAGTTCTGGGAGCTACGAATTGCAAGGACAACTTTGTTGATTTCGGTTCTCTATTTGAAAACAATACTTAGATCTTGTTTCTTCTGCCCGAGTTCGAAGTTTTTTTTTTTTTTCTGTTTCTGCGGTTTTGGATTTCAATCTTGTGGGACTTTCCGTTTCTTGCTCTTTTCCACAATGAGTTCTCAAAAGTTCATTTTTTTCTCCGACCAAGTGGTCACCTTTTGCGCGAATTTTTCTGCTATTCCAATTGAAGACCACACATCTTCAAGTTTGCAAGTCGAACTTGATGATTTGGAACGCCGCTGGCGTCAACTTGTTCTGGTGTACGAAACTGATATGACTTCTGAGAAACCTGAGAGCACTAAAGAGGTGAGAGAGTCGATTCACTCTAAATTCACTGAGTCTTGTAGATCTTACAAGAATTGCAAAGCATCCATTTTGGATTTAATGCAGATTGAAAAACAGAAACATGAAACTTCAGTGCTGAGAGATGCGCCTGAGTCCAAGTGTCCCGAATCTGGTTTTTCTCTTAAAGTTCCACCCTGCGACACTGAACTGTTTAGCGGTGGGTACGATAAATGGCCTAGTTTTAGGGATATGTTTTCTGCCATTTATGGAAAACACCCTAAACTATCCCCCGCACAAAAGCTGTTTCACCTCAGGGCGAAGACCCGTGGTGAACCAAACCAAATTGTTAAACGTTTTTCTTTGACTGATGACAATTTTGATCTAGCATGGGAAGCGTTGCGGCAGCGATATGAGAACAAGCGGATTCTCATTAACCACCAACTGAGGAAAATATTCGAAATTGAACATGTGAGTTCAGAGAAAGGAAAGAATTTGCGAAATCTACAGTATACAATCAACAAGTGTCTATCAGTTTTGAAAACATACAATGTTTCCGTAATGTCATGGGACCCTATGTTGGTTTATTGGGTTTCGTCAAAGTTGCCTGAAGAAACTTTGACTGCTTGGGAGAGTTCACTCACTGATCATAAACGGATGCCTTCTTGGGACCAACTGGACGATTTCATCTCTAAGAGACTGGATATGCTCGAGTCTATTTCTGATATGAGGAATCATCCTCCTGTTTCAAACAAATCACAGAACTTTCATGCAAAATCTGAAGTAAATTTCCGACCCTGTAGAGTATGCAAGCAGAACCATGCGCTGCGTTCTTGTGCGAAATTTAAGTCCTGGTCGCTATCGCAAAAGCAAAAGTTCGTGAATGACAACAAAGTTTGTGGAAATTGCCTGTCCTACGGACATAATGCCCAGACTTGCCAAAGTGACAAGCTCTGTCTGAAATGTCAGCAACAGCATCACACTCTGTTGCATCCTGATACTGGTAATACTACGGATCGTGATGGATCTCAATATAACCCACAGACCCAAGTGACGTCTTTCCATATTGATGCGCAGTACGAAGAGCAACCGACCACGTCGGCTGGTGCTTTCTCCAATTCGACATCGTTTGTTCAATCTCATTTTGCTAATTCTAATGAAGCCACCGTTCTGCCAACGGCTCTTGTAGACTTAGAACACTTGGGAACAAATTTTACAGTGAGGGTATTTATTGACCAAGGTTCTCAAGAGTCTTTCGTTTCAAATCGAATTGTTAACAGATTTTCCATACCAACGAAGAAATCGTTCACAACGATCTCTGGTCTTGGAGGTACGATTTTGGAAAACTCCTCAAGGCTTTGTCATCTTGTTCTTAAATCTCGAAAGTCTGATTTTAGACTGAATATAACCGCTGTTGTAATTTCTAATATGAATCACTTAATGCCTGCGAATCCTACCCGTATTTCTGATTGGTCTGAATTAAGACGAATGGATCTAGCTGATCCAAATTTCTGTAAGCCTGCTCAGATAGATATGCTATTGGGAAGCGATGTTTTACCGTTTATTCTGAAACCTGGGGTGCAAAAGAATGTTTCTGGAACTCTTTTGGCACAGGAAACTGAATTCGGGTGGATATTGAGCGGCCCTCCAACCGTTCGTTCAGTTAATACGTTTGCGTCGTGGGTAACGTGTTCTGACCCCATAAATGAGCAAATTAAGAAATTTTGGGAACTAGAGGAAGTTCCAGTACTGAAATCTGTTTCTGAATATGACATGTGGTGTGAACAGTTTTACAAAGAGACGACAACTCGTCGATCTGATGGAAGATATGTTGTGAGGTTGCCCTTCCAACATGATCTCCCCCCGGAGTCTTTCCTTGGGTCGTCAAGACGAGCGGCTATGGGTCAGTTTATGAGGATGGAGAAAACTTTTGAGAAATCGGCCGAACTAGCTTCGGAATACTGTAATGTGCTATCGGAATATCTGGATCTTGACCACATGGAAATAACCACATCTACTGAAATTTGTGACAACTCTCGTTACGGTTCTTATTACTTACCACACCATGCTGTGGTAAAACCTGAAAGAGTCTCAACCAAAGTCAGAGTCGTTTTCAATGCTTCTAAGAAGACATCTTCGGGCTTTTCTCTGAACGACGTCCTACATACTGGGCCAATTTTACAAAATGATTTGATGAATGTCATTTTAAGGTGGCGTTTCTTTAAATATGTTTTTAATGGCGATATTCAGAAGATGTATCGCCAAATCTATGTTCATGACACTGACAGGGATTTTCAAAGAATTGTATTTAGAAAATCACCTACTGAAAAAATTCAAGATTACTGTTTAAAAACAGTAACATTTGGAGTAAACTGTGCTCCATATCTGGCCATTCGGACTCTGCTACAATTAAGTGAAGACGGAAAGTCCACGCATCCAGTGGCGGCATCTGTTCTGAAGGATCAAGTTTACGTTGACGATATCCTTTCGGGAGGACATTCTATAATTGAAGCAAAATCATTTCTCTTGGAGTTAATAGATTTGCTGTCTACCGCTGGATTTCCGTTAAAGAAACTTACGGCAAATCACCCACAAATACTGAAAAATTTGCCCCCCGAGGATCTTCTGTACGAAGATTTTCTAAAACTCGAAGATTCTAGCGAAACGAAAACTCTAGGCATTCGATGGAATGCCATGACTGATACATTTCTCTACAAAGTTGCCAATTTGGATTTTCCTTCTGCTCCATTTACTAAACGTAAAATTCTATCGATTGTGGCCAAACTTTTCGACCCTGCTGGTTGGTTGGCACCTATAATAGTGGTGGCCAAAATTCTTTTGCAACAATTATGGATGGATGGAACTGATTGGGACGAAGAGGTAAAACCACATTCACTTGAGAGATGGAAGGATTTCATTTCCGGATTTCCTGATATTGAGACCATAAAGATTCCTCGTTGGATTCAGTTTGCGCCAGAAAGCAAGGTACAAATTCATGGATTCTGTGACGCATCAGAGAAAGCGTACTGTGCCTGCTTGTATATTCGCTCTGTTTCTTCAGATAATACTGTTTCCTCTCATTTACTGGTATCTAAAAGCAAGGTTGCACCTTTAAAGACTGTTAGTCTACCAAGGCTTGAGTTATGTGGAGCAGCTTTGCTTTCAAAATTGATGAAATGCGTTGGTAGAAACCTACATTTTTCTGTTACTGATATATATCTGTGGTCTGATTCTACAATAACGTTAGCGTGGCTTAACAAACCACCATTTCACTGGAAAACTTTCGTAGCTAATAAGATATCAGAGATATTAGATAACGTGGGCAACGCCAACTGGAGACACGTTCCCACAAACGATAACCCTGCTGATCTGGGTACACGTGGCGCTGCTCCATCGGAATTGGCGACAAATGCACTTTGGTGGCATGGGCCTAACTGGCTGACGAAGAACCCAGATTACTGGCCAAAACAAATAGCGCTAAAGGAATCTGAAATGGAGAGAAAGATATGTTCTTATCAAACCCAAACTGAAATTGAAGACATCCTTGATCGATTTTCGTCTTTTAGCCGTGCATTGAGAGTAATTTGCTATTTGTTTAGATTCATAAGGAAATGCCAAAAACGAGCTAGTTCAGAAATGGAAAATCCGTACATAAGCGCTCAGGAAATTCAAACGGTAAAAAATCTCTTAATTAAATCTGCTCAGATTGTTCATTATCACTGTGAATATAAAGCTCTCGAAAGTAATCAGCGCATAAGTTCGAAAAGTAAATTACTTCCTCTCAACCCTTTTCTCGATGAACACAAACTGCTTCGCGTAAATGGACGCTTAGCAAATTCTGATTTGAGTTACAATGAGCGTCATCCAATTATATTGCCTGAAAAATCTCGATTTTGTAAACTCTTCATCGAATTCACGCATAAAATCCTGCTTCATTCTGAACATCAAATAATGTTGCGTGCAATTCGTCAAGAGTTTTACATCATACGACTGAAAAATGCCATAAAACATTGTGTGAGAAATTGCAAAACATGTACAATTTACAAGCATCGTATAAGAAGTCAACTCATGGCCGCACTTCCTACTGAGAGATGTACATTTTCGTTGCCATTTACCAACACTGGAGTTGACTTTGCTGGCCCTTTCGAGTTAAAAACTTCTAAACTGCGTAATGCGAAACTGCAGAAAGGATACGCTGCAATTTTTGTATGTCTATCTACTCGAGCCATTC